>NW_024543068.1:47582500-48320000 GCF_018167655.1 Microtus oregoni
GTACTACCTAAGAATCAAAGAATCATTTTTTTTTAGTAGCATGTTCTTTTAATGACTAAGTAGGTAGAAGAATTGAGACAGAGAATTGTAATGTATTATGTTGGAATCTTGAACTAAACTCATGTTGTTTTTCAAATGGAATTAATAAGAAAGGAGTTCAGGTCAGATTTGAGATTTCACAAACAACTTAAGAAATAGATAAAACTTGCATCTACCATTTCAGTTCTATTATATATGAGCTCTCCTTCTCAGTTAATCCTGAAGGCAATGTAATCATTGCATATGAAATTTGTTCTCAGGGAGGGCATTCCTTTACACGGCAGCTGCATAAAAATTGACTGGGTGAGAAGCCAAAAAGAAAGCACAGCAATGGTAGAGGAGAGGCTTTTTCATACGTCCCCAGGAGGGCCAGGCGGAGAAACTTTCCTATATGTATGAAGAAGGAAAATAGAGTCAATCAAATAGTTTTATAGCAGGAGAAAAGAAAATGAGGAAGAAAGGACAAGAAATAAAAGCAAACACTGGAAGTCATAAAGTCAGGGCAGTGAGTTCACATGAGTTTGTGATGTAAGCTTTTTCCCACCAGTTAATTGAGTAAAAGAATGAAGGATAATGCCAACGCCAACATGGGAATGTGTTCTCATTTCACCAATCACGTCACTCATGCAAAAGTCCTTTTAATAGCCTGCTCTTGAGTTTCATACGGGTCAGCATTGTTCCTAATGAATCAATGCAAGAAATACACAATAATATAAAACACTATCCTCATATAAATTTTCAGTCATCACCAAACAGCACAGTACCACATTGACAGCAGGAATTTAAGAAGCTGTGGAGAAGTGGAACTCTGCCTGAGTAATAAAAAGAAGATGAGCTATTGACATCTGCATACCATTGCATTTGACAAACAACACCACATAAATTTAGGACAATTAACATTTTTTATTGCACTCCTGTTTTCCTAGCTTGTCCATGTGGAAATGAAAATGTATTCTTTCTCTCATGACTACTTTTTAATCATTTCATTTAGTGCCAATAGTTTGATCAAAGCGTGGGACAAAGATGACAAAGAAGGCTTGTAAAGCTGCAGTGAGTAGTATTTACAAAATTGCTAATCATACTGCAAAGAGATTCGGCAGCGGAAAAAACAGAAACGAGTACCGAAATTTACACAGGGGCTTATTTATGGTGTTAAACTATCAATGTGATGTTTGTCTCTTAACACATGTAACTAGGTAGATACTTGTAACAAGGCAATAAAAAAAACCGTCCTTTGTAAACAAATGTTTTTGTTAGACTTATAATGGGCTTAGTTTATATAATTATCTACTTTCTACAATGCTATCGAATGAAGCAAATGTCATTGTTCAGAAATATAGGACAATTTATCCCATTCCTTCCTTGTTTATTTTTGACATCATGCGATTGACTTTCTAAAACCATTTTCTTATTTATTCTCAATTGCAAAATTAGTATACTTAGAAAAGATTAAAACAATGTAGAGAAGCCATAAGCCTAGAACACTTTTATGATTATTATTGCTATACTTATAAATATAATAATTATAATTGAAAATTCAATTTCTAACTTCTTTACTTATTAAAATTGAAATCAGTACTTAGTTTAAGGTTTAAATGCATGTTGCTTAATAGCTTTCCTTTCTTTAGCTTTCCTCATGCATATTCTGTTGTTGTTTTCATGGCTGCTTGATGGTCAAAAATTTAAAATTGGAACATAGAAGAGACGTTAACATGGTTGGCATATCCTGCCTGCAACTGTCTTGATCTTGACCTTTGGAGACTATCCATGCTCCCTCTCCCATCCATGTTTGCCATTGCTGGATCTTGTGCAGCTCATGTGCAGGTAAGCAAAACAGCTCCGAGTCGACATGAGCATGTTGTGCTAGAAGACAGCAATTAAAAGTTCTCCTTGACTCCTTTGGCTCCTTATTTCTGTCCCCACCTCTCCAGCACTCCCTGAGACTAAGATGAGGGTGGCTAATGTAGATTATCCATGTGTCTGATTATCCACTAAAATTCACATTCTCTCTCTCTCTCTCTCTCTCTCTCTCTCTCACACACACACACACACACACACACACACACACACAAAGACACAAAGAAAAAAGAAGAAAAAACCAACACACCAACACAAAATCTCTTTTAGCCAATGATGAGGGCACAATTTTCTGGGCATAAAAACATTAATATTAAGAAAGTAGTTTAGCAACACAATTGTTAAGTCAAAGATGAGTTTAGTTCTTCACGAGCAGTTATGATTTCTTTTATTATAGTTTGTATGTGTGCTTGTGTCTTGTGCCTATGTGTTCATATGTCTGTGATGCCCATAGAGGCCAGAAGAGGGCACTGAAGACCCTGGAGCTGCAGTTACAGTGGATTTGAGCTACACAAGATCAACAGTGATCTCTATACTCTGAGCCATCTTTCCAGTATCCACTTTTTCAATGAAAATAGCACTATCTATATCTTATATATGCAAGGAGCTGCTTTATAGAGTTAAAACCTACTTGTATCAATTTGAAAAGAAATACAGCTAAAAAAAAAAAAAAACCAAAAAAACACTATTCTCCATGAACCATATTGCTATTACATTAAATTTTAGAACTTTATTCTTTAGAATTTTAAAGAAACAAAGGTCAATGTCAGCAGATCAGTGACACAAAATAGCAGGTAAAAGAGTATGAATTATCACATAACAATACAGGAGAGCCTGAGAGATGACTGAAACTGTCTCTGCCCTGTGATGGTACTTACATGATGGTGCACTTGTCCAAACTCAATCACTCATAAATTCTAATGTAATTTTGTGATTTTGCATTAAATTTTAGTGTATGTAAATTGTATCCAAAATGTTAGAGGGAAGTGGACATTGATTAATTAGCCATTTATATTTTGGTCTATTATCTCTTATCTGTTGGGTTTGCTTTTTGAGATGATTTGAAATAATAAAAAATTAAATACAAAAATTTTGTATTTAGTAAATGCAACATTTATTTCTGTAAAAAACTTAATTTTGCACCTTTATGCTATAGAAAGTAGGGCTTTTATATAAATTTCTTTTCTCTTTGTGACATTATATTTTTATTCATGGGATTTATCTGCTCATTAATTTTCTTCTTTAAAGTTGTCAGTTTTAGCAAAAAAAAAGAAAGATCAGGGAAACTTATTAATAATAGTTTTCAGGCAACCACCAATAATATATTGTTGGATATTGCATGAGTATATTTATATCAAAATTTGTTAATAAAAATTCTAATTTGACAATGTGTCTTATAGTCACCAAATCACATTTTTTCTCATTCTGGCTTGTTGGTTAACAATATTTCCTAAAATTTGATAAAATGTGTTATTTGTATTGATGTTACTTTTGTGAATACCTTTTCTTTTTTTTTTTTTCTTTTTTTTTCGAGACAGGGTTTCTCTGTGGCTTTGGAGCCTGTCCTGGAACTAGCACTTGTAGACCAGGCTGGTCTCGAACTCACAGAGATCCGCCTGCCTCTGTCTCCCGAGTGCTGGGATTAAAGGCGTGCGCCACCATCGCCTGGCTTGCCTTTTCTTTATTAATCTAAAGTGGCAGCTTTATCAAAAAGGCAATATTCTTTCTTTAATAAGTGTGTTTTGTGTCTAGGCTTTCAAAATGGTCAGTGATTTTATCATATGCTTTCGGAGATGATCACTCCATTTTTTTTTCTAGAAGAAATCCAGGTCTAAGATTTCAAAAATTACTAAAATTGGGTTGACTTTATATTTTATGCATTAATTTGAGAATAATATCAACATTAATTTGCACAAAACGTGTGACTTTTTGCCCTGATATTTCAACAACTAGAATTATTTTCAATTTAATGCTATTTTAAATATTTGAAAAAGCTCTTTGTGTATATGAGACATTGAAAATGTTCATGGATAAAACTCCATAGAATCTGTCTATTTCCTGATGAAATTAATCTGCTTTGTTAATAGTTGAACAGATTTCTTGCTTGGTACTCACTACTTTTGTGACCATTTTTTTTCTGCACTGAAATATGAAATATCTGAGCTTTCAAACTGCAGGATAGCACATAATCGTCACACTGTTTGGCAAGATCGGTATCTGTTCTGCTCTCACTTGAACGCACTAATGCTAAATCATCAGAAGCCTTGATATTTGACTACTCTACTTCCTGTACAAAGTCATTGGAACACTTAATCGGTGTGACTCTCACAGCACTTGTAATTCAATATCTCCTAGGCTTAATTGGATTACTGCTCTACGTTTTCTACAGTTTGGTTTCAGAGTTTCTGATTTCCTGAATTTATTGGTGTCTTATCTAAGGTCAAATGTATTATCATTTATTTTAAACACTTATTGGATACTATAAAAACCTTACTCTTTTATTGAAAGGTCAAAGCTTAGACATGTAATTACTATATAATCTTTAATATTTTAACTCAATTCAGGTATTTCATTTATTATTCTTCTTAGTTATTAAAATCTGAGGCAGCTTTATTAATAGCTTTAATCTTTACTGAGTTATATCATTCAATCCACAGAATAATGACATATAATGATTTCCTTCTATAACTTTATATTGTTTTATTTTAGTTTTTAATACATGTATTTTCTTTCATTGAAAATACATTTTCACATAACGTATTCTGATCATAATTTCCCCTGTCCTACTTCTTCCAGATCCTCCTCGCATCAACTCCACACCCTTTCTTTCTTTCTTAGGAATGAGAGCACATGGCTACTTCCCCCTGTCACTACAAGGACCCCATCTGTCTTGAACTTATGCAGGCCCCATCTGGCTCTTCTTCCTCATTGCTCCCCGAGCCTAGGGAGTGATTTGTAATGAATGCATCCCATTTAGGACTGAGTATTCCAAAGCCTATCACTCTCTGTACATTGTCTAGTTGTGGGGATCTGTTTTGCTCCGATCCACTGCAAGCGGAGGCTCATCTTATCACAGCTAAGCAAGACATTGATCTTTGGGCACAGTGGACTGTAGTTAGGAGTCATTTTATTGCTGTATAGTATTTTAGTGGAACACTAGTATTTGTTTCGCTGAATGGCCATGGTTTATCTAGTTTCAGACACTTTATGTGTCAATCAGCAGTGCCACGCACGGGTTTTATTTAATGAAATGGGCCTTAAAAATAGTAGGAGCATGGTTGGACACTCCTACAACATTTTGGCCACTATGATTGATTGCATGTAGCATCAAAGCAGCTCGCTCTTGCAGATTGCAGGTTTTGTTACTCAGTTGGTGTTTCCTCCTCCAGTCGCATGCAGAGTACCTTCTAGTACTGTGAACACTAGTCATCAGCCTCCAGTGTGGCTCCTGTTTGATTTCCATTCCCAATGGGATACGTAAATGCTGTCTTCAACATTCTTACCATCAATCTGAAAAAGCAACCAATAGCCTTGACAATAGCCTGAGCATTAGGGAAATTCTGTTGGGTCCCTTTGTCCAGTGTTTCAACAGATATAATCCATTCCTGGTACTTGAGGTTTTACTTGCGGGTGAAAGATGGTTCGTTGGAGCATTGTCTCCCCTGTTGTTTAGTGACTCCATTTAGATTTTCTTCATATGGATACATTTTAAGAAGCTTCTTGTCATAAGAAACACATTTTAAAAATTTACTGAGGAATTATTTTCAGGTATATTTGTAATTTAATTTCTGATTTTTATTTCTGAAAGCCTTTGCCAGATATTTTTTGTTTTCATATATTTACCTCTTTTATTATCTTTGGTAGTAGTATTTACCTAAATTTAAGTACTTTTTTTTACTGATTTTTTTAAATCTATTTTGGTATAATACGCTGCCATGTTTTGCTGATGTTTTTACATAATTTAAATTTGGTTTCACTTCACTGTAATTATTATCTTATTTTCTACTCACTTAATTTGTTCATTTCTTAGTTACCAGCACTTACTCACAGGTTATATTGTTCTTCCAGTTACTGTGTCTCAGAGGCCTGTGTGCTACAGGCAGGGGATCCAGCCTGGTACTACAGGGAAGGGACACAGCCTGGAACTATTGTGTGGGGATCGAAGTTCAAGGTTCCCAGTCTGGCACTGAAGGGAGGAGACGGGAGATCAGGTTTCAAACCCCTGGCACTGCTGGTTCAGGACAGGAACTCAGGGTTCCCAGACTGGCACTGCTGGGAAAAGACAGGAGCTTAGGGTTCCCAGCATGGCACTGTTGGGAGGAGACAGAGCCTTTGAAGCATATCCATAGCCAGTGCGACTTTCCTGGTCATGAAGAGTCATGCCATTTTGTATTTCTCTTTCTTTCTGGCCAACATGGGGAAGGCAGCACTTCAGTTATCCATTCCCACTGTAATACCCACCCTTAAATCAGCCCCAAAGACAGCTCTTGATTACAGTTAATATTGTAAGCAAATCATTTCAGTAATAGGAAATTAAATAAGACCAAGTCTGCTCCATAGAATATATCAAATCAATATATTTTTATATCTTGCCCTTCCAATATTTAACACATTCTTAATTTAATTCAGCCATCAGAAAAAAAGTAAATGTCTTCAAAACTTCTAATATCATACAGTTTCTAACAATAACTTACTCAAAAAATGAGTACATATGCTATAGTTTTGTATAAAAGTTCAAATTGTTAATATCAACTTCTCTAACTATTTTATAGCATAATACTTGAGTTACTTTTGGAAGTATAATCCTTAAATGTTTCCAACATTTTTCGCTTAATTTCTATAAGCTATTTAGTTGAGGCAAACAATAGACATAATTACTATTTATTCAGAAAATAACCTCAAAGAGCTGTTGAAAAGATGTTTGGGGAGGCAAATTAGAATGATTAATAAATTCTTTTGGACACCAAACATTGTGACGTTCTGATCATATACTTAAAGGGATCATTTATTTTGACCTTCTTTTTAAAAATTATTCTTTAATCAGATTATTTTCAGAGTTCATTAGATGATTACCTACAGATTTATTCTGAGTTGCTTACACTAAATGTTACACAAAGGTAGCAAAATATGCTTATATGAAGTACCTGATTAAAAGATAATGAGAATGAACACAACTGAACTGGAGGATATCTTTTCATTAAATGTAAAGGCCAGTAATAAACTTAGAGTTGCCTTGAACACAGCAGACCCCAGAATCTTTTATGTTTATTTTTTCTGTTACTGGTTGTACAGCTTTCTAAAACTGAAATATTTTAATGTTAATGAAGATCTTTAATATGTTAAATGGTGATGGTATACATACAAAGTTTGGATTATTTAGGAAAGAGAATAGAATTATGAACTTAAGAGGTTTATTATTTTGCATACAGTCAGTAAAAATTATGATCAAGACAAGAGTCCAGGCCAAAGTGAAAGAACTTCTAAGACTGTAACATCAAGTGCATTTCAGGAGCAGCACCATGTCAGTATTTGTTCACCAAGAGCTCTCAGGGCTGTCCTGGAGTTCTGACAAAGCTGATTCTTTCCTTCATATTTTGCACAAATAAAATGAATTCCTCATTTCCTGATTACATTAGTGAAAACAATAAAAGTTTCATAAACACTTTCTAGAAGTCCTTAGTGCATAACGAGAGGATTGTGAAGTAAGGAAACAAAGACTCACAATGTATTGTGTTGTACATAAATATGCACATGGGTTTCTATATGCATCCATCTTCATGTTTTAGGCTGCATAAGCATCCACACTGACAGTGTGACACTATCCTCTTCCTTCTCTGCACCTATTCCATCCGTGACAATTCAGCTTCTCCCCCTCCTGTTAATTTATGTGGCTGCTCAATTCAGAACTCAGAGAAAAGAGTTTTTAGAATTGCCAACTCATACCTTGTGGGAAACAAATTTATCAAGTAGAGTATAGAACTCTCCTGGCTTTTCTTTTTTTGCCCCTCCTTTTTAAAATAATTCCCTTCACTTCACAGCCCACTTAAGTCAGAATCTTTCTTCTTCCCTCAACGTGATTGCTTTATAAATTCATGTATACATTATCTGAAGCACAGCCACAGAAGTTTCCTTACCTTTAAGAGTGTTCACTCTTTCCTTATGCAAGAGTAAGAATGACACTAGGAAATTATTTGCATGTTATAGATGCTATAATGATTTGAAAACTTTCTTTTAAAATTGTTCATAGCTTTCCTTCTCACACTTTTTCTTTCTTCGCTCAAAATTTCAATTAGTCTAATACAACATCCCATATATATTTACGCTTTCTCGCCTCTCTTCTTCCCTTCCTCCCTTCCCTCTTCTCTTCTGCCTATTTTCAACCTCTTATGCCAATCCTCAAGTTAATTTAAAAATTTATACACATTATTAAAGAGTGTGTTTAAAAATTTGAATACACCTTGTGGTGGTTTGAAAGGGAGTGGGGCAGTTGGAAGGTTTGGCCTTGTTGAAGGAAGTGTGTCTCTGTGGCAGTGGGCCTTGAGATCTCCTTTGCTCAAGCTACTCCCAGTGACACAGTCTACTCCCTGTTGGCTGAAGATCAACATGTAGCAGCTCCTTCTCCAGCACCATGTCTGTCTGCAGACTGCCATGCTCCCTACTATGATGATAATGGACTAAATCTCTAAAACTATAAGTTGTCACCCACATTGAATGTTTTTCTTTATGAGAGTTGCACATGGTCATGGTGACAGTTCACAGAAATAAAAAACTTAACTAAAACAGACTTCATCTGCTAATTTTTCTTTGTTGTAATTTATTGATTATGAATGTGTTTTTATGTTCATAAGTCTATACAATATAATTAATTTTCCAAATCCTGTACTCTCTGTCCTTTCCTTGGACTCTTATGTTCCCATAGTTTTGTTTCGTTTCTGCCATGTTTATTTCGTGCCTGAATATGTTTGGTATCTATACAAAAACGTAAGAAAGGTTTTATGATGTTAATTTGTTCTTTTTGTTTTTGTTTTGTGTGTGTGTGTGATATAGGCAGACAGTGTGAGGAAGTCCCTCCTGCCTGTACTGCCAAGGGACTTTATGATCTTTTATCTGAAGTGGAGGTAGTTCTTAGAACAACAAGGAATTTAAACAGGAAAGAGTATAAAGAAAATTGCTAAAAGTCCTGAATTTTAGTAATAGACTTCTATGTGTTCAATTTTAACTTTTGTGCCATGCATTCCTGACTTTGCCTCTTTTGGGAGTGATTTGTGTTACAATTTTCCAAAGTTTGCTTAAAGCTTGCTATTTTTTTCTCTTGAATTTACTCATAGTTATTAGAAAAAGCTCTTGAAATTATAAAATTTTGCTAATGTTAACTAGGTCGAACTCTTTTTTAAATGTATTTATATATTTTACATCCTGACTGAAGTTTCTCTCCTCTCTTCCAAGGTTTCCCATCTCTGCTCTCCCCATCTACCCATTTGTCCTCTGCTTCTATTCAGAGAAGGGTAGGCCTCCCATGGATATCAACAAAACATCGTATATGAAGTTGTAATAAGTTTCCTCCAGTCATTTCTGTTAGGGAAAAATATTTCTTTCCTCTTAAAAGTTAAATTGCATTAGTCATTACGGAGGAGAGAGAAAAACATGTTACCATCATTTCATTCCATGTAATTGAAATGCTGTCCACATATCTTTTAATATTTTGGTTTTCGTTAATAGTTATAGATATAATATTATTGTTGCCAGTGCATGATGATTAATTCCATGTGTTTCACTGGAAATAATAACAATTGTATTAATATATTTTTTGTGATTTTTTTAAAAAAATATATTATGGCTGGGCGGTGGTGGCGCACGCCTTTAATCCCAGCACTCCGGAGGCAGAGGCAGGCGGATCTTTATGAGTTCGAGGCCAGCCTGGTCTACAATAGCTAGTTCCAGGACAGGAACCAATAGCTACGGAGAAACCCTGTCTCAAAAAATCCAAAAACAAATATATTTTGGATATCTGAAAAGTTTTTGTTTCTAGAGACTGTAAAATACTAACACTTTATAAGCATTCTGAATTTAACTGTAATCTTTTAAAATCCTTTTTGTTCACATACAGTTAGGTTTATCCACTTATGAAAATCATGAAGTCAGATTATATTCTTAATACACTCAAGGAATATAAATTTTAACAGGGAGATTTAACTGCTGACAGGTGATTATCATAAGTATTATGTGTCTATCTACTCATTTAGTTTAAATTCGAGGTCTTTATTAACAGAAATTTAAATAATAATGCATTGTTCTAAACACATGAAAGATTATAACAATTTTAATGCAAATCTCTGTTAAAGGTCAGATTCATTTTGTAAAAAGGCATTGACAAAGGTAGCCTCTCTTCACTGTGTTTTGGTCTCCCTTGAACACACGTCTCAGTGTGACTTCTTTTCTCTGGTTCTTCTCTTGAAACAGATGAAGCCTGCCTCAAACATGAAGGCTGAGGGGTGGTTCCTCTTCCTTTTCATTTTCACACTTTTTATATGTCAGAGGAAATGCCAGATGAGGATTTCAGCAGGAGCACACAGTGCTATGGGTGGTAACATGGTATGATCATGGAATGGGTTGCAAAGGATGAGGGGAGGGGAGCTGCAGAACGTGAATAACAGGTGAGTGGGCTGGAGTTCAGAAGAGCAGATGAAGTTTCCTCTTGCTTTAGTCCTCGCCTTTCAGTAGAAGGGCTCTTGTTAGCACTTTGAATGTTAATATCTTAGGTGTGTACATCTGCAGCTAGGCTTAGGACTCCACTCATCTGTCATTTGCTAGCTTTGTGTTTGAACAAAATTAAGTTCACAGACAATTCTGCTCCTGGTAAGCACAGTAGAGGGCACCTTGCAGAGAGGTCTCAGTAGAGAATTGAAAGAAAGTGTCATTTAAGGGAAATTCAATGTGAAAACAGAGGGGGGTCTCTCCCTGTGCTTAATCAGAATTTGTTAAAATGATTGGTTACATGGTTGGAATGGTTAACTGAGAATAGCAGGGTTCAGGACAAGACCTTGAGGCACATGCCTGCAATCTAAATTCTCTGCAAAAACAGATATGGGATGATTGCCAGTTTGAGGTCTCCTCAAGGAGGGAGGAAAGAAAGAGAAGGAGGGAAAGAGGCAGAGAGGTAAAGAGGGAGACAGGGAAATGGGGGGGGGGGAAGAGATTCAAGTACTTAAATTGTTGGCAAATTAAAAAACCCAAAACAAAACAGTTTTCTATTGAAAACTCCCATGTCCTTATAGGTGAAGGGTATTTCTTATTTCACAACCTGTGGTGTGGTTTCCCCTTCCTCTACTCCTTACACTTGTTCCCCACCTGCTCTCCCATCTGGAATCTGTCTCTCATTAGAAAACCAACGGGATTTTTAATAAAATAAAAATAAACCAAAACCAAACAAGTTGGAATAGGGCAGTAAACAGAAGGAAAAGAGCATAGATATAGATTCAGAGACAGACTTGTTCACACATTCAAGAATCACCTAAAAATGCAAAGCCGGAACCCATAAATGATGTAAAACCTGTACATTAAAATATAAATAAAATGCTAAAATAATTAAAGAAAAAATGAAAATAAAACATTCCTTTGATCAAAGGAATAAATTCTCATTTTATGAATAATCAATTGACAACATGCTAATTTGGAGGACCATCACTTTTTGCTCAGGTCTGCACCATCTGTTTCTCATTTTAATCACCAACAGCACAAAGACCTAACACACGACTGCATAACAAAGATCACCGCGCTTTAAATGCCTTTGTTTCTCCTCTATTTAAAGATGTTTTAATGATATACATGTTATAAATTTTTCAATATTTTGACAAAAGAAGGGATTTTAGCAAGGTGTATATAGCAAGCAAGCCAACAAAGGCCTGAATCTTGTCATGATAGAGACTTAAGTTTCGTTACTGGTGACTATATTAATGATAAAATAAAGGATTTATTCTAGAGTAGTTGGATATTTTAAATAGCATATTTTTAAAATTCTGATTATCTTAGAAATGAGGTGAATTTGAAAATTACTGTAATTCCTTAGGGATCAGTTTATTGATCTGAATAAATTAGTCTTTGTTAAATAAGTAATGATGTGGTGAAGTACAAGACAAGACTTCCACACTATTTAAAATTTTAAAGTAGTTATAATTGGATGATGAAAGGGAAGTTCAGATACATGTTTATGTTTTTGAATGCACTGATATTGGTGGCTAAAGCATGTTAGCAAAAATCTACCTTTATAAAACATAGCATATGTCTTGGGCTAGTCTTGACCACTCAAAAGCGGTAACATCTGCTTTGGAGTGATATATTTCTTTCTCCTTTGGAACTGTTTTCCCTTCTGTGACATATTGCCAAGAAAGCACATCAATCACAATGTCTAATCTATTCTCCATTAGCCTTCAGGAGGAGGCCTACAGCCTCCACTGTTCTTCTGGAAGCCATGGGGAGAAGTTTGGATTGTTGTTGCTTAAGAGAAAAGTTTCAGCTCTCCAGAACCACGTGACTTGTACCACGTGGTGAAGAGAATTGCATTTCTGACATGGTTTGAACTCTTAGACCAAGTCGTATTTGAGGTCCAACATCTCCTAAACTTACAATCAAACAATACCTGATTATTGAGATTGATATACATTTTTACAAATTCCAACTAAATTGATTCTTATTAATACTTGATTGAGTAACAGCATACAGTAAATAAACAAATATCAATTCATATAAAGCTAGTTTTATACCATTATAAACTTTAAAGTGAAGTGCAAAAAGATTCTAGTATAAAAATTTTATATAAGAATAATGTTTGTTATTGGGCCTTAACAGGGATATATTCTTGTGGCAGGTTTTGTATTGAATGCTTTATATGCATTATTTACTTTAACCTCTTACATAAAATGAAGGTCTGTTTTTTACTTTTTTAAATTATACAACATATTATACTAGAATATTTCGAATATAGATAATAAAACAGGAAAATAGTATATTTATTTAAGCACAAACATAAATATAGAAAAATCGAAATTTTTCTCTCTAAACACTTTTATTCATGTGTCCCCAGAATTTGAAATCTGTCTTTATTTCTTTTAGTCCTCATAGAGATCATATGTACTTGTTACACTGTATACCTACTTACATAGATGGTCGCATGGATGATTTTTAGTTTTCATTATAACAAATCAAGCAATGAATCCGATAGGTGATGATTATTGGTGGGAATGTTGGGGGATGCAAAGGGATCGAGGTAAGAGAACAAATTGGCTATTATTATCAGAAACTTAGGGAAACAAATATGATTATAGAACTGTTCATGCAAGCTGTTAAAACTGGAAAAATAAAATGGTTCAGGCTATCTTGTTTGAAACAGGTGGTCAGAGTTTTCTTCATTTCGCGGACTTCACATATCTGTCCCCGGGTCATCAGACACATTAGGAGCAAGATTCCTAGCACTAGCCACTAGAAATATGAATTATTATTAAATGCATACATTGCTATTCAAGAAAAACAAAATGTCTTCTTTATATTAAAATAAGAGACATAATGCTAACTAGAGGTGGAAGACAAGAGAAAGTACCTGTGTGATTACTGGAAAAAGTGAAAAGTAAAAGTGATTACTTGAAAATAGCACAAGAACCAGGTACCCGGACCCTCTTCTCTCTTTCATCTATAACCTGATGCTCAGGGACAAATCAATAGAGTTTATCAAGCCTAGCGTTGAAGATCGTAAATTCACCACTCAAGAGATTAAGGTAGGAGAGCCCTGAGTTAAATTCAGGGCTATTCTATACTATATGTACAAAGCTACTTAAAAAAAAATGAAAGGGGTGCATGATTTAATCCCAGCACTCAGGAGGCAGAGGCAGGTGGATCTCAGAGGTCGAGGCTAGCCTGCTCTACAGAGTGAGTTCCAGGCTAGGGAGAGCTATACAGGGAAACTCTATCTGAAAATAAACAATGACTACTAATGAAAACTAAAAATAAAACTTAACGGATTAATGTTTTAAGAATTGTAATTTAGGATTAATCCATTTCCTTTAAGTCTGTGCCTGTTCTTTGTACTTTTCTTGTTGGTGTTTTTTGGACTTTCTTTTCATCCCACAGAGCTCAGAGTGGTTCCTCTGTGTCGTGTTCCGTCCCTTTTACATCAGTCTGGATAGGCCATCAGCGCAGAACTCACCTGTTCTTCTGCTTTAAATTCCCAAGTGAATATGGCTAAAATTGAGGTGAGACAAAGAAAATCTCCAATAAAGAGGTGGGTTGTGCTGTGGCAAATGCAAGGATTGTAAGATTGTAAGAAAGGCTGCAATGACATAAAAAGTTCCTGTAGCTATTTTCTAACCCAAATTTTAGTGAGAAAGAGAAACAAAATAACAAAATATAGATAGAAATGTTTCATTGCCTGACTTCTGTTCCCATGGAGCCTAATTGAGAAGTGCTCATTGCTGTGCCTTGAGACTTATTTTTAATAATTTCTAGTCTTTAAACGTAACACATTATATCGAAAGAAGCTAACGTACTTTAAATAATTTCTAGTCTTTGAACATAACACACTATATTCGAAGTAGTTGACCATTTCTTCTATTAAGAGAAACACAGTTTCTCCCTAAATGTTTTCATGTAAGATTCTTAAATTACAGTTGAAAGTAGAACAGCAGGTGAGTTCTGACAGCCTATCCAGGCTGATGCAAAGGGGATGGAACACGACACACAAGGACCACAGTAAGCTGTGTGAGATGAAAAGAAAACCAAAACATATCAGAAAGAAAACTACAGAGAACAGAAACAGACGTAAAGGAAACTGAGATAATGATATTAAAGAATAATTAAAAATTTACTTAGTAGGTTCAGGGATTTTAAAAAAGGGATTAAAAATTTGGCAAAACTGGCAGCAAGATGATTTAGTTGACTTGAGTGCCTGGCACCAAACTTGATATTCTAAGTTTGGTTACTGAAACCCATACAGTGGAAGGAGAGAACTGATTCCTGAATGTTATTTTCAGACTTCCACATGCATGCCATGACACACATGTACACATGAACAAATATACACACATATGTACAAATCCATACACAAAATAGAAAAATAAAAATGTAATAACTTTTTAAAAATAGCAAGAAATTGCTAGTACCTTAAATATAATGAAGTTAAATTTCTATAGTAAAGATATAGCAGCTATCTGGTACATATTTTGAAGATTTAACATTTAAATCAATACAGATAGGAAAAGAAGCAATTAGATGTTTAAATAGAAATATTAATAACAGGATAAATTGAAGTTAAATATTGAGAAAGGAAGAAAACACTTGGAGGAGACAGTGAAAAGAGTTAATAAATGCCTTAGTTAAGAATCAGAATGCCTATATCAGATGTAGACCAATATAATAGATAAAAGACAGAGAAATATTCACACAATAACAACCATCTGATTCTTAACAAGTTGCTGAAGCAAAGATGGGGAGGATGCATCCCCTTTAATGAAGATGCGTAGGTTCATGTTCCCACAATGACTTCCAACAAAATCTTTGCTCTAGGGACAAACATCATGGCTCATGCTTTCAAAACCCAACAGAACTCAACAGTATATTAAAATCAGGCATATTTGAGGCATATAACAGTGAAATCAGTAATTCATGATTAAGATCATCAAGAAAGATGACTCTAAACAAGTAGACACATTACTTATTAATCATTAAAGTTTTACCTAAAGAAAAATTTTCTTTAGATAAAATTTTAATGAAACCTTTGAAAACACGGAAGTAAAGATGTTGCGGGAGGTCCTCCCACTCCTCCAGCCTATCACCGCTGAGGTACCAGCCCATTGGGGCGTGGTTTCTCTCCCTTTAAAAAAGCGGCCACTTCCCTCTCCTCTCTCTCTTCACTTCCTGCTCTGCCTGCGACTAGACTCCTTTCCTGGTTGCGTAGAGGGCTGTTGCCTGGGACAGTGATCTGTAAGTTTTTTCCCCTTTAAATAAATACCACCCTAATAATCATAACCCCGAATTGGTGTAGCATTGTTTGTGACTTACGCCTTCATAAAGATGTTTAGTGTGGAATGAAAAATGACTTACAGAAAACTAATTCAGAAAGCTCAAAGTTAAGAATATATTTTAAAAAATGAATGCTCATACTATGGCAAAAATATGTGAAAATTAAATTATTAAAAATATGCAACATTCACATAAACATTTATATCAACTATTTTGATGAATATGGTATACTAAAGCAACTGCATTTCTTCAGTAAAAGTGTGATTACATTTGTGGAAAGAAATATTCTAATATTAGATTTTGTGATATCCGATAGTGTAAGGACTCACATGCTATGAATGAATTCAGAAAAAAAAATTCTTTATAAAGCTTGTCACATATCTGTAGAGTCCATTTGCAATTCTGTATGGCGAATAGCTGTTGATTTTAAACACACATACACACTTGAGACAATAATGGACTCTTTAATCATTAGTGTTTACAGTGAGCAATAAAATATATGTGAAAATGTACTTAAACTCTTCAAAGTCAAATTTTGATGAAATCCCTCTCTAGAGGTCACCAGAACAGATGAGGAAAAAATGGTATGAGGAAGAGAAAGGATGGGTGAGGAAGTTTAGCATGGCAAACTCACGTAAAGTACTACTATGGAGGAAAAGCTATGCAATATCTATTGTGCTCAAGGCTTATAGGGTTTGGGAAACAAAAATCAGTGTGCATGGTTAAATGATCAAGAGCAGCTCATGTATACTCTCTTCATGCTGCAGATGACCACGAGCAGATCATGTGGTGTGCCCTCTTCATTGGTGAAAAAAAAAAAAAGTGCCCAGCAGTCATAAATTGAATTCCTTTCACATTGAAACAGATGCTGAAACTGTGTTTTGTTTTATGAAATAAAGTAGTCTGCGAGGAAATGAGAAAACAAATTCTGTAGCACCAAATTCCATCACAGAATGTCATAAAATCAGTGTTGAACAAGATTAGCTAGAACAAAAACATGCCATGTGAAATACCATGATCCACTCCAGTGTGGTTTTTAAAACACATACAGGAACACAGAGATGATTGAAGTGATGGTCTAAATGTCCCTCTCATTTACAACTTGTTAATGACCTGCTGAGCAGAAGCCTCAGGCGATCCTTCCCTTTTACTAAGTCAGTCATTAAGGAAAGACTGTAAATGACCAGCAGGAAGTAAATTGCCCTTAGTTAAAAATGAAAATGTGTTAGCTTCATTTGACTAATAAATTTACTTTTGGCACTGAGCCACAAAATGGAAAACAGCTACAATTCCTGCTTCGAGCCTCAAGTGGGAAAACAAATTGTGTGTATTGTGATGCTTCTGGATGTGACACGTCTCAATTCTGACAATCATTTCAAAAGGACAGAAATGCCTTTATCACTGACAGATTAAATAGGTTTTTTGTTTTTGTTATTGTTTTGTCAGAAGTACTATCAAAATGATAACAGTATGCCAAGAAACATAGCTGCATGTTTTGACATTTTCCCAATGTGGATATGTGCACACAATCCCATGTTGAATGTATATGTTGGGTCATGTACACGACAGTTGATATGCATGGATGAGTGCTTGCTTTATTTCCTTTCTTTGCTTCAGCTTTTGTCTCTGATTTCCTCTGAAAGACATGTCTCGTATTCTTGTTTTTCTACTTTCTTACCTACCCACTAAGTGGCCTATGTTTAATACTACTTATCCCAGGGTCCTCCTTCAATTTAACTTATATTTCTACTACATAAAATATAATAATAATCTATTCCATGATCATCTATACATGCTTTTGTGACTGTAAGGAAAAATTCTTTAAGTTGTCTTTGTATGCATATGCTACACAAAGCCTGCTGTCTCAGAGGGATGGTAGAATATTTGTCTAGTATATTGAGTAGAAACTTCATGTGTTCTCTGTTCAACTTCATTTCCTGATCATTTTTATAACTGTTTAATTAGTCTAAGTTTAGAGTGGCTTCTGTTTATCTCATTTCCATTTAGGGAATATCTGTGTAGATGTGCATGTTTAAGGGGAATAAATATAAGTGACCATACATGTAGACATACACACTGGTGTATCTGGAGGTCAGAGGACAACCTTGGGTATTGGGTGTTGCAGCCTAACATCTTGTTTGTTTGTTTGTTTTTTTCTTTATGACAGTTTTCCTTTGTTCTGGTAATTAAGAATTTGGCTAGGTTGGCAGGCTATCAAGTTCTTGAGATGCCCCTATCTGTTCTTCTCCAGCATTGGGATTAAAAAGCACATAAATCTGTGGGGATTTTCTTTTCTTTTTTTCACACAGGTTCTTGGGATTGAACTCAGCTGTCATTCTTGATTGGCAAACACTTTCGCAAATGAGCCATGTCCCAGCTCAAAAGTGCTAAATTAGAAGGGCAGATTGAAAGGCTGCTGAGTAGGATGGTATTAACTTTACAGTAATACCTTAAGGATCCACTTACCTAATATACATGATTAACCTGATATTTATTATTTCATAAATTCCTCTCCTCCATTAATAGAATTTATTAAGTATCCTGTGCTAGGCGGCCTGCTCAGCAATGCAGTTGATTTATCAACTGTCAATAACACCAGGGACCTTAGTTGTACTCATTCCTCTCTATGAGCTACTAAGAAGGAAGAGGTACCAGTGAGCACTCGTTATCATGTGACAGCCTCAGTTGTGGAGCCATTCTATCGTCATTACCCTGGGTGGTCAAAGTCAATATATATAATAGCTTCTGGTGGATTCCTCTAGCAAACTACATGTGTGCAAACCTCCAAATGACTTTGTTCAGACATCAGGATTTCTACACGGTCCTTGCCCTCACAGCATCACTCATAACATGGAAGTGACAATTGAAATACATGAAGGGAACAGAAAAGTGCTCAGAAAATCATAAATATTCGTAGCTCAAAATTGCGATCATAAAAAATGATATTAGAAATTTATAGTATAATGAAATGAGTTCAATGTTAACATTTTTGGCCGTTTTTAACAAGTTACTTGATAGATGGGATTGAAATTATGATATTGTGGGTCATAGTTGAAGGATTTATAGTTATGTATTTGAAAGATGGGCCCTTAATGACACTTTGACTTAAGTAAATATGAATTTTTATTTTTATTATAATGCTTCAGATTTTGTCATGGCAAAATGTGGTATGTGTGCTTTGTAATGGAAAATCCTTAAAACATCAGTTTAAAAAAGAACTGGCATGGTCTGTTCTGTCAAATATTTTATTTTTAAATATAGTTACCCAAACCAGAATACAATGAGTACTTACAAGGCTCTACCTAGTAACATGATAATTAAAATTATGCCATAACCCATTGTGGGTTTGGAGCATCAGTGCAGCACTTTGGTGCTGATATTCACAAACAGGAAATACGAAGTCATGGCTTTGAGAGGAATTAACCGTGGACCTCATGTCCTCAGTCCCATCCGCAGACATTCATGACAATGGAACCGTACTTCTCACTATCTGTAATTTTCATGGGATGCAACGACATAAACTCTTTGATGCAATTGTGTCCATCTTAGAATACTTTTCTCTATGCATTGTGAGAATTTTACAAATCAGGAAAGATTAATTAGATCAAAGTGGGATTGAAGACTCCATCAGAATTTCTCAGCCAGATGCAACAAAAACACAGACCATGATTCTAAAATATGACGAAGTGACAAAAGAAAAGCCATGTTCTAAAAATTGAATGTATTTTTTTTCTTGTTGTAAGACAGAATTTTGTGCATTCAGTTTCGTCATTGATTTTGCCTATTTATTGTTTCCTTGAGTGTCCTGGAGCTTCTAGCTGAGTTCAGTCCCATTTGCTGGTTTTGATTTAAGAGTCATATTCAAACAGAGTTGACAGACTAACATCAAGAAACATTTCAAACGTTTTCTTCCAGTACATTTTCAGCGTCTGGCTTTAAACATAAACTTCCCGTCTATAGTATAACAAAAGAAATTAAAGCTTAGCACCTCTCCTGAATCTTGAAAATGTTGACAATAATAATTTGGCCAAAGCATATGGATTTATTTCTGAATTTACAGACTCTTACCCATTTTTTTAATGCCTGGGTCATGTTACTTGAATCACTATAGCTTCAGAGTATATTTACAGATGTGGTGATGTGATGCTTCTAGTCTTTTGGCTGTTTGTCTTTTTTATTGTTGTTCTTTTTCTGTTAGTTGTTCTTTTCTTAAGAATAAAATATAATAAGATTTTAAAAGCATACATTGGAGTTGAGCAAGACCAAACAAACAAAAGGGAAAAAAGCCTAAGAAAAGGCACAAGATTTAGAGATTCATTCTTTTGCATACTCACGTATGCCATTAAAACACTAAACTGTAAGCCATAATACAGATATGGTGAGCGAATCTGGTGCAGACCCATGAAGGTTTTGTGCATGTTGCATGAATCTCTGTGAGTTCACACAAGCTTTGATAACGTTGGTTTAGAAGGCCTGGTTTGTGTGGTGTCCTCCATGTTCTCTGGCTCTGTTCTTTCTACTTCCTTTTCCATGGTGCTCCTTAAGCCCTCAGGAGGGGGAATTGACAGAGAAATCCCTTTTAGGGCTGAGTGTTCCTAGGTCTCTCACTTACTGCATAGTGTCTGACTGTAGGTCTCTGTCTCTGCTGACCATTCTCCACAGGAGGAAACATTTCTGATGATGACCAAGCAACACACTCACCTGTGCGTATATCAGAATGTTTCTTGGAGTCATTTTATTGCTATTTTATTTTATTTTTATATTTTATGAACGGGAGTATTTGGTTTTACCTAAGATCGTTTAGCTATCTCGTCCCAGGTGTTTGGTTCTCCAAACAGTGTTGAATATGGGTTCCACCCATCTCATGGTGTGGGCCTTAAGTCAAATCAGATATTGGTTGGTTATTCCCAGGAATTTTGTTCCACAGTTGTCCTAGCATACCTTGAGTCATGACACCTCTTAGGTGTCGGTGCCCTGTTTTTGCTTTTATATTTTGGTAACATGCAGAATGCATTCTACCTTGAAGCTCGAATGTATGTATGAAAACTCTATGTAGCACCACCTCGACTTTTCCATGTAAAGACAGGTTTCTTGAGGTATCGGTACTTTTTCTGATTTCATACATATTCCAAATGCGTTCTTTTGCTTCTCTGAAAAATGCAATTATAATGTTAGTAAATATATCATTGACTATACAGAGCTCTTGAAATGCTATACTCATTTAGCCATACCCATCCAATCAATACAATAAATTAAAACAAGATACCATGAGTGAGTACATCCCGTGCTCCTCTTTTTGGGTCTGGCTTACCTCACTCAAGGGGTGCACCCACACACTGAGACAATGGGGATGTTCTATTGTGAACTCACCAAGGCCAGCTGGCCTGGGTCTGAAAAAGCCTGGGATAAAACCGGACTCGCTGAACATAGCGGACAATGAGGACTACTGAGAACTCAAGAACAGGACTACTGAGAACTCAAGAACAATGGCAATGGGTTTCTGATCCTACTGCATGTACTGGCTTTGTAGGAGCCTAGGCAGTTTGGATGCTCATCTTACTAGAACCGGATGGAGGTGGGGGTTCCTTGGACTTTCCACAGGGCAGGGAACCCTGATTGCTCTTCGGGCTGAGGAGGGAGGGGGACTTGATTGGGGGAGGGGGAGGGAAATGGGAGGCTGGGGCGGGGAAGAGACAGAAATCTTTAATAAATAAATAAATTAAAAAAACAAAAACAAAAAAACAAGATACCATGGATTATATTTCATGTGTTGTTGATATTGCAAAGGTTACATTCCTTTTATGAAATTTCAAATATAATTTTGAATATTTTCTGTTTATGAGCTAAAAGATAATCAATTTTTATATATGGTATGTCAGTATGATGAAAAGTCTGTAATTTATACAACGAATTTGTCTTCTGAATTCCAAATTCGAACACTCAAGTGTCTCTTTGACTTCACTGCTCCGATTCATCTCAGACATATCAAAGACAAATAGTCCATAGGAGTCTCTTGATATTTCTTTTTCTACATAAATCTTCTTACCACCTCCTTCCTTCTATTTTATTCTGTCACATACATATCTATAGTAGGACTTGACATACTCAAGACAATCAGAAAATATCTTTCTTCTTTTTCCATTTCGTTGAACCAACTAGTTTCTGGAAACGGAATTCACTCTCAAAGGCTGATATTGTTAAGAGAGTTCAGATAAGGTTCATAAAATTAATAAGAATGTTTAGCAAAGCCAGTGCAACATGGTTCATACACTATGCTTAGTAAAAGTGGAAAATTGGCATTACCCATCTCTGAATGAACCTGAAAAAGGCAGTTGCCAATATACAGACAATAATCAATGTGGATAGATCTACCTTCTTGAGAAGCTACAACCAACTCATTATGAGTTACCTGAATGTGTGAGAGAATGGAAAACAGGCTTTCATCATCCTTATAAACTAATCTTCTGTTCTAAATACCACTGACTGAGTATAGTTGGGTACTAGGGAGCAGTGGAACCTATTGTCACAGCCTACAGAAGTCAGGCTGTCAGGAAGCAAGGCAGTGTTGATAGAGTACAAAGGAAACTTGAAAGAACATATCTAACACTTGTAGCATATCCCCACACTACCTTCATGCAATTCATCACACATTACTGATAAGTTCATGTACAAAATGTATCTGGATCATGTTTCAGTCTCCCTTCATACTGTTTGATGACAGGATCATGGTTTCAGAGGTTAAAGTCTTTGATAGGAGAGAGAGCATCTGAGAACACTCATATATTGATTCACAATTACAAAAGGGACAAGAGGAGAAGATGAGGAAGGGTTGGGAGAGAGGGTAGGAGATGGAGACAGAGAGAGACTAGAAAACTATGAAATTAAGGGAGTCTTTTGAAACATCAGACCCTGCCTCCAGTGACATATCTCTGCCAAAACAGCCACACTGCTAATCCATTGCAAATATAGTTCCACCAATTGGAGAAAAAATATTCAAAACTATGAGCCTATTGGAGGTCATTCTCAGTCCAATCACTGTATTTCTAGAATAAGACGAATCTCATACATTTTTCTTTATACATAGTCTACATATCTAATTCTATGAAATTAAATATTGTTATCTGTCTATTATTTTTAGTATAATGTCTTTAAAGTTTATTGCCTATCAGTTTCTTTCAGAGGGGTTTTTGATTCTTGAGGTCGAAAACTGTATCATGTGCAAACACCAATATCAAAAGTCAGTGTTCTTTATATAGTTTAAAGCTAAAGTTGGTTTATAACTTTTTTGTTAGTTGTATAGCTTTTGAAAATAAAGATCAGAAAGAAAAACTACTTATATCTAAATTTCTTCTCAAAGACACAGGTGGTAAGGCTGACACCACTGAGAAGTTGGAGCCATCATCTATCTGTGAATACATCAAGCCATATTTGCTCCTTTAAGTCATGACCTAATCTCACCCACTCTGAATATAGAGCTCCGTATCCACAGTGCCTACTGGAGCATATTTTCCTTCCGTAAAACCATAGTGTCAAGCATAAGAAATCACCTTTAAAGTTACTCGTCAGGAGCATTTAAAAGATTTTCAAAACAATTCCAGCTATAGGAATTTACTTTGGTTACACCTTGGAAGTTGATTCCAAGGTCTGAAGTTTTTCCTTTAAAGATAACACCTCATCCTTGAACATTTTTTGGATAGCATGCAGATTGCCTTCCTGGAGAGATACTCTGTCTGCTCACCTATCATAACTATTTAACAAATTTTCATTGTCAAATTCAACAGTATGAATTCTTTCAGATAATTTTTCAGTATCCTTTGAAATGGATTCAGTTTTGTCTGTCAAATTAATGTTATCCTTTACAATAGTATTAATTTTTTCAGGTAACTTTGATTTTTGATGGCATTAATCCTATCAGCTAGCTGTTCATTATAACTCTGTAAGACTGTATCATTTCTAAAAGTGCCTTATTCTTGGCTTTGTTATCAAACCATTTTCTTAAGGATGTAATATGAAGAAAAAAAAAAGTAAGTTCCAATATCCAATAAACGGATGTATCACAATAACCATTTAAGCCTTGCAGAATACAATCCACAATATTAGCAAAAAAGTTACTAAAATTTTTCATGGTAATGTTGCTTGTCATTATATAACTTTCAAGTTTATTGATTTATAAATTACCTGTTATGAGGTCTGGCAAATTGTTTTAGGTTTAATAATCTTTATTGTCCAACAGGTGTCGTCATTGCTGAGTTGTAACTAGTGGAGCAAAGTGTTGCCACAAACAGTCCTGAGTCATTTTGGTTTTTTCACCTTGGTACTGGTTAAATACAGAGAAATATGCTTTGCTTGGCAAATTAAAAGCAATTAAATCAACTACACATATGGAGTAAGGGGCCCAAAACTCGGGAGCTGGGAGTACAAACCAGAGGCTATGCATGTCGTCAAACAGCAGGGAACAGGGCACAGAGTGTGGCGCGCGCCCCCCCCCCGCGCGCGCGCGCGCGCGCGCGCGTGTGTGTGTGTGTGTGTGTGTGTGTGTGTGTGTGTGTGCATGAGCTTGGGAAATTTCCAAGTTGCTGCACTCAGTTAGCTCCTCTGTGGCATGGGTTTTACAAAAACTGCTTAGGTAAAAGCAAGCCACGTGGGTGGGGTTGGGAGTCTTTCTGGGCTGTGGACTGGTTAGGCCTTTAAGCCTGTCCACCCAGTAGGTGTGGAGTTCAGATTCACGTCGGCGCCAGACGAAGAAGGATGCTTAAAAGAAATCCCACATTATCTCAGAATTGAATATAATAGAGGGTTATTATAGTCACAGATTAGAGTCCTCTGCATAAACAGGAACGGATCATGCTGCCTGAAGAGAGGCAAGCTTTACATTGGCATATATATATAAATATATATATATATATAATCTCAAAAGGCCACATCCAAGTGGGTGGGTAACTTAAAGGCTACTGTCTGTAGGAATTCCTACAGCAGGCATTGGCTAGATTTCTACTTCTAGGTATGATTTCCCTCCCTCTAAATATGCCTTACCTCCAATTAGACAGTTGTTGGCTACAACCAAGATATGAGCTCCACTACTTCATACAAGTCACACTAAAGAGATTCAGGCAGCAGTATTATTATCTCGTGCATTCCTGTTTATATGTAAGTGTGAAAATAAACAAGTGGTCATCAATTTGACAGGGAAGGAGGAAGGAAGGGTAGGGTGAATATTAGAAGGAGAGGATATGGTTTTGAAATAAACACAGGAAATGTGGAAAGTAATGTGATTACATCTTAATTAAATTTTCAAAGTTTTTAAAGAGAAAGAGGCCATGAATTTGAAGGGAAGCAAGGAATAATAAAACATGAGAATGACTAGAAGGAGAAGAAGAAAGGGGAAATGATGTTATTATATTTTAATTTTTAAAACTTGCAAAGAAAAATAAATACAATCCTCAATAGCATTTTACTATCACGTATAGCATGTTTACCTGGTGATACAACCAGTGCTCTTTTTAGATTTTATTCTTTACCCAGGTTCAGGACAGAGTAAAGAAGATCTGACACCCAAGCTTGTTGTGTCTGTTAATGACCAGCCTGACCTCTAGGATCCCACATTATTTATCCCACGCTCCCAGGATAAAATTCAGTGAGCGAACTCCAGACTTTCGCAGGCAACCTGAACCAGACAAGTTATGATCAAACACGATGTCTTGTAGATTCATGAAATAACATGCATACTGTCCTTTTCTCCCCCGTGTCTGTTGCCAATTTAATAACAATTGAACACTATTATGAGGCAAGATAGAACCACCTATGAGAGTAATTGTTTTCACTTACTTAATCCAGGATGGGAAAACCTGTACTGAATAAATACTTGTCCCCTGTCTGTTTGTTTCAATACCGAGTTTATATTATTTGAATTTTACTTTTGTTCATGATTAACTTTTTGTCTTCTTTTTGTTATAATATTCTTCTCTGTGTATGTCTATTTGAATTTTGAACCAATATGAGCATTAATGTATGAGTATTACCAACTTTATATCCATTTGTAAAATACACACTGGAAATATTGAAACAACTATTCAATCATGTAACAGGATAGAAGTAATGATAAAGTTTAAAATGACTAAAGAAATGAACTTATTTCAAATATGGGCTAATATTTGTCTCATGTTTTATCTTTGCAAATGGGTTTAATCTTTAGAGAAATTGCATTTGGTAGTTATCATCAGTAGATACACTCCAAAATTTAAAGCTGAATACACTGAGGTACAAAGCATATTAGCTAAAGTTGAAAATATGTAAAAGAGTGTCTGTTAATAAAAGAAATTATTATATTACTATGACAGTGAAGAAAATTTACAATTTTCCTTTGCCACATTTATATGAATGCAATCAATAAATAGTTTCATTTGCATGAAGAAAAATAAGGTTATTTGTATAAAAATAGACTGGAGAACAAAGATTTTTAGAAAAATGGAAGTAATTTTAAAAAGATTATTTAAAAAGAGAGTGTTGAGACATCCTACATAATTTATTAACCTGATGTCATATGTTCAAATATTTGAGACCTGCTGGTATTTGTCATTGCCCAGAATAATATTCAATTAAAGCTGTTAATTTAAAGCAGATGTTTTATTTTTATGAAGGGATGGTAGTAACCTGAATAAGAATGGGGGAAAACACAATATTTTTCCAGATTGCTAATTGTTTATAAATATTCTACCTCAGTACTGACCTGAATATAAAAACAGCAATTACAAAGGCTATTTTGAATAAATTGTACTATTGTCGCGTGATAACTGCCCAATTCTTTTTAAAGAATGCCTACAACAATCAAAATATAATTATCTTTAGAGTATAATTCAGAGTAAGAAAGCACTTTTAGAAAACATATAGAGCATAATTACATTTATGTAAATCAAAATGACACTAAGCTAGGAGCAATGATAGATGCCTGTGATCCCATCACCTGGTAGACAGAGGCAGGAGAATAAGAGGCCAAAATGTTATATTAGAAGTATATGTAGCTATTTAGAAATATACTTTGGACACATACAGAGTCTGTATGGGGGAATACATGTATATATATATATATATATATATATATATATATATATATATATATATGAATGTATGTGTTTACATATATATGCACATATATGACAAATTTCTATACATTTTGTGAGCCCAAACTCAAGCATGTAGGAGTCATGTTCTTATTTTGCATACATAAAAATGATACATGATTTCCAAATGCAAATGTTATAGTTTATAGCATGTCATGCAAAGCATTTGGAATTTATATTACAACGAAAGTCATAGGTTAAAATGTGGTTAATGGAAAGACACTGTCTATAGTGGTGTCTGTCTCTCTGCCTCTTTGTTGAATAAGATGAAAAGAGGGGAAATGTTTGTTAACAAAATAAACCAAGGAGAAAAATATAGAAAGAAATTGGTATTTTATTCTTATAAAAGTCAAAGGAAAATTATTCCTTTGTTATTTCAGTATGAGTGAACACTATGAATGTATGTGAATGGAAGTTTGATTTCACTGTGGGGGCACTTCAATGAACACTTTCCCTCCCCCCACCCCCGAGCCTTCCTTGTTATCTAGCCTCTCTGGGACTTTGGATTATAGCATGATTTTTCTTTACTTTATGGCTAAATTTCACTCATAAATACTTATAAGTAAGTACATACGATGCTTGTCTTTCTGGGTCTATGTTACCTACCTATCACAGGATGATATTTTTGAATTCCATCTAGTTGCACTTGCCAGGAAATTTCATAATGTTGTTGCTCTGTTAAAACATTAGTAATACACTGCTGTGTAAAAGCATCACATTTTCTTTACACATTATTCAGTTTGGGTACATCTAGATTGTTAGCAGTTTAAGATTATTACAATTAAAGCTGTTATGGACATAGTATGTAAGTATCCTCATGGTATGGTGGAGCATACTTTGGGTGTATGTCCAGGAGTAGTATAGCTGGTTCTTGAAATAGAGAGATGCCCAATTTTCTCAGAAACCACTATATTGTTTTCCAGGGTGGCTGTACACATTAACATTCACACCAGCAATGGAGGATTGTTCCCTTTGCTTTTAACAATTATAACAGGTGTTATAATGGAATCTCAGAGTCATTTTGATTTGAATTTCCTGATTGATAAGGATATTGGACATTTCTTTAAGTGATCCTTGGCCATTTGAGAGTTTTCTGTTGAGAATTCCTTATTTAGACCTATACTCCTTTTTTTTTTAAAAAAAAAATTGTACCATTTAGCTAGTTTATGCCTAATTTCTTGAGTTCTTTATATATTTTGAAAATCAGCCCATTGTCAGATATGGGGCTCATTTTTTGTATTCTGTAAGCTGTCATTTTCCTTTTGACAGTGTCTTTGGCCCCCTCAGAAAAGTTTCAATTTTATGAGGTTCCATTGATTGTCGTTCTTAGTACCTGCCTTGTTAGTGTTTAGTTTAGGAAGTTGTCTCCTGTGCCTATAAGTTCAAGGTTATTCCCTTTTTAAAAATTCTATGATGTTTAGTTCATCTGATTATATGTTTAGATCTTTAATCCATTTGGACTTCGCAGGGTGAGAGATATGGATCTTTCTGTATTCTTCTATGTGCCAATATTCAGTTAGATCATCTTGGTTTGTAGAAGAGGCTTTCTCTTTCCCATTGTATAATTATGGCTTCTTCATCAACAATGAAGTTTCTATAGGCATATGGATTTACTTTTGGAACTTTGATTCAGTTCCATTGATCAACTTGTCTGCTTTCATGTCAGTGCCTGATGTGGGATTCCCCTCTGTATGCTATAATTACCATTAATGAATAAAGAAAACTGGCTTGGTCTGATAGGGGAGATCAGAGCTGGGTGCAGAAAACTAAACTAAATACTGGGAGGAAGAAGGTGAAGTCAGAGAAAAGCCATGGAGCCACTGCTAGAGGCATATGTGCCGAAACTTTGCTGTAGGCCACGACCTCATGGTGATGCACAGATTAATGAAGATGGGTTAAATTAAGATGTAAAAGTTAGCAAATAAGGAGCTAGAGCTAATGGGCCAAGCAGTGATTTAAATAATATGGTTTTGTGTGATTATTTTTGAAGTCTGGATGGCTGGGAAACAAACAAGCAACCCCTTACAACAAATGCCAGGTGATTTTTATTACTATTTCTCTATAGTACAGCTTGAAAGCAGGGATGGTAATACTTCTGGAATTTTTTTTTTATTGTATAGTGTTGTTTTGGCTATCCTTGTTTTTTATTTTTCTTCATATGAAGTTGAATATTGTTCTTATATGGACTGTAAATATTAGTGTTGAAATTTTGAGGAAATTGCATTGGGTAGGTACATAACTTTTGGTAAGATGGTCATTTTTAATTAACATAATAAAATCCTACTGATATATGGGCATGGCAGATCTTTCTTCTGTTAGCTTTTCCCATTTCTTTCTTCAAAATCTAGTAGTTCTTGTTATACAGATATGTCACTTTCTGGATTAGAGTTACACCACTGTATTTTATATTATTTGCATCTATTGTAAAGGGTGTTGTTTAACTGATTTCTTTCTCAATCCTTCTATCCTTTGTATATAGGAGGGTCACTGATTTTTTTAAATTAATTTTGTATCAAGCTACTTTCATGAAGATGTTTATCACCTGTAGGAGTTCCCTGGTAGATTTTTGGGGAATTGCTTATGTATAGCATCATATCATCTGCAAATAGCTTTAGTTTGATTTCTTTCTTTACAATTTTTGCCCCCTTTATCTCTATAAGCTTTCTTATTTTCTAATTAAAACTGCAGGTAATAGATATGGGGAAATTAGGGTTTCTTTTATTGTAACTACTTTTAGTGGAATTTCTTTAAGTTTCTCTTCCTTTAATTTTATGTTGGCCATTGCTTATTGTATTTTGCTTTCAATATGTTTAGGCATATTCCTTGTACTCTTGATTTCTCTAAGACTTTTATCATAAAGGAGTGTTGGATTTTTTCAATTTTTTTGTGCATCTAATAGGATGAACATGTGCTTTACTTTCTTTCCCTTTTTATATTGTGGACTGCTTTGATGGATTTTTCTCTGTTGAACTATCATTTCATCTCTGAGATGAAGCCCACATGATCCTCGTTGATAATCTTTTTTATGCGTTTTTTGGAGCTGACTTGAGTACTTTTGCATCAGTGTTCATGGGAGAAATTTGTCTGTAAGTCTTTCTTGGTTGATCTTTGGATGGTTTGGGTATCAGAGTGACTATGGTCCTATAAAACAAATTTGGTGATTTCTATTTGGTGGAAAAGTTTTAGGAGTATTGCTATTATCTCATCTTTGGAAGCCTGATATAATTCTGTGGTAAAAAAAAAATCTGGGCCTAAACTTTTTTCTTTTTCTTTTTTGTATAGATGATTCTTAATGACTGCTTCTATTTTCTTGATGGTTATAGGATAATTTAAATAGTTTATCTAATCTTACTTTAAGTTTGGAATGTGTTATCTACCCAGAAAATGGTCCATTTCTTTTAACTTTTCCAATTTTGTGGAATACAGCTTTTTTTTTTTTTTTTTTTTTTTATTTATTTTTTTTTTTTATTTTTTATTTTAATTTATTTATTTATTAAGAATTTCTGCCTCGTCCCCACAACCGCTTCCCATTTCCCTCCCCCTCCCCCGATCAAGTCCCCCCCCCCCCTCATCTGCTCGAAGAGCAATCAGGGTTCCCTGACCTGTGGGAAGCCCAAGGACTGCCCACCTCTATCCAGGTCTCCTAAGGTGAGCATTCAAACTGCCTAGGCTCCCACAAAGCCAGTACGTTCAGTAGGATCAAAAACCCACCGCAATTGTTCTTGAGTTCTCAGTATTCCTCATTGTCCGCTATGTTCAGCTAGTCTGGATTTATCCCATGCTTTTTCAGACCTAGGCCAGCTGGCCTTGGTGAGATCCCAATAGAACATCCCCATTGTCTTAGTGTGTGGGTGCACCCCTCGTGGTCCTGAGTTCCTTGCTCGTGCTCCGTCTCCTTCTGCTCCTGATTTGGACCTTGAGATTTCTGTCCGGTGCTCCCGTGTGGGTCTCTGTCTCTGTTTCCTTTCATCGCCTGATGAAGGTTAATATTCCTGAGGATGCCTATGTGTTTGTCTTTGGATTCACCTTATTTAGCTTCTCTAGGAACATGAATTATAGGCTCAATGTCCTTTATTTATGGCTAGAAACCAAATATGAGTTTTGCATACAAATGGATGGAAATGGAATACAGCTTTTTGAAGCTCACAGTTCTTTGGATTTCTTTTTTTTGCCATATCATAACAGCATTTATTATATAAATATGTACATACATTACAAAGGATGGAAAATTGTAGGAAGCACAGCTTAGCCTTGGAGAAACCAGGATTGTTATTCACCTGGGCCTATTCAACAGAAAGAAATGAATGAGGTTGATATCTTGAAAGGCTGGAATGAAGTGCTCAAACAATCTGGAGATCCTTTGCTGGTCTATCAGAAGACAGTTACCATCTGACCACCACCACCGTCACTGCCAGTATCCTGAAATGTTATGTCTCCCTTTTAATTTCTGAGTTTGATAATTTAAATATCCTAATTCTGCCTTTTAATTACTTTGTATAAGGATTTGTCTATCTTGTTGCTTTTCTCAAAGACCCAACTCTTCATTTAATTTATTCTTTGTATTATTCTCTTTGTTTCTATTTTATTGATTCCATTCCTCAGTTTATTTCCTGCCTTCTACTCCTCTTGGGTGTGTTTGTTTCCTTTCTTTCTAGATCTTTCAGGTGTGCTGTTTATGTAGTTAGTATGAGATCTCACCTAATGATGTATGAAGGCTCTTAGTGCTATGAATGCTTCTTGTAGAACCACTTCCATTATGTCTCATCAGCTTGGGCATTCATTTCCATTGTATTCTAGGAAGTCTTTAATTTCTTTCTTTTTCTTTACTTTACCAAGTGATAATTCAGTAGAAAGTTGTTCCACTTCCTCGCTCTATTGTAACTGAAAGCTTTGCTGGGTCTATTAGTCTGCATTAGTATCCATGGTCTCTCAGTGTCTTTAAGACATCTGTCCCTGTCCTTCTGGATTTTAGAGTTTCTATTGAGAAATATATATCTTTCTAATATATATCCTAATAACCTTGCCTTCATATGTTATTTTGTCTCTTTTCTTGTAGTTTTAATACTCTTTCTTTGTTCTATGTGTTTTGATTATTGTGTGATGCTGCAAGGACTTTTTTTCTGATCCAATCTATTTTTATTTTTTACTGTAAGCTTCTTTTACCTTTTACAGGCACGTCTTCTTTAAGTTAGTGAAATTTTCTTCTATATATATTTATATTTTTCTGGGTTTTTGAGCTGAAATTCTTCTCCTTCTATTCCTGTTATTCATAGTTTTAGCCTTTCATGGTATCCTCCAGATTTCCTGTATGTTACGTTTTAAGACCTTTTCTTGGGTTGAACTTTTTTAAACAGATGAATCTCTTTCATCGGCATCTGAGATTTTTCTCTTCCATCTTTTGTCTTCTGTCAGTTATGTTTGCATCTGTAGTTCTTGTTTGCTTACCTAGATTTTTCATTGCCAGACTTTCCTATGTTTGTCTTTTCTTTATCCCTTCTATTTTGGTTTTTCAAGTTTTGAACAGTTTTTTTAATCATTCTTTAAGGGATTTATTGATTTCTCCCATTTTTGATATCTTTTTCTCAATTTCTTTAAGAAAGCTTTTTTTTCCTCATTAAGGATTTCTATCATCTTCATAAAGTCTGTTTGAAGTTCATTTTCTTGTGTTTCATCTGTGTTGGAATACTCAGGTCTTGCTATCATAGAATAGCTTAACTCCGGTTGGTGTTGGTTGTATGTTTACACTCGTATTTAGGTATCTCTGTCTGGACTGATTAGATCTAGACCCTTATTTTGAGTTTGTCATTGCTGGATGAATGTTTTGTTCCTTGGTTTTTGTTTCCTCTTTGGTTGTCTAGTTTTGTGGACCAGATTTCTGGTTCCCGGCATGAGCTGTGATCTAGTAAGGAGTCTTTGTTCAAGTTGAGGTCTGGCCTTCTAGTGGCTATCTTGGCCTTTGGTACATCAGGGAAGTCTCTGTTTTCTGACCTCCTAATTGATCCGCCTGTACCTGAGCAGTAGGAGTCCACCCACACAGGGGCAGGACTCTAAACAGTTTCTTTCTTTCTTTCTTTCTTTCTTTCTTTCTTTCTTTCTTTCTTTCTTTCTTAAGACAGGGTTTCTGTGTAGCTTTGGAACCAGCTCTTGTAGACCAGGCTGGCTTCAAACTCACAAAGATCCGCCTGCCTCTGCCTCCCTAGTGCTGGGATTAAAGGCATGCATCACCACTGTCCGGTCTCATGAATAGTTTCTTAAAGAATAGTTCTTTTTTTCTTTTTCTATTATATTTCATGTTGTTTATTGGACTGTGTTTTATTGTAATTATGTGTTTGAAATGCAATATGTTAAATTGTAAACAAATTATATTATATTAATTCAATGTTCGGTAAACCAAAAGCTCTTAAATTTTCTACAGCTCCTCCATTCTGTAGGAAATTTCCATGAATTAGGAATATATTAGGAAGTATGGTTAGAAGATAAACCAGAACAGAATAATACTGAAGAAATAACTTAAAAGTGCTACTTTACTTTAGCTCATGAGGGCAGCAGAACGCCTATGTAGATATTAAAGGTAGATAATCTGAATACAGAAGCATGATAAGTTATGCCATATTGTCGTGCTGTTAGGTGACATTTCTATGAGCCTACTGCTCAGCATAAAAATATTAGCAAAATTTGAATTTCATTTTGATAGGAAAGCAAAAATAGATATTTTATTATATTTAGAAACTCAGACAATGTCCAAAAAAGTGTAGATTTGCAAATCCAATTTGTAATCTGAATATATTGGAGAATTTTATCAATGGTCTCCAGTCTGTTGGAAGAAGGGCCATAAGTCAGATAGATATTCTCTTAAATGACATTACGTTTGAAAATGCACTGACTTTTATTTTTATGCGTGAGTGCTTTGCCTTCATGCATGCATGGGTATCACATGTGTGTCTGGTGCAAGCAGAAAAATAAAAGGACAATGAATATCCTCAAAATGGATTTACTGATAGTTATGAGCTGCCACATGGTTACTGGAAATTGAACTAGGGCCTTTATAAGAGTACTTTACCTCAGAGTCAATTTTTCCTTCCCTCAATATAACATTTTAATAGCATAAGACAGACAAGATATATCAATGATAGATAAGATTACATTTTAAAATGTGCAGGATAAGGCAATACCATTCAGAAATCAGAGAAGTTGTCTTTTGGCTTATTTTCCAGCACATTGATTCCCAGTGTTTAAGCTTTGACCAAGTGTATTTTTTAGAAAATTCTGTATAATTGAAAAAAAAATGTTTTCTCATGTAGTTTTGTAGTTCTTTGAAGCTGACTAAGCATCGATTCAGATATGGTATGTCTATGGTGTCTCTCTAAAACAACAGTCGTGGAAGCAGTGTACTGACAATACACACAGATATCCAGCACAGCAGCAGAAAACTGTGCTGTAAATACACATAGATACACAACACAGTAGAAGGAAAAGAAGGGCCAGAAACAGGCAGACATGGCCTGTTTCTCACAGTGATTCAGAAGCAAGAAAGTGAAAAAAGGAAGTTAAGAAATGCTGTGTTAATGTTTACCGTTGGTATGAGGAAGAAGGGAGGAACCTTGATTGTTATATCTTAAAAGACATCAGTTCGAAAGACAGCCTAGGACTATATGCAAAATGGAATATCAAACACGTTTTGGGAGATAATAGAGCAGAAAATGATAATAATACAAAGTTTGGCATAGAGTTCTTAGGCATGGCAAAAACAAAGATACACATAAATGTGATTGAACACAATCTAAAAACTCAATTGGACTTCACTAACATTCAAAATTCTATTACAGAACTAATCAAAAATAGTATGAAAAGATAAGGTAAAGACTAGAAGAAAATAAATGCAAACTACATATCATACAAAGGCCTTATATCTGGGACATATATGTAGATATGTTTTAAAATTCTCAAAACATTGAAAGAGCAAAGGACCCAATTAAAATTAGGCAAAAGATTTAAGCAGATTTCTTGTTAAAGGAATCTCTGTAGGTAAAAAATAAACACATGGAAATATGTATAACAACATTGTTAGGAAAATCCCACTCTGAACCATAATGAGATGCTATTACAATTTTACTAAAAGAATATAAAATTAAATTAGAAGTGGCTAAAAGTATAGATAAGGAAATTTCTCACAAAATTATGCAACAATTGAAATTTAAGCACTGTTGGAAAAAAATTCAGACAAAAACATCCAAAGCATCATGTCGCTTTCTTGGTCACTTGTTTCATGTGTGACTTTCACTTTTGATTTAATATGCACCATTCCCCAAAGAGAGTCCAGTTCGCGATGGGGGTGGGACCCTGCGGTCAATCAAAAAGTATTGCTGCGCAATATAAATGTAAATTTTTATGTGATTTAAATTGGTGATAATTAACTTCTCTTTAAATTACATAAATCATGTTTAACTAAAAATTAAACTAAAAAATATATAGGCACCCAGAGCATGTTGAATTGGCCTACCCAATAGCTTCTTTTCTGGATATTAAAGTGCATAACGTCAACACCATAATCTGTGCTGTACTTTAAATATGAAACATTCAGAGCAGAATAAGAATGGCTTTAGTATCAGTCAGATAGATGATTGATTAGGTTGCTTAATTCACAAGGTATTGTATCACTTGGGGCAGGAAAGGAGAAGTCATACTGATTGCTTTTGTCACTTCAAGCTCAATGGATTCATGGGGAGGCCTCCAGAGAAGAACTGCCCAGATGATGAATTAAAGGCTTTACCCTCAGTGATACATTTGGATTCTAGAAATTTAGCCATCTCTAATTATCCTCTATTATTCTGTGTTCATTTATACATTTCTTAGAAAGAAATTATAGGAGACAATCTCCTTAGTGAACTTCCAAAAAAAAAAAATCAAGAACACTAACAAAGCAGATACAAGTAAAGTTTTATTAAGTTGCAGAGAGCAACAAGGACAAGTGTCCTCTTTATGGCCCATCCATCTAGGGAAGGTATTGAGGAGCAGGCAGGAAGGTGCTTGAGAACCAACATATTCTCGACAATTTCAGTGAACTCTAGGGGAGAAATGTGGCAAATAACGTGCTGGTTTCTGTTTTTCAAAGCATTTACCAAATTCTAGGGAATTGAATCTGAAAAAATTCTTTATTATCAACATGTAAAAGAAAATCTGAGTTTTCTAATCATTGTGCTCACAAGTTACAGTGAAGGACATTTTCCTAACAACAGGTGCATTTATCTTCACAGAAAAAGCTATATTCTGCCACAAAAATGGAAAATGTAAAAGAAATGGATACTTTTTTAGATAAGTACCATATACCAAAATTAAATCAAGACCAGGTGAATAGTTTAAATAGACATTTAAGTTGCGAGGAATTGGAAGCTGTCATCAGAAACCTCCCTAACAAAAAAAGCCCTGGACCAGATAGTTTCAATGCAGAATTCTACCAGAACTTCCAAGAAGAGCTAATACCTATACTCCTTAATGTATTTCACAATATAGAAACAGAAGAGTCTTTGCCTAATTCCTTTTATGAAACTACAGTCACCCTGATACCAAAATTGCACAAAGACTTAACCAAGAAAGAGAATTACAGGCCAATCTCACTCATGAACATCGATGCAAATTCTCAGGTTGCAGTACTTGTAATAATACACAGATTCTTTAAGAGAAAGAAAAGGCTACAGATGGGGTCAAGACAGCATCCTCACACCAGCTAAGTCAATGCCCATCACGGGAACAATGGGAAATACGCCACAGCATCAGTTAGCATCTTTTGACAAGCTTATATCTGAGAAACCTTCATTCCTCCTTTATTCTTACAACAGGAATAAATACTATTTGCTAACAAACAAAAGAGAAGCCGTATGCTCCAATATGTACAATTTTAAACAGTTACAAATGGCTTCAGCTAAGTTTCTGATAAAGATTTTATTCATTTTGGTAATGAACATTTCTATAACTTGGAGGTCTGGATATTGGCCCTATACTCAGGCTTGACAAGGCTCTCTCTCCATCTGCTCTTAGATTTTCTGCTTGTCTCTACAGAGCCCCAAAATCAAACTCATGGCTCTAAGTCCTCACTACTTGTAGCAAGGCAAAAGGAATTGATTAATAATCCACTTTGGTTTGTAGTAATTAGGGGCGGCGGGGCTGCGTCCCCAGCACCCCGGCTGCCTGCTTGGCTAGCTTATGCCCCGAAATAACAACACACAAACTGTATTCATTTAAACACTGCTTGGCCCATTCTCTTCTAGGATAATTCTCACATAATAATTTAGCCCATTTCAAATCATCTGTGTGTAGCACCCCAAGGTGCGCTTACCGGGAAGATTCTAGCCTATGTCCATCCTAGGTCAGAGCTTCATCCCGGGAGCGGGGCATGGCATCTCTCTCTGAGGTGTCTGCTCCCGAGAGAAGAGCTGTCGAGACTGAGCTCACTTCCTCTTCCTCCCAGCGTTCTGTTCTGTTTACTCCTCCCACCTATCCTCTAACCAATAAAATGGGCTAAGGCAGTTCCTTTATTAGCCAATGACCTTCCTCCATCATTGGTTTATTCCTAGGACGTGATGAGAAACTTAATAGTACGAGTGGGAGACTGTAGGTAGAAATATTCCTTTCCCATGGAAAAGGATGTTGTGTTCCTCTTGTGTATCTGAAGGGGAAAATGTCTTCCTTCTAGTATGAATTCCCAAACATCTACACAACCTGCCATTGTTCTGCCAAGGTCCTCGGTGGCAGAATGCAGCTGGCTCTCGTAGAAAGAAATCTGGGATCACAAAAGACTCAACTTACTTATTGATTCTTACCCTTCCTGGACGTTGCTTCTCATCTGTAAAATCAGTATGGGAGTTTCATCACTTTATTATTCCCGTGCTACTTGCTAATGATGCCACAAGTACACGTGAGAGTGTTTGATGGAAAGGCATTACTTCTAGAAACACAAAGCAATACTGAATGAATGGCCTAACACATAGTCATTCTCTATGTGCTTTTCGGCAAGGTGCTCAATATAAGGAGATTACCTAAGGACGCAGTAGGTCTGGTTTGTAATGACTTCTTCCCCTTGTAGCCATGCAACCAATGAGAAAATAAACAATTAACTGACTGAGATAGAGTCTTGCTAAATATTAGCCTTGGCTGACCTGGAACTCGCTATGTAGCCCAGGCTGGCCTCGAATTCATGGCAATCTTCCTGTCTTAGGCTCTGAAGAGCTGAAACTAGAGATAAGTGTCATCCCACCATTCCAATGAGAAAATGAATGTAATAATTTCTCGCTTCTGTTTCCTATTGGAGAGAAAGGAACAAAGGGAATCCTTGATTTGCCAGGACCTAGGGTATGAACTTGGAGTCTCATTTGCCTGTGTTTATCAAGTCATCTGACCCATTTTCTTTCCTTTAATGAAATGTAGCTCTCTTTTTTCTTCATTTTTTTGGTCCCTTGATTGTATAATTTGATGGGCTAAGCTTCACTTATTTCTCTTCTCAACTTTCTGGCAGGCTCATCTCACCACTTACCCCATTCTCTTGACTGGCTGGCTCCCTTGAATAAGGAATGAAGTAACTACTACTCCTAGGTGGCTCCCCAGCCTGCGTGGGCTTTTGACTTTCGTATATAGTTTTCTCCTGAGCTGAAGAATGGTGCACATGCTTTCTTGCCTTTATTCTTTTATACTCCAAGGGAGTGTGAGCAAGAAGGATAACAGGAATGGAAGAGAGCCAGGTGTAAACTTCACAGGACATAAACAAGCCTGGAAACTTCTAGAACATAGTGAATAACATTTGGAGTTAGCAACTTTCCAAAATAATCTTATTTTGAATGGAGAAATGTTATATGAGTCTAGCAGCATTTTTTTTCGAGTGTGATCTATTCACTTTCCAAGGTGTGGTTCTTCACTTTACAGGGTCCCATGGGTTCCGAAAGAGAACAAGGACATCCGGGAAGACAGGTATTTTGATTAATATCCATAAAGCATTGGTATACAAAATCCTAATCAACAGATCACCTTGCTTTACTTAACATGGCCAAGTGGAGACATTGCTTATAATGCGAATATAATGCACATTGTCTATGTTCTAATACGTAATTTTATAATCCTAGTCTCTCCCCCTTCTCTCTGTTTTCACCCAAGAGGGTAGATAACCACTGTTACACTACATTTTGTATTTTGACATGACAAGGTGTGGTAATATATCATGGCATGTTATCAAGGGTCAACAAGGCTAGCCTGCTTGTATCCACACCACTGTGATTCTTATGCACTTTAATATGCAGGTTAACTACCTGCATATTTTAAGTAAAAATAAAAAAAATCATGCAAGGAACTAATAACCAGAACTCTAAATAAAAGCTATTGGCATATGCAAAACTCAGGGATTTTTTTTAAATAATTTCTCTGAATAACTTTGGCGCCTGTCCTGAAACTGTATCTTTTTTTACTAGACTTGCCTTAAACTTAAAGAGATCCACCTACCTGTGCTTCCCAAGTTCTGGGATTAAAGGCCTATACGACCACCACCTGACTATTTCTCTTAAGATAATAAACAGTGCCAGGTGTGGTACCACATGTGTTTAATCCTAGGGCTGGGGGGCCGAGGAAAACTGATCTTTATGAGTTCTAGGCCAACCTGATTCTAGGACAGAGTTAGTTCCAGAACAACCAGAAACCCTTGTCTCAAAAAAACAAATAGAGAATAAACAGTGTCATAATAAACCAAAAAGTGATGTTTTGAATGAATTATTAAAAAGCTGAGGAGTCCATGTAAGTTCAAATATTAGTAAACAAAATTAATGTTACTGCTAAACTAAATTTACTCTCTGGGTAACAGCGAGTAAATACTAATGCTCAATAAACACCTAGAAAACATTAGAATTGCAGAAATTCTGTTATCTCTCAACATTGCAAATAAAAAAAATCAAGCATTCTGTATCAAATAGAAATCTTTCATTTTTAAGTAAGGTACACATCTAATCTAAGCACAAGGGAGCACTGAAGACTTACCTTCGGTGCATTGCCAAGGCTTGGGGTATCCGCATATTCCAGTACCCAAGTTACAGTAATGAAGCATGAATTTCAAAGGCCAGCTAAGAAATATCAATCAAAATGATTAAAGAGACCCTTTATAAGGCTATATTCTTCTGCTGCTTACAACTAAAACTATGAAGAAAATGAAAAGTATCTGCTGTTACAGGATGCTAACAATAATCTGTATATCATTGAAGAGAATCAAAACCTGAGAAATGATTATTTCATTTGACTGTGGATAATTTCTCAAGGTTTTCTATGTTGTACTTTCATCTTTATTGTTCATTATTAAGAGGGTAAAATTTAAGACAATATAGTGTTTAGAGCGTTGATAGTGTATATATCCAAATCATTGTTCTTTTATTCTATATACCATCTTATATGTAAACATCAGATTAGGACAAAATGAAAATATACATATTCCATGCAACCAGGAATATCACTGGTTTATATAAGTCTGTTTTCTGGGAATGACATTCCTGCCTAGCTTCTCTGTGTAGTGGAAGAATAAATTACCAGAGTCACCACAGGACAAAACTGGCAGCAGTTATTCCTCCCATGCCCAGCTGGCAGAACCTTGTCTAATTTGTAAACCTCTGGATGGATTGCTGTCCTTTTCAGGAAGTCATATTATTTATTTTCTACAGACATTAATTTTATTTCAGTTTTTCCTTACTAGGTAATTAGGGTGTCTTGAAGTCTAACCCATTTTTCATATAGGATTATAAATCCCTCTCTATGTCTTTTAGACCATGTGAATGAAAGAGCCAGCATCTTTGTCTATCAAAATATAAGTTCTATTCTAACTGATGAGAGAGCGAATATGAGTGTTTCTGATAATATAGAAGTATAAATACAGCATATTTCTCATATGTTCAGCGTTACATATGCATGTACATATAATATTGGATATGTAAAAACTATAATCTAGATCTTTACTTTCATAGCATATACTTTTTTGGCAATCATGATATGTAAATAGCTCTGTATTTTCCAGATCACCCAAGCATTTAATGATTGCAATTTTTTATTAATTAATTTCAGGAATTTCCATACAGGTATATTGTATGTTGAGCACACTCCTCCTAACATTTGCTATCTCTCTTTGCTCGCTTCTCTTACCTCCTGTTACTTTCCTCTATTCCTATCACTAGTTTTATTTCTACTTTCATGTTATATATATATACATGAATTTTTATATTTATACACATTTTTATCTAATTACTATATTACTTTTCCTTTAAATATTCTTCAAAATGTTAACAAAGTCTAGTTTTAATATCTAGCAGTATTAAACAGTTCTTAGTGTCTGGCTGCCCTAGAAAGTAGTTTGTTCATTGTAGAAGCATTTTATCTGAGTGTCTGCTCTCAAAGCCACAGCAGACCCCAGTGTATAGAATGATTGTTCTTCACCATTTTCTGTTCTCCTAGGTTAATATTAGGTCTCTACGAGATGATTGTCAGAGAAGAAGCTCATTGGGGGAGGAAAAAATTTTTAAAAGAAATGTCCCAAACATCGTTCTAGGGATGCTATTTTGACAAGTATCAGGAAACTAGTATATCAAACATTACACTGACTTTTGATTGATTGAAAGAATGCTTGTGTATAAATTGTTTGCCCTTATTCTTTTCTAGGCATTTATTTCCATGCCAAATTCCTACTAAGTACAATGTATTTTGGGGGAGGTAGATTTTGTGTTAGTGAACTTTTGAACTGGAAGATGGCTCTGTGAGTTAGTATGTGTGCCACCCTGTTGTGTCTAGAAGGCCTTGTTTCCTTGGTTTATTCCGTTCTCACTGACTCTTTCAATCTTTCTTACCACCTTGATAAAGTTCTCTGAGCCCTGAAGGGAGAAGTGGTGGAGGCATCCCACTTGGCACTGAGTATTCCAAGTCTCCTCACTCTATGCTCATTTTCCAGTAATGGGTCTCTTATTTGCCTCTATCTACTGCAGGTAGAAAATTCTTGTATGATGACTATGCAAGACACTGATCTATGGGCAAAGTAGAATGTCATTGTTAGTCATTATATCACTACATTCTTTTATCAAAACAATAAATTTTTTATTTTCCACAAAGCCAATGGTCTATCTTCTACCATAGATGTATCCTTTGGAGATACAGAGGAAGAGACTGGGATGGGAGGATTAAAAAGAGTGGGAGAGGAAATAAAGTAAGATAAGGGAGCGAAACTGGGGAGGGACAGCTAATACTGAAGACCATCTAAGAGAACGTAAATAAGCCTCCTACTCAGGTAATTTTTTCTTCCCATGTAGTTCCTTACACTAGACCTATTGTGGCATGCCTATCAAAGGTTTAAAAGTTAACATTCAGATGATTTGCTTTTATGTCTTTGACCCACTTGGAGTTAAGTTTTGTGCAGGGTGATAAGTATGTATCTATTTTGATTCTTCTATATGTTGACGTCCATTTTGACCAGCATATTTTGTTGAAGATGCTGTCTTTTTTTTCCCAGTACATTTCTGGCTCCTTCATCAAAGAACAGAAGCCCACAGGTATGTGTAGTTAGGTCTTTAATTTGAGTATATTGACCAATGTGTTGGTTTACATGCCAAAACCATGCTATCTTTTGTTTTTGTTTTACTTTTGCTCTGTAGTATGGTTTGGGATCAGGGATGCTAAAACTTCCAGCTGTTCTTTTATTATTCCAGACTATTTTAGTTATCCTGGGATTTCATGTTTTCATAAAGAGTTGAAATTCTTCTATCACGTCCCGTGGAGAATTATGTTGAGATTCTGATGGGGATTGCATTGAATCTGCAGAGTGCTTTTGATAGGGTGACCAATTCCATTGCATTAATCCGGCTGATCTGTGAGCAGATGAAACCCATTTTCTGATATCATCTTTAATTTATTTCTTCAATATGTTAAAGGTTTTATTATACAAGTCTTTCATCTTCTTTGTTAAAGTTACACCAAATTATTTTCATTGTGATTGTGAAAGATATTATTTCCTCATTTTTGTTTGTTTGTTTCTTAGTCTATTTTTCATTTGTATATAGGAAGACTGCAGATATTTTAAGGATTAATTTTGTGTCTTGCTATGTTCCTGAAAGTGTTTATCAGCTATAAGAGTTTTCTGTTGTTTTCAAAGTAATTTGTGTATATAATCATGCTGTCTACCCATAAAGGTACTTTATTTCCTTCCCATTTGTATTCACTTGATCTCCTTCAGTTGTCTTATTATTTTAACTAAGTCTTCAGGTACCATAATGAATAGGTCTGGAGTTAGTGGACTTCCTTGTCTTATTCTTGAGTTGAGTGGATATTCTTTTAGCTTCTCTCTGTTTGGGTTAATGTTGGTTGTGGACTTTCTGTAGTCACCATACTATACTGAGTTGTGTTTTTTGGATCCCTAATCTCCCCAATACTATTATCATAAAGGGGCGTTTGATTTTGTCAAAGACCTTTATAATCAGGTGATAATGTGGTTTTTGTTTTTCAGTTTGCTTAGGTAGCAGATTATATTTATCATTTTATATATGTTGAACATCTCTACATTACCTCATTATCTTTTAGATATGTTCTTATTTTGGTTTGCATGTATTTTATTGAGAAGTTTTGCTTCTGTGTTATATGGAAAATTGATCTGTATTTGTCTTTCCTGTTAAATCTTAGTATCATTTAGATATCAGAGTAATTGCAGCTTTTTAAAAAAATGAGCAATGTTTCTTCTGTTTTTATATAGCAAAGTAATAAATATAAGGAATATTTGTGTATTTTTCTTTGAATATCTGGTTAAATGATAAATTCCATGATGAATCCTTCTTCTGTCTCTGTCCTTGTTTTTATTTTTTTGTTGTTGTTTAAATTGTGAGACTTAATTACTGCTTGTATTTCACTAGAGATAATGTGTTTGATGTGTTTGTTTAAACTGCTTATATGGTCTTGATTTAAATTTGGTAAGTCATATATGTTTAAAAAATACCATTTTTTTAGGTTTTACAATTTGGTTAAGTACAGATTTTTAAAGTATATTCTTCTGATTATCTTGATTTCCTAGTTGTTAGCTTTTATGTCTCCAAGTTAATCTATAATTTTATTAATTAGGGTCTTCTCTGTGTGCTTTGAATTAAGGCTAATGGCTTATAAATTTTATTTTATTTTCTCAAAAGACCAGCTCATTCCGTTGATTTTTTACATTAATTTTTTGTTCATATTTTAGTTTTTCAACACTGAGTTTGATTATTTCTTGACACCTACTTGTTTTGACTCTAATTCTTATTATTGTTTTAAATCAGTGGTTCTCAACCTTTCTAATGCTACAACCCTTAAATATAATTCCTCATGTTGTGGTGACCACCCCAATCATATAATTGTTTTCATTACTACTTTATAATTGTAATTTTGCCACTCTTATGAATCATAATGTAAATATTTTTAGCATCACTGATTTTTCATTCAGTTTCATGTGTTTGTAAACTTTTTGCTATTTCTGTTGATGTTGATTTTCTTCCTTATCTATGGTGGCCAGTTAGTAGACAGGGTGCTGTTCCAACATTGTTACATATGTTGATACTTCTTTGTATCCAAATATAAATCAGATTTGGAGAAAGTTTTACAATATTGTATATTATCTTGTGTTTGGATGAAATTCTGTAAATATTTGCTAGGTCCATTTGATTAATGATAGTAATTTAATTTCAGCAAATTAGGTTTTGTGTATATGTCCTGTGTGTTGGAGAGACAGCGATATTGAAGGCACCTACTATCATTGTGTGAAGTTTAATGATTTTAGCTATAGTGTTTCTTTAATGAACTTGATTGACCATGTACTTGTTGCATACATGTTTAGAACTGCAATATCCTCTTCGTGCCCTCCCTCCCCCGGCAAGTATGTAGTGTCATTCTCTATTTCTTCTGATTGGGTTTTGTTTACAGTCTGTTTTGTCAGATATTAAAATTGCTACACTAGCCTTCTTCTTCAGTCTATTTATTTGGAATATCTTCTTTCCTCCATCCTTTTACTGTGATGTGATATCTATCTTCGACAATAAGGGTGGTTTCTTAGATACAATAGAAAGATGGATCTTGTTCTAGAATCAAGTCTGTTAGTCTATGTCTTTTAATGGAATTTGAGACCATTATTGTAGACAGTTATCAATATTGGTATTTATTGATACTTGTTAATCATTTTGTTGTTATCCTGTGGATTATCTCCACATACCCCCAGTTTGATTTTCTTGTCTGAGATAATGTATTACTTAGATTGTCTTAGGTGTGGTCAACCTCTTCCTATTGAATTTTTCTGATAAACCTATTGTAGAATTGGATTTGTAGACAAATACTGCGTAAATATAGTGTTTATCCTCCATCTAATGTTACCGATATTTTTACCATGTATTATGGTATCAACTGGAATCATTGATCTAATAGCTTGTATAAAATCCATTCAGGCTCTTCTGGTCTGTGTTTTTGCAGTGGTGCTAACATATCTAACAATGGGATGATTATGATTATGGGTGTTTATATTTAGTCTTGTCTTTGATGGGTGTGTATTTAATTCCTTAGTGTCTGTTTCTCTTTCTTTTAGGGAAATATGGAGGCTTTGGTTTAGCTGGTAGGGAATGCTTTTTCATGCTTATGGGTGGCAGAGAAGAGGAATAGGCTAGAAGAAAAGGCTGAGTCAGTCTTCAGAAAGAGCTAAATTTAACCCTGTTGACATTTAGACTTGAAATTCACAGGGAGCTGGGGGTGTGGTGGTAAGAGGGGATCCTGCCAGTCAATTGAAGCAATACAAATAATTATCTGTAGAGACAGTGATGAAAGAACAGTGGCTACCCTCGTCTGAACCAAGAGTTGTTGAGTGAATGGAGTTGAGGTAGGAGGAGGGGCACCTCTATGAAGGTTATCATCAGGCTGAGGGGGAGAATTGAGAGATCCTAATAGAGGACAGGAAGGATAATGTGATTCACCTACTTGAGTACCTGCCAGGTGTGAGCACTGTTGATTCATGGCAGAGTGGTTTTCAGTACTAGAGATGACACTGAGGAAAGGGAAGAGACTAGGAGAGCTGGGATGCTTGAAAGGAAGCAAAAGTCCACAGCCAAGCATCCATGGAGTTTCTGAGGAGTAGACATTGCCACAAATGTTGAGGACTAATACAAACTAATGGTGGTAGGGAAGAAATATGGACCTACAGCAAGGTCCAGCAGAATTCCTAGGGAATGGAAGAAGAGAAGGAATGGAGGAAGAGAAGGAGGATAGGTCCCTTAGAGCAATCTGATACAGAGCAGAAGATGAGACTGGAGAGCTTAGACCTAAAATAATCACACAGAAATTGTATTAATTAACTCACTGCTTAGACCCTGTGCTCTAGCTTATTATTAGATAATCTCTTACATATTAATTTAACCAATTTCTATTAATCTGTGTATTGCCATGTGGCTGTGGCTTACTGGCTAAAATTCCAGCATCCATCTCTGGTGGCTACATGGCATCTCCTTGACTCTGCCCTTCTTTCTTCTAGCATACAGCCTAGCTTTCCCTGCCTAGTTCTGTTGTTCCCTGCCATAGGCTCACAGCAGGTTTTTATTCATTAACCAATAAAAGCAACACATAGACAAAAGGACCTCCAACACCACATTTATTTTCCACCAGTGATTTATTTCTTTCAGTCAACCCGTTTTAAATATCACAATGAAAATAGTAAGCTGTGTGTGGTGTCCTACATTTATAAATCCTGAGCCCAGGAAACTGAGACAAGCTAAACCTAGTTCTGGGTAAGAGAATACTATATAATGAAACCATGCCACAAAGAGAGAGAGAGAGAGAGAGAGAGAGAGAGAGAGAGAGAGAGAGAGAATAGTTTAAAAAGTCTAACAGAAGTATAGCCAATCATATATGGGGCTTAGGGAAAGACAGTTTAATGAGAGTCAATAAAGTAAGCTGAAAATAGGAAATGGAAATACTAAGAGAAAAGAGTCAAGGCTTCTTGAAGTCTTGAGCATAGTAAGTGATATTTTTTTTTAACCATGAGAAGTAATTTAGAATGCTTCATCAGATTTGGTAGTGATCATAGTCTGATTTCATGTAGGTTTCTTTATGCTTCAAAACCTCTGACCTCAGTTTTCTTGAGCCATTTACTTTTCAAAACTTGTGGTTATAAATTCTTTTCCTGCCCATCTGATACACAAGGCCTTTTAGAAAAGGCCTTAATGTAATCCGGGTTGACCTGCATGGCAGGCTTTCACTGAGCCAACAACCAGCTCCCAAATCATGAAGCGCAGATTTGTTTATTTGTTGTGAATGCTCAGCCTTATCTTATGTTTTCCTCATCTAGCATTTATACCTCAATTTAAGCTGTTTTTTCTTCATCTGCATTCTGCCTTGGGGCCTTTTACCTTTCTTTTCTTCTATATGTCCTACTTTCCTGCGTCTGTGTCTGTCTGGCATGGGCTTCTCATTCTTTTTATCCGTTGTTCTTTTCTCTGTTTCCTCTCTCAAACCTAGATTCCTACTTCTACTTATTCTCTTTGCCTACCAGCGTTGCTTATCCCTCAACTGTGTAGTTATTTGCTGTTTAGCTTTTTATTAGAGCATTTAGGTCCCTTATGCAGGCAAACTACACATCTTTACATTGTTAAACAAACGCAGTACTAACAAATGTAACACATCTTTACATAGTTAAAGTAATATCCACACAGACCTATCTCAGGGAATTGGAGGCCATTCTTTTAAAATATAAACAAAGAAGATGAGTGCCATTGGAAGGTACAAGAAGTTTAACATAGACAATGCCTCATTCCAGAATGTCAGAATCTTTCCTGTCATAAAGATATGATAATGTTGACTGTTCCTTCAATCAAAGGCTTTAGCAAACACCAAACACAGGTGCCGTGGCATTTGCCACTTCTTTTGTGAAAAAAAACTCTGTAGAACATTGGGTCAGACACAGGCTGAGTTTGGCATCTTGTTCACATTGAATAAATCACCATTACTCTTGTCTCTCTGCCAATTGGACTTTTCAATTTGATGCCCAATTGTGGGACTACAATAGAAAGTTTGAGCTTGGAGTGTTCTTTGAGGAAAGGATTTTCACAAGAAGTTTTATTTGAAATGTAAAGGATATGGTAATAAATTGCAAGTAAGTGTGGAGGTCCTGAGGAAGAAGGCAGTCCCTAAACAATCATGAAGTATCATGAGAGTCCCAATGAAACCAGGGGGAGGATGTGTCCCATAAAGTGGGTCCATCAAGTGGACATCAATTTACACAAAATATAAGGTAATGCTAAAAATCTAGGTTTAATTAAAATTAAATGAAGACTTCAAAAGTGTTTGTTCAAAGACAACGTTGACAGTTGACATGGATTATTTTATGATTGGGCTGATTAAATACCCTAGAGATAATAAAAAGAACATGTGAAAGTATGTCTGGGGATTCAGTATCGAAAAGGTAGGTAGGCAATTAGAGCAAAGAATGCAGTAGCTTTATATGTATAGAGATGAAGAGACATGGAGTGGAAATTGGTGAGCCCAAGCAGAAAAGTCTGTACAAATGAGGTGGAGGGATTGAAGAAATATGAGAGGAACAAGAGATGCTTTCTAGACTTGCAATGAACATGAGCAAAGTATCTGTTCAGTGAGTAGTTTGGGCAGGAGGCCAGGCTGCAGCGGTGAACGCTCACAGAGAGAAAGGATTTACTGTCAGAAGAAAGCCTCTAAGCAGAAGAGAGGATTTAGGTGTGGTGGTGCAACCTATAATCTCAGCTCTTTGAAAGCCGGGGCGGGGGTGGGGGGAATGCAAGCAGGGGCTCAAGGTCATCCTTAACTACATGGGAGGCTTTAGACATCTCTGCTTTATAAGAGACTGAATCTCTATAAGAAAAATGTCTTAGCAATACCTGGCCATCTTCATGCCAACACTGCAAGACTGATAGGAGAAGGTATTAGACAAACCAAAGGACAAATAGCTTCACACCCCCAGAATAAACAGAGTATCATATTTTCTTCTTTCTTCCTGCTCTCTCTCTCTCTCTTTCTCTCTCTTCCTCCCTTCTTTCCTCCCTTTCTTCCCCCCTTCATTTCTTTCCTTTATTCAATTCATCTATTGGATATGAACTGTCAGGAAACTCAAATTTAAAATGTGATAATTATGCAATACTATTGTCTGGTAGTTTAACTACTCTTGTTTTACATATTTTACATTTAAATGCATCTTAAAATACGGCTGAGTATAGGGCACGGACTTGCAGAAAACACCTGCCATTTAAAATTCCATTGCGACATGATTAATTTGTACTCTGCTTTAATATATCAATTGTTAACTTAGAAAATGTAACTTTATCCCCGACATATAGGCCTACTCTGTAGGCTAATAATATCCCGAGATTAGTACAGTCAAAAGATCAAGATTAGTGAACACTCAGAAGGTTTCATCACTTCAGAATGTATGAAAATTCTTTCCCATTGGCCAGCTCCACAAAATGTTCATGTACTCATTTAGTGTAATGTTTTGAATGCAAAGCTAGCTTAACTGAGAAATAAGACTGGTGTCTCTACAAATATTCTCAAGGAAGCCTTTTCAGACCATTCCATACTTGAGTTATTTTTAAAGCATGAGAAATAGTTCACTTTTTCCATGAATAACATTTAACATTATTTGAATTAACACTTACCCTTTTGGATCTTATAGCTCCTAACATTTAACTACCTTGTTGATTGGTTAATTCATCTTCCAGTAATGCTCCTAGCATGCAGACTTGACAGACTATTACCTTACTTGTAAATGGATTACTTGATGTTTTAAAGTCAGAAGTGATTTGACAGAACATGACCTACAAGTAAATAAACAATTTAAAAGCCATATGCCAGCCCACTTTGCTAGTCTATTGATTTCCAGTTAGTGCCTAGTGACATGTAAAAAGAGTTTTAAAAGTAGCTGCTTTTACTCTTTTGAGACTTGGAGCGATTAGGGGAATGTAGAACTATGTTTTCTGGGCATACTATGGTTTGGTCACCTATTTTTTCCTTATGTCTCTCTCTACATTACTGTTGCTGCTCACACTGTACTCTTATTGTTAGGTTTGACATAATTGTGAAATGTCTGTTTGAATGAGAAGAAAGGAGATTTCAATAAGTGGATGAAAATCATTAGTAAAACTAAAGTTAACAATTCACATTGGCATTTTCAGAAGAAGTAGTTTCTGGATGAACATCTAACAATTAAAGATGGGTTTCTAACTGGAAATTCTGTACTGTAACAGTGACTAGTTTTCCATGTTGAGTCAAGTAGACCTACAGCCCAGGACTTTATTTTCTCCAAAGACTTCAACACTCATTCTCATCTGCCTGGTTTTATTTATGAGAATCTGAATCAAGGTCTTGCTTAGTAGCCCAGATTGTCCACTAATCACCATCCTCCTGTCTCAGTCTCAAAAGTGCTGGGATTACAGGAGGGTGTCCTAATGCTAATTTCAAGAGCCTTTATTTAAATTAGGAAAACATCATTGGATTAAAGCATATTTGTTAACTATATCATCACTGATACATATGGAGACATGTCTGATACTCACAACACATGCCGACAAATAAAGGTTAGACAGAAATCAGATATAAAACCAATCATGACACCAATTTTAATTTATACCTGTTTTTAGTGTGATGGAATATTTCAAGTTTCAGTTAAACTCGGCCTAACATAAAACTCTTAAATTTTTTTCTCCTATTCTTCCATAGTGTTCCCAGGCAGAGCCTTAAAGTGGGTAGTATAAACGGAAGCCCCTAAACAGCCATGAGTTTCTTCATTCACTATGGGCCATTGCAAATGGAATCCTCTCTGATTAAGGCTGAGAGTAGCCTTAGTCTAAACATAAACATGGTATAAACATGGAACAGGTACTTTAGCTCTGTGTGAATTAGGTTAATGAATAATAGTAAGTTCTTGACTAGGGCCTACAACTTCCTCAGTCAGGTTTTTACTGAGTTTATAATACCATACATGAATTCCCTCCTCTGGAGTGGGCCTCAAGTAATATCAGAAAGCAATTAATTATATTTATAGTAGTTACTCCACTATTACATCGGGGGGGGGGGGACATCTTTTCTGGCTGGTTGGTTTAGTTTGTAGGGCTTCCAGCTGTGTAAAACTGCTGATGCATTTTCTCCCTCTGCAGTGTACATAGCAATGGCTATGTATTTTAAGGAATAGGGGAAGGATCCCAGCTCAGCTTCACTTGGGTATATTCTATATATTTAAGCATGGTATGTAGTTTCTTTAGCAAGACATTCTCCTCACTAGCCTTAGAAAGTATTAGAGGAAAGGCAAGGCTTTTTGTTCTTACAGAGAGCCTCTGTGGCCCACCTGTCCAACACTCGGGTTATAAACTATCCCACACGTGGCATTTGGATTTTGTTTGAAAACCCATGGCTTTCAGTAACAGTGCTATCCTGCTGGGCAGGATATCTCACTGTTCAATGTTTTTGTTTAATGTAGAAAGTAATAGGTTTCCAAATGTTTTTTCATACACGTTTTGTTTATGTTACTCCCTCTTTTTCTCTCTTCTCCCTAATCTCTTCATATCCCACATCATCTCTGCTTAAACCTTTCAATTCTCAATGTGCCCCTTCTTTACTTTTAAGGGGCAGGGGATAGAAAGAATGTTAAAATGGAAAGATAAAAAGAGGATTGTTAAATGCTACTTTCTGGGCTTGTCACAATAGCTATGACTGGCTGCAAAGAACCTGCATAAGACTGTGCCTGTAGGTTGTCAATCATGGTTCTGGGAGGGACTTAAGGCTCTTTACCCTTCTCTTCTCAGTGTCTAAACTCTTTGTGCTGAGGGGTTCTGAAGAAGAGTCAGTCATTGTCTTTTGTTGTGAACCCACTAGTGAGTGTAGTAAACACTAGTGTACAGCTAAAAACCCATGACCACAGATAAGGCCCTGGGTAATTTCTAGTTGATTATGAAGCAAGGAAAAAAGAAAGGAAAGGTGACAATTATTTGTAGTGAGGAGAGTAGTGGTTTGCAAGAATATGCTCCCCACAAGAGTGGCACTCTTAGGAAGTGTGACTTTTTATGTAGATATGGCCTTGTTGAAGGATGTCACTGTGGATGTGAGTGCTGGGTTCTTATATATGCTCAGGCCATGGGGAGTGGCTCGGTCTACTTCCTGTTGCCTGTGAATCAACATGTAACTTCTCTAGAAGCGTAGCTGCCTGCGTATTGCCTTGCTTCTCACCATGATGACGATGGTCCTATACCTCTGAATTGTAAGGCATCGCAATTAGAGACCACAACTCTCCTTTATGAGAGTTCCTGTGGTTACGGTGTCTTTTCACAGCAGTAAAAACCCTAGCTAAGACATAGAGGATTTTCAGAGAGTGATGAGCTATCAAAATCTGTGAGTGTTGGTAGTAATTTCAATGCATTATATGTCAAAAAAAGAAATTAAAGAAAACACTTTAAAAATATTTTGAGTCAACTAAACCAAGCAAGATCTGAGAAGATATCATAAAATACTAATTAGATATGACACTGGGAAGTGGAATAAACTATCTAATTACTGTTTCTTTCTCTCTGCAGTAGTTTGTGGACCATTTCCAACCCTTAGAAGGGATAGCTGCTGCAGCTTCGAAGTGGTCTGTACAGTTGTGAACATTGTGGAATGTTGACCTTGGAAATCATTAAAACATCTAAAAAATACTGATTTTTAAAGGCAAATGAGACACTTGCATGAAATATAGAATTCTGTCCACACATAGAGTGAAGAAACTACTTTTTACACACTCAATGCTCCTCACCACATCTGTGGCAGAAAGAAGGTTAACCTCACTTTTCCAGCTTCCTGTGTCCTGAGAGAATGGATTTTTTTCCTTTCATACAAGTAGTTATGCCTCTCTGATTACTTCTGCTCCTCTCTCATCATTGAAGATATATTGCCACGAGTTTTAAAAAGTGTATATTGCACCCAGTATTTTAAAAACTGTGCTCTTCATGTGAAAAGTTTTCAACATATGAATTTTAATCACACACAAGAAATCTAAAGTGAAAATGATAATCTGCCTAACTTTTAGTCATACTATTCAAACATGGGTCTATAGACTGAAATTGCCCCATTACAGAGAAACAAGTTATGTGTAATTTTTGTGCAAGCCACTTTCTCACATCGAAAGTTGAATAAAAATAATTGAGAAAACATAGTAGTCAGTTTTTATTGTCAGCTTGATACAACCAGCAGTTACCTCAAAAAAAGGGAGGGGGGGACGAGTTTCAACTGGGGGATTGTAGAGATCTGATTGACATTGTCTGTAAGAAATTGGCATGATTATTGATTGATGTGTGAGGCTCCAGGCCCTTGTAGATGGCATCACCCAGGGAAAGAAGTTCTGGGTTGCACGAGAAAGCTCACTAAACTCAAGCTGGAAGAAAAAAAATCTTTGGATCCTTCCATTGCTTCCATATTTTCCTGCCTTGGCTTCTTTGATGATAGACTGTAATCTGTAAATAAAATAACCCTTTCCTACCAGTGTTGTTCATAGTGTTTATGTCAACAACAGAGATTAAATTAGTACATAAATTTATTTAGCCAATGTACTTACAAGTTTTAAGATTATTGGTAACCATTTATCAATTTAAGTAGGACATGTAATAGTTAGTATAGACTAGGTTTTTCTGTCCCAACAGCCTGCTCCACAATAACCACACAGGGAGTTAATCATAATTATAAATGTTCAGTCACTAGCTTACGCTTGTTACTAACTAGTTTTTACAACTTTATTTAACCCATTTTTCTTATCTCTGGTCTACCACATGGTGGTACCTGTTTTTCAGCATGGCCTGTTCATCTTGTTTCTGGTGAGTCTCCTGGTGACTCCTCAGCCTCTTCCCCTCTTCTCTGCGGCATTGTGGGAGACTGCAGAAGTTGATTCTTTCCACCTTGACTAAAGGTCAGAAGGCTCATGCCTAGTCTTGCTCTTTCAAGGCTATTGAAATGAGATTTAATTGAAGGTGCAGCTACTAACAGGATATCTTGACCTAGGGTGTGGTTACTTGGTGTTTGAGGTATTAAGATAATAAAAATTTTATTTGTTTCTTGTCTTAGGATAAAAAAGCCTTTGCTTTCTTCCCCTCTTGTGGATTGGAGTATTTAAAGATCATAAGAAATAAACACAGGCAGATTCAGTATTCACTGGGTTGTCCTCCCAAAACTATCCTATGTCTCCTTCTCATTTTTGTATCTCTGTTTATTTTGGCTAAAATTTTTAATCCACACACCCTTACATGTATAAACACCCCTGACATGTGAACTCATTGAGGCTGGACTCCAACACTGCAACCTCTCCAGTTTGTTCTCCTACCAAACCTCTCCCTGCCTAACTATTGGCCATTGAATTCTTTATTTAACCAATCAGAATGCAACATGGCAAAGAATCATCAAAAGTGTACAAAAAGGCTATTCCATAATGGCTTAGGACATCTTAACATGCAATATAGTTTATTAGATAATTTATATACAATCTTAGGAAATATTGAATGTTCTAATAATCCAAACTTCCTTAGCATATAATTTTCCTATTCATAATGTAGAGTGTTTTTTTCTTTCTTTCATCTTTATTTTCTTTTTTTTTTTGTCTTTTTTGTGTGACAGTGTCCATTCTGTAGCCAAAACTGCCAAAACTGAGCTCAAATTTGTGCCTCGTCCTCTGAATTACCAGCACAATCAGGACGATGAAGAGCCTCTTAGTAATTTCTAATTTATTTGGTTTTGCTTTGTTCTTTGAGACAGTGTTTCTCTGTGTAGCTTTGGAAACTGTCCTAGAAATCACTCTGTAGACCAGTCTTGAACTCAAAGAGATTTGTCTCTGCCTTCGAAGTGCTGGAATTAAAGGCATGGGCCACCTCAGCCTGGATAGTCTATTAAAACACTACCCAGTTTTTCTTTAGAAATACATATCCCCTTAGCTAAAATTTTAACTCTATACATGATGAAGTACTTAATACCCAACCTAACTTTGGAGAAAAAGAATACTTTACTAGAAGAGGGAGCTTTTCATGGTTCATTTCTGGTAGGAACTAGGAATCAAAAGTTGAGTTAAGCAAACAAAGAGAAAGTTGTGTTAATCTCCAATATTTTATTATAATTCTGGAAGGAAATAGCAACTGCCATTGAATACTGAGCATGCCCAGTGTCTACAAAGGGGAGACATGTACAAAGAATCCCAGTTCTTCATTGAAGAAACTGTCAAAGAGCCAGTAAGTCAGCAAGTGGAACTTAGAGGAGAGGCAGCAGGTGGCTGTCACCAAAGCAGAAACTGGGAAGAATTTGTTTTGCTAACTCTCTCACTGGAGATGCAGCTAGGAGATTAACAGTATTTTCTCTGTTTGAAAAGAAAATAAGCGATGAGAAAGGTTATATAAATAATGATACTATGAAGTTAAGTTTTTTAGTAGCTTTTATTAAAAATATAAAACCTTCTCAGAAAAAGTAATTAAGCCTCTGAGAATGCTTATGGATCATCAACCCTTCAACTCCTCCATGTTTATATGAAGTGATTATAAAAAGATATCATGACTTAATTCATTTTTTATGACTGTCTCCTATTGTATCTATAAATACAAATCTGTTTTCTATAAATTATAACTTGATCAATTTATGATAATATGCATTCATCATAAAATTAAATGGTATATATATACCACATTTCATTAACAATTAATAACTTTCATATATGTAAATATAACATAAAAAATAGAAATGAAATGGTCTAGGAGAACAGAGATGACAACCAGGAAGACAGGAGGTAGAAAAATAAAGGTGAGGGTGAAGTAGTAAGCTTAACTTTAAACCAATAAATTTTTAAGAAGGGACCTTCCTAATGCATTCTCAATCTCAAATGTTACTTTCTCAGGATGAATACCAAAACAATAGTAGTGACCCAGACAATAGATGTGGATCACTTTGTAGAATAGCTAAAGATACTGTTTACAAATCTTTCTTTGTTCTGATAGTCAAATAGTTTTTTATTTTAAGTCATGAATGCAATATAATGAAAGTTCATTAATTGGTATTTCAACACTATATTTCAGTAATTCTGGAGAAGTTATACACACATCCTTTATGGTATCAACAGAGTAAAAAAGATAAATAAATAACAAATGTTAACCTTGCTAGAGGTCCTCTTAAAATATTTCCTAGGAAGACCCCGCCATCAAATTTAAATGCCTTGTCATTCCATACCACTGTAGGAGGCTTAGGCTAAGGTGAAATAAGAAGTGTAATACTAGTTTGAAGATTCCCCAGATGATGGCTTCAAAGACATCTGATTTAGAAATTTCATTTACAACACACAAACACACAACACATACACATATGTATGCACACATACACATCACTTTATTGTTTTAAAATACATTTGGTTTTATTTTCCCTTTTATAATTTAATTTAAAATAGATTGTTTTCTCATTCACCATATCCTGATTATAGTTTCCCCTCATTGTATTCACCCCACTTCCTCCCCAGTTTCTCTACCCTTTGGATCCACTTCTTTTCTTTCTCTTATTAGATAAGAACAAACTTCTGAGAGATATCAACTAAACAGGACAAAATGAAATATAGTAAGCTGAAGAAAAATATTTATGTCAAAGTTGTACATGGAAACCCAACAGAAGAAAGAGTCCCAAGAGCAGACAAAAAAGCAGAGACCTACTTGTTCTCATATTCAGACTTCCCTAAAAATAATATAGTTGATATCTATAGTGTTTGCAGAGGCAGAGGACCTGGAGTATGCCTTGTGCTTGCTGCTTCAGACTCTGTAAGCTCATATGTGCTTTGCTTAGTTGATTCAGAGGGTCGTGTTCTCCTAGTGATCCCTATCCCATCTGATACTTACAGACTTTCTGCCTCTCTTTTCTGCAGGATTCCCTGAGTGCAGAGGGGGAGGATTTGATGGAGTCCTCCCTATCTAGAATTTTTCTTTCTGAATAATGTCTGAGTATGTTTTTTCTCAACTGTCCTCATCTGTTTCTGGTTGAAGCTTTTCTCATGATGGCAAGATAAGGCAGACTATAGCAGAATATCACTACGTATCTTTTTATTATTATACTTTTAGACCTAGGTCTTTGGTCTTTCTAGTCTCTGGCTCTTATTTACACGAGCAATGCCAGGTGTGGGTTCCTTCTCAGGGAGTGGGTCTTAAGTCAAATCAGAGATTAGTAAGCTACTCCCATAAGGTATGTGCCACCATCACCCTAGCATCTTTTGCAGGCAGTGCAGATTTTAGGTCAAAAGTCTACTCTTGATAGATTTGTCCTTTAATTATTATGTAGTGTCTTTCCCTATGTCTTTTGATTAATATTGGTTTGAAGTTTGTTTTATTAGATATATAAATTGCAGTACCAACTTGCTTCATAGACATTTGCTAGACGTATCTTTCCCTAACCTTTACCCTAAAATAATATCTATCCTTGGCTTTGAGATGTTTCTTGGATACAGCAGAATGATGGATCCTGTTTTTACATCCATTGTGTTAGTCTGTGTATTTTTATTGGGGAAATTAAGACCTTTGTTATTGAGAGATATTAATGAACAATGACTGTTGAATTCTATTATTTTGTTCTTGATGGTGGTGCTAGTGGTATGGAGTGTGTGTGTGTGTGTGTGTGTGTGTGTGTGTCTTTTCCTTCTTTTGGTAATACTGATGTGAAATTAGTCATTTTCTATTCTTTCATTAATGTAACCAACTTCCTTAGCTTGACGTTTTCCTTTAATCATTTTCTTTAGGGCTATATTTTTAAATAGACATTGCTTGAATTTGATTCCATTAAATTTATTTATCAAATTTTAACATGTAATATATTATTTTGTTCATCTATGGTGGCTGAAAATTTTGCTAGTAGTCTGGGCTGGCGTCTGTGGTCCCTTAGAGGCTACAGCACATCTTTCCAGGGATTTCTGGCTTTTTGAGTCTTCATTGAGAAATCAGGTGTAATTCTAATAAGTCTGCCTTTATATGTTACTCAGTTTTTTTCCCTTTAGGCTTTCAATATTCTTTCATTATTCTGTGTTTAGGGTTTTGGTTTTTATGCGGTGAGTGGACTTTCTTTTCTGATCTAATCTATTTGCTGTTCTTTATTCTTCTTATTCCTTTATAGGGTTCTCTTTCTTTAGGTTAGCAATATTATCTTCTATTATTTTGTTGAAAATATTTTCTTGGCCTTTGAGCTGGAGTTCTTCTCCTTTCTCTGTTCCTATTATTCTTATGTTGTGCCTTCTTATAGTGCCCTAAATTTTGTGCATGTTTTGTGCCAGAGATTTTTTAGATTTAACATTTTATGTGACCAATGTATCAGTTTCTTTTACCGGTATATTAAGTGCTTGAAATTACCCATTGATCTTTTGTATTCTATTGGGGAAGCTTATGTTTGTAGTTCCTGTTTGGGTAACTAAATTTTTTATTTCTATAACTCCTTCAGGTTGTGTTTTCTTTATTTCTCCTATTTTACTTTTTCAGGTCCGGAACAGGTTTTTTTTTTTTTCATTTTCTTCAGCTGTTTGTATTTTTGTGGCTTTCTTTAACGGATTTATTCATTATTCCAAATGTTAGTGTTTTCTCTGATTTCTTTAAGTGTCTATTTATTTCCTCTTTAAGGACAACTATTATCTTCATATAGTTGACGTTATGGTGTTTTACCAGTACTTCAGCTATCTGGTAATATTCAGAGCCTGCTATGGTAGTATGCTAGGTTCTAATGGAAACATTGCCCAACTGTTACTGATTGTGTTCTTATGCTGGTGTCTGGGCATCTGGGTTTGGGATGATAACAGGTCTAGGTGTGATTTCTGAGTTTATCTTTGTTGGGTGGATGTTTTGTTCCTTGGTTTGTGTTTTCTCTCTGGATTTTCAGTGAGGGTGATGGCTTCCTGTTGCCTGTTTTACTTGCTTGCCCAACTATGCATTCACAGTGAATGCCTACTGGTGTTGGAGGCTGCAATACAGTGATATGGGCAGGGATTCTGTAGGAGGGGTTGTTTGTAGGATCCAGAGGAGATGTAGGTAGGCAGGAATGTAATCTGTAGTTGTTTATCAGTTGCAGTGCTCCCCAGGAGACTGAAAGATTAGGCCTAGGAGCTGAAATCACACAGAGAGAGAGAGAGAGAGAGAGAGAGAGAGAGAAGAGGGGAGGGGAGGGGAGGGGAGGGGAGGGGAGGGGAGAGGAGAGGAGAGGAGAGGAGAGGAGAGGAGAGGAGAGGAGAGGAGAGGAGAGGAGTCTGTGTCAGCCTTCCAGGTTTTCTAACTGCTGTAGCCTATGGTTGTATGGGAGGTACAGGGAGGGTAAACTTGGAGACTGGATTATGGTGGTGATGGTGGGGATAGGAGGGATGGTCTATAGTGTCCCCAGGAGGTGTGGGGAATGGAGAAGAAAAGATCCAACTGTGATCTGTTCCAGCAGGAGGCATGATATTGAGGGATTTGGTATAGGAAATAGAGAGAGAAGAATAGAAATGTGAGTAGCCTGTTTGACATTTTGTTGTCTTAATATCTATTACAGGTTTTTCAGCCTCTGCCAGTCTTCAATGAAAAAAAGAAAACTGTCTCTTTTTATATCATTTCACATTTTTATAGAGTAGATTAAATGCATTGGTGATTGACACCTAATCACCTGTTTTGCATCCGTGTCACATTAAATACATAAAAACATCAAATTTTAATCTAATCACAAGTAAGTCTGGATTTGAATTCTCTGCTTCATGCTCCCTGTGTCTTCCTTTCTCTGTCCATTGTACTAGTGTCTTATCTTCACCTACCTGAAGGCTGGCTTAGGACTCGGTCTCTGCATCTGTCCCTTTGTTTCTGTCTGTTTTGTGACTTCAGGTCTGTGAAGTTTCACTATTTATGGCTTCACTATTTATTGAACAGCACAAAATTTCATGAGGAAGAAATTGACTTCTTTATAGGAATCTAAAAGAATTTAATGAGGGATTAAGTCACTATTCCAAGTGACCCAGAACAACAAACAGTACTACAAATGTCTTTATGAACCAATCTCCATAATGTTGAATTCTACCTGTACGGTAGGTTTTAGAAGGTTGCTTTCAGACTGTATTTGTTGCCTCCAGCAAATGGTATACATGCATTTTACTGAGCTGGATGCATGGAAGAGTACATAATTTAAGCTTACAGCTATGTATTACTTTAGTTTGTACAAGTTGATCACATAGGAAATTCAAGGCAAGTAAGGTTGAATCTGTTTTGTTAAAAGCAGATTGAACAGGCTGATTATCAAGTGAGATAGCAAGCTGTCTTAAGATTTCCAGGTGTGTTCTTAATTCTGGCTTTGAGGCGCAACAAAAGTTGTAGCCCTTTAGAATCTAAGAAATACTTTTCATAATCCCGCATTGCCACATCGTTTGAACTTTATACCTCCTAAAGTTGCTCAAGGCAGAATTGTTTGGGCTTCTTATAACCTGCCTCATGCTCTTTGTCTCTTTACCATGCATATTTCATGCTATAATGTTTCTTTCTGTTGTTATCACTTGTGCATACTTGGGTAGCTTGTCGTGAAACATTGCCTTACGTCTTCATTTCTGGTTACATGCAGTCTCTGCTCCTAAACTCTGTCCTTGTTTCTAGGAGATCATGGACAAAGGTAAAACCCCACAGTCTCTCTAATGTGACAGAGAGGCAAATATTTATCCACCTAAACAACTAGATCTTCTAACTCAGTGTAAAAGCAGATATTTTCAAAAATGTTTGAATAACAGAATGGAAGTTATTTTTATTCATGTTTAATAGCTTTTGTTTTGTGAGTGTGTGTGTGTGTGTGTGTGTGTGTGTGTATGCATTCGAACTTGCTCTGTAGCCTAGGTTGGCCTCAGAATCACCTCAACATTCCTGGCTCCACATCTCAGGTACCAGATTCCTGGAATTTCGGGAAAGTTTGTGAATTTAGGATTTAGTTAATTTATTCTGGAAATCACCACCAATTCCCTTGGGCATATTTTCCTTTGGGAATATATATGCATTTAGTAAGTAGAAAAAATTAGTTTCAAAATGTGTCCCGATTACTCTTCTACCTCTTGCTTACAGGCTTTTTCTAATTGTAAAAACTTTTGAGTAGCAGGATGTGAAGGGACATCAAGCAGAAATGTCATGTTTTCTTTCAAGTTCAGATCACTCTATAACTTTAACATTTCGATTAGCTCTTTCAATAAGATGGCAGACTATTTAAAACACGAAACAAGTATCTACCTCATGATACAATCTTGAAATTCATTTTCCGTTTTAGTGTAAAAAATTTAATAGACAAATTTACATGAAAAAGCAATTCATCAGAATGGTTCTGAGAAACCACCAATTTGGTCTTCTGTATGGTTAAGTCTATTTATTTTAATAATTAAACTTTATTGTGAGGAGCTTGCAAATATAATTTTTTTTTGACTGGCAGGGCCCTGTGAGCGCCCTCTATGGAAGCGTATTTATTTGCAGTTTAAGACAGAACAAGGGGAAAGCTGCAACATGGTGATGCAGTGCTCAATCCCTTTTTAAGTGACTTCCTAGGGGCACAAGCACAGACTTCAGAAAGCAGAGCAATGGAACACAAACCTGGGATTCACCTTAGTGAATAAACATGGCCCCAGTGCAGCCATTCCCACAGTGTCTTTGCTCCTGGCAAACACCAAGTAAACAGCTGCCAAGCTGAGCAGAAAGCAAATGTGATCCTCATCTTCTGTACAGGAAAAGAATTTTGGTTAGACCATCACAAAAGGTAGGTGCTATGAGAAATTAAAAATCACAATTTTTTTTTGACTAAGAACATTTTACTGGCAACATTGACTGTATCAAACAGACACTCTTGAGAGTTGTGGACTCCCTCTTTCTATCCCAACAGAAGCATAACAGGAAACAAAGTCAGGAGAGGAAGATACTGTTAGCATGTGATCAGTGCAGCCTGTGAGGTTAATGCCTGCACCAGGTGATGGGTTCAAGGTTTAGATTATGGCTAACTATTTGCATCAAATTAAGATATACAAATGGCCATGGATATTGCCTTAGCCTTAAAAATTACTGGTAGTGTAACCCACCTCACTCCACACACTGAGGACCTGATTGGAATCCATTAAGGCAGTTCCTTTGGGAGCAGCATCCTCCAGCAGCTAATCCTGTCCTTGGAGGAGCAGCTAGGGGAATCCATGGCTGGTTCTCAAAGCAGGCAAGCAGACCAAACCATGGGAACAGCAGAGAACCTAGCTACCCTGTGTTCCGTGCCTGCCCCAGTGAAGGATTTCCAGCCTGGGGAGAGCCAACTGCATGAGCTAGCTTCATTAGAGGCCAGGGAGAGAGCAGACATGGAATAAAGACTCTTCATTCAAAAAGGAAAAGTGACGACTCCATATTGCTTTTTAGAGTTCAAATCAACATCTTTCTGGATAAATATATTTTTTAACAGAATGCTTTTATTATTTTTAAGAGATATAAAAATGACTACTCCCATCAGTATCAATACAAGGTTATGCATTTTAACCAGATTTTCTCAGGCCTTTTTTTTTTGGATACCTTTAGTAGTTAACTATTTTGTCTAAGACTCCTGTAAATACCTATTGCATAGCAGACTGACTCCTGGGAAGTGCAAATATAAATATTGTGTAGTGGAATTAGCCAGAATCAAGGTCAGTACATCTCAATAAACTTTTTAAATTAATTAGTTTCTTTATTCATTTTATATTCCAATCACAGGGCTCCCTCTCTTTCCTCCTCCCATCAGCCCTTGCCTTCCCTCAACCCATCCCCCTTTCACTCCTCCCAAAGAGTAAGGCCTCCTGCAGGGGTCAAAAAAAGCCTGGCACATTAAGTTGAGGCAGGACCAAGCTTTCTCCCTGCATCAGACTAAGTAAGACATCCACCATAGGGAATGGACTCCAAAAATCTAGCTTATGCACCAGGAATAGATCCTGGTTCCAGTACCAGATTCCCTTGAAATAGACCAAGCTTCACAACATTCTCCCCTATGCAGAGGGCCTAGTTCAGTTCGAGGAAGGCTCCACAGCTGTCGGTCTAGAGTTCATTAGTTTCCACGAGTTTGGTTCAGCTCTCTCTACATTTATCTCTCATGATCTTCAACTCCCTTGCTAACATAATCCCTTTTCCTTCTCTTCAACTGGATTCCCAGAGCTTTGCCTGGTGCTTGGCTGTGGATCTCTGCATCTGCTTCCATCAGTTACTTGATAAAGTCTCTATTATGACAGTTAGGGTGTCCACAAGTCTGATTACAGGACAAGACTAGTCCATGCCCCCTCTCCACTATTGCTAGGAGTCTTAGCTGCGGTCATCCTTGTGTATTCCTAGGAATTTACATAGCAACAGGTTTCTCCCTAATTCCATAATGGCTTTCTCTATCTATGTATCAAGATAGCTCCCATTCAGTCCCTCCTTTTACTGGACCATCCCATTCCTTTATGTTCTCATCCCTCAATCTCTCCCTCCATGGCCCTCCTCATCCCCAGTTCAAATAGAATTATAGAATGTGAAAGTACCCAAAACCAAACAGATAAATCGAACTCAATATATCTTGTTCCATAGAATTCAGTAGATGCATTTTATTTTCAGGAAATTCCACAGCCCTCTGTCTGGAATGGACACATCCATCACTTCTTGATTTGTTCTTTTCCCTTCCTTCAGCTCATGTGTATGTGTAGACACATAAATGTGGAGAAAGGTGTGTCCAACTGGAATTTTATGTAAAATAAAGAATGCATACGCCTTTGTTGCTACTGCTTGTACTTATCTAGGGCATCTTAGAAAATATGATTGCAATTACATAATCACACCAATGTTGTATACAGATATGGGTGTGTGATGAAGGATGAGCAAGAATCACTTCTCTTTTGTGAGGATCCTTGCATGGAGAACAACTTTTAAATTATGCAAACACATTGGGTCTTACCTGACTACGGTTATTGACTCAGTTAATTTTTCTTAAATGTTTGCGGTTAGTTTTTATTTTATTTTATTTATTTTTATTTTAATAATACCACACAATAAAAACTTTCTAAGTATTTAGTCAAAGGGAAATGAAATATAGTACTGAAGTACAAAAGAAAATAATTGATATGTAAGAGATATTATCCAAGTCCTTCGAAACCACATAACAATTAATAACATCATGTGACTTCGTAACTCTTAGTAGTTTTTAAAAGCATGAGCTGTGTTTACATACCTGTTTGTCAGGGTGCAAAGATGTCAAACACACCATTTCTCTGTCTACAGGCCCAACCTGGGGGAGGAGTATTTATGATCCCCTTACTCCTTTTTGAATACTTGCTGAGTGCTTTATTGACTGCTACATCCCCTCCTTGCCATAATGTTGACAATGTGCGAGACCAGTAAAACCACAGCAGATGAGTAGGCTGGACTTCAATTTTCTAGTGATTAACTTTCCTCCGTGCAATTTGCATGGGTGTTGACTTTCTTCACTGGTCAGAGAATCCCAGGCTGTTAAAGTTGTCACTTGTGTTCAGCTTTTACCTCATCTGTTTTATTTTCTCACAACCCAACACATGCATCATTATCATTAATAACAGAAACAACACATGCCATCCTTAAAAATCAAAGTCCTCCAGCCCATACGGCTGCTCTTAAGGTCACATAAGTTGTTGGATCTGACTCTCTTCCACCTTTTCCTCATATAGGATCAAAGGTTCAAAGTAATTTTTCAGGATTACTTTCCCCAAAGTAGATTTGAGAAAGGCTGCAAGCCTAAATACCATCTCAGATGAATTTCACAGCTTCATTTCCAGTAGATCCTGAATTTTGCTTTTCTACACTAGGTAGGCTCTGACACTGAGCCTGAGGCAGCACACTCAGGACTTAACAACACTGAAAAACACAATTCATAGTTCTTCGGTCTATGACATTTGACTCCTGTTTCCCTTGTGGTCTGCCACCCATCTATACTCTTCCTTCACCCTGTTCACTAAAGCTGCGGCTTTGGTGTCACAGTTTAGATATTTTCCCCTCCAAAGATTATACTGAAATCTTGGTTCTCAATTTGGCAGTGTCATGTCAAGTTATTAGGGATGTAGCCTTTAAATGAGGGCTAGTGGATTTTAGAGCATTGAGTGCCTTGCTGTGAAGAAGATAAGTTTCATAAGACTCAGGATAGAACTTAGGAAGTTAATTTTTAACTGAGAACTTGATTATATTGAGATACACACAGGAGATTGGTAATGAGCACCTGTGGGTGTGCCTGAGAGGACATTGACAGAGATGATGGATCTAATGAGCATATTAGTATTCTTGATAAATTCAGAATTTCAGTAAATTATTGGGAGGTCATGGGACAATTAAAGATGGAACCTATTTGGAGGAAGTAGGTTACTGGAAGAATTCAAGGGGGTTGTGTCTTGTCCTGACCCTCTCTTGTTGGCTCCTCTCTGTTTCCCAAATGCCATACTAAGAAGCCCCTACCATCATGACTAACACCTTTAAATGCATGAATTGTAGGAATTTTCTCCCCTTAAGTAGTATATCATATATTGCATGATATATGCACATAGATTTCTGAAGAACAGATTGATTTGGAAGAGTAAGCCCAGCCTTTCCTGATCTATGGTACTTATCTTGCCTTTCAGTTTCTCCCTCTTATACATAGTCATGACACTGAATGTTTAGCCATCTTTGATGCTGGAAGGCCTTCATTAGAGCTTAATAAAAACTAGGTCTATACCTCTGACTCTCTAGCACTATGAGAAAAAAAAATAAACACAAATAAAAACAAAAACTCTTTCATGTATGAAATATTTAGAATTTTCATAATAATAGTATGAGAAAACAGACTCTACACATCAATGTAATTTTAGCTGCTATAATTTTCTTTTGGTTTGTAAACAACCAAGACCCTCTCTTTCAAATGACTTTATCAGGTTACTTAATTTTAACCCATAAATTAAAGTCTGTGTGGAATTAAAGTTATTATAATTTTAGTCTGATGAGTGTTAATAAAATATTCTACCTATGGTAAAACAAGCACTACATTATAGAGAAAAATGATTGAAATTGTGCTTTTTCTCCCTAAAGCTAAGCTTCTATCTCTTGTCACTTATAGAATAAATTGCTCAGAAATCAGAAACAAGAAAATGTTTCACTACTTATCTTCACTTAATTATGCCTTGTCATAGAGCCCGAAGAAAGGATAATATTGAAATAAACTATAAAATGTGCATCATGGAACTAAAAACTATGGTCACCAACCAGTAGGGAAAACCCTGTGCTAAGCTGGATGACTTCAAAAAAATTTTACTCTTAGACATCTTCTAAAGCCATATTCCCGTTCATTTCACATTTTTTTTTACTTAGAATTGTACCCAGACAAAATATATCAAGCCACTTTTGTTTGTCTGTTTTAAGATTTTTGAGTGGGGAGTGGGAGAGGCAAATCCCAGAAGAGTAGTGGGGTAGAGGAGAGTTTGGGAGGAATTCAGGAGCAGAAATAATATGATCAAAATATACTATATGAGTAACATTTATTAAAAAATCCTAAAAAAATGTTCCCTAGTTAACTTGCAGTTGTCATTTTCTTAAAATTTTTTGTGTATACTAATCCAGCTAGGTTGTATATGTGTCAATCCTATAGCAATCATTAAAAACAGTAATGGATCTTTAAAGGTTTTTAATGCTTTATTAATTATAAATTTCTTGAAATGTGTTTTGAGCTTATCAATCCTTCTTCCCCACACTCATCCTGGATCATCCCTTACCTCCCTGTCCACCCATTTTCATGTTATTCTTCACCTTAAAAAATACATATCAAGTTCAGTTTGTACTGTCCAGCTATTCCTGGGCATGGTACCTTCCCTGGAGTTTTTCAAGTGTTATACCATTGAAGAAAATTAACTTACCTGGATTCTACAGTCTTTCCACCCTGTCTTCCATATAGACTCATGAGCTTTGGAAGAAGGGTGGGATATAGAGATCCCATTGAAGGATGAGTATCACTAGCTCTCTTATTCTCTGCATATTTATCAGTTTATCAGAATCTTTTTACAATTGCAATCCATGGCAAGATGTTTCTTTGATGATAGTTGAATAAGACATTGACTTCCAATGAATAAGTTTATCATGTTTCACCCTAGGACTGATGACCTATTTACTTGCAGGTTCTTGGCCTCATTGACCATGTGAGTTATGAGTTCCATATCATGGATCATACCTTAAAGCCAATTTAAAAAAAAAACTTATTCGTTGCTCCCATACTATAGATGTCACTATTACATCAATGTGTAAAATGCCAGGCAGAATATTATTAGACCTCAAAGATTTCATAGTTGGATGACCTTCAGGATGACTTGCTCCTTTCGTAACATTCATTGCAACTTCTAACATCTTGATAGCTATTCAGTAGGGAAAAGGCTTCTAGTTGAGTATGAGCCATGTGAATAGTATCTTCAGCAATACAGTCTTCCTATCAAGTTCTGGGGAGTAACAGATAGAATTATCTATAATCTGTAATGTTTGGGTGGGAGGGTATGAAACTGCACATATGGAATCCCAAAACCCCATATTTTTTTCGGTTGGCAAGAACTCAAAAGGGTTAAAAAAATCCTTCCAGTAGGACTTTTATTTGGTAGTATATCTAGTTGGAAGGCTGTTGCCCTAAGATGGGCTAATTTCATTTTAAGTATTCTTATATGCATATATAGTTATCTTAGGAAGCTTCTACAACAGTAGGTTTTATTTTCATATTAATAAAGGATGTGTTAAAATAGGGGGGTAAACTTTTCATGGGATCCTACCCTAATACTAAGAATTAGAGGTAAATATTAGCTGCTAGTAGAAAAAGAATTGGTTTTCCCATGGATGAGTCCACTTATTGGAGGTCGAGTACAGAGGGATCAGCCTTGGTACTATATACCAGACTCAACAAAATTGGCCTCAGCAGGGTCTATAAAGATATATTTGTGCATGGTAGGGTTTTCAGGGAAAGCAACTGTGAGAGGCTAGGGAAAGGAAAGGGTGGATGAGGTGATGTGATTCTATTTCAATGAAAATTATTTAAAAGAAAGACATTACCTCCGGAGGTAGGGAAATGGCTAAATAGTAACAGTGTTTGCTATATAAACAGAGGACCTGTCTTAGTTTCCCATCACCCATACAGCATCTAACAATCAGAACTCCATTTCCTTAAGTGTCAATGGCTTCTTTAGGGGAGGTGGTTCCTCAATTTATTTTACTACTTCAAGAAATTAGTCACTTGAATATTCTAGTCCTCACAACAATAGATTAGATTGATTGGTTTATAAAACAATAAGCTATGACAAGTAGTATATAATCTTATGTAGTTGTTAATTTTATGTAGACTTTTCAATTTTATTGCAATGGGTTTTGCAGAATGCTCCCATACTCAATTACATTTTTGGTGACTTAAAGGTTCTTTCACTATGCATATTTGTGTGTGTGTGTGTGTGTGTGTGTCCTTACTTTTCACTCAATGTCTGGTTTTCATTTTTTTATTTAAAAACAGAACAGAATTTTGATTTATCCCTTAGGCTAATTTGTTAACTTGTGGAATTATTTTATTTTTTGAACAATAAAATTTTGGAAAAAGACTGCACATTCCCACAAAACCAAAAATGATCTATTGTGCTAAAGAACAACTCTTTCTACTTTCTATTCTGTGGATATGTTAAATACACTACATAGAAATTCGTTTCTGTTTCAAGGAATTGACTTTAATCAATCCTTGTGATTTACTGCAGTTAACAAATAAATCAAGAGCTAATTTATGCTTTTATGATGGATTTTATATATTTGCTTTACAGAATCTATTGTCAAGGCAAGAAAGGTTGCTTGACTGAGATTAGTGAGGCTGTAGAAGATGGCCACATGACTACTTTAACAACTGTGTACTCAGCCAGGCTCTTTATGGACAGATAAGAAAATTCATAAGCAAACAAGCTTCCTCAAGCAAAACACCATCATGTAAGGTTTTTAATGCTAAAACACTTCATCCAAACACTCTGAGATTTTTTTCAGGATAAAATTGGCCACATATATGGCTCAGAGAAAATAGGAAATTGTCTACCTTACTTTGCTATGTAATAGTTTGCTTTATAAACATGCACACATACACACACATAATAGAGAGAGATGCTTTCATACACATATCTTTATATATTCATATATAATTTATATATTCATATATTTATACATATATTATATATGTATATGGAGGGGTGTTGGAATTGGCCCACATAGTTAGATAACTGCTGTCTGCAAGGTAGAGGTCCTGGAAAGTGGGGTATGCAGTTCCCTTTAGGGCTCCAAGTAAACAGAAATTCACTGAGGAGAACAAGTGATGTTTGCATACTGGTATTGAAAAGCTTAGGACTTTAAGAAACTGGAACACCCGTGACATTCCAGAGCACCAGAAACTGCATTAACTAACTCAATTTCCCTTTCTTCCACCTTTTTGATGTATTGAGACCCAACTTCAATGGATCGGGTGAACCTCATCAACATGATGAGTGAGGGACTGTTCCTTACTCTCTCCTGCAAATCTTTTCTGAAAGTACCTTCACATACACATGCAGGAGTAATATTCGATGGCTCTCTGTGCCCAGTAAAAGTGACACATAAAATTAGACATCAGGCAAGCATGTACACATCAAAATTCTGAATTCTCTTAGTACTAGAGTATATCATACAGGATTTAATAACATAGAAAATTATACATATATTTATATTCCTTAAGCTCAAACTAACAAGGAGCCTTCAAATAGAAAACTGATAGAAAGTCAATGAAATAGGAAGAAAATGTGTCCAGTGAATTTTGTTTTACTCTATACTAGTAACAATCTAGAAATGTGTTTTATGGCACATCTATGTAATTACACTTCACAGCCATTTCATTTTTGGCCGGTGTTCAGGTAATAAAGACTTTTGCTGTTTATGGGTCCAGAGACTCATTTTCAAAATAGAATTGACTTCTTCAAATGAAAAGTTCTTTAAATGAAATAGCAGAAAAGTGCAGAAATTTGGAACACAGGAAACAAATATATACAGTCTCATTTCATTTAGAAAGCTCCACATTTTGTTTCCAAGGTTTATTTCTTTGCTCTGAAAAGGAAATAATTTACAGTCTTCAATTTAATCCAAGGTACCAAGTAGTAGCCGAGTGCCATAGACAATAGTCTACTGCATAAATAGAAGTGCATAGTAATTGTCCTTGGAAGTTGGAAGGGAAATGCATCATAACAAAGCAAAATTCATTATCCTTCCCACAGACTCAGTAATGTTAAATATATCTCCATTGTGCTTAAACCATAAGTAAAGTCCAATTCTGCAGGGTTAACAACTTTATGCTTAACTAAATGATTCAGGGACTAAAACAGTTTGAATTTAATTAAGCAATATGTTAAAATTACACGATGTAATGTAACAGTGATGATTTAAAACTTTCTTAACCAAAAGTTGGTTTCACATGCTTAAGCATCTAGTATAATCTTTTCTTACCCTCTTCCGCAGAATTCCTCAAGCTCTGCCTAGTGTTTGGCTGTGAGTTCTGCATCTGTTTCCATCAGTTGCTGGGTGAAGCCTCTCTGATGACAGGAATCAATCTATGAGTATAGCAGAATATCATTAGGAATCATTTCAATGACTTTTCTTTTTTGTGTGTGCAAATCACGTTTGTTTCTATCCTAGGTCTCTGGGTTTTGGACTTCAGGGTGAGTTCCCTCTCAGGGTGTGGGTTTCTAACTGGACCAGTCATTAGTTGATCATTCCCACAACTTCTGTACCACCTCTGCCCCGGTACATCTTATAGTAAGGACAAATTATAGGTCAAAAAGTTTGTGGTTGGGTTGGTGTTCCAGTCCCATCCACGAGAGTCTTGCTTGGTTGCAGGAGAGAGCCCATCAGGCTCCATATCCCCTTTTACCAGTAATATTGTCTATGGTCACCCTCATCGATTCCTGGCACTTTCAATTGTCCTAGTTTCTGTCCCATCCCAGAGATGCCCTGATTCCAAAGGTCTCTCCTGGTACTTTCTCCCTCCATGCTCCCCGATCTGATCTCTTCTATTCCCATCTCAACCACCTCTTCCAGCACCCTCCCCATTTCCACAAGCAATGCCCATTATATTTTCCCCTCACTGTGAGACCCGTGCATCTCCCATTTGAACCTTCCTTGTTACTTAGCAACTCAGGGTCTGTGGGTTGTAGCACCGGCTCAGTGGTATCAAGAGTGCCACAAGAAAACCCACAGAACCGCCTAACCTGGACTCAGGGGGGCTCACAGAAAGTAAAATGACAACCAGGGAGCTCACATGAAACCAACAAAACAAAAACCAACCTGCCAGGTTGTAAAGTGCAGAAGGCTTTGATACTCAGGAAACTGACTGTTCCCTCTGAACAGGGCTCATTAAGTAGCTTAACAGGCTGCCTTACCACAGAAGGGTCTCTCTAGTTATTTCTCTGTGAAGGAGTCACAACTCCTTTTTCAAAAGAATGTATGAGCACACAGTAACCTGTGAGACATTATCATAAATTGTAATCTGCATTTCGTTGGCCTCAGGCAAACCAGGTGATTTCACTTTGAGTTTTATGTCCTCCCCACAAATGTGAAAATAATGGAACTTATATGGCTATTGTGGGATTTACTTAAAATTTATGTAGAGTTTCATGTGTCCAAGTCTACAAAACTATGCACAGGAGTCATGGCCATACTTGTTTATATTAACGAACCTGTCTCTCAAAAGGAAAAGAGAACCAGGACATTATATTTCACATAGAAAATAATTTCAGGAGTAATAATAATAATTTTGATCTCGAAATAAGAAGACCCTGTGTCATCTTGAGCATGACTCCTACCTGGGGAAAATGTGAAACCTACAGAGAATTCTAATCTATTTTCTTTTGTCAAGCTAATCAGCAAGCATTGATTAAAATAACATTGACTTCATGTGATTTCTAGATCCAAATGTGCATGCATTTAAAATAAAATGCTCTGGAGATTAAGATGCTAATAAAATGGGGATGGGGCATCCAAAAGTGAGAATAAGGGGACCAAAGAAGCAGAAAATGATGGAGAAAGTGGAGTAGAAAGAGTGCCCTAGAAATGCTAAAGGGCATTAACCCTGTTATCAATAAACTGATGCACAAGAAAATGAGATAATTAAGTATGTGTATGGGAAGCTGTAAGGAACCACAGAAATTTCATACATGCTTGCAACCCAGAGATTAGTCCAGGAACTAGCAGTATCGGTGGTAATTGGATGCTTATTGGGCATGCAGAATCTGGAAATTAGGAATGCCCAATTGACTAATACACATGTTATAATTTTATTATGCTGTTTTGAGCAGCTGGCATAATCTAGGAAAGGCTGTTCCTAATATACACTTAATATAACTAAATATATGAAGGAAGCTTGGATGATGAGGTCTGATAGAAGGCTATTACTCCTCTTATTCTGTCTTTAGAGCCTGCTACATGCATCTTTTGGAACACAGGTCTTTCCTCTGGCCTTTATGCCTAGTGACTAGAATTTTTAAATAAGGAAATAATTTTCAGCTGGATTTATCTTATTTTACTTACTTAATGTGTATATTTATGTATATATGTATTATGTATGAATTTGTGTGTATATATGTGTTTACATATGCATCTGTGTATATTTGTACACATGTGTATAGGCCATAGGTTGAGGTTGGTTCCTTTCTCTCTTGTTCTCCACCTTCTTTTTGAAATAGAATCTGTTTAATTGAACCTGGAATTCATTGTTTTGCTAGACAGAGTTTCCAGAGAGCTAGAGATTATCCTTCCTCTGCTCCCCTGCTCTGGGGTTATAGGACCTCAGCACTGCATTGTCTACATGGATGCTAAGTATCCACTCCTAGTTCCTTGTGTGTGCACAGCAGACCCTTTATCAGTGGCTGTCTCTCCAGTTTCCAGGTAATCGATGGATAAGAAGCTCAAGTGAATATGGTGGTAAATGCCTGTGATCCCAGCACTTAGCAAAAACAAAATCCAGAAGCTTAAAATCATTCTTTGCTACATAGGAAGTTTAAGATAAGCTTGGCTTCATGAGTTTCATTCTCAAACCAAAAAGTGTAAGTTCTTCATATGACATTTATATCTGCCCATGTACCCTAATTTTTTTAATATTATTGTTCGCAAAAAGTAATCACCTCTTTATATATCCCTCACTGTACAAAAAGTTCTCTAAGAGTCCAGAGGGAAATTGGAAGTCCCAGCATAGTCAGTGACTATTTTCAGAGTATAGGAAACTCACCAAGCATGTCCTCTGTCTACCAAAGTGCCCAAGTCTACATCTTGAAAAAGAATCACCCATGAATATGTCTTATCTACCTCTATTTATACCCTGTTGCGGGAGGTCCTCCCACTCCTCCAGCCTATCACCGCTGAGGTACCAGCCCATTGGGGCGTGGTTTCTCTCCCTTTAAAAAAGCGGCCACTTCCCTCTCCTCTCTCTCTTCACTTCCTGCTCTGCCGACTACGAGACTCCTTTCCTGGTTGCGTAGAGGGCTGTTGCCTGGGACAGTGATCTGTAAGTTTTTTCCCCTTTAAATAAATACCACCCTAATAATCATAACCCCAAATTGGTGTGGCATTGTTTGTGACTTACGCCTTCAATAGCCCCAATTATATAGAACCTGGTTAAATTAATTGGACAATATAAATTCATTTTCCTTTGTTGTTGATACTAAATCTCACCAGTCACATTGACAGGGACTAATTATTCGGAGAGTATTTGTCGCTGAGATCCAGGGATGGTTTACATCAGTCAAACATGGTGTACTTGCTAAAGTTCCAGTCTTTGCTTGTACTCTGCAAGGTATATTATTCTAGGGTTTTACACTGCCCCCGTTGCTCCCCAGGAATGCCTAAAACCCATCCAAGTCTTGACTAATATCCTTTCTCAAGGATATTAGTTCTTAACCCTAGTTACATATGAAAATCACTAAAGATTTTCAAATATACTCCTCATGGGCCTCATGCCCAACACTTCTAATTTATTTGATTTAAATACTGGTAATGGCTACCATCAATATTAAATACCTCACAGGCTTTCTAGCTTGTGTTACGTCTATGCAGCACACCAATGTTGATCCAAAATAAATTTTCTTTTATGAAATGTATTCAGGTAAACATGGGTTCTCCTCGATCCTAGATGACAGCACGCTCTACCTGAAAACCCATTTATGATGTCATTAACTGTGTATTTCCCATGCTTTTACAAGACAAATTTTTCCTATAATTTTGAAAGTGCACAGTAAAATGACGCCCAATTCAAATCAGGAGAATGATTCCCCAGTATGTTCTTAAATGTCTTGCCTTTGAATTAATTGTCCTTAGCCATTTTCCTCTCTTCAGTAGCTGTTACTGTAGCTTATTCTGGAGCAATGAAGTGTATTCCGAGCAGTGGAGCCGGACAAAGCTGGAGTCTTCAGCCAAATGTCGTAAATCACTCCAGATTCAGAACATGAATAACAGTCCAAATTTAAGATTCCTATTCAGGGCATTTTGCTGTTATAATATGTAGTTTCTTTGCTACAACATTATTACTAGCATAATTAGAACAGGTGTACTTTGCATCATATTTAAAAGCCAGGTAAAATTCATAAGAATGTGAATGAGTGTAAGGGTGTCCTGGAGGTTGAAATCAAATGACTTATATTTTCATATTCAAATTCCAGGAAATTTTTCTGGCCTCCAAAGAAAGATGTAAACTTCATTAGCTCCAATATTTTCCCATGGTGATCCAGCCAACAGTGATATTAAAAGTGTTTTACCATTCATTTATCTCTTTATATGTGAGCAAAGAGAAGAACTTTTCGAGAATGGAAGTGGCCTTTTAGGTGGAGGGAGTTTCAGCTTTGAATTCAAATGCCCTGGTTTCTAAGCGGTATTCTTTCCTCCCTTTCACAGCTCCTCTGGAAGTGTTAATCAAATGGTGTACAGGAGTTTGAACATTTAGATTCATACCATCAAATCAGGGTTTTAAAGGTATGATGGATTTTAAGGTGCAAAAGATCACTAATGGACAAGCACTTAAATATCTAAATTGGATATAATAATACTTTTTATTGAAGCTTTTAAATAGCCTATGCTTTTAATGTTAATAGTTATCAAGCGTCTAATAGGTAGGGAAATTAATGTGGACTACTTGGCATTATCATTTAAATAGTCTGAGCATTCTGATGTGCATGTCTTTTTCCCCTTGGCTTTATAGGAAGCAAAGGTGATTGTTAATTTGCATCTGGTACATTTTCCTGGTTACACATATTCTTTCAGTGGAAACACAAGACAAATTGGAGTCAAATTCAAGTTATAAAGAAAATCTATGCGCAATTGTATACTGGCAATTAGTTGGAGAACAAATGGACAGAAGGCTGGCAAATGACCTCTGTCCTCTTGCCCTTACATTCTGGATTATAACATGTGATTCCGGGCTATGTCATAGTTTCTGCTGTGGGGATTTTCTGAAGGACTTTATAACAGTCCTGGGAAAGAGAAGATACACAAGGGCCTGGGTTCTATGACTTTAGCTTCAATATTTAACATTCTGAAGATCACAGGGCAATGTTTAAGTAATTTCTTTTTGAGTTCTTTTTATTATTATTTTTAGTAAGAAAAAAGTAACCAACCTCTTTTTTAGTCTGAATATAGAAATATTAAAAATTCATTATCGAGGAAATAAACACGGGAGATGCTTTGGGTGTCTCATGTTATTGCATATGGAATTCTTGAAAATAACTGCTTCATCATGACTGTCCATACCTAGAAAAGTAATCATTTATTTGAAATAATCAGACCTGCCTAAGAACTTTCCTTTCAATAAATGTTGAAATTTGTAAAATATTCCATGAGGAAATTTAGTTTCCGTTTCTGAATCAGAATTCTCAGTGTGAATGATGGGAAGCTATCAAGGGTGTGTGTACCAAGGGTGGTTTTCAAAGCAAGCTAAAACTCCAAAGAAGGCAGAATACTCAGATGTGGTAAGTGTAGAACCAAAGCATCATCTGGCAAAACGAAAAAGCGAATAAAATGTTAGCAGGATCTGGTGGATGGGGTAGGTATTGGGGCAGCCTACCCACAAGAAACTCTCCTGCTGCCTGGCTAGAGAAGCATAGGTAGTTGGGGGAGGGGCGTTTTGTTTCCTTGTGGAGCAAAGTGGTCAAGACCATAATGGGAATACCCACTGAAACAGTCTACCTGAGCTAATGGGAGCTCACCAACATTAGCAAGACTGGGAAGTAACAAGCATAAGATAAAACTAGTCCCTCTGATTGTGGTTGATAGTTGCATGGCTGGGGCAGACTGAGGGGCCACTGGTAGTTGCACCAGGATTTGTCCCTACTGCATCTAATGACCTTTTGGGAACCTGCTGAGGGAAAGTGTATAGCTAACAACTAGCCAACAGCCTACTGGGGTGTGGCCTTATAGTCTATTTACCTGGATATGGAAGCGCGTCCAGCCCCTTCTCCCTCTCTGCTTCCCCTTGGGCCCCGTTTGCTGTTCGGTTTGCTTTGGATCTGATCTACATCCATCGTTCAAGCAGAGAATACTGACTTTGTAAGTTTTACCTTTTAATAAACATCAGTATATTTCTATAGTGTGGGATTCATATATATATATATATATATATATATATATATATATATATATATATATTTTTCCGCCTCCTCCCTGGCTCCCATTTCCCTCCCCCTCCCCCCACTTCTCTCCCCCTCCCCCCACTCCTCTCCCCCTCCCCCCACTTCTCTCCCCCTCCCTCTCCTGTCCAAAGAGCAGTCAGGGTTCCCTGCCCTGTGGGAAGTCCAAGGTCCTCCCTGTTCCATCCAGGTCTAGGAAGGTGAGCATCCAAACAGGCTAGGCTCCCACATAAGCGTCAGATCTCTCCGCCTTCAGAAACCTAGTCTCTTTGGATGGATACTTTGCTTAGTTTAGATATAGTAGGGATGTCCTTGGACATTCTCCAAAGCAATGTGTTTTAGCCTCTTTGAGTGATGGATTGTGAGTGCGATGTGGTGGTAAGTGGAGTTAATGGAGGAGGGGAGGAAATGGAAACTTGGATTGGGTATGTATAGTGAAAAAAGGTAGTTTGTTTTCTTTAAAAAAAATAAAAAAAATTGTTAATGACATTAAAAGACTAAAAGTTTACCACCCCTGGAGAGCACATTCTAGTTTTAGTATCTGGCCCCAGTATTTATAAATGATACATGCAACTAGTTCATACATCTACCTGCCAGTCAGCAAGGAAAATGCTGGTTCTTCTAAATAAGCGTTATTTTATATTTTATAGTGCTTATATTTTATTTTAAAACAAAAATTATAAAAAATTATTTTTTAATATTCATTCAACAGAAGTAAACTGACATTGAGGTAAGAATAATTATAAAAGTAAAATTTCTGAAATGCTCTTGGACAGATACTGCAGAACAGCAAAATTTCACTCCATTTTGGTTTTAAGATTCTGCCTTGTTTCTATCAAACTTTAAATATTGATATCAGGATGGAGCAATTTGTTACAAAGGCTGAAATACTCTTCTTCTTTCCTTTGGGAATATTGTGAAACTCAGAGACAGTGGTTTCAGGCTAGAGAGGTGAGTAGGAGAGGGACCCTGGCTGAGGACTGTAGGTTTATGTGTTTAGAGGAATGTGCTTCCTAAACACATGTAGGCAGCATGTTCTTAGACAGTGAGGGCAATGTTATCAGTCATATGCGTTCCCTTCATTCCTTTATGAAATATAGTTTAAATGTTTGTCTTTGAAAGGTGGGCATCTGGTAGCTTTAAAAATAGTGAATCTCTTCCATAATTGTTGCTTCATATTTGATTTAACAAAATTAGATAGAACAGTTGCTAAATTAATTGAATTCATAAGGACATTCACTGATAATGAATTCCATTGAGATTAATGTGATGGAAATTTGAGAAGAGATTCATACTATGTGACTTCACACTCAAGAAAATCACTTGGTGATAAACATATAAATGATCAGTTGTCTTATGGAGCAGTATCTGGCACATGGTATGAACCCAAGATAGCCAGCAGAAAGGTCAACCTCTCTAAGAATATATAAATTACTATAAATAATTATAAATTTTGACTCATTTATAATTTACAAATATATATATATATATATCACTATACTATAAATAATCTAAAGATAGTAGAAGGGGGCACAAATGTTAAGTAAGAAAAAAAATCCAAATGAATGGAGTTACTTAAAATGCATGATTCCATTTGAATAGTCAACATCAAATGCAGAGCAGGTTTTACTACAGATTGTACCTAACCTCTTGATGACTCTAAGTCTCATTGCACATGGCAGGTACTTCCCTGAACTGTGCAGGAAAAATTAAGCATGTTCTTTTCATTATTCTAATGTTTCTTTTCTACTCAAATGATTGATTAACATTCTTATACATAATCATGATTATTATCTGGGAATAAATGAGCCTAAATGACAGTAAACAAAAGAGGAAAGCTTGACTGTATAGGGCTTTGTTCTCCGAATCCTGGATATCATCACATCTTCTACTCTGTAACAACAAATGCTAAGGCAGGTCAGTGCTTTGGCAAAAAAAGAACTTGTTTGAGATCACTTACATGATTGTACAAATCTTTAAAAACCAAGGCAAAACAGAATAAATTAAATCTTTCATCTGTCTAAGGGAAATGATAACAAATTCTTTTGTATGTTCCAGTATTTTTTTCTTATTTTTAATGGTTGTTTTATAGGCTTTTCACAATTTTCAGATTTGAATAAAACCTTAGATATGAAATAGCAGTGGCAAGATGGCTCAGAGGGTAAGGGTGCCTGCTGTCAAGAGTGAGGACCTGAATGAAATTCATGGAACACACTTGGTGAGAGAGGAGCTCCTACTCTACAGTATACATGCACACTGTGGCCCACATACATATGCATGCATGCACACAAAATAAGTATACATGAAAAAAGAGTTATGGGCATCAGGCACTAGTTCATAGGAAATTTAATATTGTTATGGATTACTGATAACCTTGTTAACAGGCTGTTTATGAGGTCACCTTGCGGTGCTTTAAGTTCTCTGGGGAGGACCTGAAGACACAGGATAGTAAATGTTCACTAGCACACTTTATTACGTTTTGATTGCATGCATAGTTTCTGGATTTTAAGAAAAGATGTATGAGCTATCTAAGTTATTAAACAGTTTGTGAATTCTTCAAACTGACACTTTCCCTGCATATAGGTGTTAATTTATTTTCATATAAATTGCTAAGAAATATTTTGTAATTATTTTACCTTATTTTTTATTCCATGTTTTCTTTTACTTTTTCTTTTTTTAAAAAAAGAAAAGAAGCCATCTTTCTTCATTTTCCTTATCAATCCCAGTACCCACTCCCTCCCCTCCTCCCATTCTCTCCTCAGAGGGTAGAACACATTGTTTTGAGAAAGGTCTAAGGCCCTCCCTACTGTATCTAGGCTGAGCAAGGTATCCATCGAAAGAGAATGGGTTCGAAAAAGTTAGTGCTAGGAGAGGGGATAAATCCTGGTGCCACTGCTAGTGGCCCCAGAGTTTGCCCCAGCCATACAACTGTCACTACATTTAGAGGGTTTAGTTTGATCCTACGCTGGGTCCTTCCCTGTCTGCCTGGAGTTGGTGAACTCCCATTAGCTCAGGTAAACTGTTTCAGTGAGTGTCCCCATCACGGTCTTGACCTCAGCTCATAATCTCACTCTTTGTCCTCTTCAGCTGGACGCTTAATTGAGGGAGGCATCGTGAGGCTAGCAAGAAATCTGGCACTAGAGAAATTCCCAGGAATCCACAAGGATGACCTGAGCTAAGACCCTAAGCAATAGAGGAGAGGCTGCTCGAACTGGCCTTGCCCTGTAGTCAGATTTATGGCTAACTTAAAATTCACCATAGAACCTTCATTCAGCAATTGATGGAAACAGAAGCAGAGACCAGCAGCAGTGCACTGGGCTTTACTCCAAAGTCTGGTAATTTACCTTCTAATTTAAAACAAATACTGTATAACCAAATTCTTCGCTGTCCTTTTGACAAGTCTCAATTATCATGATTTTAGATTTATGGATGAAGTTCTAGCATTTCTAGCTCACGATGCTTAGAAGAACATCTGCGGTACAGCTGCACGTCGTTAGCAAACATCAAACACGACATCATTTTGTCCAAATCGCCATTCTGGACACAAAGCACTTACGTAGCTTTGTAACATTCATCTTTCTCTAACTGTGTGGTTGGCCAGCCAACAGCTCTGTCTCTGAATTCATCCTTTTTTGTCATTGGTTTATTTATTTTATTCCTTATTTAATAATAAAGATTTTTGTAGCAAATTTCTTACTTTTCCTCATGACAATAATATAATGAGCTGAAAAGCACTTAGAATTAAATAGTCCTCAGTTTCTAATCTGTTTCTAATGGATTTTTTATAAAACAACGGGGCATAATCAAGTACATTTTTGTATAAATTTCAATGTTAATAAAATATTACTTTGTTTATGTTTTCATGTAGGTATAATAAAAACATGTTACCCAGATTTACAAATGGTAGGCCTTCTCATGGTTATTTTGTAACATATGCTGACATTTTAGGGGACATTCTACACTCGTTTATTTCACTGAAGACAGACACTTTTGTAAATGAAGGTAGACTGAACTTGGATTATTTTCCAAACTGTGTATTTAATAATTCCATTTGAACAAAATTATATCTGATATTTAGATGCTTTCTGTACCAGTTTTTCTTTCTTTAAATTTTGAAGGAAATACATATAATAGGCCATTATTTTCTTCATTTTACTTAAAAATAAATGTTCTTATTATTTAGTTATTTAAATAAAATACCTTCCAATCAAAATAACTTGTGCATTCTGTTGAGTGTACATTAATATTTTAATAAATATTTGAAAGGCAATGTAATAATTTTATCAAAATAATTAACATTTAATTTCTTTAGATTCAATATATTTTTAAATTTAAGACTATGACATTTTCAGGTTATTTATAAAATATATTTCTACTGAGTGTGTAGTGTGTTTTTTAAACTATGTACCCTACTATGCAGTCAATACGCTTTGCCTTCTTCTTCCTCTTCTTTTTTTTTTTTTTTTTTATTTTTTTTTTTATTTTCGAGACAGGGTTTCTCCGTAGCTTTTTGGTTCCTGTCCTGGAACTAGCTCTTCTAGAACAGGCTGGCCTCGAACTCACAGAGATCCTCCTGCCTCTGCCTCCCGAGTGCTGGGATTAAAGGCGTGCGCCACTACTGCCCGGCTTTACACTTTGCCAACTTAAACAAAATATTGAAAGCATCGCACCTTCATTATCAAGTAGTCTGCATTATCCTGGTAAAGATGAATTAACAACCTGTAGCAATGCTCTCTGGAGTTACTGAATATGTGTATACTGATAACTTCATACAAGGGGACATAAGGGATCAGTCTGTTTCTAAGGGTGTGTGTGTGTGTGTGTGTTCACACCTTTTAAAATATATTATGATATTATGTAACTCATATTCTTTATGCCAATCTACATCAGAATGTCCATCCCTATTGTTTATTGTTTATATCAAAGGATTTGAGGTTGCTGCCTACATGTTTCCAAACTCTAAGGTCTATTTAGCATAGAAAAGAAGTTTCTCTAGTCGTAGATAATCAATTGGAGTTACTTCATAGGCACAAATGCATTGCTCGTGTTTTCAGATGATGTAAGTCACCGTTCCTTTTTGTACTAAACTTAATAAGATATGCAGAGCTTTACTTTTTAGAGATAAAATATATGAACTGTTGGAGGAAGCACCGAGGATGCTTTTGATATAAACAACCACAGGAATGGATGAGGAGAGAGGATCCATTCTACTTATTTTAATTGCCAACCTTCTTGGGAGCAGCTGCTTACTTTATCTGTTAAAATATTTTCTTATTTTTCCATCAAATCCACCTACAGTTCATTGTAATCCCTCAAGGAGTTACATGTGAATTTTATTCTTTGAAAAACTCCAGGGCGATGACATAAGGTTTTGAGCATCTCACAAATAATTACACACATTTGACAAAGACAATTCTCACTTACTTTAGTGTTAAAAAGGAAAGTATAGCTCAGGGCACATGTAATGACCTTCCTACTGTCGACTCTTTGTGCACGGTATAATTGGATAAAAGGATTTAGACTCTAGAATTCTATGATTAATACCCTATTATATAGGTCCTAAGCCTGTCCTTGTTTCTTAAACAAAGTGTCAAACTTTCATAGTAAGTCCATGATGGTGTGAAATCAATGCTAGAAAGATCAAAGATTTTATTTATATTCTTGATTGTTCTTTTTTCTTGTTTTAAAACATTTTCCACTATAATTTTTACAAATGTCACTCATAGCTATTAATAACATGGTAATTATAGATAATGTCTTACTTTCTTTATGTGTATTCACTGCCCAAAAATGACTATGTGGTAAGGCAACACAATAATTGAGAAAAAAGGAGGAATGAAAAGTTTTGCATTCTTGTTCTCTTATTTTGAAATGTTGCTTAGAGTAGAACAAGAGAATAGGGAAAAGCAAACAGAAAATACCATTTGATGACCACCACAGCCGAGAAGTAGTGTCAATAGTTACAATTAGAGATGAATTTTACTAAGAAGCAGGATGTTTTTGATGTTTCCTGACAAGTGCCTATAGATGATCAACACCAAATGATGTCCATAACTTCCAAACCTTAACATATGCTACCATTAATATTCAGTCAGGCATAAAATTATAACTAAAGCAGCAAACAAGTATCATACACCTCCTGATAAAGAACAATCCACAGCCATGACACCACTTCTTTCATTTTCAGGTCAATTATTAAATTCAGTCTTTAAAATGAAAGGGCTATAATCATCAAAATTGCCAAACACAAGAAGAAAAGAAGAGCAAACTTCTTGGAATTAACAAAAATTAAGAAAGAATGCCACTAAATGTATGCTCTCTCCTGGCTTCGCTGTGCTGGTAGTTTCTGGAAACCTAGCACAAACTATAGTCATCAAGGAAGACAGAATCACATGTGAGTAATGGCCTCCATCAGATTTGCTTGTGTGCGTGTCTGTGGATCAATTTTCTTCATTAGTCATTGAATTAGGAGAGACCAACTGACTGTGGAGAGTGTCACCCCTGAGTGGGTGATCCTGGGCGTGTGAGGAAATAAGGTTTCACACAGAAATGCTTAGTTACAAGTATTGACTTTTGAGACAATAATCAGTCTTCCCAAGCATGAACTTCCTATTTGTTATCCAATACTAAGTTGTCAATACTAAAAACATTTATATACAAGCAATACTAAGTGTACCTAGAAGGTGGCATTTTTATATTTATCCATTTATATGAAAATTTATTTGTTATGTGTTTTTCACTACAATAATTAAGGAAAAAGGGACTGAATTTCAGAAGGAGTGTGTGTGAGCCTGGACACAAGAGGAATCAGAGGGAGAAGATAGGGGACACAAATGATGAAAATAGAGTACACGTGCATGAAATTTAAAGTAAATAAATGAATAGCACAATCCAAGTAAACCATGGTAAGCAAGATGTTAATCTGTACTCATCCGTGGTCTTCCTTACAGTTTCTGTTTCTTCGTTCACTTTTGATATCCTTTCCTGGGTTCCCTTGACGATCGACTCTAATGGTAAGATGTAATAAACACTTTATTTCCCTAATTGCTTTTAGCCATGGTGTTTTATCTCAGCAAAAATAAATAAATAAAAAGCAGCATGTGTTCAGGGAAAAGGATGTATTAGTTATTTAAATAATTTCCTTTCAAATGATTCTGAAAATTTGTAGGTATTTTCATGAATATATAGAAAATGAGTGTCTAATGGAGAAAATATTAACAAATTGAAATCTTGGAAGTCTAAAGATATTTAATATAGGAACATTCAAAGATATTTAAGAAATCCAATGGCATCTTTTCACTAGGTTTAAGTTATTTTACAATTATACAAACTATTCACTATTCAAGTTTCATTTCTGATACGTTTGGAGTACCCAAACTCATGATACAATTATCTTTGTAATGGACAACTTAAATAACCTACATGTGAACTGAAGTCACAGGGCACACCAGAACATTAAGATAAAGTGATAGCAGAATTCAGGGAAAATCAACCTGGTATCTCTTAACCTGGAACGGAGGGCACTGGGTATAAATACGTTTACAAAATAAGTGTTAATTTTCACATATTGTCAGAGGCTTATTGTTTCTGGCATGATGATGTGGAACTTCTGGGGCTACAGTCTTAGCATACCTCTCCCCTCACACACCACACACACGCACACACACTCACACACACATGTGCGTGCACAACACATTATTTGTTCTACTTTAAAGAATCCCACTATCTTGGTGCCTATAAAGAATAAAGATCCCACAATCTCTGATAGTGCAAAGTGAAAAGTAAGCATTGTGAAATATTGCTAGAACTTCTTCAATAGAAGAAAGGAAAAAGGAAGGAAGGAGGGAAGAAAGGAGGGAAAGGGAGGGAAGGGGGAGAAAGGAAGGGTTAAAAAGGAAAAAAGTCTATTGTCTTGGAAAAAATATCAGAAATTTATTCCACCTGAAGTGAAGATAATCTACCCCTATATTCTAGGTGACTTTTTTTCTGTTTAGTTTTTTCTTTTGTTTAGTTGTTTGTTTTGTTTTACATTGGTGGAAGAAATTAAATTGTATCGCTGGAGGAAGAGTTTCTAAGATCAAAGCTGACGTGCATGGAGCAGCCCAGTGAGACATGCACTAAGGCTGAAGGACACTTCTCACCTTCTTTACCTCTCTGCATCCCTAGCCCTGCTCCAGTGTGCTAGGAACGATTTAGAGCTTAGCAACAACAGTAGATCTTTTTTATTTTCTTTTATTAAAAAAAACAAACAAACTATCTTTGTTCATTTTACACACTAATCCTAGTTCCCACTTTCTCCCCTTCTCCTATTCCCTTCACCTTCCTCCTATCCACTCCCAGAGAGGGCAAGCCACATTGCTTAGAGGAAGGAACAAGGCCCTCCTCACTATATCCTAACTTTTTTTTTTTTAAAAAAAAGATATTTCAAGGAGAAGACCACTATAGCCAGCATTCAACAGAGCCCAGTTTTGCCAGACTGGCATCAGAACCTCACTCTCACAACCTATTATCTGAGTCTTGTTATTTCACATTTTGCAAGAAAATAAATAAGACATGCTTAAAGAAACAAAACAAGAGAAGAGGGAAGAAGATGAGGATGGGCAATGGAAGGAACAACAAATGAAAAGTCTGGGAAGGGAAGAATGGTAAATGATAATTGATTCTGACAAGACCACAGAGAGAGAGAGCATAAAAAAAAAACTGTAAATAGTAAGTTTGGGATAAAATCCAGAAAGCTTGGTGACATGAAGATGCAGCAATGGACAATGTAAGCAGAGATACAGCAACTCTAAGAGACTATCTCAAGATCAGGCTCAGAGAGAAAAATTCTGTAACAGAAGTAAAGGATACTTATTAAGGGCTCACTGAGACAGAAGACCTGTGCATTTAGAAAACAAATTCATTAGGAATTGTCTCAAATACAAAGAGAGGAGTATGGAAATAAAAATATAATAGAAAAAGTAGAACATCCCCAAACTGGAACAATCTCAAAAGTTATAGCAAGCTTTAGGGAGAAAACTAGAAGAAAAGCAATAGTATAAGGCCGCATATGAAATACTTAAACCAATAATCGTTGGGACTTTTTCAAACTCAATAAAAGCCAAACAGCCACAACAACCAGAAGCTCATAGAATACCAAACAAGATAAATGTGAAAAGTGTGAGTCATAATATTAGCAAATTCTGTTAAACAAAAGCTGAAATAAATCTTAAAAAGCACATGGATTGTGCGTGGTGGGTAAGTACTTGCTTGCCTGTGGTGAACTAACAGCCCCAGACCCCTCTATGGAAACTGAAAGGGGAAGGACACCGAATAAAGCAGTTAAACTGAAGGTAAAGAAGTAGCAAAGCACAAAAGAAAGCATAAGATTCTAAACCCATATCAGTTATTTTTCATAAAAAAGAGAACCAAAAGTGGTGCCATTTCTCCTGTAAATGAAGTTGCGTGTGTTGTGAAATGTCACATAGCGCCGGTCCCCAGGAAGCGCAGCCAGTGTTCTTTACTGCCGAGCAGTAGCCCCAGATACTTATTTGTTACTTTTAACTCTATTTTGTAATGACCTAGGTGAAACTGCATGTTCCTATGAGGACCTCAGCATGAAGGTTTAGCTGAGCAACAAAGTCTCACCCTGGAAGTGGTCTGTGCTGGAATCCAGAACTGAATATGAAGGACAAAATGTTTTGTTGTCTGTTTCCTAACTGCAAATGCCATTTGACCAGTCACTACTGTCTCATCCCAGCATGAATAACTATATTCCTTCTTAAACCATAATCCTTTCCTTAATGGAACATCTTTTGCCAGGCATTTCTTTACAGGGACAAAAAAAATCTAATGGATATAGATATATCAAAAATGAAACTATTATTCCATGATACTTTTGTATTTTCACAAAACACACAAAAATTTGAAGATTTTCCTGGAAATAATCAACACATAAATTACTAAAGCAAAATAAAAATTGTGTTCCTTTATCTCTTTGATGAGCAAATGAAATCTGAACTAAAAACTATAGTAACATATGCAATGGTGCCAAACATAAAATATGTATAATTGCAACAAAATATTATGCTAGTTGTAATGCTTTGACTAATTGATAAAAGCTCTAAATAGACAGAAACTCTGAGTTAATTGATTGGAAGACTAATTACTATAATTGCCATTCTTCCCAACTCAATGAATAGATTAGTTTACTCTTAATTAAAACTAAAGCCAACTATTTGTGATGTGGAAAACCTGTGCCTAAAGCTTTCACAAAGAATTCAGAGACCTAAAAGAAAATACAAATACAGAGCTGATGGACTCACACTATGAATATTTTCCTCGTGGGTGCCATGGGTGGAACAATCTTGGCAGCAAAATGAACAACATTTCATTGGATTAGAATATAGATATGAAATGAACTTGCATGAGTTTATGCAAGCAGAAATGATTAAATAAATGCATAAGTGAGTAGGGAGGATAGACATTTTCTAAGCAAAAGAACTCAATAATTATTGTTTTGATACTTTCTTTTTTGAGATTATAATCTATTCATACATTTTCTCATTCACTTTCCTATCTTTAAACATTCCATGGTATATCTCTTTTGTACTCTTTTTAACTTATTTCCTCTTTTTCTTCCACTGTGGTTACATGTATGTGTGTATATTTATATTTATGTATTTATTTTCAGGGCTGAGAATTTGATATTGGATAACTATAGAGAATATTATTTCTCTAACTTTCAGCATTCTTTAGTTGCCTTGAGCTCTTTGTCTAGGGTTAAGGCCTCAAGCATTTCCCTTTCCTCATTTGCATGTCTACTGGTATCATGCTTGTTCAACTCATGTTTAGGTGGCCAAATTGATGAGACTTAATGGATATAACATCCCTGGCATTCCCTGGAGACACAATGTTACAACAAACTCCAAGCCCAAACCAACTTGACTGCTCTATGTTCAGCGAGCTGTATAGAAGTTGTCCTCAGCAACAGGACCCCATTTCAGCTTTAAGAGTGACTTTATGTCTTAGTGTTAGCCTGGGTTGTTTAGGGATTTCTATGGGTCCTCCTCGACCAACAACTCAGAATGTTACACAGTTCTGTCACTAGACGTCTTGACTGGCAACAAAATGGTCACTTCAGACTTCATGTTCTCCTTTACTGCAGGTGGGGATATCCTGTGCCCACAGCCACCCCCAAATAATTACTCAGAAGATTAATATTAATTGTGAAATCTCAACCAGTAGCCCAGGCTTACTACTAACTAGCTCTTACAACTTAAATTAATCGATATTTCTTATCTAAGATATGCAGTCAACCAAATAATTAAAAAGGTATATTTTTTAAAGATAATTTTAACTTTGGAATATAGAATAAAATAATGGAGGCCAGGATAAAGCTATGCTTATATGAGGGGAAATAAAATGTTTGATAGTAAGTAGAGAAGGTAAAATAAAAAAACAAACAAAAAATGTACAGGAGTGCTTTTACTGAGGGTGAGAATTTTTGTCTTCCTTAACTTACTTTGAAAGAATTTTCATATACAGCTACAACCAAATAACTCTTGGAAAATTGATTCATGATAAACAATACAATTATAAATAAAAGAAGACTGAATGGAAAACTTTTATGGGAAATGTTGAGATCACCCTAAAAAGAAAGAATAATGCCTTGTTTATATGAGAATGAATTGTCACAGCAAGCAAAAGAAAATAGAGTTACTTCCTCCAATAGGCTTCTTGGGAGAATAGAGATTCCAGATGAGTTCTACAATATTAAAAAGGTAGCCATGAACAGAGAATAGGGTTTTATGGTGAGTAGGGAGTGAAGCTGTGATTTCACAGCTGCCTGATAGCTGCTTCCTCTCCTGAGTTCCAAAAACAGAGCTTCCTGATAAGCACCTATAATTGGTGTAAGTGTCAAGTTATAATTGTTTAGATAAAATTTGCTAGTGGCCAGTCATCAAGAGCAGATATTCACTATTTATGAAACCTTTATTTCAGGAGTATGTGGACAAGTATACATGAGTTAGATTCTGCAGTTTGGTGTTGTAGTAAAAAACGCTTTGCAACGAATTCCAGAAACCTAAATGTCATTAGTGGTATATGTATTTTTTTTTATTTCATCTTACAGAAGTGATTAGTAGACACTTTCCTAAATCTCACCATCAAATTAAATGCAGAAATACATTTTAATGATTTTTCCCAGATACTTTCTATCTTTCTTTTATTTCAGGAGATTTAAGAGCTAAGAAAGTGAAAGTCAATTCGTTAACACTCTTCCTTGCTGCCAAGTCTTTGATTCATCTGAATCATTATATCAAAGTTATTTAGTTTCTCCTTGATAGTTATAGTGCATTCTCTGATCCCAGAAGAGAGTTATATTTCTAAACAACCTTATTGTATATGTACACTTGGCCTTCTCTATCTGTCTGTTCCACACAGATTCAAGAAAGTATGGATGGAGAACTTTAGTACCAAACATGTTTTAAGCATTTGCCCCTAAACAATTTAATAAAGTAGCATTATGTTGATTAATAATAAACAAGAGATGACTTGAAGTTTATAGGAGGTTTACATAGGTAATTCACAAATCATGTGTGGGTTTAATAAGAGAATGAAACATTCACCAAAATTAATGTCTGCTAGGAACAATTTCCCCATAGATATCAAGGGGGAAACTGTACTTAAATGTCAGCCACTATGGCAGTCTTCCTCAGCATCTAGTAAAAATGTTCCAATTCCACCTATTATGTATCTTTGGGTCCAGATTATCAAGCCTTCAAAATCCAAATAATGTTCTTTGTTCAAGTCATAGAATATCCTGATCTATAGCTAATCCATATACCTATTCTGTGTCTTAACATTATATTATCAATGCTACTTAATAAAAATATTTTATTGGTCAGTGAGATACTTATTGACTACTCCTTCAAATCCCATCCCTGAAATTAGCCTCTGTTTATTCCTTGTGTTTTGTGGGGTGTTAGTTTTACCTAACACAATAATATTGCTTTTTTTCTTAGAGCATTTCCTCTTTTTTTCTTTTTCATTTATTAAGACAGAGTTTCTATGTGTAGCCTTGACTGTCTTAGAACTCACTTTGTAAATTAGACTGGTTTAAAACTCAGGGATCTATCTGTCTCAGCCTTCCAAATGCTGGAATTAAAAGCTGTGCCACCATGCCATGGTGTGTACTTCCGTTTTTATTTTACTAACGAAATGCTTTTCTAAGATGATGTCAATATATATATATATATATATATATATATATATATATATATATATTCACACAATTGCAACCATGTTACTTTTCAGACAGATGGAAAATGTTGGCTAAAATAATATCACTTTTCAATGTTAATTGGACTGAGATCTCACTGTATAATAAGCTTCCATTTTGAAGAAGTCTGCTGTGTAAGGTGTTTTGGGACTGTGCATTTTAGATTAGACTCTAATTAAAAACGTAATCTGTTGCCTTAAAAAGTACAATTATCGCCCTTTAAAAGAACAACAGAAGTCATCACACGCACACATGATGTTCATCTAAAAGCAGTGTCTCAGGCATCTGACTTGGGGAATGTGATGAAAAAGAGGAAATACATACTTAGGCTTTTCTTCTGTTTTGATTTGTCTATGACTGAGAAGATATAAGGATTATCTTTTATATGCAGGGAAAACTTTTTTGTATTGCCATTTCTGTCTTTTAATAGTGTTTGCTTTTTCGATTTCTCTTCCTCATGCTTCTAGGGCTTCTATGGTGTATGTGTGTGCGTGTGTGCACAGTAGGCTTTTGTTCTGTTTTCTAATAACCTAAATGATACACAATAGAAAGATAAGCATTTTTCATGGGAATTGTTTAATAAGAAATAAGAACAGGCCATTTTTCTGTACTGAAATTCTGTTCAAAAGAGTTTTCTTACCTTAATTTTCAGAAATAACTAAGATGTGTCTGTTTTTGTCCTATCAAAGATAGGAAGGTTTGGTGCTTCTTCTTTATAATATATTAAAAAGGCTAACTGAAATGTATATGCCACAATGATAACCACCCATAGAGTAAGATTGTGAAAAAAACACCTTAATGATCAACATGTAAAAATGTCTTTATTGTTCTTGACTCACCTTTGAAGAAAAGTCTACCACAAGGTATTCTGATATAGCCAGTATCAGAATTTTCAAAGGAAACATTTAAAAATAAATGAACACTGACCCTGCCTCATTTTTTAGGTAGTAACCTTGATTGCTCTATTCCCATGCACTCAGCATTGTTACTCTTTAAGTTAAAAGTTTTTCTGAGAAATATAGAATGTTAATTAATATAGACATTTTAAATAATAATAGAACCAGTCAAATAGGGATAAGTTTTTTTTTATTTAAACTTGCAGGTTTCAAAGGTTAATGACATGACAAACATGGAGAGCAAGTTTAATAAATAGTGAATTATGAAGATAGTCATATCTTGCCTGAAAATGAGTGTATCAATATGTTACCTGAATATGTGATATTTTCTACATAAACTATGAATTAAAAATTAAGTATGAAAGACTGTAAAAATGCCCTATGGTATAATGATGTAATTACATTGTTCTTTTTTCCATAAAATATTTAAAGAGGTAGTTAATATATTTCGTCCAGCACATAATGACAGAGATAACCTAAAATTTATACCACTAAAGCTATTCTTAATTTCAGATCAATTGCTTAGTCAATGTTATTACTACCATTTGCAATGTGTTTGTTCTTAACAGCAAGCCACTTGGCTTCAAAAGAAGCAGTTGTGTAAGGCAGATGATGGATCCATAACATAATGAAGGAGGGATTGCCTCTGTCTCTCATCCAAGCAATCAGTGTTTTCTGCGGACTAGTCATCAGTCCACAAATGAGCTCAGATGGAGATACGTGCATTTACAGAGTTAATCGAAGCTAAAGAGAAGTGTCTTTTATAATAAACGGTGACTTACGAAGAGAGCAAGTTTGAATTGTTAGGATTTTAGTTTTCAAAGGGAACAAAATACCTGAGAGAAAGTAACTTTACCTCACAGTTTTGAGGACTAAAATTCTACAGAATACAGAGTATGATTTTGCATAGAACGTATGGTAAGTATCAGAAATACATCAAGAAGTATATTACTTAGATACAGGAAAGTAGAGAATGATGAAAGATACTATGGTCACTCTAAAAACAGTGCCCACAGTTGAACTAGGGTTTGAATACTAGGCCTCAACAATTCAAAGTCACATGGCAACCCAATGGATCAAGCCTTCAATACATTAACCTTCGTTAGGATAAAAAATGACCAAATTAAAGCACCAGAACAAACCAAAATAGGAAGAGAAACATGAGGGAAAATGCTTTTTCCTAAATTGTGAATAGTGCAATAGATTATTTCCATAGGTACTTCTGCAAATATATAAATTTGTTTTATAAATATGTAGAATATAGTTAGGGCATCTCTGAGTATGTATGTATGTATGTATGTATGTATATGTGTGTATATATACACACATACATATATATGTATTCACATTTATACGAGACTGAAAAAAATCTATATATATTTATGATATTTTGATATATATATCATAAACAAAAACAATATAAAATTTAAAAATATGGATTAAACATTGGTAATTCTTACAGATGTCAAAGCCATTTAAAGGCAACGGCTTTTGAATCAGAACCTCCTGTGGAGTCTAGGTTTCACTGTTCTCTAATAACTAGCATGAAGAGAATCTGAAGGTTTCACTGCATTGAAAATGAATCTCAATTCATCCTTCTTCTGTTGGCCTCTTTCCTAAAGAATGTTGCTACTTTTGTTCTGACTTAAGGAGATCTTTAATTTGTATTACTTATGATTAGTTAAAAATCCAGTGATCTGATTAGTTTTTAACTATGTAAAGAGAATGTAATTTTTACTAAGTTTAAACTCTTAATTTTTAATTTAAATCTTAATGACAAATTTCTAATTAGTCATTTTTTAAATTTTGTTTTACATTCCAACCACAGTTTTCCTTTCCATCCCTCTTTCTTCCCCCTCCCACCTCAGTCCATACCCATCCACTCCTCCCAACTGGTAAGGCCTCCCATGGGGAATCAACAAAGTCTGACACATTAACTAGGGGCAAGACCAAGCCTCTCCCACCTGCATTAAGGCTGATCATGGCATCCACCATAAGGAATGGTCTCCAACAATCTAGCTCATGTATCAGGAACAGAATCTAGTCCTAGGGACCCGTTAGATAGTCCAAGCTTCATCACTGTCTCCCACATATGTTCTGTCCCATGGAGACTCCATAGCTGTTGGTCTAGAGTTCATGAGTTTTGACAAGCTTTGTTCAGCTCTCCCTGTAGATTTTTCCATCATAATCTTCACTTCCCTGACTCATAAATTCGCTCCTCCCTTTCTTCAGTTGGATTCCTGGGGCTCAGTCTGGTGCTTTGTTGTGGATCTCTGTATCTGGTCCCATCAGTTACTGGATGAAGACTCTATGATGGTAGTTAGGGTATTCACTAATTTAATTAATTACATGGGGAAGACAAGTTTGGGCTCCCTTTCCATTGTTGCTAGGAGTCTTATCTGGGATCATCCTTGCAGATTCTTAAAAATTTCCCTAGCACCAGTTTCTCCCTAACCCCATAGTGGTTGGTGCTCTCTACCAAGATCTCTCTTGGTATACCCTCTACTCAGCCTCTCTCCCCCTTTGACTATCCTGTTACCTCATATTCTCATCTCCCAGGGATACGCAAATCAAAATGACTCTGAGGGACCGTCTTACACCTTTCAGAATGAATATAATCAAAAATACTGAGGGCAGCTTGTGCTGGAGAGGATGTGGAGGCAGGCAGCACTCCTCCACTACTGGTGGGAGTAAAAACTTGCACAGCCCACCTTGGAAATCATCATGGTGATCTCTCAGAAAACTGGGAATTAAAGTAGCTTAAGACACAGTGATAACCACTCTTGGGCTTATACCGAAAGGATGCTCAACCGTACCACAAGGTCATTAGGTCAACAATGTTCTAAGAAGCATTATTTGTAATAGGCAAAACCTGGTAACAACCTAGATGCCCTTCGACAGAAAAAAAAAATGGATAAAGAAAATATGGTACATTTGCACAATGGAGTATTTCTCAGGTTTAAAAACAATGATATCATGAAATTTATATGCAAATAGGTGGAACTAGAAAAAAAAACTCCCTGAGCTCAGTAACCAAGACTCAGAAAGACAAACATAGCATGCACTCACTCATAAGAGGATATTTTATACAGTTTTAAAAGAGTGCACAGAGCTCAAAGTACAATGAGTTCCATGTACACAGCACCAACCCAGAAAGTCATCAATGTGTGACCAGCCTTTTAAATCTATGGTTATGTTCAGCATGATTTCAGCAATTCACATATATTATTCAGGGAATAAAATTTTATGACAAAGAGGAGACAAAGTTATTTGTAAAATTACAGTTGAATAATCCTATTTTCTAACATGTAATGGTCATGAGCATTTATCTTTGTCATGTGAGGGTTGAGTTAACCTGGATATTATGCTTTATTCAAAGAAGGCTGAGGTTATTAGATTCAAGAAAGTTTAAATGATATGAGATGATTTAATACTCTGTTGTCCCCTAATCAGGTATGGGTTTCTAAGAAGATATTCCTTCTGTCTCAGAATTATTTATGAAGACATTTCCCTTCACAAACAGTAATATGGGTATCAGTTTGTATAATAAAATAATAATAATGTAATCCCAGTAGTTGAATACCAATACCAAAGAAATGATATCTGTATTTTTCCTGACGTTGATCTCATTTTCTGTGGTAATCACATCAGTTTTTATGTTTATCATAAATTTATTTTCTTGAAGAATTACTTGATAAATACATAGTCTAAAATATATTGATTGGTTTCCCAGAGTTTTAAACTTTGTTTGATAATGGTTATTAATGATGGACTTTGAATTCATTCCAATTTTTCTGACATGAATAATATTGATAGCAATGGTCTTGTATAGGCTTTACGGGTGTGCTCAATAAGGTTTTCTCTAGGATGCATGCACAGCAAGAATTTTTTTGTACAAAAAGGCACATATTTTTAATTTTAATACGTGGATTTGAATTCATCCACAATGTGATTTCCCATTTTACAATCTCAATTACTGTGTAACAGTTTCTACTGCACAATCTCCCAAAACTACATTGAAATCAGCACAGTATTTAAAGTTCTGTGTGTGACGTGGAATTCCCCTCTGTTTGCTGTGAATGTTTTATTACCACTGGCTAATAAAGAAGTTGCTTTGGCCTATGAGGGCAAAATAGAGCTATGCAGGAAAATTAAACTAAATGCATGTAGAAAGAAGGCAGAATCAGGCAGATTCCATATAGTTGCCAAAGGAGAAAGATGGAGGAACTTTACTGATAAGCCAAATCTCATGATGATACACAGATGAACAGAAATTGGTTAATTTAAGATGTAAGAGCTAGCTAGAAATATGCCTTAGCCACCAGCCAAACAGCCTTGTAATTAATCTAGATTCTGTGTAATTACTTGGGTTTGGGTAGTTGGGACACAAACGTGCAGTCTCCATTTACATGTAATCTTGATTACATAAGTGATAACTTTGATATTTTCAATTTGAAATTCCCATATTCACACAAAACTAAACACATCTTTATATTTCTATTTCTTATATTGTTGTGTGTGCTTTTGTTATGTAAAATAAAGGGTTTTCATTTGTAGTAGGTCAAAAAATCTCAATTTTAAGGATTATACATACAAAAGAATTTCATTTTTTTTTTGATTTTTTGAGACAGGGTTTCTCCATAGCTTTTGGTTCCTGTCCTGGAACTAGCTCTTGTAGACCAGGCTGACCTCGAACTCACAGAGATCCACCTGCCTCTGTGCTGGGATTAAAGGTGTGTGCTACCACCGCCCGGCTAAGAATTTCTATTTTGCATGATAGAATCTAGGATAGGGAATCTGAAATGACCCTATCCTATGGCAATACTGACGAATATCTTGCATATCACCATAGAACCTTCATCTGGTGATGGATGGAGATAGAGACAGAGACCCACACTGGAGCACTGGACTGAGCTCCCAAGGTCCCAATGAGGAACAGAAGGAGGGAGAACATGAGCAAAGAAGTCGGGACCACGAGGGGTGCACCCACCCACTGAGACAGTGGAGCTGATCTATTGGGAGCTCACCAAGGCCAGCTGGACTGTGACTGAAAAAGCATGGGATAAAACTGGACTCTCTGAGCATGGCGAACAATGAGGGCTGATGAGAAGCCAAGGACAATGGCACGGGATTTTGAACCTACATAATGTGCTGGCTTTGTGGGAGCCTAGCTAGTTTGGATGTTCACCTCCCTAGACATGGACAGAGTGGGGAGGACCTAGGACTTACCACAGGGCAGGGAAACCTGACTGCTTCATTGGACTAGAGAGGGAGGGGGAGAGGAGTGGGGGGAGGGGGAGAGAGTGGGAGGAGGGGGAGAAGGGTGGGAGGAGGGGGAGGGAAATGGGAGGCTGGGAGGAGAGGGAAACTTGTTTTTTTTTCTCCTTTTCTCAATAAAAAAATAAAGAAATAAAAGAAATAAAGATTGGTAACACCATTAACTAAAAAAAAAAAAAGAAGAAAGTTTTAATGTAGTTTTCATGGATAAAGAATTGTAAACAATAACCTGGAGAGATGACTTAATAGTTAAGAACATTGCTACTTTTGCCGATGGTCTGTTTGGTTTTCAGCATCCATATCAGAAAGCTATAACTTCTGATCCAAGGGATCTGCTCCTTTTAGAAGGCACATAGTCACAAACACTCACATATGCACACAACTCAAAATATTTTAAAATATTTTGAAATTTTAACCTTTAAATAAAGCTTCTAGCATACCTGTTTTTCTTCCTGAGTATGCCAAACCCATTGTCCACTCTAATATTGAGTATTGAAGCCAGGATCTCTTGCACGATGGCCAAGCACTCTACTACTGAACCATATTCCCCAATAGTTTTTTTTTTTTCCATGTCATTTGAGTCAGTGTCTCACTAAGTTGACCAGGCTCTCCTTAAACTAACTGTTGTTGACCTTGAATTTGAATTCCTCCTGCTTCAACTTCCTGAATAAGAAGATCTATACACCGGTACCACCAAATCAATCTTTATATCTTCACCAAAGGCTCAGAGATCATACTGAAAGGAAGGGCACAAGTTTAAAAGAGAAAGAGGACTGGGGACTTTTCTGTAAAATTTCATCTCAGAGAAACGTCAAAAAACTACACTCATGAAGAAATCAACAATGTGACTGCCTAAATTAGGCCTGAACGGGGACACCATCAAAAGGCATACTAAGTCTCATAAGTGCCTAGTCCTCGATACGGAACTATAGGCAACTAATGAATGTTGTGAGCAGGGGAAATAGTTATCCTCAGGAAAGAGTCCCTAATTTGGTTATCCAATACCAAATGTTCAAATTTGAAATCATGTATATGTATATATATATATGTATATATGTATACATATATATGTAACATTATATGGATTCAGCAGCTTGCATGTGTGTGTGTCTGCGTATATGTATGTCTAAATAAATTGTGGCCATGAATTTGAGAAAAGAGCAAGGGAGTGCATGGGATGAACTGGAAGAAGGAAAATAAAAGAGAGAGCTGCTGTAATTATACTTAAGCATCAAAACAAAAAACTAAACAATATGTTTTGAAAGAATTGAAAAAACAAAAGTAATACTTTAATACCTTAAACACATTTACCTATATTTACATCTTAAAGCAACAAATTCCTAAAATTAACATTTTAATATTGTTGTTGTCAGGATTTGTCTTTGTACATATATAAAGGATAGGATTCATTTTAACACCATACAGATATTTAGTTTTTCAAGTACCCCTCACTCTAAACCCTATTCACTCCATAGTTAAAGATCAGGGTCAACTCATACTTTTTTCTTTTCATTGTGTGTGAATATGCCTGTGTTTATTTGTGCTTGTGTGTGTGAATATGCTTGTGTTTACTTGTGCTTGTGTGTGCGCGTGCATGCATGTGTACATGTGCTTATAGGATCACTTACTTACGTAATTGCCTATATATAAATCATAGGTTGACACTGGTATGGCTTCCTTAACAGCTTCCCTACCTGAAATTTTTTGAGACAAGACTTTTCACGAACTATGAAAATTTGGATTGTATCTAGGCTATCTGGCCATTGAGCACTTAGAATTCACATGTATCAGATTCTCCATTTCTGGTATTGTAGGTGCCCCTGTCCAGGACTTGCTTTTCAAAAAAGCCCCTCAGATCCTACTCTTACACAATAAGCACTTTTCCCTCTAAGCCCTCTCTCCAGCACTCAGCTTGTATAGTTATAAATCCTGGCAGAACTCAGTGGACTGTTTCAACATTTTTAATGTTCTATCTTCTTATTTCTGCCTATATACCACTGTTACCCTTTCGTTATTATAAGTTGATAATAATTTCTGATGTAATTTATTTCTGTCTTATTATGAACAGTCTCTTAAAGAAATTTATAGACTTTCATATTACCTTGTGTTGGGTTTTGATCGAACCACAAATGAATACATAAATTAAAGCCAAGAGAAATGTCAAATTCATAATATTCTGTGTTCTTCATGGATATATTAAGTTCAACCATATGAAATTGCTAATATTGACCTGCCAAAACAGTAGTTTCATATAGTTCAACTTGATAAATTATCATTCACTATATTTGTACTTTTTGATGTTTTTTTATTAAAAGTTGACTATTTCCTCCATGAATTAACACATTACTTGCTAGAATTAATCCAAGGTACATATATTTGCTTTGCTGAACTCAGTAAATGAAGGTAATTTACCTAGATTCATCTTATATCTGGCAACTTTACTATATTAACAACAACAATGATAATAATAACAATAATGATAATTATAATAATATTCATATTTTAGTATGATATTAAAGGAAAAAAATCTAGTACCTCAGTTTGAAAGTGTGACATTAAGGGTAGAATTTTGACAAATAATACCAATATATTTAAAGATATTTTCATATTTTGCTTAGTTTTTTTAAAGATTTATTTATTTTATGTGTATGAGTGCTTGATCTGAATGTGCAGCTGTTTGTCATAAGTAGACATCAGATTCCATTAAGATGGTTGAGAGACACCATGTGGTTACTTGGAATTGACCTCAGAGCTGACTGAACAACATGTGCTCTTAATGGCTCAGATATCTTTCCAGCCTCCCTACTTCAATACTTTTATATTGAGTTTCTTGTCTCTCAGCAAACATTTTTCTCTGTTTATTTGTTGGAGCATACTTTTAGTAGATGCTTAGATTGTAGTGATGCACACAAACTGATTTCTTCTTTATGTGTTTCCAGCATTTTTCATTGTAATTATTACAGAAAAATATTTATGTAAAACTACCATTTTTGCCTTATCTAGTTCCAAAACAAAGAGCTGTTAACATACCATTTTACATATATGTAAGCATTATCTTATGGTTCCATGACAATAACAAGCTGTGAATTGTTGAGTTTTAAAGTCCACTTCCTCACATCTAGCCTGCATGTCAAGGTATTTTCTAAATTGCTTTTACTAGTGTACTTTTTCAAGTCATACTGCAGTTGAGAGGGAGGGTACATTTTCTCTCACATGCTATGCAATTACGAGGTAAAAATAGAAATATACTGTATCTACTGAGTAAAACTCCTTATTTCTACCACCGTGGTTTACTTTCAGCAAATTGAAGGTAATTCAAATGGTTTACAGGTAGGTTCCATTAAATTGGAGAGAGGTACAGGTTCAGGAAAAATTAACAAAATATATCTTAATTGAAAACTGCACCCAGAAAATCAAAAGTTAATGTGGATTTCTCACAGAGAACTGAAAACAACAAACACATCTTATAAAATTTAAAGCAATCAAATGAATCATACTGAAAAGGTTTGATGACTATTGTTGGAAAGTTAAGACAAAATTCAAGTCATCAAACTTTCATGAATATAAAGTCATAAGTAATAGCTTGCAAATACCTTGTAAATACTCTAAAATGATTTATTTTCAACAACTTATTTGGGCATGATATGGAGGGTACCCTGAAAGAACTAATCTTCCAATCTGATAGATTCAAAATAGTCCCTGGGTTCTTATCTTATTGAATAAAGGACTTAAGACGCTAGTTTTGAACAGTTGAACATTTATTTAGCAAAGCATCAAAACAAAAAGGCAAAGCAAACACTCCGAAGATTGAAGTAGCAGCATTAACAGGGTCACTGTTGAGTATTTTAGAGACTTTACGAATATCTATGATGTGAGTAGCATATTTATGACATTAGGTGACTTTTTTTGTTTACCACATCACAGTGATCTGGATCTTTAAATGTATTACAGCAAAGCGAGTGATGTCACTGCAATACATATGAAGTGACATCAGATATTTTGAGGAAGTGTGTGGAATCTAGTAAGTATCAATGTTTTTTAATTGATAATTTATGAGCTATATGGTACAATGTGTATGATCCAGTGGTGACCACTGCAAATTGACTAGAGATTTTTGTCAAGAGCTGGGAAGAGAGATTACCTGCATTATTATTCACAAGATAGTCCTTACCTGACTCATGGGCAATGAAAGGCAGCATAAAACTCTTGAAGACTAAGGATTTTGTAGGTCATAGCATACAAAGCAGGAGATTCACACTTATGTTCACTTCCGTTGTTGACCTCTATTCCCAGAACACAATGCTGGAAGTCTCAGGTGGTAATAGCACGTGCATGATATTGGTATTCCATATAAAGAAATGACCTAGAAAACCCCAGTATTTTTTAAAAGAGTGTTTGAAACATCTACAGCCTTTTCCACAAGTGGTTTATTACCTTCAAACTTACAGAATTTCAATAGCAATAGAAAGCCAAAACACCCACTCTTTGTCCTATAGACAGATGCTAACCAGTCTAATGTATTTATGAAGCAAACATCATAGAAAACATGAAATCAAATCTGAAATAGGTTGTTCTAGTAAAAAAGAACCAGTAGAAATTTGCCTTACACTAATACAGAACATTGACCTGGTATTGTAACTTAGTAGGTCATCAATTTTTAAGGAGAGTAATTAAGTGTTGTGTATGAAATGATTGGAGTCATTAAATATTGGGAGATCATAATGGGAAAAGACTATAACAAAGGTCATAAGTGCTCCATGATACCTATCACAATATCCTTCTGTACCCTTCAACCTGGTAATACTACTAAAATATATTTACAAGAATCCTAGTGAAAATGTGGAGCTATTGATTATTGGCTGGAAGATTTTGTGCTAACTCTTGCCAAGCTAATATTTGTGCATTAAGAATACATGTGACTTCTATACATACTGTTTCCTTTTGTGTGAAAGATGGGTATACCCATGAGAGATGTATAAATGATAAAAGTTGTATCATGAATGTTGCTTAGTTTAACATGTGAAATGAAGTTCTAAACTTAGAAGATGGATCGCAGTGGAGATAGCCAACTGAGGACCAGCTTACATCCCTCTCTGCTTCCTAATTCGGGAGACAATGTGACCTGCAGCTTCACACTCCTACTGCATTACATCCCACCATAATGGTCTCTTTTTCTCTCTTACCCATGAACTGAAATATACCCCGCCATTCAAATGTTTTTGGTAGTTAATATGGCACAGTAACAAGAAGTATAAATAATCCAGAAGGTTAGGTATGGTTTCAATCTGGTGGTTACTGAGTTGGAAAGTTGTATTCCTAATCATTTCAAACATCTAGTTTGGTGAATCAAAAATAGATAAATAAAGGCTGATCATGGTAAAATATACTTTTAATACCAGTACTCAGTAGGAAGAGGCTGAGTGAAATATTTGAGTTATAGGCAAGCCTACTTTAAACAGTGAGTTCCAAGGATAGCCAGTGCTGCACTGTGCACTGAAATCTCTCTCTCTCTCCCTCCCTCCCTCTCTCTCTCTCTCTCTCTCTCTCTCTCTCTCTCCATTTATATATCCATACTTGGCTGAATAAATATAGGTACACAATTTCTTTGGCAGTGCATCTGTTGATGTGTGGTTAAGCCATTTACATATGATCACTATTGTGATTATCGTCTCAATAAACTTGGATAGTTTGTGCCTGAACGTGTATATGTTCAATAGTATTTGTGAATGCATGTGCATGTGGGTCATGAAACACATGTACAGGTTAGAGGACAATCTTGGGTTTCGATGCTAACCTTTCACCTGTTTGAAACATGGTCTCTCTTCTTTTCCCACTCTATGTAGTCTTATTTGCCTATGAACTTCTGGTAATTCTCTTGTTTAGGTCTCCCATCTCCCCACGAGTCCTGGTATTATTTATGCTTCTACCATAGGGCTGACTTTTTACATGTTTTCTGCAGATTATGTTCTCACAATTTTCTACCATGCACTTCTACCATCTCCCTTAATCATTTTAAACATGAGCTGTTTCCTCTTAATGATATTTTTGTTCATTATATATTATGAACATTAATCTTTTATCAGCTACTCAGAATCTTCTTTTATTCTATATTTTGACTCTTTTATTTTTGTATTTTTGAGAAATATCCATGATGATTTCCATAATGGTTGCATTACTTTACATTCTCTTCAAGAGTAAATAAGGGTTCAGCATTTCTTTTATTCCAGAAAGCACAATTGATAAGGGGTTATCTAAAATATATGAAGACCGGAAAAAACAAAACCTGAGCCAAAAATTTTGCATCCAGAAAATAACTAACTCAATTAAGAAATGGAGTACAGCTCTAAACAGATTTCTCAAAAGATGAAACACAAATGACTGAGAAGCACTTAAAGAAATATTCAACATCATTAGTCATCAGGGAAATGCCAACTAAAACTACTTTGAGTTTTCATCTTATACTTGTCAGAATAGCCAAGATCAATAAAATAAATGACATCTCACTCTGGAGTAAGAGATATGGAGTAAGGGGAGCATTCATCCATTGCTTATGGCATTGTCCAGACATTGTGCAAATCAGTATAGTGGTGCCTCAGGAAACTTGGAGTATGTCTGTCTCAAGATCCAGTATACCATTCTTGGGCATACATCCAAAGGCCTCTATATCCTACCACAAAGATACTTGCTCAACCATATTTGTTGCTGTTCTATTCATAATAGGTAGCAATTGGATAAGGAAAACATGTTATATTTACACAATGGAATTTTATTCAGATATTAAAAAGTGAAATTCACAGGTAAAAGAACCAGAAAACATCATCCTGAGTGAGATAATTTGGCACAAGAGGGTGCGTCCAACTTTTATAAAGATGTTAACTACTATAAAGACTTGACTTTAAAATTCTTGATTTATAAGACCATGGGACTTTTGAAAGTTGGAATGTTTATATTGTGATGATTATTATACTCATATGGACCTTTGGATATAATTAATAATGACAATTTTTTGTTAAGTAGTGTTTTATTAGTTGATCAAATTGTCAGTTGTCCTGTTCTTGTTTGTTTGTTCTTTAGATTTTGAACTTGACGCAGGCTAGAGTTATTTGAGAAGAATCTCAATTGAGAAAATGCCTCCATAATATTCACCGTAGGAAGGTCTATAGGACATTTTCTTTTTTATTTCAATTTATTTATTTATTTTACATACTGACCAGTTTTCTGTCCCTCCTCTCCTTCCATTCCTTCTCCCCAACTCTTCTCAAGCACCTGCCCAATCCACTCTTCCTCTGTTTCTGTTCAAAAAGAGGCATTATAATCTCAAATGAGTGTCAACAAAGCATGGAATATCAGATTGCAGGTAAGATTAAGCACCTTCCCTTTTATTAAGGCTGGCCAAGGCAACCCAGTCTGAAGAAAAGGGTCTCAAAGGTAAGCAAAGCAGTAGGGACAGCCACTGTTCCCACTGTTAGGAAATTTACAAGTTGACCAAGTTACACAACTGTGGCATATACAGAGAGGGCCTAGGCAGGTCTCATACAGACTCTCTTGTTGATTCAGACTCTGTGAACTCACTATGCGCCCACCTCAGTTGTTTCTGCGGGTATTCCTGTGATGCCCTTGATCCCTGTGATTCATACAATCCTTCCTTCCCCTCTTCAGCAGGATTTCTCTGAGTCTCAGACACTGAGACTGTGGGGCTCTGCATCTTTTTCCATCACTTCCTAGATGAAAGCTCCCTGATAAAAATTTGGGTAGTCACCAATCTTGAGCACAGCAGAATATCATTAAACATCATTACTTTGACGTTTTGCTCTAAACATATTTGGTTCAATCCTAGATTTCTGGGTTATCCAGCCCCTGAGTTCTAGTACCTTAGGCAGTGTCAACAGTAGGCTCACTTTCGTGGCGTGGATCTCGGGCTATACCAGTCATTTGTTGGTCACTCCCACAATCTCTGTGCCAACCTTAACCAAGCACTTGGTATAGGTGAGACAGACAATTGATAACAGGTTGTATGTCTGGTTGGTATCCCAATGCCTCCAATGGAGGTCTTGTCTTGCCACAGGAGCTGGCCAGTTCAGACCACATACCTCCTGTGTAAGGTAACCCAGAGTCGCTAAGACAAACATGCCATTTGCTCACTTCTAAGTGGATATTAGATGTAAAGTAAAGGATAACAATGCCACGATCCTCAGACACAGAGAGGGAGACTAGCTACAAGGAGTGCCCAAGGTGGGGAGAACAAATGGATCACCCTGTGAAGGAAAAGTAGAAGAGAACTTGTGTTGGACTGGGTGAGGGTGGGTGATAGGAACATGAAGAAGTACTATATTGGGTGGGGGTGGAAGAGGAGAGTATTGAAAGTGATGATGGGAAATGGGGGTTTGGAGTCAGAAAGAAGCCTGGTGCAAGGGAATCTCCCAGGAATCTATTAGGATGGCCACAGCTAGTACATTTTCTTGACTGAAGACTGATGGGGAAGGGCCTGGCTCATTGTGACTGTCACCACCTATGGATAGGTGGTTTTGGGTGGGTGTATGAGAGAAATATTGAGTAAGCAAGGGGAACAAGCCCACAGCAACATTACTCCATGGCTTCTGTTTCATTTTCTGTATTCCTGTTCCTGCTTTGAATTCCTGTCCTGACTTCCCTCAGGGGTGGATTGTGACATAAGAATCATAGGACTAAATAAACCCTTTCTTTTCCAAGCAGCTTTTCATTTGTGGTATTTTATCAAAGTAAAACAAACAGAAAAAGGATCTAAGACAAAGCTTCTGCTTATTCAATGGAGCATGAGCTATCATACTCTGAGAGTTCTGGAAGATGTGCTTCCAAGCATCCATGTTCTCAGTTACTTTATAATGCTCATAGCCTTTTATAACTCATTCACATTTATGGTGGTTTTCTCTTTTTATACAAAGTATTTTCATCCCTCAGTCAAATTCGCATCCTTTCTTCTTATATCCATTCGTAAATATTCTACATAATTCCTCTGTTGTCAAAAGATTCTCATAGCTTTCTCTTGCATGAGGAAATTACATTTTTATATTTCTAATTTAACAAGCTGCATTATACTACAAATATTAGTCATGTTTTCCAGTAGTATATGACTAGAATCATCCTGGCTGTTGCCTCTCATGTGTCTTCCCACAAGTGAACTATATCCAGATGAATTTATGAGTGAACTGTGAGAGCCAATCCTTCTGAGTGAGATTCCCTTCTGAGACCACCTATTTAAAGCACTAAAATCCACTTACAAAGTTGCCTATCTATAAAGGTCTTCAGAAAATTAGAACACCACAGCACTGTATTTATAAGAGCATACACAAATACATATTTTAATTAAAATATATGAACTCTCAACTTGGCAAAAAAAGGACTACATTTAATTTCAAAGTAATTTAGTATGTGGAGCCATTAAGTCACAATAACATATTATTGTTTATTAATAACTTAACTGCTCAGTCCTTGGTCACAGGAAAAGTCAGCATGTACAACAGGAATCTCCAAAATGCCCCTCTTTTGTTCTTGATTATTTTTCAAAGGGCAATTTAATTACAATATTTTTCCATTCAATTTTCTCCCACCAAACCCTCCCATCTGTTTCTCATTGCTCTCCTTCAAACTCATGGCCCCTTTTTTATTAATTGTTATTGCATTCATACATGTGATATGTATTTAAAAATATAATTTTTCAGTCCCACATAATATTACTTTTATCTATGTTTTCTGGGCTGATTATTTGTTGCCACGAAATAGACAGAAGCCTATCTCCAGCTCCCAGCGGTTGCCTGTAGTTCTTTTGAGTTGGGTTGAGGTTGAGGACATTTGGACTTTTCCGCATCAAATTTGACACATTCCTTGGTGTTTTCATTGTTTAGATCAAGTTTGGGTGGTCATATTAGTAAGATTCTTTTGGTGAGGCTTTTTATATTATTATGAAATATTCCATCTCAAACTCTTTGATCTTATGACTTTTCTAGTCTTTCCGGAACTTTACAAGCATGTCTGATGACTGAACCAGTAATAGGAAATGATACGTTCTTATGTAATTACTCAAATGGTCAGTCAATGACGGAAATAGTTCTATTTATTGTCAGAGGGGCTCCCTGCAGTTGTGCCAGCCTCTTCTCACTGTGATCATTGCAGTCGGCGTGTTATTCCTGGTTTCTGTGCCAGGCTGCATATGCAGCAGAATATTATTCAGAAATTTCTTGGAAGTATACAAATTGAAGCCAAAAGAAGTACTGCAGCATTTTTCAACTAATGTGTTATTTTAAAGGAATCATTTTATTCGTTGTATTTATATAAATATTCTAAACATTCTAAGCTAGTTGGTCACTTAATTTCTTGAGAACTATTTTTTTTTAACTGCTGGAAACAATATAAGAGCATCTGAATGTTTATGTGCCTCCATCCAAAAAAGCACAATGGACTTACAGGTAAATATATTCATATGTACATTCATAGATGTGAATATTGAATATCTAGAATGCATAGAATATCTATATTCTCTACATATTTAGTATATGCAGTATGCTTGTGATTAGTTTGCTTTCTCAGATATGTAGAGGAACTAATTGATCTGGAACACTGTGTTAAATGAAAAACCTAGGGAAATTGCTGTGGGCAGCAACATTTTTCAAAATGTTTCCAAGGATATGGGAAGGTCTAGTATTGTAAATTACTGGCTTAATGGCTACCTGGTGTGAGCTGATATGCAGTACTCATCCCATAGACAATTTCCTTTTCACCTTCAGCAAGATGCTAGATGTTTTCAAATAGCAATTTTGTACTGTGTTATTGGTGCTAAGAGAACTATTATGACTGTTACTGGCTATCTTTATTGCCCTTTGATGGCTCACACACATAACATATATGTCTGACCACAAAAAGTAACATTGATCATACTTTAAAGCATCATCTTCAGAGGAAAAAATGGGTAATATCATTGAATGACAGATTTGAAAGTATCTATCTTCAAAAGTCTCTCAAACAGATGGCAAATATACCACTGTTTACATTCCTTAAATGAACGCTACAGATGGTAAGAAATTATTTTACCACGTTTAATAGGAAAATTCCACAGCATTTCTACAAAGGCACTTATATTTTTATTGCAAGAAAATATATTCAGTAATTTAGCTACCAAGCATTCTTTTGCATTCCAAATTGTATATTGGAAGCATATGGGATAGATATCAAAATAGCAAGTATCCATTTGCTCCTTTATGTGGCCTTAAATTTATCACGTAGTAAAAATAAATAGGAATGAGAAAAATGCATGAATGTTTATTTTTTCAGAGAAAGATAATAATTTTTTAATGTATCTTAGATATTTTACTCATTTATTTAAAACATGGTAAAATTTTGATTGAAAGATAACATTTAAATGTCATGTGTTAACTTTCAAAAGAATATTAGTTTAATGTGTTACTTTGATTTTTCTACTACATACTAATTTCATGCATATTATAATAAAGGATACTGTTTTAACAGAATATTTTAAATATCAAGAAAATATGTAGGTTAAATAAAGTTTGGAAGTGAAATATTAAATATTTTATTTCATTTTGATTATTTATATATCTGATCATAGTAGAGTATCATAGACTGTCACAAAAGCATAATCTACTTAATTCTGTTCCTCTAATAGAAAATAATTACTGTTGGGCTGGGGAGATGACTTAGTGGTTAAGAGCATTTAGGGCCCAATTTGGTTCAAAGGACAGACACACTTATGGTTGTTCACAACTGGATGCTACTCCAACTCCAAGAGACTCTTATAGCCTCCTTTAGACTCTGTGGGTACTGGAAATTTTAAATCTCAATTTAAAATTAACAATCAATGAAAAAATAGGTTTCTCTACAATAGAATTTATTTTTGTACTTTTTTAAAAAAAACTTAATTTCTCTTGAAAGATTTCCTGTGGATCTTTGAATTTAATTTCTATTTTTCTGATTAATAATAAATCATGGGCTGGTAAGACAACTCAATGTGGAAACGCATCCACAGTCAAACTTGACCTGAGTTGAACCCCTAAGAAGCCTGGGGTAGAATGGGAGGACCTACTCATTCAAGCTGTCCTCTGCCCTTGCCATATGTTTAAGTGTTTTGTAATACATACGCTGTATCATATTTAGAATTTTCTAAGTCCACATATCATTCATTTTAACTTCTACATTATTTCAATAAAAATAATAGCTTTTGAATTCTAAAAATGAGTTTTATGTGTACAGAAATTCATGCAAATTAAGGATAATGTAGACAAACAACCAGAAATCAAGAAAGTGCTGTATCTTTGTAGCTAAACAAGTGTTACAAGTTATTTTTATCATACAACTGGATGAGCTTTGCCACTAGCTCTTTAAAACAGAGAAACCTTGAGCCCAAAGCCATAAATAGGTAAAAAACACTATGTGAAAAAAATGTAAGAATATTTTCAAATATGTCAAATTTACTATTAAATTAAAATTATACATTTTAAAACAATTATCCTTACTTTAATTACAATGATTTGATTTCTCTATTTGGGTTAGTGATTCAAGCATGGTAACTACTTGAGCTACGAAAATTCATCCTGAGTGGTTCAACCAGACCCACAGAGACAAATGCGGTATTTATTTTTATGTGGATATTAATTAGTTAAGTTGCTGATAAAAATGTTATGATCTATATAACCATACAAGCTGGGTATAAAGTAAGGGACTAGTGGGAAGGGTGAAGCACCAGGAAAGACAGCTTCAACTGAATGCCTCTCACCAAAAGAAACTTTCAGTTCCAGAAATGATTTGCAGTTAATCAAGTTGTTAATTAAAGGGGCCCAAAGGAAACCGCCAAGCCACCAGGTTGTTGGCAAGGCTGTTGGTTGCTCTCCACAAACAAATAGTAAGGCCCTGTTCCTGAAGACAACATCTACATGACTCAGTGAACATGGACAAACTGGGCTGGTGCCTACATAAAGCCTTCCCCCCTTACAGACTAGTGTTTATGGTACAGAAAGGTATTTTGCACACTACCAAAGGAGAAAGTTAAACACCAAAGATACAAAACCTTAGATCTACAGTGACGATCTGCCTACAAGTTGTGCTCATATGATAATGATATAAGAATGTGGAAGCAACCTACCAATGTCTGGTTGGATTTAAGGCCCACTGCATGAGATGCAACCCATCTTTGACACTGCGTAGGTGGCCAAGACCCGATACTAGAGAGGACAGATACTAGGCAAAAACCAAGTACTCTTCTGCTAAAGTTACTTAGCCAATCGATGACTCCTAAGACCATTTTTTATACGTTTATATCAGTGACTTACTCAGGCATCATCAGAAGTGCTTCTTATGCCAAGGATGGGAACAAATACAGAGACCCACAGCCAGACTATATATATAGAGTGAGAGATGTTGGAACACTCAGTCCTAAATGGGACGTCAAATCCTACTCCCTTTGGGATTCTGGAGACTTTGTAGAAGAGATAAAAAAATTAAGAACAAGAGGTTCCCAAACAGGGAAAACTTTCTAAATATAGCATGACTGATCCATATGTGAACATGCTAGACAGTGGCAGCAGGCACAGGACCTGGATATGTCCATGACATGTGAGGGTCGCAGCACTGAGAGAAGAAAGAGACACCTGGCCCCATCCCTAATTCAGAAGCTATCTTCAATTTACAACCACTCATAAATAAAAAAAGAAAATAGTCTTCTCCAATGTAGTTTCAGTAGGAAGAGAAACCACTTTTAACAGTAGGCTCCATCTCCAGCAGTATAAGTCAATAAAAAACAAACTCCATGTTTTTTTTAGAGGTTCTGTCTTAAAATGTTTATTCAGGACATTTATTTGCTTTTAAATTTAATTTGATTTTTTATCCTTATGGGTTCGTGGTTTCAAATGCTGTGTTTTTAATAGGACCCTTGTGTGTGTAAATATGTCCATTGATGTGTCTCTATGTGTTTTTTGTGTATTTACTTTGACTATATTATTGTCCTTTTTCCCATTATAATTTGCTTTGTTTGATTTTATTTTTTATTGATCTTTAGATGTCTGTTTTCTCATGAGAGACAGAAAGGTGTGAATTTGGGTGGGAGGGTAAATGGGAAAGATATCAGGGGAGTGAAAGAAGGGAACCCATATTCTAACAAGCTGTCAATTGCTTTTGTTGCTGCCGATATGGCAGTAAAACAACAGGAAATAACAGTTGACTTCATCATAAAGTTCTATACCCAACTTGTCCATTAGATAATGCTGTTTGCTACTCTAGGGTCCCCGTCTGGTCTCTTGTCCAGGGAGAGTATTGACGAAGCTGATTGTTCATTCTCTTCTCCAAAGTTGTTGAATATCAAAAATTAAAGTCCTAAAGATAGAACTACCATATTTCATAACTATACTACTCCTAGGCATATACTCAAAGACTGGAATGCTGCCAAGATTTTCGCATGTCTGTGCTTATTACTGGTTTATTCACTGTAACACAGAAATGAAACCAGCCTGCATGTATGTACACACATACATACAAAGATGAATGCATAATGAAAAGCTAATGCAGGAAAGCAGTAGAATTTTAATCAACCATAACGAAAATTAAAATTTTTGATTTAAAATGAGTAGATATAGAAATTACTATATTAAATGATATGGCACAACCCAAATTCTGAAAGCCAAATGGAACATAGTATAACTTATATGTGAATACTACCTTTAAAATGTTATGTGTTCATATATGTATGTGTGAGTGTGGTTATAGGCCACAGAACCAGAAAAGGACCATGAAGACAAAAAGAGACTTAATGGAAGCAGGGAAGAATAGTAGAACCTAATAACATGGACACAGGAAGCAGATAACTATGAGTGGAAGGATATTGATAAGGATGGTGGAAGGATGGAGGAGAAGAGAGGGAACTCAGATGGATGAAAATAAAGTATTTATGAACATGCCACAAGGAAGCCTATTATTTTATATGCTAATTAAAATAAAGAGAAAAATTATGAACTATTATAAGAAAATGTAAAAGAGTGAATTATAAAAATCAATCCTGATTTTCACAATACCTGTGCACTGGCTTATCATTGTAAAAGCATCATGACTTCTATCTATAGATGAGCAAACTGATACAGTAAAATAACCAATTTGCTTCCTCAACTTCATTATGACATGAAGATGTAGCCAGGACAGAATCTGAGTCTGTGATTCCAATGCTTACTCTTCTATCAAAATTCTTCTTCAATGTAAAAACTGATTGAACATAGATTATATTTCTTATGTGCATGTTGTCACTTTGACAAATATTCTCAGAGAATACCTGTTATCCTGTCTTATAAATCACATCCTTTCCTTACTCTGCAACAATTGCTACATAGCAAAAGTTTGTATTTCCTGCATACTTGCCCAGTGCAGATGGGAATTATTGTTTATGTACAATCAATATTTTATATTTCGGAGGAGTATTTGGTAAAAGATTGAGTATTAAAATAAAAGGAAATAACAAAATTTTTTGTAATAGTTTAGATCACTAAAGCAGCTTTGGTTACAAAGTTATTAGTGAAACACCAGTGGCATTAATGTTCTCAAGTACAATGTAGTTAAATTACTATTGTGACTGACTGATAATATTCAATAGAAAATTATCTCTGAATTCATCCTGGTAATTAACACTTATAATCACCTCGAATTTTAAAAGAAATATCCTAAATTAGTTTAGTCACAGCAACTGACAAAATACCTTTATATAACTAAAACTTTGCCACTGGTGTCTGAACTCCCAAGGATATTTGTTACATGGCCACACATTTCTCTTTCTTAAAAGGCATCATTATCAATCTTTATTTTAATAGATAGGTATTCTCAGAGCTCAAATATACACAGGCATCCAAAAACCTTGTCAGTCATTTTGACAGGAAAAGAAAATCCTGAGCATCGCAGGGGTCAAATATTACCTGACTTTTTGCCCTCAAACATCAGGGAGTACTCAGTTATTAATTCAGTCTTTGTTGTCAAAAGACATGTTACTTTCATTCGGTGATTCCATAGTCTAAGAAAAGAGTTTCGTTGCATTGAAATTCTCAAGAGCAAGAAAAATTATAAAGAAGTAAAAATTATAAAACTGTTAAAGACAAATTTGAAACAAATGAAAAGTTCTAAGTACTTAAAACTGTTTTTAGAGTACAGAACTGTTATTGTTAAAACTGTTTCTTCAATCTGTGCCTGGTTATTTCCAAAATTTATGCATGCGGTACTAAGGTTCAGCTTTTTATGGTAAAAACAATGTTGTATTCTAGTTTATTCTCTACCACATTTCCAGATACGCTTACATAATACCTAGTGGGAACATTTGGTCAGAGGACATGAATCTGAAAACAGCATCCCTAGCTTTCTCCAGGACTAGGAATTTTCCATGTGTAGCGTGAAACAAAGAGAGAATCACTTAGTGTAAGACTTCTGCATCTATTGTGCCCATGTCATGCATCAGAGTGGGCTGCTCAAGAAAGCATGCATTGCGAAAAGATCTTTTAAAAACTTTGTATCACTTTACAAATAGTGGGCACCATATTGTTTGTAAAAACTGCTTCATGGAAAAGATGCTAAACATCTATTAAACCACCTACCAGCTATCCCTGAAAAGCAAGCCTATGCAATGATAATGATCCCAGATACCAATTAAAAGGCAATAGGCTTGAACTGAAAAAGAACTGCTATTGGAAACTGGGCTCCTTTAGAGTAAACCAGGTGGCAGAGTACTTTCAAGATGAAAGTGGTGGGCGGAGGGGAGGGGGAAGAGGGCATTCTTTAGATTGTGAGGAGACGCTTGCTTCTGCTTGCTGTTCATCCTGGCGTTCCTCAGGCTTGGTGAAGTGATTCACTTTACAGTCAGTCATAACTTCACTAAAGTGTGCAGTCACCAAGATGCCAAAATTAAGAAAATCTTGAAAGTTCAAAATGGAGTAAAATTCACTTTCCGAACCTTAGATGCCACTTTCTATTTAATTATCACTATAAAAAAGCATAATGCATCTGAATAATGTTTCTTCCTTAGCACATCTTGAGAAATGTGTTTATAAGAGGCCAATTAATGTGGTCTTTGTGTATAAAAACAGAATTTTTGCAGGCCCACTGCATTGCTCAGAAAGTCATTTCTTTCTTTTGTTTTTGGTCATGTGTCATTTGGCAGGTGACTGTTGTTTCAACATTTAGGCTTTACAAACAGGTCTGTTTTATAGGAAACATTGGTATTTTTTTAAAATAATAGGTCTGAGAGCTTCTGTACGTGAAGATTTATTGTATGTAACAATATCAAGGATAGACAATGTGCACTTACCCTAATAAAAGCAAGTATATCCATGGTCAAGTACAGTATGCTAGAACTAACATATAGAATGTCCCTTCAAATATCAGTTATGCAGACTTAGAGCCTCTGAGGTTTTCAGGACGATTGTTAACTTAGCCTTATAATCATGTATTTAAATATGAGAGATACCTTAAAGTATGAATCCATGCATAAATAAAACTCTACATATATTCATTAATCTATAATGTTTTCCATAAAAATACCCAGAAATAGGAAGTTTAAATATGGAAATGTATTCTAATGTTTATTTTCATTCTCGAGCTTTTATTAAGCCAGCTAGTTTCCATGTGCAAAATATTTGCTTGAATAGCACTTGATAGTCACCTTAGAATTGATGTTATCTAAATTAAATCTATTGAGTCTATTGGAAAACTTTGAGATTTCACACATGACTCACTTCTATTGTCTGAAATAATTTTGTCAAAAAGCAAAATATGGTAAATTTCCTTATACAAATACTTTTTTGCATTTAGCATGCATTTGAGAATCATGAAGAGTAATTTTAAATATTTTAATAAGCCATTTGTTCGCCTCAGTGCATAGTACAATTTTAGTGATAATCTGGTGTATCATAATAGAGAAGATTGATCAGCTCTTATTGCATTTGCTGTAGAGAATGAATATAATTGCATGTGATTTTAATAAAGATTTAGTTTAGAAGAAAGGTATGTCATTTCTCCCCCACTTTATTAAAATCTCATATGACCATGAGGATATTAAGCTTTGCATTAGAGCATAACTGATATTATAAATTACTTGTCATACTAATGGTGCAATTAATCAAAGAAAATGTCAGGAAAGTAAGGAAGATTACTCCACAAGTTTGTAATAAACAGATTTTCTAGTATGGGGTTCTATAAAAATATGAATACGACTTCCAGAACATCTACCATTTTTCTTCCTGACTGATGAATGGTTCCTTTGTAGTTTGGATTCATGGTTAAGTTAACAAATAAAGGGAGTAGCAAGCAAACGGTTACACAGATACTGTTAGAACTGGAATAAACTGAAACACTTTTAGTCACTGATAGTCCTGTGCTTTTCTATATATACACTCAGAAATTTCTAGCTGCAATTCAAATGGCATTGTCATAAAATGATGTCACTTTACACCACAAACACCTGCAAGCCAGTCTCAGACCATAGTCTACTGCAGACTACTGAACTCTTGAAGTGGCATGCTGATATATTAATTAACTGCTTGGTTACATGTTTTAATTGCTATTTTTATTGCAACTTTTATCGACTAACCTATTACAATACTTACTTAACTATGTTTAAACTTTGAACTATATTTACTAGAAATCTATGAATGTTAGGTTATAATATTAGATGTTAATATTTCTAAGTGCACAAATTATAGTTTATAATCCACAAAAGTTGACATTTAACTGTCCCTTCACATTCTACTGATGTTTAGTCTCCAGTTTGACACGGACATGATATTCTTCTTAGAGAATACTGAAAACAATTTCTTGATGTAAAGAATATGGTAAATAAAATCAGTTCACATTATGTCAGATACCCTTACTTGAAATGGTATTGCATGGTAGGCATGTGCCTGACACATAAATGTCACCTGCATATAATTTGATGTGACAAATTTCACCACTTTATTAAATCATCTGCTGTGGGACGATGAAGATTTCCTGTGATGTGAATTTCACAATCATGGGTGAATGAAATAGAAAGTAAAAGTACATGGATGAAAATTTTGGCAGAAGCATTCATAGAGAGGAAATCTACATCTGGACTATGTGTGCCAGTGTAAGTGGAGACTGTGCTTTGGTTTTCCAGTCACCCAAACCCGAATAATCCCACAAAACTATATTAATTCCAACACTTTTGGCCAATGACTCATATTCGTATCTAGCTCTTACATCTTAAATTAGCCCATTTCTGTCTGTCCATCTATCTGTCTGTCTATCGCCATGAGGCTGTGTCTTTCCAGTAAGGTTTGCCATCCTTCTTGTTTGGCAGATGCATGGTGTCTTCTCAACTCTGCCTTTCTTTCTCCCTGCATTTAGTTTAGTTTTCCTATCTAGCTCCATTCTGCCCTGCCATAGGCCAGGGAGATTCTGTATTAACCAATGTTAATAAAAAATAAAACCAGCATACGGAGGGAATCCCACATCATTTCAGTAAGGGTAAAGAATAGTTATTTTCCATCATGGGTGTCAGAAAACAGTCCAAGACTGGAGTTGGTGAAGAGATTTCTGAGTGCTTGTGAGAGCCCAGAGAAAGCAAGATATGAGTCATGTGACCTCAGTTGTAAAATACAACTCTTTATCCACTGTCATTTCTACCCAGAGAAGGCAATGTACCAGAATCAAGCTCAAATTTCTACCATAATGGGCATAGTGCTTTGGAGCTGGACCATAAAGGCTACCACTTGCCATAGGACTAAGTGCACTCTTCACACTAAACTCTTCCATAAGCTCCTTCTGCACTCTGATTAGCTCTAACTAAACTTTAATTACAGAATCACAACCGGTAGAAGACATGTACTAAGAGATTTATTGTCAGAAAAAAAACAATAAGTTTAAAGACTTCATGCAAGGATATATTTGTGGGAACTCTCAAAAGAAAACATCAAATCTTTACCAGACAAAGAAATATAGGTTTGAATGCTAAAATACAAGCTGAAGCTTTTATTCATAGCTGGAATTTCTTCTTCCTTAGGAAACAGTTGTCTTTATTTTGAAGGTCATATCAGACTCAAAAGTCTTACAAATAATTTTTCTAAAATGCTACCCAGTGAAAGCAATGTACCAGAATCGTACTAAAACTGGTAAATATTTTCAGATAATAATATTAAAAATGTAAGTTCAAAAATATAATTTTAATTCAATAGGTTCATCTTGTAAGGAAAACAAAACACACCAAGTTATCAATATTCAATGAAATAAATATGAAGATAGGAAAAAAGGGCAAAATCAGGGGTACCTTTAGCTCATCTCTACCCTACAAAGGTGTTTAAGTGTATAATGTGATATTTAGAGATTTAGAGAACTAAAAGGTGTTGAGTATGTCAGCTTCCTACACATTCATCAAACACTTTTCATTTTCTTGTGGTGTTTATAAGTGAACTAGTGTGGCTTAAGTTGAGGAAACATTTTATTTCTATGAATGATGCAATGGTAACATTAAGCAGAGATGTCCTTTATTGTCATTATGGTCAAAGGACCATTGTTATTTGTGAGGTGATAAAAGGTTTAGGTACCAGAAAGAAATTTTTATAATCCCCATTTCTAACCATGTGGCTGCATGCCAAAGGCAGAGTAGTAATTATTTCCCTGATGTAACTTTCCTGGTTAGAGAGTTGTCTCAACTCTTGACTTCTGAGGAAGGATTACTTGTTCTCTGGCAAAAGAGCTCAACTAGCAAGGTTTGAATCCCCAGTAAAACTGAGGTGTATTTCATGACCACTAAATTGATGGTAGAAAGTACCTTTCTTTTATACAAGTATGCTATTCATATACATTATATGTGAGTTATAAATATGATCAGGATAATTAAAGGAAACGGTGAAATAGTTCAGATAATTTTATATAAGTTTCTACATGGAAGAATCTAGCAAAATAATGATCTGCTTGAATCTTTTATTATGAAAAATAAAACAAGGAATTTCCAACATAAACGGCACATGAAAGATCTCTGAAAATGATCTTCAAAATATGAATTATTTAATCATAGCATTCTCGAACATACTTAGAGCTGACCTTCTTCCCACCATGTCTCTATTGCCCATCACTGTTTTACATTTTTACCCCGGTATCCCACATTCCGCATTCACATCACGTGTTCACTTGCCTCCCCTACCCTTTGCCCTTAAAACATTTCTTTTCAATTTCCTCTCATGTGTCTCTTTTTAGTTAACTGGCGTTGGTATTCAGAGAGATCCTTAAATACATGCAGTTTAATTGATATATTTTGTATTTTTAGCTTTTATTATTATTTAGCTAATTATACCACTTTAAAATACTTGTTTTGTTGTTGTTTCTTTTAACCTAATGGATATTTGACTATATGAAATTTGTATTAATTTTAAATGGCTATATCTATCTGGGAAGAATTTTTTCTCTTCTTATTCATTTTTAAATTTTCTGCTTTGTTTTCTGTTGAGGTGGGTCTTACTTTATTTGTATCCAAGGTTGGCCTATAACTCACTATGATGATCAGATCACCTGAAACACACAACAGTCCTCCTACCTGGAATTTTCCAATACAAGCAAGATCTATCAGGGTGCCTGAAACTTAAGCATTATTTTTTTTTATACATTCCCTTTTATCCCTCTATCCCTTCCTATGTCCCCTCCCTCCAACTCATTAGATGTGTCTCCTCCATTCTCAAATAGATGACCATCTATTTCCCCCAGTTATTGCCGTCACACTAAAATACACATATGTATAAGTATGCACAAATATATAAGTGTAACCTGTTGAACCCAATTTTTGTTGTTTCTACAGTTTCAGGGTTGTACATTTTGTCTTGGATAAGCAACGAGGGAGCTCATTCCTGGGAGAGATTGTTTCCTTTTCTGTCACTAGCCGTCAGTCTTCTGTAGTCTTTGTTGAAGGGCAGACCTCCATGAGGGATTTTTTTCCTTCTATGTTAGCCTGTCTATTAATAATGTCATTAGTTCAGGCTTTTTTTTACCAGTATATTTCTATAAAAGACTGTTTCATAGCAGACTTCCTAATATTCTGGATCTTCCAATCTTTCTGCCCCCCTCTTCAAAGATGTTCCCTGAGTCATAGATACAGAAGCTGTAATAGCTGGGACTCTTACTTCTTTCCCTCCCTTAGAAGCTGGCAAATTATTTTCTGGTAGCATGAAAGCTGGACTGCAGAAGTAAGGCTTTCAGGATAGATTTAGCTTGAATATTTGCTCTTAATTATGTGGTGTTTTCATCCATAAGGGCTTAATTTCATCCTCTGAGAGGCAGGCGAGGGCTATAGCAATACTGTATATTAGTTGGGGAGTCATCTGACTACCCAGACCAATTGTATGAAAGGAGTTTCTCCTGGCATGGTACTGGGATTTTGTTAGTCGGTGTTTCTTGTGAGAAATATTGTCAACCAAAGTTGCATAATTTTATTTAAATATGTAAACACACATATTGTGTAGTGCATAATTTTTGGAAAGTATAAAATAAACCTTGAGGCTTTAATTGAAAACCATAAGTCTTCACAGCATTTTAAGGAGAACTTCATGTCATAAGACTGAACCACAATTAATAAAAACTCAGAGAAATTTGGATTCAACCTGAAGACCCAAAAAGCAAAGCAACCAGCCATTAGGTCTTACCTTAACCTTAGTTCGAAATGGCGATCCTGCCTCTAGGAATCTTAGAATGAGACTGTGACTGAGAGCTGTCTCCTCACACCACTGGGAGTAAAGGCATGCACTGCCCAGTTTCTATGGCAATTAGTCTGGCTCTGGTATTAAAGGTGTGTATTACCATAACTTGATCTGTAAAGCTGAGCATGGGGCTGTTTATCTCTTAGATATTCAGGCGAGCTTTATTTATTAAAATACAGTTAAAATGCCACTACATAGAATTAAAGTAATTCACCAGAATGTAGGTGTGAAGATTCTATATAGGCACCAGCTTGACTTCTTTATGTTCAATGAGTTTTGCAGGCTTTGTCTTTTCTCAAGGGACCTTGCTATCAGTTTGTAGAGACCAACCAATCATTTTGCCCACAGGCTAGAATGTTTGGAAATTTCCACGGGACCCGTTTAGCCAAGAACTAGCTTCATTTGGAGACCCCCCCTTTAGGATTTTATCTCCTCCATTATTTGGAGATTTAACTAATATCACCTTCACATATTTTAACAAGGTTCCAAAGTATGAGGTTTCAATATTCTCCCTTAATTCCAGCTGTCTCTCCACATTTCCCCACTCATCCTCATTTACCTTCCCCCTCCCCACCTAATCCTCCTGTTCCTGTCCCTTCCACCACCAGTCTACCCATAAAATCTACTCTATTTCCCTCACCCAGGAGACTCATGTTTCCTGCCCTATCCCTTCCTCAAAACATAACCTCTCTGGATCTATGGGTTGTACTTTGGTTTTCATCTATTTAATGGCTAATATTCACATATTCTAGTGTTTTTATAGGAAGGTGCTCTGCAAGTTACCAAAAAAGAAACATATATGCCAAACCAGCCACAAACCTTTTGAGACACAATGCTGTCCTGTCTGCAAATTATGTGGGTCAATGGTGGAACAAAGCTTCCGGGTAACCAACCAGTGTCTGACTAGACTTAGGGCACACAACATGAGATAAAACCCATACCATAAACTTTTTGGGTAACCTAGAACCAAAGGCTGGATATCCCAGAGACTTAGGATAAAAACAAATATAAGTGGTTAAAAGAAAAACAGTGATGTTAAAATGATCCCTGATGATACTCTGCTATACTCATTGATCAGTAACTTATTCATCTGTCATCAGAGAAGCTTCCTCCTACAGCAGATGGGAACACATACAAAGGGATACAGCCAGATATTATGTAGAAAGTGAGAGACACTGGAACGCATAGCTCTTGTATGTCTCCAGCAAATCCCTCTGCTACAGTTCAGGGAACTCCACACATGAGGGAGCAGAAAGAGTATAAGACCCAAAGGAGATGGAGGACATCAATAGAATAAGTCCCTCTAAATCAATTGGGCAATGCTCATATAAATTCACAGAGACTAAAGCAGCAAGCATAGGACCCACACAGGTCTGTACCAGACCCTCTTTGTGTATATTATATCTTTCACCTCAGTATTTTTATGGGACTCCTGAGTATGTCAAGAAGTGGGGCTCTGATTTTTGTGCCTTCTCTTGGGCTCTTTTCCTTCTCTTGACTTGCCTACTCTAAGTTCAACATGAACGATTTTACTCTACCTTATTATATTATATTTTGTTATGGTTTATTGATATCTCTTAGAAGTCTGTCTTTTTCTAATAAGAGACAGAAAGGGAGTACTCAGAAGGGAGGGGAGGCAGAAAGGAAATAGAAGTTGTAGAGTGAGGATATGAGAAAAAAGTCTATTTTCAATCAAAGGAAAAGAATCCAAATGAGGACACAATTTTCTTTCCTATCTTAAAGAAGGATTGGAGCCAAATATTCAGTATTGTTTCCCATGATTGTTCTACATTCATTGCCACTCCAGAAAAAAAGGAGAAAGGTAAGAAATAACACACTGCAAATGGACTCAGAACAGAAAGGCAAACTAAGCGCTGCTACTTGAGTTTAGGAAAGAATGTGGTAACACGATAATTCCATAGTGTGACATTTGTTTGAACATGAGGAATTTTCAAGTGAACTAGTGGGAAAGAAAATATTATTTCAATAAATAGTTTCAGGAAAACATACTTTGTTTTCAAGTGAACTCATTCTCCCTGTATCAATATAAAGGACTTGCTTTGGCTTGTTCTTGGCATTTTGCTGGGAATGTATGTGGTGAATAACCTTTCAAAATAAATTATTAAAATGTCTATTAATGTCAATCTTTACTCCTGTGTGACAGTCCCTGTCAAAAATGACTTGTCGTAGATATAAAGAAATGACTGTGCTATAGCAACTCCTGATTAGAGGTATATTTGTCCTTTGATCTTTCAATTTGATTAATCCAGTTTAACCTGAATGCCTGCAAATGACAGGAAGCACAGGCCAATGGCTTGCATCTCAGTAGAAGGCTGAACACCAAGCTCAGCCAAGGAATGAGGATGCTTATATGAATCCTAGTGAGATCTTGGTGCAATCCTGTCCAGTGTGTGTTTATCAGTCCTGGTAAGGTTTTCAAATTTTCAATGTATCAATTTGATATTTGACAGAGCAAAGGAGAAAGGCACCGAGCAAAATGCAGTGTCAACTGAAACATTTTTCTCTCTTAAAGATGTTTAAGGTTGTCTGGAAAAAGTCCAACAGAGATTATTTAGCAGCTAATTAGATGTTATTTTAGTATTAGAGAATGAAATCAAACATCATCTGGTTTATGTCTCTTCATATTAGTGGGGGGAAGGTAGAAGTACCAGTTGGTTGCAACTGACAGATAACTGCCTCCAAGACTACAGAAGTAACTAGCCTCACAAAACACTGCAAATAGCCTCTAGTTCCGGGTGTTTTGTCATTGTACATTTACATAACAGTTTGTATCTTCACCAATAGTACATCAGTTTCTTTCCTATTGCTGTGACAAAAATACCATGACCAGAAGCAACTTAATAATGAAATTTTCTTTGGGCTTACAGTTCCAGAGATAGAGTTCATAATAGTTGGAAAGACAGGGTATTCCACAGGAAAGGAAGCTGAACAATCACCTCACAACAACATCTAAGAAGTAGTGATAACAAATGAAAGTGAGCCAAGACTATAAGCTCTCAAAACCGATCAGCAGGGACCTGCTGTTCCTGCAATGATCCTATTTAAATGTTTCATAACATCTCAAACAGAAGCACAAATTGGAGTATAGATAAAGATACTGTTTGTGTCTTCTCTTTCATTGCATAAGCTGTTAAATATCATCATTGCCTTTATTGTTCACTTTATGTCCTGTGACTATAATATCCACTGTCTGATATGTTGTAGTTTTAAAAAGACATCCCTATTATTCAGGCATTTGAATACCTATTTCCCAGTTGAAGGCTATTTGGGGAGGCTTTGAAATATAACTTTACTGGAGGAAATATGTTACTTAAGGTGCACATTCAAGTTTTAAAAGACTCTCATACCATTTTAAATTCAGAGTTTGCTTTGTTTCCTGTCTATGGTTTGAGACATGATTTCTCATCCCAGTTCTTTCTGCCATGGCTGTTTCTTGCTCTCCTCACAAAATGGACCTTATTTAACCCACTGAAATTGTAATATTTAAATATTCCCTATATTCTATAAATGACCTTAGTCATGATATTTTAGACACACACACACACACACACACACACACACACACACAGAGAGAGAGAGAGAGAGAGAGAGAGAGAGAGAGAGAGAGAGAGAGATCACATAAAAACAGAAAATGCAAAAGACTTGTGAGGGGGAAACCCTTGACAAACCACTATAAAACAAAGACACTCAAAAAATGTTACTGAGTATCTCTTGTGATTACCATTCACTGCTGAAGATGGGGTCTGAGCTTGTCATTTATATTCCCAATGAGACCTCATTGGAGAATTGATTTTTCATTTGCTAGTGTGTTGTGGATTGTTTTAAAATGGATTACATTTGTTTGTTCTGTGGAACGTGTGTTCAATGATGCAAAAATGTGTTGCATTCTTTTATGTTGCATTAGTTAAACTCTGTGAAGCAGTGTTACTTTGCCTGTCTAAAATACCTGATTAATATATTAAAGAGCTGAATGGCCAATAGCAAGGCAGGAGAAAGGATAGGCAGGGATGGTAGAAAGAACAAATAGAAGGAGAAAAAGAGGGCTCCAGGAGTGGGGGAAGATCAAGAAGCAGGATAAGGAGGAGGACTCCAGGGACCAACCACCCAGCTACACAGAGTAAGTCATGGAATAAGAAGTAAAGAAGGGTGCATAAAAGTAGAGAAATATAAAAGCCCAGAGGCAAAAGGTAGATGGAATAGTTTTTTTAAAAGCTGGCTAGAAACAAGCCAGGCTAAGGCCAGGCATTTGAAAGAAAGAATAAGACTCTGTATGTGATTTATTTGAGAGCTAGGTAGGCAGACCCTCAAAAGAATAAGAACTAAAAGGGTAAAACCAACCAAAAACACGTGTGGTTGTCAATTGGAAATAGCTTCTGGGTCAGATATAGGGGCTTGATTCATTTCTCTGTGCTGGTACCTCACCTTGTACAGATCCCTTTATGTCCTGTGTATGCATCCACAGTCTCTGTGAGTTTAATGTATGTGTCAGTCCTACAGACCTTGGTCCTTGCTTACTTTTTGTTTCCAGCCCCTCTGGAATTTGCAATCTCTCTATACCACTGTGTAGGCATTTTCTTCAGCAACAGAGCCTTAACATGAGTTTGTGAAGAGCAACCAGTAGTCTCAGTAGTAGCCTGTTTGTGTGGGACATTTGGTTCAACAAGTCAATTAAATGTAATCCATTTCTAGAATGGCAATCTTCATTTGATGATGAGAGATATCCAGTGAGGCTTCATCGCCTTTGTTATTTGTTATATCGCTGTCAGGTAATATGAATACAATTTAGGAAGGTACTACTGTACTAGGTAACCCCTCAAGTGGTCCTTAGTATTTGCTGGCCTCCTTATATTCTCTCCATGGCCTCATTTTTCCCTTCCTCTTTGATCCTCCAACACAGATTTCCCCAACTCAATCCATCCAAACTATCCATTCTATTTGCTCTCCTTAGGGTGATCCATCACCCTGCCCTAAGCTGTTACTCTTAACCTACCTTCTGTGGTTATATGATTTTAACTTATTTATTGAAAGCTTAACAGATAACATCCTTTTATAAGTCAATAAATACTTTATTTGTCTTTGGGGGACTGAGATACCTCTACCAGTATTTTTTTTCGTTCTACATTTATTTATCTCTAAATTTTATTTTTAACAGCTAAGTAAATATTTCATTGTATAAGTGTACCAAATTTTCTTTACCCATTCATCTGTTGATGAACATCTATTCTGTTTTCAATTTTTGGCTATTATGAATAGAGCAGCAATGAACACAGTTGACCAGTTGTCTCCGTAGTAATATGTAGAATCCTTTGGGTACACGTTATAAGTAAATATTGAGATAGACCTGTTTTCAGCTTCCTGATCACTATTGCACTGATTTCCATAGTGGCTGTACAAATTTCCTCTCCCAACAATGTATGCATGTCTTCCTTTCTCTCTATTCTTACCCACATGTGTTGTGTACTGCAATTTGTTTTATTGATCATGGCTATTCTTACTGGACACATAGTTTATTTAAAAATATAAACTCGCTTTCTTTTTCCTGACAGAAATGGCAATATAGAAGACCCTCAAAAACGTGGCCTCCATAGCTTTTCTAACCTGTGTGTGAATGAATGAATGCCGTATGTGACAGAATAATGTATGAACTCAAATCTCTAGATAGCTATAGAAGTCTGTCAAATGGGGCAAATTTCATAAGGTCATCAATTTGATCATATTCGAAACTATAAATTATATCTAAAATTTGTAGGCAAAAATTACACCAAAATATGGGCTCTGGTGACATCTTTTCAGTTATCTTCAACATGAAATGCCTTGTTTCTAGCAAGGATCTAGGTTATGTGTGACTGTTGCCTTGACATTTTAAAGAACACTCTGTATTATTACAGTCGTTTTAATATATACTTTCAGTGGCTCATTAATTTGGCATTGTAGAAACAAAAGAACAAAGAATTACAAAGAATGAAAAAGAAGTTAGTGCATGTACTAGATGTTTTGTGTGTCAACTTGACATTTAAGCAAGAGTCATCAGAGGAAAGAACTTCAGCTGAGGAAATGCTTCCTTGAGACCAAGCTGAAAAGCATTTTCTCATTTAGTGATCTACAGGAGGCGGCCCAGGCCTGTTGGTCCTGGTTTCTATAAGAAGGTAGACTGAGGAAGTCATGGAAAGCAAGCCAGTAATTTGCATACCTCCAAGTCTTCTGTATCAAATTCTGCCTCTACGATCCTGCCCTATTTGAGTCCCATCCTGACTTCTTTCAGTGATGAACAGCAATGATGAAATGTGAGTCAAATAAATCCTTTCCTCCCCAATGTGCTTTACTTTTTCATCAAGGTAGTAATAGAAATTCTAATTAAGATAGTTAAAGATTTCTTTTCATTAAAAATGTTAGAGCATATGGTCAAGCCAGTGAAAATGAATTTTATGAATAATATTCATTCACCATCCATAACAATGTATCAAAACTAACTTGAAAGATTCTTCAGGCTTTGAGCAAGTGATAAAGCTATAGAGAGCCCGTCTTTATAAAGTTGGCATCCATTTATCATCCATTAGATTAGGCTTTCAAAGATATTCTTTATTTCTATAAAGAAACATAATGACCTGAAACAGAAGTTACTTTCCCAGGCCCCTACTTCTTAGTAATAAAACTCAGGCCCGATGGTGTTTAAGAGAAATGTCTTCATTATAAAGAGCATAATCAGAATTAGATATATACGCAAGTGACAGAAGAGGACGGTGGGTTAAGGCATCAGTGCTTTGTAATCCTGTGGATTTTATATTAAAGCTGAGACAATAAGTAGATGATATTCAAAGCTCATGGACAGTTTCTAGTAATAATGTAGTAGTTTAAATTAAGCTAATCCTCATGCAATTAATACTAGATCTGTGAAAATATCTCAACAACAGGTAAGTGGAATAAAACATAAGAAAATCAATACAATGAAAAGAAAGGCAATTTGAACCTTACAAAGGGAATTAATACCATCTGATCACTGGACTATCAGTATCTAGTTTAATCACTGGGCCAGAAGGATCACTGGAAGTTAGGTTTAGAAGAGTCTATGGGAGATAATGGCCATGAGAAATACAATAGAAATTATATAGAAAAGTAGGGTATGGACAGATTTATGTCAAATTGACCTGAATTGACAAATCTAATCTAACAAGTGGACCATTATCCTAGCCTATATTGCATTATATAGTACATTACAGAATACTTTCAGATATGTTATTTCTTAGCAGTTCCTGGTTCAGATAATCCTACTTTCATTTTACAACCTAGAATATATTGTATAAGAATCAGCCTCCCCAGAGTCAGATCACACATAAGTGGTCAAACTATTATTTAAATTCTGGTCTTCAAATTCCAAATTGCTGCCCAATTTTAACAATAGCACCAAAAATTGAAGTGTAGTTAGACATATCAAAATTAAATTTCTTGAAGCCAAGGATAAGAAACAATCTTGAAATCTCTGAGGAAGAAAAATGACACATTATTACATAGAGAAAAACAACATGAATTGTCATGTTTGTCTCATCAAAAAATACATAGGTCAGGATGAGCAAAATAGCATAAATATAATTATTTTAAAAGATATATCAACCAAATTCTACGTCTATTTAAGATTTTCTTTATTGGTATCTTATACTTTGTCATTAGGAGGATAATAAAACATATCTTCTTACAGTATGCTGTATGTAAAATATGGCACAAAAGCTTTAGGTAGGGGGAAATGATGTCAGAGTATAACTTTCATCTTTAAGTAATGAATAAATCAGAAACGATAATAATTTAATAAATTAAAGTACTTTTCTAGTTATATTAAATACATGCGAGTATGTGAAATAAATATGACAAAATGAGAACTTTCCTTACATATGATATTTACGACACCTGAAAGAGAAGAGAAACTGGAGCTTGAAAGATGTTTGTATGGTTTGAAGCCGTCTACACTTAACATGAAGCTAAGTAGTATTAACTCCAGTTTAGTTGTAAAGGTTGCAAAGACAGAGAATATTTAATGAAGAGGATAGGACCATTATACTGCATCCTAAGGGCACAGTTTATATACAAAGCTTCAGCGAGACAGAAACTAAATACAATGGAGCAAATACAATATGCTTACAACAAATACAAAAACGTTTGACTGGAAAAATTCATACTGAGTAAAATACAAGTCAAATGTGGTCATTAACAAAACGATGGCTTTGTAATAAACAGTAACAGCTGGAAAGATACAATAATTATAAATGTATTAGTATCTGATAACAAAGTATTGAGTTTCAAAAACAAAAGAGCGGAATTAGGAATCATGGTAGGAAATTTCAACATTCTTCTTGCAGGATAACAGGATAATTATCAAAAACAAACAAACAAAAATACACTAGATAAAGAAGAGATAGATAAATTTACCAATTCCCTAACGGCATTTGGAGAACATTCAATAATTCTTCCCCAGTGTGTACTGAATGTCTATTAAAAGGGCCTCAGAATACGCCTCCATTTTTATTTATAAGAATTCAAAGAATAAATTCTTGCAAAATATCATTTCTGACAGCAAAGGAATTACATTATAATTCTGTAAAAAGATGTCATCTATGAAAATCTCAGCTAGACTTGAGACAGCATGCTTCTAAATGACCTACAGAGAAGTAACGATACAGCAGAGGAAGTCAGAGGGCCCTGTGCACTGAACCAGAGGAACATGTAATGATTTATACAAGTTTAGGAAAGAAAAAATCATTTTGTTTTGGTGTATTTTAAATATGTAAGAAAAATAAATATTTAAAAGGACTCCTGTTGATAAAAGGGTAAAATCATCATGAGACACAAATAAATAAGATTTGGATGTGTGTTTGGTGTGTAGATGTACAGTGTGTACAAATATATATAGTACGCTGTGCTGTCTTTAATACTGACTTAGAAGAATTTCTTCTACATGAATTTAGAGTAATAAACAATCCAGATAACTCCATTATTAGTAAAGGACAAGAGCCTTTAAAATTGTTTTTAATATCTAAATTAATTATTTTAATTAACTGTAAATAAAAGAATGATAGCCCCATTCATACTGATGGGAGATTATTTTTAAAACTAATGAACCTAGGAGGAGATAAAATTAAATGAAGAATTTGTTTTAAGCTATTTCATCTTTCTTATCTTATGAAGCTCTTGAGCCTTCTATATTTCCCCACAGCAGAAAAGTATAAAAATATTTCCTACCTCACACTCAGATATTTGTTCCTGGGCTCCCCATTCCACATTACTTTAGTGTACTAATAAGGGATACATCCTTAGTATTTTGAGTATTGCATGTTATATTTGTAGATGTGCTGTAGAATAGCTGTGTTTTCTTGTTTTTTAAATAAAGCATTAGAATTGTTAACTTTTTTTAAGCCTGATTAAGTTTTTTCTTTATTCATTTTACATAACAACCACAGTTCCCCCTCCTTCCCCACCCTTACTTTTAAAAGGTAAGGCCTCCCATAGGGAATCAGCAAAATCTTTCACATTAAGTCCAGGTAGGACCAATTCCCTTCCCCCTGCATCATGACTGAGCAAAGTGTTCCACCATCTGGGAATAGGCTCCAAAAAGCCAGCTCATGAACCAGGGTAGATCTGGTTCTCCAGCTGCTCACCATGGTCACCCCCCCCCCCCGCCCTGCCGCCACTCACCGTGGTCCCCTCAAACAGATTAAGATTCACATTTGCCATCCACATGCAGAGGGCCTAGGTCAGTCCCATGCAGGCTCCACAGCAGTTGGTCTGGAGTTTTTGAGTTCCCATGAGCTTGGGTCAACTGTATTTGTGGGTTTCCCCTTCAAAATCTTGGCACCCCCCCTTACTCATATAATACCTCCCCCTTATCTTCAACTGCACTCCCTGAGCTTTGATCTCAGCCTGGTGCTTGGCTATGAATCTCTGTAAATGCTTCCATCAGTTGCTTGATGTAGGTTTTCTGATGACAGTTAGGGTATTCACCAATCTGATTGCAAGAGGAGACCAGTTTAAGAACACTCTCCAATATTGTTAGGAGTCATAGCTGGGGGCATCCCTGTGGATTCTTGATAATTTCCCAGCACCAGGTTTCTCCCTTGCCCCGGAATGGCTCCCTCTGTTAAGCTATCTCCTTCATTGCTCTCCCACATCAAACCTCCCCAAACTCAACCTTTCCATTCCTTCATGTTCCCATCCTCCTTGTTCTCTCCTCTATCCCCACCCCCACTTTTACCCAGGAGATCTCATCTATTTTCCTTTTCCAGGACATTTCATGCATCCTACTTAGTACCTTCTTTGTTCCCTACCTTCTCTAGGACTGTGGATTGTAGTCTGGTTATCCTTTGCTTTACGTCTCGTATCCACTTATGAGGATATGTACCATGTGTGGATTTCTGGGACTGCATACCTCACTCAGGATGTTTTTTTTTTTAATGGATCCATCCATTTTCCTCCAAATTTTGTGATGTCATTGTTATATTTTACAACTGGGTAATACTCATGTAAAATGTATCATGTTTTCTTAATGCATTCTTCTGTTGAAGAGTGTCTAGATGGTTTCTAGGTTCAATTGTCAATAATGCTTCTATGAGCATAGTTGAGCAGGTGTCCTTGTGATATGGTTTAGTATCCTTTGGGTATGTGCCCAAGAAGCATTCTCCTTTTATTAAAATGTTAAAAATCAGAATTTTTAGCTACAAATATTCTAAATGCCACTGGTCCCCCTGGACTGGGTTTTCTCAGTCCTGCTGTTCTCAAAGCCACTTATGAAATAACCACTCTGAGACTTAATATTAATTACATACTCTTTCTTTTCTGTAAGTGTTTAGTCTCTTTGTGAAATGCCATATTTATAAATGGATATCTGGCACTAGAGAGAGAGAGAATGAGGAAGAAAGGTAGAGAGGGGAGAGGAAGAAAGGGAAGGAAGAGAAGAACAAGAGGGGGAGCAGATGAGGAAAGGAGAGAGAAGTAGAGATAAGATCGCTTGAGAAAAGATGGGTCATATTTCAAAATTAGAATATTTTAACTGTTTCTTAATGTGGTGTGTGGAGATACTGGTTTTACATTCAAGAGAGCATACAACAAAATTTCTTTTTAAAGTTTCTCTTCTTCCTTTATTACCAACATTACAAGCGTTGTTTAATATTCCATAATAAGAGATCTTATTTGATTTAATTGTTTTCTATTTTGCTTCAGAGACCTTTTCATCCCTGAATTCTTCCCACTCTCATAAAGCCACATTAAATATTTTTGTTAGTTCTAAGGTCAGCCAACAGTGTTTTGTAGGATTGTACCTATCATTAAGCAAAGTGAAATGTGAAATATTCATGGAAAAATTTATTAAGCAGGTAATTATCCTCCTTAGGGATTTGGTTTGCACTTTCGGCTTACACCACTTCTTTGTGTGCCTTGCCATCTTACTGAATTAAAGGAATTGTTCTGTGACAATGTACCTTTCTCCCACGTCTTTTGAGGAAATTACCCACTTTGTAACTGCAATGCATCCTTTATCTAAAAGTGGCTTACTTATTCATTGCACACACACTTTACTGATGGAGATCTGAGGAGGTCCTTGGAGTTGGTAGGTGGCCTGGTATTTGCATCAAGCTTTCTAATGACATCTAAAATTAAATTCTGAACTCTTTCTGACTGTGCTAAATTGATAATAGCATTACATATAAAGGAACACGTCAAAAATGTTCTAAAGTTTTTAAGCATTTTTTTCTTTAGAAAAAAATTGGAAGTTATTTCATCTCTGTCTTTGACATGCTTATCTCCTCGTTTCTGTGATTGTATTTTCTCTAATCCAACATTTTTTCTTTTTTATCAACCTTTAGATTATCATGTAAACCTTTGGACAATCAATTCAACAGAACTACGTTGGATATTGTGCACCAATGTAGGGAGTCAGTCTACAAACACAAGCCTAAGTTCAAAAACTATGCAGCAAGGGCACATATGAAAGCAAAAGGCAATTATAACATAGTGAAGTAGCAGCAGAAGTTGTCAAAGGGCTTGAGAGGTGTGCAAATAAAAAGCCCAGAAAATGGTTCAGAAAACTGCACAGATGACAATGGCAGGCTAGTTTGGGCATGAACAAATCTGAAATTCATATTTTTTCATTTATTTTCTTTAGGATGATTTTTCCTTGAAAATTGTAACTTTTGGTTAAGATGATATGATTAAAACCTAACAGGTTTCATAAAGATGTAATTAACACAGATATTTAAGCAAAAGGTCTGATATTGTATGCAAGAGTCTATCATTTTAGAGCTTCTTAATGGTATTTGTAATATGATAAAATTATTATCACCCTTTGCATGGACATGTTGTCTATCATCACGTTTACAGAAACAACACACAGTTACATGCTCTTGTGATATATTGTACACTCCACAGAGATTGACTCAAGAGAATCACTCAAGGCATTGGTATCTTGTAGGTAGATCAAAGTATTTCAAGTCTACCTGCAATGATATCTGCAGTACTGTATGAGAGGTCATATAATCTGCATGATGAATTCTCTATCTGGAAAAAATTCTGACCCAAACCTTCTGTCTTCCATTTAATTATACAGAAATAGTCAATCTGAGACCCAGTTCTGCAAACGCACACACAATGAGCTCCGGCCATTAGAGGTAGGATAGCCTGCTGCTGTGATATCACCACACATCTTTGCTGTTTTGAAAATACTAGTAAGGCTGCTCCAAGCTTCTGCAGAAAAGACAATGTTCTGATATTTTATTATTATTTATTATATAAATTTATTTGAAATGGAATTTCAAAAAAATTAAAATTATATTTATTAAGATTAAAATGAATATAATTTTTTCAGATCGAGAAATAACAAACCTTGAATTTTATGAATCAAAAGAAAAACCAGAGGACTACATGTAAATTTTAATAGTCTATATAAGAAAAACATACATGTTTTATCAATTTTCTCTCTAAAAACAATTGGCATTTTATAGAAATTGCACTTCATGAGGTTCTGAATGATTATCAGAATGTTCTAACATGTGTTTTTTGTATAGAACCCAGCGTCTCCTACATGCTAGGCAAGCACTCTCAATCAAGAGAGCAATTTTCTAGTCTGACAACATCTCTTATTGAGTAGTGTTATAAAAAGATATGATGGCAACTAATGTTTAGTTTCCCTTTTGAAACTGTATTGAAGAAGTTAAATTTCCACACCAGAAAACATAAAGATATGGTATAATACCTTCATCTTTTAAAAACATGTGAATGAAGTTATTTTTCTACACAATGTGGAATTCAAGTATAAAAAACATGCAACTTGATTTTCGAACTTCATTCTGAGATAATATTCTAAGATGTGATTTAAAGAAAGTACCTCTAGCAATCCCACAACTTTCCAAATTGGTGACTTTTTTCTGTGTGAACTCTAGTTCGTGAGCCACAGTGTCTCACAGATTACACACAGGCACCTTGTTGGACAAAAGGCTGTTCTTACATTTATTCCTTCTGGGTCTCTCAAAATGAATAGTCATTTTTTTCCATTGTCAATAAGATAAACCTTTCTTTTTACTCTGTTTAGTAAGAAGTTCTTTCAGTTTGGTATATACAAAAAGATTGTCTATAGAGCATAGTTATAAAGAATTTACAACCAAAATACATCCTATCTTTTGTTCCATTAAAATGTCAAAGTTTTACACTTGACTTTAGATGAAGAGATAGTACTAACATTAAAAAGTCAGTTGTGCATTTTAAACATCTGTGACAAACTGATGGCATAAAAATGATTATGATAAGATAACAACTGATTGGATGCTTCAGAATAAATGATTTAAGCAATTTCCAGAAAACCTGGGGGAAACAGAGGTCAAGCATGAAAAGTTGATAATGAGAAAGTGAAATAGTCAGTCCTTATCGGATTCATTATCTAGGAAAAAAAGCTCGCGTGAAAAGCTCTGTTAGCAATCAATGAATATTGGCCTTTTCCTCACAAATCTGTCCTCAGAGAACCACAGTAGGTGTCTCAATTTGAGATTATGAGAAAAGTCGATATAAAGGTAAGGCGTTATTTAAGAAAAGAAAAAGAAAAAGAAGATTAAGTCTCATATATATCTATATATGAAGGTTTATACCTTTGTCATCTTAGAACTCTGGGCATATTTGAGGATAAGAATGACTAATATGTGCTTTTAGGAACACCCTGTACTCCATAAACAGACACGCACACACACACACACACACACACACACACACACACACACACTCCTTTTATTGAAAACAGTATTTTTCATTCTCACAGAATATATCTTTATTTTTCTTATTTTTTATTGAGAAAAGGAAAAAAAATATCTGCCTCCTCCCAGCCTCCCATTTCCCTCCCCCTCCTCCCACCCTACGCCCCCTCCCCCAAACGTCTCTCCCCCTCCCTCTCCAGTCCATAGAGCACTCAAGGTTCCCTGCCCTGTGGAAAGTCCAAGGTCCTCCCCCCACCGTCCATGTCTAGGAAGGTGAACAACCAAACTGGCTAGGCTCCCACAAAGCCAGAACATGAAGTAGGGTCAAAACCCCGTGCCATTGTCCTTGGCTTCTCATCAGCCCTCATTGTTTGCCATGTTCAGAGAGTCCGGTTTTATCCCATGCTTTTTCGGTCACAGTCTAGCTGGCTTTGGTGAGCTCCCAATAGATCAGCTCCACTGTCTCCGTGGGTGGGTGCACCCCTCGTGGTCCTGACTTCCTTGCTCATCTTCTCCCTCCTTCCGCTCCTCATTGGGACCTTGGAAGCTCAGACCAGTGCTCCAGTGTGGGTCTCTGTCTCTATCTCCATCCATCACCAGATGAAGGTTCTATGGTGGTATGCAAGATATTCGTCAGTATTGCTATAGGATAGGGTCATTTCATGTTCCCTATCCTCAGCTGCCCAAGGGACTAACTGGGGACATCGCCTTGGGCTCCTGGGAGCCCCTCTAGGGTCAAGTCTCTTGCCAACCCTAAAGTGGCTCCCTTAACTAAGAATTGTGCTTCCGTGATCCCCTGTCCAACCTTCCTTTATCCCAAGCCTCCTGTTTCCCCAAGTTCCCCCCCTCCTTCCCTTATAACTTTTCTCTCCCCATCTCCCCTTACCCCCATCCCGCCCCAACCTGAAGATCCCAATTTTCTCCCTGGCAATTTTTTCTATTTCCCATAGCCAAGAGGACAACTATATGTTTTTCCTTGGGTTCACCTTCTTATTTAGTTTCTTTAGGTTCACCAATTGTAGTCTCCGTGACCCTTATGTATGGCTAGAAACCAATTATGAGTGAGTACATCCCATGTTCATCTTTTTGAGTCTGGGATACCTCACTCAGGATAGTGTTTTCTATTTCCATCCATTTGCATGCAAAATTCGCGAAGTCATTGTTTTTTACCGCAGCGTAGTACTCTAATGTGTATATATTCCATACTTTCTTCATCCATTCTTCCATTGAAGGGCATCTAGGTTTTTTCCAGGTTCTGGCTATTACAAAAAATACTGCTATGAACATAGCTGAACAAATGCTTTTGTCATATGATCGGGCATCTCTTGGGTATATTCCCAAAAGTGGTATTGCTGGGTCCAGGGGTAGGTTGATCCCAAATTTCCTGAGAAACCGAAACACTGATTTCCAAAGTGGTTGCACAAGATTGCATTCCCACCAGCAATGGATGAGAGTACCCCTTACTCCACAGCCTTTCCAGCACAGGCTATCATTGGTGTTTTTGACTTTAGCCATTCTGACAGGTGTAAGATGATATCTCAAAGTTGTTTTGATTTGCATTTCCCTGATTGCTAAGGAAGTTGAACATGACCTTAAGTGTCTTTTGGCCATTTGAACATCTTCTGTTGAGAATTCTCTGTTCAGTTCAGTACCCCATTTTTTTTATAATTTTTTTTATTAAGAAAAGAAGAAAAAAAAACATAAACAAAAAACAAGTTTCCACCTCCTCCCAGCCTCCCACTTCCCTCCCCCTCCTCCCACCCTTCTCCCCCTCCCCCCACTCCTCTCCCCCTCCCTCTCCAGTCCACAGAGCAGTCCGGGTTCCCTGCCCTGTGGTAAGTCCTAGGTCCTCCCCCCTCCGTCCATATCTAGGAAGGTGAACATCCAAACTGGCTAGGCTTCCACAGAGCCAGCACATTAAGTAGGATCAAAACCCCGTGCCATTGTCCTTGGCGTCTCATCAGCCCTCATTGTTCGCCATGTTCAGAGAGTCCGGTTTTATCCCATGCTTTTTCGGTCACAGTCCAGCTGGCCTTGGTGAGCTCCCAGTAGATCAGCTCCACTGTCTCAGTGGGTGGGTGCACGCCTCGTGGTCCCGACTTCTTTGCTCATGTTCTCCCTCCTTCTGCTCCTCATTGGGACCTTGGGAGTTCAGTCCAGTGCTCATGTGTGGGTCTCTGTCTCTATCTCTCTCCATCACCAGATGAAGGTTCTATGATGATATGCAAGATATTCGTCAGTATTGCTCTAGGTTAGGGTCATTTCAGGTTCCCAATCCTCAGCTGCCCAAGGAACTAACTGGGAACCTCATGTTGGGCACTTGGGAGCCCCTCTAGGGTCAAATCTCTTGCTCACCCTAAAGTGGTTCCCTTAACTAAGAATTGTGGTTCCGTGCTCCCCTATCCACCTCTCCTTTATCCCAATTCTCCTGATTCCCCAAATCCCCCCTCCTTCCCTTCTACCTTTTCTCTCCCCATCTCCCCTTACCCCCATCCCACCCCACCCCCAAGATCCTAATTTTCTCCCCGGCAATTTGGTCTACTTCCCTTAGCCAAGAGGATAACTATATGTTTTTCCTTGGGTTCACCTTCTTACTTAGCTTCTTTAGGTTCACCTATTGTAGACTCCGTGGCCCTCATTTATGGCTAGAAACCAATTATGAGCGAGTACATCCCATGTTCATCTTTTTGGGTCTGGGACACCTCACTCAGGATAGTGTTTTCTATTTCCATCCATTTGCATGCAAAATTCGAGAAGTCATTGTTTTTTACCGCAGCGTAGTACTCTAGCGTGTATATATTCCATACTTTCTTCATCCATTCTTCCATTGAAGGGCATCTAGGTTGTTTCCAGGTTCTGGCTATTACAAATAATACTGCTATGAACATAGATGAACAAATGCTTTTGTCATATGATAGAGCATCTCTTGGGTATATTCCCAGGAGTGGTATTGCTGGGTCCAGGGGTAAGTTGATCCCGAATTTCCTGAGAAACCGAAACACTGACTTCCACAGTGGTTGCACAAGATTGCATTCCCACCAGCAATGGATGAGGGTACCCGTTCCTCCACAGCCTCTCCAGCAAAGGTTATCCTTGGTGTTTTTGACTTTAGCCATTCTGACAGGTGTAAGATGATATCTCAAAGTTGTTTTGATTTGCATTTCCCTGATTGCTAAGGAAGTTGAGCACGACTTTAAGTGTCTTTTGGCCATTTGAACTTCCTCTGCTGAGAATTCTCTGTTCAGTTCAGTGCCCCATTTTTTAATTGGGTTAATTAGCATTTTAAAGTCTAGTTTCTTGAGTTCTTTATATATTTTGGAGATCAGACCTTTGTCTGTTGTGGGGTTGGTGAAGATCTTCTCCCAGTCAGTAGGTTGCCTTTGTGTCTTAGTGACTATGTCCTTTGCTTTACAGAAGCTTCTCAGTTTAAGTAGGTCCCATTTATTCAATGTTGCCCTTAATGTTTGTGCTTCTGGGGTTATACATAGGAAGCGATCTCCTGTGCCCATCTCATGTAGGGTACTTCCCACTTTCTCTTCTATCAGGTTCAGTGTGTTCGGGCTGATATTGAGGTCTTTAATCCATTTGGACTTGAGTTTTGTGCACGGTGATAGATATGGGTCTATTTTCATTCTTCTACAGGATGACATCCAGTTGTGCCAGCACCATTTGTTGAAGATGCTTTCTTTCTTCCATTGTATACTTTTAGCTCCTTTATCAAAAATGAGGTGTTCATAGGTTTGTGGGATAAAATCCGGGTCTTCTATACGATTCCATTGGTCGACTTCTCTGGTTTTATGCCAGTACCACACTGTTTTCATTACTGTAGCTCTATAATAGAGTTTGAAGTCAGGGATGGTAATGCCTCCAGAAGATCCTTTATTGTATAGGATTGTTTTGGCTATCCTGGGTTTTTTGTTTTTCCATATAAAGTTGATTATTGTCCTCTCCAGATCTGTGAAGAATTTTGATGGGATCTTGATGGGGATTGCATTGAATCTATAAATTGCCTTTGGTAGAATTGCCATTTTTACTATGTTGATCCTCCCAATCCAAGAGCAAGGGAGGTCCATCCATTTTTTGGTATCCTCTTCAATTTCTTTCTTCAATGCCTTAAAGTTCTTGTCAAATAGATCTTTCACTTCCTTGGTTAGATGTACCCCAAGATATTTTATGCTGTTTTTGGCTATTGTGAATGGTGAAGCTTCTCTGATTTCCCTCTCTGCTTCCCTATCCTTTGTGTATAAGAGGGCGACTGATTTTTTGGAGTTGATCTTGTATCCTGCCACATTACTAAAGCTGTTTATCAGATGTAAAAGTTCTTTGGTGGAGTTTTGGGGGTCGCTTATGTACACTATCATATCATCTGCAAATAACGAAAGTTTAACTTCTTCCTTTCCAATTCGAATCCCCTTGGTTCCATTATGTTGTCTTATTGCTATTGCTAGAACTTCAAGCACTATATTGAAGAGGTATGGCGAGAGTGGACAGCCTTGTCGTGTTCCTGAGTTAAGTGGGATGGCTTTGAGTTTCTCTCCGTTTAATTTGATGTTAGCTGTCGGCTTGCTGTATATAGCTTTTATTATATTTAGGTATGACCCTTGTATCCCTAATCTCTCCAAGACTTTTAACATAAATGGATGTTGAATTTTGTCAAATGCTTTTTCAGCATCTAATGAAATGATCATATGGTGTTTTTCTCTCAGTTTATTTATATGCTGGATTACATTGATAGATTTTCGTATGTTGAACCAGCCCTGCATCTGAGGAATGAAGCCTACTTGATCATAATGGATAATTTTTCGGATGTGTTCTTGGATTCGATTTGCCAGTATTTTGTTGAGGATTTTTGCGTCGATATTCATGAGTGAGATTGGCCTGTAGTTCTCTTTCCTGGTTGAGTCTTTGAGTGGTTTTGGTATCAGAGTAATTGTGGCTTCATAAAAGGAGTTTGGTAATGACCCTTCTGTTTCTATCTTGTGGAATACATTAAGGAGTATAGGTATTAGATCTTCTTGGAAGATCTGGTAGAATTCCGCATTGAAACCATCTGGTCCTGGGCTTTTTTTGGTAGGGAGGTTTTTGATAACCTCTTCTAATTCTTCGCGACTAACAGGTCTATTTAGATTGTTCACCAGGTCCTGATTTAACTTTGGTATATAATATTTATCTAAAAAAGTATCCATTTCCTTTACATTTTCCAATTTTGTGGCATATAGGCTTTTGTAGTAAGATCTAATGATTCTCTGAATTTCCTCTGTGTCTGTGGTTATGTCCCCCTTTTCATTTCTGATCTTATTAATTTGCAAATTCTCTCTCTGCCGTTTGATTAGCTTGGATAGTGGTTTGTCAATCTTGTTGATTTTCTCCAGGAACCAGCTTTTTGTTTCATTGATTTTTTGTATTGTTTTCTGTGTTTCTATTTTGTTGATTTCAGCCCTCATTTTGATTATTTCCAGTCTTCTACTCCTCCTAGGTGAGTCTGCTTCTTTTTTTTCTAGAGCTTTCAGGTGGGCTGTTAAGTCTCCAATGTGAGCTTTCTCTGTTTTCTTTAAGTGGGCACTTAGTGCTATGAACTTTCCTCTTAGGACTGCTTTCATAGTGTCCCATAAGTTTGAGTATGTTGTTTCTTTATTTTCATTGAATTCCAGGAAGACTTTAATTTCTTTCTTTATTTCTTCCTTAATCCAGGTATGGTTCAATAGTTGACTGTTCAGTTTCCATGACTTTGTATGCTTTCTGGGGGTAGCATTATTGTTGAATTCTAACTTTAATCCATGGTGATCTGATAAGACACAGGTGGTTACTAATATTTTTTTGTAACTGTGGATGTTTGCTTTGTTACCGACTATGTGGTCGATTTTCGAGAAGGTTCCATGAGCTGCAGAGAAGAAGGTATATTCTTTCCTATTTGGATGGAATGTTCTATAGATGTCTGTTCTATAGAAGTCCATTTGATTCATTACCTCCATTAATTCTCTTATTTCTCTGTTAGGTTTCTGTCTGATTGACCTGTCCATTGGTGAGAGAGGAGTGTTGAAGTCTCCTACTATTAGTGTGTGCGGTTTGATGGCTGCCTTGAATTTTAGCAATGTTTCTTTTATGTACGTGGGTGCTTTTATATTAGGGGCATAGATGTTCAGGATTGAGACTTCATCCTGATGAACTGTTCCTGTTATGAGTATAAAATGCCCCTCTCCATCTCTTCTGATTGATTTAAGTTTAAAGTCAACTTTGTTAGAGATTAGTATGGCCACACCTGCCTGTTTCTTAGGTCCATTTGCTTGATAGGCCTTTTCCCAGCCCTTTACTCTGAGTAGGTGCCTGTCTTTGTGGTTGAGGTGTGTTTCTTGTAAACAGCAGAATGTTGGATCCTGTTTTCTTATCCAATCTCTTAGCCTGTGCCTTTTTATAGGTGAGTTGAGTCCATTGACATTAAGTGATATTAATGACCAGTGGTTGTTAACTCCGGTCATTTTTTTTAGTCGTAGAGTTTGTGTGTTTCCCTTCTTTGTTTTGTGTTGGTGAAGGGTCTCTAGATGTCTGAGTTATTGTGGTCATTGTTGGACTCCTTGGTTAGTGATTTTCCTTCAATTACTTTCTGTAAGGCTGGATTTGTGGCTGCGTATTGTTTAAATTTGTTTTTATCCTGGAAAATTTTATTTTCTCCATTTATAGTGAATGAAAGCTTGGCTGGGTATAGTAATCTGGGCTTGCACCCATGGTCTCTCAGTTTCTGCAGTACATCTATCCAGGACCTTCTGGCTTTCATGGTTTCCATGGAGAAGTCAGGTGTAAGTCTGATAGGTTTACCTTTATAAGTAATTTGGCCTTTTTCCTTTGCAGCTCTTAATATTCTTTCCTTATTCTGTATGCTTTGCGTTTTGATAATTATATGGCGAGGGGATGTTTTTTTTTGATCCAGCCTATTCGGTGTTCTGTATGCTTCTTGCACCTTCATAGGAAAATCTTTCTTTAGGTTGGGAAAGTTTTCTTCTATAATTTTATTAAATATATTTTCTGGACCATTGAGCTGCCCTTCTTCTCCTTCTTCTACTCCTATTATTCTTAGGTTTGGTCTTTTTATTGTGTCCCATATTTCCTGAATGTTTTGTGATAAGAGTTTGTTGGACTTGCTGTTTTCTTTGATCAGTGTGTTTATTTTCTCTATGGTATCTTCAGAATCCGAGAGTCTTTCTTCTATCTCTTGTATTCTGCTGGTTATGCTTGTTTCTGTAGTCTCTATTCGTTTACCTAGATTTTCCATGTCCAGCCGGCCCTCTGTTTGTGTTTTCTTCTTTGCCTCCATTTCAGTTTTCAGGTCTTGAACTGTTTCCATTATCTGTTTGATTGTTTTTCCTTGGTTTTCTAGGGTATCATTCACTGATTTATTCAATTCTTCAAACTTTCTGTTATATTTCTCATCCATTTCTATAAGGGCGTTTTTTACATGCTGTTTAAGGGTGTCAATCACTTTAATGAAGTCAATCTTTTCTCCTTCCTCTTGATTAAGGGGTTCTTGTCCTCCCGTTGTGAGGTCGCTTGTTTCTGGTAGCTTCATGTTGCTTTTCAGCTTGTTGGGCGAATTCTTGCCTTGACGTCGGCCCATCTCTTCTTCCAAATGCTCCCTATGGATCTTCTTTTACCGGATCAGGTCTCCTTGCCTACCAAACGCTGTCTCTCCCCAATGTTGGCTCTCCCAATGCTGGGTCTCCTGGCGCCGAAAGATCAGGCCTCCGTGCTGGTTGGGCAGCTCGCAAACAAAGCGCCTACCCCGCTTGGTGCAGGCAGGCCCCAGAAACAAAGGAACTGCTGCCCGCCCGGGAGCCCCGGGTACTCGGACCCAGCGCCCAGATAGGTTGGGCTGGGCGATGCCACGCGCCAAAAGAGGGCAGTGGGGGCGAAGTGGGGAGGGTTCTGGACAGAAGCTGGGTGGGCCAGGGAGAAAGAGGCAGCACCCGGGGAGTAGAGGCCCTGCAGAGAGCCCAAGCAGGACAGGGGGCCCAGAAACCCCCGAGCTCCCCGTCCCAGGCTGGCGCCGTGGGCCAGAAACTCACCCCAATGCTGGGTCTCCTGGCGCCGAAAGATCAGGCCTCCATGCTGGTTGGGCAGCTCGCAAACAAAGCACCTACCCGGCTTGGTGCAGGCAGGCCCCAGAAACAAAGGAACTGCTGCCCGCCCGGGAGCCCCGGGTACTCGGACCCAGCGCCCAGATAGGTTGGGCTGGGCGATGCCACGCGCCAAAAGAGGGCAGTGGGGGCGAAGTGGGGAGGGCTCTGGACGGAAGCTGGGTGGGCCAGGAAGAAAGAGGCAGCACCCGGGGAGTAGAGGCCCTGCAGAGAGCCCAAGCAGGACAGGGGGCCAAGAACCCCCCCCCGAGCTCCCTGTCCCTGGCTGGCGCCGTGGGCCAGAAACTCACCCCAATGCTGGGTCTCCTGGCGCCGAAAGATCCAGTACCCCATTTTTTACTTGGGTTAATTAGCATTTTAAAGTCTAGTTTCTTGAGTTCTCTATATATTTTGGAGATCAGACCTTTGTCTGTTGCGGGGCTGGTGAAGATCTTCTCCCAGTCAGTAGGTTGCCTTTTTGTAAGTGAGAGTGTCCTTTGCTTTACAGAAGATTCTCAGTTTTAGTAGGTCCCATTTATTCAATGTTGCCCTTAATGTCTGTGCTGCTGGGGTTATACATAGGATGCGATCTCCTGTGCCCATCTGTTGTAGGGTACTTCCCACTTTCTCTTCTATCAGGTTCACTGTGTTCAGCCTGATATTGAGGTCTTTAATCCATTTGGACTTGAGTTTTGTGCATGGTGATAGATATGGGTCTATTTTCATTCTTCTACAGGTTGACATCCAGTTATGCCAGCACCATTTGTTGAAGATGCTTTCTTTCTTCCATTGTATAGCTCCTTTATCGAAAATGAGGTGGTCATAGGTTTGTGGGTTAAAATTCGGGTCTTCTATATGATTCCATTGGTCGACTTCTCTGTTTTTATGCCAGTACCACACTGTTTTCATCACTGTAGCTCTGTAATAGAGTTTGAAGTCAGGGATGGTAATGCCTCCAGAAGATCCTTTGTTGTATAGGATTATTTTGGCTATCCTGGGTTTTTTGTTTTTCCATATAAAGTTGATTATTGTCCTCTCCAGATCTGTGAAGAATTTTGATGGGATCTTGATGGGGATTGCATTGAATCTATAAATTGCCTTAGGTAGAATTGCCATTTTTACTATGTTGATCCTCTCTATCCAAGAGCAAGGGAGGTCCATCCATTTTCTGGTATCCTCTTCAATTTCTTTCTTCAATGCCTTTAAGTTCTTGTCAAATAGATCTTTCACTTCCTTGGTTAGATTTACCCCAAGTTATTTTATGCTGTTTGTGGCTACACCAAAAACCTTTTACAGCTGATAAACAGCTTTAGTAATGTGGCAGGATATATGATCAACTCAAAAAAATCAGTCGCCCTCTTATACACAACGGATATGGAAGCAGAGAGGGAAATCAGAGAAGCTTCACAATTCACGAAAGTTTGGTGATAGAAAACTTACAATTACTATTTCTCTTTTTAAATTTATTTTATTGAGCTCTACATTTTTCTCTACTTCTCTCACTGCCTCTCCCCTTACCTTTAGCTCTCTCCCATGGTCCCAATGCTCCAAGTTTACTCAGGAGATCTTGTCTTTTCCTACTTTGTTATAAGTCTATTTAATTTGCTTATCTGATCTTGATTAATTTTTGGTAAGTGGTATCTATCAAGGTAATTATTTATTTCTTTTAGAGTTTCCAATTTGGTGGAGTTTAGGCTTTTAGGGTTTGTATATTTTGTTGATTTTCCTGAAGAACTAACTTTTTTTTCATTGAATCTTTGTATTGTTCACTTTCTTTCTATTTTATTGAGTTCAGTCCTCAGTTTGATTATTTCTTCTGATCCTCTTGGGTATCACTACTACATTTTGTTATAGAGTTTTTAGCTGTGGTGTTGAGTTGCTAGTATTATATCTCTCCTGTTTTTGTTCATTTGTTTTGTTTGTTTATTTGTATTTTTTATATGTAGGCATTTGGTGCTTTGAACTTGCCTCTTAAATCTTCCCTCACTTTGTTTCATATTTTTGGATATGGTGTAATTCATTGTTATTAAGTCTTTTGAAAGTCTTTCTTTATTTCTGTCTTGGCCCACTTTTCATTCAGCATAGAGTTGTTCAGTTTTTATAAGCATGTAAGCTTTCTGTTGCTGATATTGACAATTAATTTGTGGTTGCAGAAAAATAGGATGCAGGGAATTACTTCAATTTCTTGTATCATTTGATTCTTCCTTTGTGTCCAAGTCTGTGGTAAATTTTGAATAATTCCATAAAGTGCACAGAAGAAGGTATATTCTTTTGTGTTGGAGTAAATTATGTTCTGAAAATAATTCCCAGTGTTTCTTGGTTTATAAAGTATGTTAATTCCAGTATTTCTCTGTTTTATTTTTGTCTAGGTGACCTGTTCATTGTTGATAGTGGGGATTCGAAGTTTACCATGATCAGTGTGTGAGTGGCAGTATGCAATTTAAGATGTAGTAGTATTTCTTTTATAAATTGTGTTCCCTTGCAATTGGAGGGAGGAATTAATGTTAAGAATTAAAATGTGATCTTGGTACATTTTTCCTTGATGAATCTCAAGTATTCTATGCTTTCTCTTCTGATTAGTTTTGGTTTGAAGTCTATTTTGATAAATGGCTATACAGCTGTAGGACAATGGTTTTACCCTGTAAAGATTTGTTTCTTGTACTTTTTAAATAAAATGCTGATTAGCAGGAAGTATAGGCGAGGTAACAATGTAGGAAGTGGAGGTGGGTCAATGAGAACTGGAGAATTCTGGGAAGAGGAAAGATTATTCTTTAGAGTCTTCATTGAAAAGTCATGTGCAATTCTAATATGTTATTCACTTTTGCCCTTGTAACTTTTAATATTCTTTCTTTTTTCTGGACTCTTATTATTTGGATGGTTTTGTGTCATGTGAAATTCTTTTCTGGTCCAATTTCTTTGTGTTATGCATGCTTTCTGTACCTTTTTATGAATCTCCTTCTTAAGGTTAAGACATTTTTTTTCTGAGACTATTAAAAATATTTTCTGGGTATTTGAGCTGAGATTCTTTTATTTTTCTCCTTCCATTCCTAATATATTTAGGTTTAATATTTTCATGGTGTCTTAGATTTCCTGGACATTTTCTGTCAGGAATTTTTTATATTTAACATTTCTTTGACTGATATATTCATTTCTTCTACCATATCTCAATGTTTGAGTTTCTCCCTTCCATCTTCTGTATTCTGTTGAAGTTTTCTGCTGTAGTTCCTGCTCAAATTCCTAATTTTTTTTACTTCTAGATTTCCCTTAGTTTATTTTCTCTTTATAGACTCCATATCAGTTTTCAGGTTTTGGACAGTTTTCTTCGTTTCCCTCCATTGTTTGTTTGTGTTTTACTGTATTTCTTTAAGACTTTATTTATTTCTGCTTTAAGGGCTTCTATCATCCTCCTACATCTTTTTCTTATTTTTCAGCTATGTTGAAATACTCAGAACCTGCTATGGTAAGAGAGCTGGGCTCTAGTAGAGAGACATGTTGCCTTGGCTGTTACTGATTTGGTTTTTATGCTGGTATCTGGGTTTCTGGGATTGAGATGCTTATAGGTCTTGCTGTTGATTTCTGGATTTGTCTTGTTAGGTGGATACTTTTCATGGTTGCTGTTTCCTTTCTGTGTATTTGGAGAGTGTGTGGCCTGTTGAGAAATTTTCTTTAGACTGATCATTGTAACCACTGAGGTTTCCAGGTAAAATAGTAAAATGTGGTATTGGGAGATGGCAATTATGAATGGGGATAGGCTAGGAGCTGAAGGGTTCCACAGGAGAGGGAAAACTAGGGTGTTCAATCAGGATCTGCTTATTTCATATTCTTACAATGACAGGGAGACAGTAAAAAGAGGTAACCCCAGTGGGTCTGTTATAGAGCCAGGGATGAGACTAGGGATTAGACATCCAGGACCAGAAGAAAAGAAAGAGATCTACACCGAACCTACTGCTTCCCTGTCAGGAGTGGTCTGGGATAAGCAAGGAGCAACTGCTAGAGTTGCGTAACGGGGAAAACAACCATGATGGAGAGGGAATTTGGGAGAAGAAGGTCTGTTGTGTCTAGAGGAGATGAAAATGAGAAGCAGGTAAGGCTGCCACAGGAATTCTGCTACAGAGCTGTGGATGAGACTGGAGGATTAGATCTGGGAGATCAGAGGAAAAAGAGATCTGCAGGCAGTCTACCTTGTTATATCGCAGACATATTTGTCATTTTTATATAGGAAGGCTACTAATTTTTAAGGTAAATTTTTATCCAGATACTTTGATGAAATTGTTTATCAGCCATAGGAGTTTCCCAGGAGACTTTTTGGCATCAATTGTATAAGTTATCATAACATCTTCAAATAAAAATACATTGATTTCTTTCCAATTTGTATGCCCTAGATTTCCTTCAGTTTTCTTATTGTTCTAGCTAAGACTTCAAACACTATATTAAAGAGGTGTAGAGTAAGTGGAGAATCTTGTCTTGTTCTTTTAGTGAAATTGTTTTGATTTACTCTCCAGTTATGTTGAGGTTGGCTATGAGATTGCTATAATCTATTTTTATTATGCTGAAATATAGCCTTTGCATCTTTAATCTCTCAGGACTTTAACATGAATATATTTTGGGTTTTGTAAAAGGCCTTTCCTCCATATAAGGAAGTAGTCTTGAAGGCTTTGTCTTTCAGTGTGTTTATTTTATAGATTATCTTTATGGATTTATCTATATTGAATGATCCCTGCATCTCTAGGATACATTCTGCTTTATCATAGTGGATTATATTTTGGTGTGTTCTTGGATTTTGTTTGTAAATATTTTAATGAGAATTTTTGCGTCTATGATCATAAGGTAATTTGATTTGTAATCTTTTGTTTCTCTCTCTCTCTTTCTCTCCCTTCCTCCCTCCCTCTCTCTGTCTCTCTCTCTCTTTCTTGTTGAGATTGTAGTTTGACTTCAGGCTGACTTTGATCTTTTCAAACAAATTGAGCAATGTTCCTTCTGACTGTAGTTTGTGGAATAGTTTGGGGAATATTTTCATTATTTACTCTTAAATAGTCTGGTAAAATTCTGTGCTAAAACCATCCTACCTTGAGCTTTTGAGGGGTGGCAGAATTTAATACTGCTTTTTTTCCCATAGGGGTTATATGTTGGTTTAAACTGATTCACTCATCTTTAACTAACTTCAGACCTCCTTATTTTTTATACTGTGTAGAATGTGTATTAGGGCAAACTAAAAATATTCTCTTCTATGAAAGGTACCCTGAATCCAAGAAATCAACATGCAAAAAATAAATAAATAAATAAATAAACACCATAATGTAAACTCATTTCTTCAACACTATAAAGAATCTATTCAAAATGTATCACAAGCATTAATGTAAGATCTGAAACCGAAATTTCTAGAGGAACAGAGTGAAGACATCTTCAAGATACAGGTACAGCAAGCTGCTGTTTGCAACCAAAATGCTTCCTCTCTGGAAAGGAAAGATTGGAGTGCGGAGAACTCCTACAAAACAGGAGAACACCTTCACCAGCTTATACCAGACTCAGAGTTACTACCAAGAATATAAAAATAAAAGAGCGAAACAGCATGCCAAATCATTCCATTTCTTATTAGAATAATGAATATGAGTGACAATTTCTTAAATGAAGAGATAAAATTCCCAATAAATATTTAAGGTAGTAGCTATTTTCATGAGCTATTAAGGAAGTGCAAATTCAAACATTTTTGAAGTTGAACCTGATAATCTTACTCTGTTTGGAAAGACTACTATGAAGAACACGAAAGCAATCTGTGCTGGGAAAGATGTGGGGATGCGAATGTGCTTGCTGTGGCATAGGCAGACTCGTGCTTAAACTCTGGAATTCAGCATACAGGGTTGTAAAAATCACTAAAGTTGAAACTCTGTATTATTTAGATCGATTATGATAATATACACAAATGAATCTATATTTGCCTACTGCACACATGCTTGTATATTTGTGTTTATTGCTATCCTATTCATCATACACAAACAACTTGTATAAACATGACTGATTTTTATTTGACTGTAAAGGAAAATTAAATTAAAACATACACAGGAAAATGAATGGAATGAGGTCATTAGCCATACTCAGGAAGATAAATGTATGACCTTCTGATGTAGAATGCAGATTTATGTACATATGTATGTAAATAAGTGTAAACATGTGTTGCATATATATGTATGTGTGTGTGTTTGCCTTCATGTATGTATGTGTGAGAATACATGAAACTGGAAAGGGGAAATGAGAATGGATAAGACAGTCCAAAGGGTAGAGGAGTATGGAAGAAGAGAGAATAAAAGAATATATATGCCATGAACACAGAAGGGGTAAATATTTGGAGACTAGAAATAAATAGAGGGAAGATGTGGGAGGGCAGATATTAGGGACAAATAAGAAAAGGACAAATACGTATACATATGAACACATACACATACATACTACCTTGTATGAGAAAGGGAAATACAAATAACTACCTTTTAAAGACAACAACAAAAATAAAAAGAGAGGGAAAACAAGAGAAGACAATTGTTCTTATATATCAATAGTACAATTGCAGTCTGAAAAATCATCCTTCAATGTTTACATATATATAAACATATCTGCCAACGTTTTAAATGATACATCCTAGAATAGCAGCCTCCATAATCCTTAAAATGCAATAGAATAAGAGGTTGTACATAGTCATTTACTTTTGAGACTCCACGGCACAAATATAGACAGATAGCCTATCACAAAAGAGATGGCAGATAAAAGAAATTACATGTTTTCAGGATGCCAAAGATAAGCTCAGAAGAGTAATGTAACAATGAAGTTAGCGTAGGTTGTTAGATATTCTGATGGACTGTGGAGGCAAGATGGCTTTTGTTTACTGCTTATTCTTAACGCATTCTTAGAACACACTAGTTGCTCTCAGATCTTTTCCAGTTAGTTATTGATGCAAACTTAGCCAGTACCTACTGGTAAAAGAAAAAAAAATCCTTAATATTCAACAGGTGAGGAAAGGTCCAAAGAGTGGATTAAGCTGCAGTCACAGAACTGTGAACATATAATACTTAACTGACGCAAAACAATCATCAAAATGATATGAATTCCAAATGCACCTGGTTTCTAACAAATCTTCTAATGAACTGATACTACACCACATGCAACAAACATTGCAGCATATGGATATTGCCAAGGACAACATCGAAATTTTTCCCAAGTTGGCAAAGACTGTGACATAAATAAGAAATAAGGTTGAGGCACAACTGAAGAGTCTTTGAGAAAATTTTCAAACTTCAAAACCAAACAACAAGGGCCGGAGAAATGGCTCAGTGGTTAAGAGCATTGACTGTTCTTCCAGAGGACCTGAGTTCAATTCCCAGCAATCACATGGTGGCTCACAATCATCTGTAATGAGATCTGGAGCCCTCTTCTGGCCTGCAGACATACATGGAGGCAAAATGTTTACATAATAAATAAATAAATAATAAATCTTTTAAAAAGAAACAAACAACAGTATATTTCTCAAAATGAGGCTGGGGGTACATTTTTCATCATAAGTAATAATTTTAAGAAACATGAAATAAAATATTTTGATTTTAATTTTGAAAATATGAATTATTAAAGTTACAGCAGGTATAAGTTAGGGTGAGCAGGCTATCACAAATGTGCCTGTTTTCACCCCACACCTTGGAAACTGTTCTACAGTACAAGGTTAAAACAGTCCTGTATTTGGCTTTGCACATTAATACTGAAACATTATTCCTTTGAATTTCACCCTAAGAGTGTTGTACTCATTCATACTCGTGACTAGAGAGTGTTGAATTTCTCATCTATAGTCCTATGAATCAATGTTTCATTTTTTTTAAGCTAAAAACTAAAAATGTACATTAAAGATGCAATTTCTTTGCAACCTTCTTTCAAGATTTGATTAATACAGTGCTATCTTGGCAACCGTCAGTACAAGGAAGGGATCACTGAGTGCTCAGGTACCCATCTGTGAGTTTTCTGGGACAAGTCCATATACACCAGGACAGGGATGTCTCAACTGTACTTCAGTGTGATCATTTTCATGGGTGTTGTCATACACACTCAAACTGTAGGTGTGTTATTCAGAGTTCTTCCTGTGGGTTTTATCAGGTTTTATGCTACCTCTCTTGTTTCAGTGTGCAGAGTGTTTATACAGTTCACCCAGGTGATTCCCTTCATCAACTCTTAGACTACTGATATTTTTCCCAGAAGTCCCAATAGCAAGATGATTTGGAAGGTTACATCCCACCCTGTTGTCCAACTTGCAGAAATTACTAACAGCTGTGAACTTTTCTAAACATGCCTCTCACCTGGTACTGTAGAAGTGACTTTCATTTGCTTGCTAAGCAAATCTCAATTTTTATAGACTATCTTCAGCATCTATGTTGTTAAGAATCCACATCTACACACACAAACTAACCTGCTCAGTTATAGCTGGTATATTCAGAAAGCTTCTCAGACACCTGGCTGTCATATCTCCTTTCTAAGTCACTATGTCACATATCTATCAACTCACATTGATGGATAGATTTGCTGTGTGTATGTTGGGAGTAACTTGTTTGAAAATATGTCTTCCTTGATAGACATCCAGATCCAGGAGGAAATGGACATACCTGGTATGGGACAGGAAGAGCCTAGTAATTCTTCTGAGCTTGCAGGGGACATGGAGGTGAAGGAATGATGTTCCCAGTGGTCAGAGCTCTACTACCTTTATATTTTTTGATCAGTATTACCTAATATGAAAGACAGTACTGTCATTTTTTGGAATAATTTTTGTGCTTCTGATAATCAAACCCAGGACCTCCTACCTACCAAGCTATTGTTTCTTCTCCCATGGCATTCCCTTGCCACTTTTTAAACATGTCTTTCTAGGAGGACTTCTTCAGTAAATCGCTTGCAAACCATAACTCAGCTGATGATCTAGTTTGTAAAAACTTTGCCTTGAACACAGATAGAGTGAAAAGTGCTGTGTAACGACAGCGCGTTGTCAGCAATTTATAATTCTGAGCAGTGAAGGGTGAAAAACATGAAAACAATAAACTCGTGGGAGTTATAGCAACTACAAATTTCTACCGTATATTTCCTTAACTACTTAACGCACATTAGCAAGTTCACTGCTTCTGTGTGTTGGAAATGATACAACATTTTTCAAGCCTTTCTTCTTCACCCCATTTATTATGCTCAAGCAATTAAGAAGTTTTGCTGCCATGTTGAGCTGTATCTCAGACAGCATTCACATCCAGGCTCACTTAGGGGTTGTTGGAAGGATTTAGTTCTTTGGGCGACATTGTTCTTACTTCCTCACTATCTGTTGAACAGAACAGAAGTCTCTCTCAGTTCTTTACATGTGACCATGTACATGTGGATTTCTTGAAACTGCTTTTTCAGTATAGAAAAGATGTGTATGTGTGTGTGTGTGTGTGTGTGTGGTGTGTGTGTGTGTGTGTGTGTGTGTGTGTGTGTGTGTGTAAGAGAGAAGAGACAGAGAGAGAGGAGACTGCCGAGAAAAGACATGGTCTTTTGTAACATACCAACAGATGTTTTAGCTTGTCATTGTGACTTACTGCTTTGGGCAGGGAGCCTCAGTTCAGCTCATACTCAAAGAACATTCCTCAGGGCATGGGCACCTGATGGAAGCAGAGCTGTCACCAAGCTTGCACCTACTTGGCAGCTGGGAAGCAAATTACTTGGACTGTTTGGGCTGAAACTTTCTTGTTCTGGTTTCCTTTCATTAAGCACTTTAATTTATGCCTTAAGTCTTGACTTCATAGCAAATGCAATGAAGCTGATCATTCAGTCTGAGGAAGAGAAGCTTGAACTGGTTATAAATAACACTGAAATAGCAGTATAGGAAAGAGGTCTTCGTAATAGTTTGACCCTTATATATGACAATGAGGAATACTGAGAATTCAAGAACAATTGCAGTGGGTTTTTGATCCTACTGCACGTACTGGCTTTGTGGGAGCCTAGGCAGTTTGGATGCTCACCTTACGAGACCTGGATAGAGGTGGGCAGTCCTTGGGCTTCCCACAGGTCAGGGAACCCTGATTGCTCTTCGAGCAGATGAGGGAGGGGGACTTGATCGGGGGAGGGGGAGGGAAATGGGAAGCGGTTGTGGGGACGAGGCAGAAATCCTTAATAAATAAATAAATTTAAATAAAAAAAAAAGAAATTCTGCCATGGGGAAAAAAAATAGAAAGCCTAATCCTTGCTGCTGCTGCCAGGTATTTCACAGTTTTTGAAGTGAAATGATGTTTAGATAATTTGCTTTTTTTTTTTACTTAATCTGGCTGACCACTGGAAGGTGTTTTATAGTGCTCTTCTACGAAAAGTCCTGTGTCTACTTCAGTACCTCCAATATGAATGAGCTTGACTCTTGGATATTAATGATTCATTGGCTCTTCTCATGCCCATGCTGACTGCTTTGACTCTAAACTCACTAATATAAGGATTTCAAATACTGAGTCCAGATGTCCCCTAGGATGAGCAGGACAGGCAGAGCCCAGGTGTGTTTAAGAAGGAAGTTTTATTTCTTTTGAAGTTTTAATTTTAAAGTACACTTAGGACGATAGCCAGACTCTGTGTGCAAGGCAGTGGAAGGGGTGCACGCAGCCCCATTCTCTCCACCACCATCATTCTGTGGACACTTGCATATATCAAATAATTTTAATTTATTCTTCTCTCATACAATACATCCCAACAGCAGCCTCCCATAAATGTCTTCCTTCAAGTTCTTTCTCACCTCCCCTCTCCTCCCGATCCACTATTTCTCCATTTCCCTTCAGAAAAGATCAGGCCCTTTCAGCTATTTCAAACAAACATGGCATAATGAGATGTAATGAGACTAGGCATAAGCCTTCTTATCAAAGCAGCAAAAGAGAGACATCCCCACTCGCATTGTAGGAGTCTCACAGAAACCCCAAGCCAAACAACCACAGCGTGTATGCAGAGAGCCTAGTGCAGACTTATGCAGCCTTCCTGCATTATATCTAATAAATATAAGCTAGTAGGCAATCCTGCCAGGATATTCATCACGTAGAGTTTGACCTTCAGCCTGTCTGAAGTTTCAGAAAGGATTGAGAAGTCCCTGCCCCTAGAAGTTAATAAGAAAACCAAGTAGCTTTAAATAAAAAGTAGCTACTGTATGCCATATTGAATGGCCATTTATGTTCACTGATTCAGGATGAACTGTAAACACTGCCAAGGACTATGGCCTCTTTTTATTTTCAAGTATGCATGAAGGTCATCACTATACATTTTTGAGTTGTTTAAAACTTATTTGAAATTAAATTATGACTATAGGTAATCATTACTACAGTAATTGCATACATATGTTTATGAGTGTCTGTGTTTTAAAAAAAAATAGTAGTAAAATGGAAGACTTATTTTATCCACAATTTTAAAAAGTGCTTAACACCTAAGGTACTATTTCCTAGGTAGACACTCACACAGAAGAATAAAATATTGGAGCTGCACAATTCATGTAAACACACAACGATGCAGCCTTGTAAATTCATTATTTTTCTGGGGTCTATCTTGAATGCAATATAATTTATACACCTGTTAAGTAGATGCAGTTTTTATTTTGCCTAAGGGCTACTAAGTCTGAGAACTGGAAGACATAGATAAGATCATCACCTGTAACCCACCGTACAGCCTTCACTATCTGCGGAGCTCCTGGCAAGAACAGGTGAACGTCTAACCTCTAGCTGTGGTTCCACTTTCCCAAGTGAAGTTGAACAAGAAGTGTGTAATGTCTCCCACTTCATTCAGAATGATTTCATGAATAGAAAGGACATGAGCGAGAGATTTGGGTGGTGGAGACACTAAGATTCTTTACAAGCTGACAAAGTAAGCAAGAACATCTGGCCTATTCCCAGAAGCCTAGAAAAGTCTGTTTCAATGGATTTTTGTTTATCCTTCATTTCATAAAACCTTCCTTATTTTTAATTTTTCATGCAATGTATTTTGTACATATTCTTAAAAGCAATATAAATCTGATTATTTTTCACAAAATTGATAGGTATTTCTTTACTACTAACAGAAATATTTTCATGTGTGTACTGTGCACACTAAATTCTTTTAAAAATAAGGATCATACTATAGCTATAATTTATAAACATACATATAAAATATATTATTTTTATTTTTCTTTAATGTTTGTGTTGGGCACTGAATCCAGAACCATGTGCCCGCTAAGCATCATCACTGAACTATAATTTTAGTTCTTACAAATTAGTTTTTAAATTTGAAATGTCATTCCAATTTTGAAGCCCTTGTTAGAGATCTTTCCAATGCTTTCTCCCCTCACTCTTGCTACAACCAATGCTGCAAGGTAGAAATAACCCTATCCAAGGGATTGTGTAAGGATTGGTGGCGCGACTCACAGCACCCTCTTCCCTAGCCTTCCAGTCTTGTGAGCAGGTGCAGCAGGCACATGAGATAGTCCACACCACAAAGCATAAGGAACGAGACCTGGAGGGCTTTGGGCATGCTCTACTTTAAAAAGACAAATCGTACTGCCACCTGAGCCCAGGTTGATGATTGTGGGCCATATTACTGCTGAAGGCCATTTCTGAGACCATGCTCCTATTACATCCAGGGGCTGTGTTGTTGTCCACGGTCTGTGTTACCATCAAAGGTTTTGTGTGTGTCTTTGGTGTATATTGCCAACTGAAGCCATGTTGATGTCCATGATCCGAACTCCCACTGTCTGTAAAGGGCAAGGTGCTACTGTTGCAATGTTCTTGCTGGCATGAAACACACAGTTGAGAAAGAGGAACATAAAAAGCTTCTGTTGCAACCCCAATGTCCCACTCAAAAAAAAAAAGTAAGAGTCTAGACAGAAATTTATTGAAGAGAACTCTTAAAAATTGGGTAAGCATAGCTCCTGCAGGGCTGTGGGAGAAGTACAGCTCAGTTATGTTTAAGTGGCTGTACTCTAGGAGTTAGATCATGCTCCAGTGAGCATATGGACAACACAGACTATTTGTTTTTTTTTTTTTACTTTTTCTTCCTTATATTTTTTGGAAGTGAGGATCACAAGTATGGCAGTGTGTTACAGACCTTGGAGAACTGATTGTGAGTGAGTGTGATCAGAGTTCATGATGTGAAATTCCTAAACATTTAATAAATATAATATGTTGAAAAGAAAAATGAACACATATAACATGGACCTTTTATCTCCTTCCATCTTAAACACAGATGGGAAAGAGCTGATGCTTTAGGGCCACTCTGAGAATCTAAGAGACACACCAAGGATCACAGACACTGTATCCTGCTGCACTGGCTGGTTTTGTGGGTCAACTTGACAGAAGTTAGAATCATCAGAGATGAAGGAGCCTCAGTTGAGGAATGCTTCCTTTAGATCCAACTGTAAGGCATTTTCTCAATTAATGATCAATGAGGGAGGTCCCAGCCCATTGTGGGTGAAACCATCCTTGGGTTGGTAGTCCTGGGTTCTGTAAGAAAGCAGGCTGAGCAAGCCTGTAAGCAGCACCCCTGCATGGTTTCTGTATCAGCTCCTACTTCCAGGATCCCACCCTGTTTGAGTTCCTGACCCAACTTCCTTCAATGACAAACAGCAATGTGGAAATCTAATTTGAATCAACCTCTTTCCTCCTCAGCTTGCCTTATGGTAATGGTAATTTGTCACAGCAGTAGAAACCCTAACTAAGACAACTGCCTTCTTCTAGGTTCAAGAATATAGAACTATAATTGGTTTCAGACACTGTGGTTGTTTCTTCTGAACTTTGTAGCCAAATATGACTTTCATTATAAACTTGTCATAACTTTTCTTTACACCCAGGTTGCATATCAGTAGTAGAGATTTGACTATGATAACTAATTTCCCATTGTTTAATAAAAGGCACTAAGTCCCAACAGATATTTAGAGAAAATGCTGCATTCCACTTTGTCTTCTTTCCTTCATTCTAATCCTGAAGACACAAGTATGACAAATTGAAATTCGCCTGCATCTTGGTAGTCATCCTGTTATATAATATTCATACAGACTCATTCACAAAAATTAATATTTTTGAAATTCTGATTGAGTTCAAATCACTAATCTTTTAGAAGAGCAGAGAGACGCAGTGCTTGGCTATAGATGTGCACATAAAGAGGGAGTCAGCCTTCACATTGCCTTTATTCTTCAGAGGGCACAGCGTAGCCAGTTAAGAAAGCTGTGACAATGTTGTCCGAGATTTTGAGCCTTATGAGGATGAGATTTAATCTTCACAGCTCTGAAGGTTAGTGTATAAAGGCCAGGATATCAACATGGTTCACTGCTGAAGAGGTCCAATCTTCCTTTCTCAGACTGTACATTTCTTACAATGGTCACATGGCAGATTAGAGGAGAAATGTATAAATGCCCTTAAGATACTTGTAAAGGTCATAATAGCATTTAAAAATACTGCTCGCTCATGGTCTTATCATATCAGAAAGTTATTTTGTAAATATTTAAATAAACAACCTATGCAAATTTTTGTTCTTTTTTGTCTTTCTTGCAATTTCTTCCTTTTATTCTTTTACGTTTACTTATTCCTTTCCTGTCCCCTTCCTCATTTAGATTTTTCTACATCTTAAATCTATGTAGAATTTTCTTTTCCTTTTGGCTATAATCACCTCTTATAAATGTATTCCCCCCAAAAGCATACTATAATATTTTGCTTATGATAAAATATTATATAAAGTAATATACTATATACTTCTTAGTGACTTCCTTTGTCATTTTAATATTGTTTCAGTGTTCAGACATATAGATGAACATATCTATAGTTAATTCAATTGAACTGTTACATAATATTCAATGGTAAGAATAACCTGCAATTTATAACCTATATCGTTAATAAATATTTTGGTTCTTTCTCACACTCATCTTGTTTCTGATAGATGAAATGTATTTTATTGTCAGCTGACTAAGCTACTTAATGAACATTTCTGAGTTCCTTTATTGTTGATTCAAAGTTCTACAGTTTCTAAATTATTAAGAAAGGGTACGGATAACTTACCTAGAAAATGTAAAAGTATTATCTAAATATCCTATCAGAATATACTTACAGGGGCTGGAGAGATGGCTTAGTGGTTAAGAGCACTGACTGCTCTTCCAGAGGACCAGGATTCAATTCCCAGCACCCACATGACAGCTCACAACTGTCTGTGACTCCAGTTCCATGGGATTCAAAACCCTCACATAGACATATATAAAGGCAAAAACACCAATGAATATAAAATAAATAAATTAAAAATATATATACTTGTATTGACAGGACAGAAAAATGGCTAACTTTTTTGCTTAAAGTTGATAATATTTGACCACTTAACTATTGATAATTACTGGATGTGAAATGATATCTCACTCTGAATTAATTAGAATTTACTTACCTATTAAATGGTATTCAGATATTTGTTTTAAGATAAAATATTGAACTTTAAATTTATCTTATACTCTCTTAAATCAAAAGAGATCAGAATTTAATCTTTGAAAACTGTGATCTTTTCCTTAAGGTTTTATACCTGTTCACACATTAAGTTTTTATTAATCAGAGAACAGTTACTAGCTACATGCTTGAATCTTCCCTCCTTCAGCCTTACAAATGGTTTTCCCCCATAAAGGATATTTTTAAAATATAGCCACCAACAAAATGACATTTATTGATGCAATCTCAGGCCAATACATAAGTCGGATTTTTACCGTTGTAACAAAATACCAGGCATTATCAATTTCTAAATAAAATGTTCATTTTGGATCACAATTCCTTTTGCTTTTCAGTGTGATAACAGTCCATTAGCAGGTGTGGTAGTTTGAGAGATTATGGCCCCTATAGGAGGGAATAGCACTATTAGGAAGTGTGGCCTTGTTGGTGTAGGTGTACCATTGTTGGAGGAAGTGTGTCATTGTGGGGTGAGCTTTGAGGGTTCCTTTGCTCAAGCTATACTCAGTGTGACACATAGTTGCTTCTGTTGCCTGTGAATTAACAAGTTGCAGCTCCTTTGCTAGAACCATGCTGCCTTGCTTCCCACGATGATGATAATGGACTAACCCTGTGAACTGTAAATAACCACAATTAAATATTTTCCTTTATAAGGGTTGTATGGTCATGGTGTCTCAAAAGAGTCATCTTAAGGCTAAAGTGCAGAGATTTGGATCAATTCTGTTGACAGAGGAAATCTCAAAACAGTATAGTATAGTATAGACTCTGTCTTATGGCTATTAGTGTTACTTCTTACGAAAATTTATAATGAAAAACAGCAAGATAATCAAGAAAAAATACAAAATGTACAATTAGAGGGGGAAAGGAGTACCAGGAAGCAAGATACAGCTAAATTCTATATTATAAAAGATAAACAGATTAAGAAATAGAACAAAGGGAGTGATGACCTTAGTGCAAGATCCTATCCACGTAATTTTTCAGTTTGCAAAAAGAAATTAAGGAAAAACTTAGACCTAGGTGTGGTGAGGCACACCTTTAATCCCAACAATCAGAAGACAAAGGCTGGCAGATCTCTAAATTTGAGGCCAGTAGGCAGTGAAGGAAACTACCAAAAACAGAAAGTTGGCAAAGATGTAATTGAACGAGGGGGTCATATTCCAGCCCCAGCTAGCAGCAGAACTGGGCAGATTTGGCCACATTGTTCTGGCTTTAGAGTAAAGAATAGAAGAAAAGGCTTATGGACTCTTCTCTGTGACTAAGAAAAGACATTGACATCAGTCATATTTCTGGGGTGTCTGCCCCGCACCGCGCCCCTTGTCTGCGCTCTGTGCGCTGGCACCCAGTTCGCGAGCTTTGGGCAAGGGGGCTGGAGGTTAAAATACACAGACACACACAGAGAGACAGCGACACGGGTCATCCTTGAATTCCCCAAGAATGCCCCTTTTATTGTTCAGGGGCAGATTATATAGAGATAGCCACGCCCCAGCCAAACCCACCAGAAACCACTCTCCTGCCATCAGGAACTCCCAAAGGTCTTGTGCTCAGAGCAGCTGTAGGCACTCAGATCACGGGAAAACAAGTTGTTTACAAGAAATTCAGGATCTGGGGTCTCACTGTTCCCAACAGGCGTTCATGAATGGAGGCCGAGAGAGGCCATTGCATGAAGCTATGAAGGCGAGGCCTAAGTAAAATCATATCTTTTAAACATGACAAGACTAATGCACTCAAAAAAATAGTGGCAACCATATTTATCCTCACAAAATTTTGTTATAAGATTAAGCCAGCAAACATTCCTGAATACAGGGGGAAGGGATCAATCAGACCCACTTTAGGTTGAGGAGACATTGACAACTGATGTTATTCATGGGAAATAGAGTCAGTTGGTCAACTGTCTTTATGAGTTCATCCTTGATTGTTCCACTGCATCCTTGAATGACTGTCCATAAGTATGCAAGCATCACTAATACACATGAAATACAAAAAATTAGAAGGTGCTTGGAAGAGTAGACCATACATATTGGAGGAATTAAGGGAAGGAGTGGAGTTAACATAACCAAAACACACTCAACATGTGTGAAAAATTTAAAGAATAATGTACTATATCATAAAAATGTAATTGAAAGGGAATTAATAGTTATGCTTGTCTGCACTTACTAGCATATATACAAATATCATTTCTCCCTTTACAGTTATGTGCTTCCTAGAAATTAACTACATAATGAGACAACTTCATAGAATACTAACCTTATGTGTAATTGTCAGCATTTTTGTTATTAACTAGGTAACTTGAAGCAGAACCACAGCCATCACACCATTGAAATCCAAAAATGCTCATCCTGATTAGAATGCATTTGTTGAACTGATAGTATACAGAGTATTATAGTGATGGTCAAAGGGAGAAATTAATAAAGTCAATGGCTTTTTGCAAAACATACTTAGTATTCAGCTTTTACACATGTTACAAATTTTCTCACCCAATAAAAATTACATGTCTGTTACATAATATATAATACTTGAAAATAAAAGAAGAAAATTGATAGTCATAATTTTTACCTGAAGAACAGAGCAGTGGACTATGAATCACTTTGGTTTATCAGAGTGATATATTGATTATAGCTATAATGTTAATTAGTTTAAACCATTTCTGGTAAAATGTTTATTAATTAGAGCCATACTAAATTGAACTCTTAATTAAATGGGATAATTTAAGTCTCTGTTTAATCCTGTTAAGATAATTTTAGAAATTACAAAAATTCCAAATAAGTAATAAGGATTAGAAAATTTGAAGATAAAATATATTACCACTCTGTAGATTTTGCAAATTTAGTAAGGAGATTCAGTGAGATCAATTCAGATACTTGTAGATAAATGATTATCTTTTATTTACCTAAATTCATGTTTGAAAATTTTGTTTGACAATTATATTGCAGAAAAGATATCATGGACCCTTTTTTCTCCTGTCTGTCAAGCATAACTGTAAACATTGAAAATAGTGAGTAGAAAATTGAATAAGAAATTTGAATTGTAGTAAGGGGAGTGTGAGATTGATGGAGGAAGGTCGTTGGTTAAATAAAAAGAAACTGTTTGGCCCTCATTGGTTAGAAGATAGGTGGGAGGAGTAAACAGAACAGAACGCTGGGAGGAAGAGGAAGTGAGCTCAGACTCCACAGCTCTCCTCTCGGGAGCAGACGCCTCAGAGAGGTGCCATGCTCCGCTCTCCCGGGCAGATGCACACGATGAAGCAAGCCGCCAGGTTAGACGTTCTGAACCTTTCCCGGTAAGACCGGTGCTCACAGATTATTAGAGATGGGTTGATCGGGATGTGAGAATTAGCCTGTAAGGGCTAGAGCTAAAGGGCCAAGCAGTGTTTAAATGAATACAGTTTGTGTGTTGTTATTTCGGGCATAAGCTAGCCGAGCAGGCTGCCGGGGTGCTGGGAACGCAGCCCCGCCGCTCCTATTACTGCATGAGATGCTTTGGTATTCCTGAGCAGATATGTCATAATATCAAAATACTTCATACAATCACCTAGCAAGGGATAGCCACCTCACATCTAGCATTTCCTGGTAACTAGTTGATCAATACAGACAACCCCAATAGTCAAATTATTCCCATAAACCAAAATCGAGGCCCTGTATCATCCTAACAACCTAAAATTAATGTCAAAGAAAGCTAATAGAAAGCCAGACCAAACATAAACAGCAAAGAAAAGTATTTCCATTCTATCAAGCCTAAGACATCCTGTTTTCTACAGAGGAATACTGAGTGAGAAAACAAGTGCCATCAGGATGGAGCTAGTCCCACCAAATGTCTGAGGGCGCATATCCTTTGTTCCTTAGATCTTCACACCAGAACACAGAGAGCAGTGGGGAGGATAAGGGTGACACTGGCGACGATAGCACACCTGCACTGAGAGTCTGGTCCAGAAAAGCTCCTGATATTTGTGAACCCAAGTCCTTCTGCCCATTTAAAGCACACAATTGGAATGGTCAAAAAATATCTATGTGTACTGGCTCAATTCACAAACCAACTTCATACTCCTGGGTGATGGACTTTGCCAGCCACAAGCATTTAATCAATAAGTAGGCACTAATTATCAGATCCCATTTTATTCTTTTTGCTGTGAGAGATGTCAGACATACAGGTCTAGAAAAATGCACCCACATCACTCACACAACATATTTCAAACAGAAACAACAAACTTCAACAAGAAAAATTGTAAGACTAGATATAAGCCATAATGCTTTATAAACTGTTACTGAACCCACAATCCACAGGGGAATGTGAATATGCATGGCACACAAAATTAAAGTGACTGTTTACTAAAATAAAAACCTAAGCATGAATCTAGAAATGCCTCAGATAGATTTAAAAAAATCACTCACTAAACTAAAATCACAGCTTATATTTTCTGTATATATAATAAATAATATATATGTTGATATATATTATATATGTAAAATAACACTTTTATGAATCATGTTGTTTAGCAAATTCAAAGTGTGCTGAGATATTATCTGAAAGAATTTATACTGTAGAATTTGACAATGAAAGCCTGTTAAAAGGTTAAGACAGGTTAGTAGATAGGGTATCTCTTCAGGAAGGCAATCTGCACACCATCCAAATAATATCCAAGAATGAAAAGTTATCCTTAACGGATAAATTTCATACCTTGGAATCACATGTGCAGAATGAGGACAGGAGGTTATGTGAGTCAATGAGATCACTAAAATTATACACTGGTCAAGAAATTCAGGCTTTAAAAAAGGTAGTGGTAAAAAGATTTGAAACAATTGAGGAAATTATCAGTACGGATAAGCAGGGAAGAAAGATAGAAGCATAGGATTTAGCCTTACCAGTACCTGTCAGAGTGAGAGATGACTTACCCTTGATCATTAACTTTCTAACCTGTAATCACCTCTGACAAACCATCAAGTTCTAAATGCCCAAAAGGATCCAAATAATGTAGATGGAAACCTATAGGTATGAATAATCTAAAAGAAATTAAGGAAGCAGTAATATCTTATTGCTTGCATTTACCATTTGTTAGGGAAATTTGTTAGGGCTTAAAGCAATATGACCACCTCACATGATTGGCTTGAATTAGTCTCTGGTCCTTGAAGATGGACCTCAACTGCTATAGAAATTCTACTAGTGAGAAAAGCCTTCTGAATATAACAAGAACTAATGAATATATCTACTCATAGAGACTTGGCAGTATGCTCAGTATCTGAACGGGTCTACACCATATAAGGTCCCTGTATTGAGAGTAAAAGTAGACATAAGTCTCCATTCCTAACCCAGAAACTCCTGGTAAAATGCTGTAATGAAAAAGAAAAAAAAGTAATAGAAATAATTGTGATGGTAATAATAATAAAGTCTTATGAGAATGGCAAAATAGTGGAATACTTGCCGGGTGGTGGTGGCGCACGCCTTTAATCCCAGCACTCAGGAGGCAGAGGCAGGCAGATCTCTGTGAGTTCGAGGCCAGCCTGGTCTACAAGAGCTAGTTCCAGGACAGGCTCCAAAGCCACAGAGAAACCCTGTCTCGAAAAATCAAAAAAAAAAAAAAGTAGTGGAATACTTTTAATGTGGATGCAACTTTTTACAGCTGTTATCTAGAGTTTAAAGAAAGAAATACATATAATTAAGAAATAAACCCTATATATACAGTCAAAGGAAACAAATCACAAGTGAACTCTACTTTCACTTCCATGTTTATTGCCACACTCTTCATAATAACCAAAATATTCACTCAGACTAAAAGTCCATCAACAGATAGATGTATAAAGGGAACATGGGATAAAATGTTACATATTATAAAAATCGTTGATATTCTGTTGTTTTAGGAAACAGGGAGAACCAAAAATTATTGTGTTAAGCAAAAGAAGCAAATACAAAAGAACCACCATGTATTTTATTCATAAGTGGAATCTATCAAGCCAGTTTTTTAGAAGACATAGGATAGTGCTAACTACAGACAAGGATGTGTATGAGATGGGGTGGGGAGAGTAAACAAAGATGTGATAGAAAGAATAAGAGAAACTAGAATCCCAGAACACTAGAATTAGTTTTAGTTTTTCTATTGCGCAATCGGGCAACTGTTGATTAAATAAATAAATGATATATTTCCCCATGAGTAGGCCATAAATGTTCTAACATATAAAAGTGATTGATTTTTTAAGAGATGGAAAATTTCATTACTCTAATCTAATTATTATATATTGTTCACATGTATTAAATTACCATAATGTAGTCTGTAAAGATGTCTAAATATTATTTCTCAATAAAAAAGTCATGTTTGTCGAACAACAGTGCCAGCTGCATGCAAGAGATTTCATTATGAATTGTTAGGCACAGAAGTTGTCTTCCGGAACTAGATGATAAGGCCCTAATGCTGAAGATGACTTCATACCTTGGTTGCAAGCTGGAACTGAGCGGAAAGCTTCCTCACTGCTGGCAATCTTCCAAAATGCTGGAAGGTGCTTTTAGACTTCTGTGGGACACAGAGAGTAGAGAGTCTGGCCCCACTGTGACCCCCCCCCCCCCCCGGACTGCAATGGCCACTATCTGGGAAAGGTGTGCCTACTGATACAATATTGCTGTGATTTATATGAGGTTAACTATCGACTCCTGGATAGGATTGGAAGCCAGTCACACAGGAAGGAATCTGTGCCTGCTACTGTCTACCCAACGCAAAATCCATGGATTTGGAAATTATAAGGCATAGAGGGTAAGTTGCTGCTGTGATTTAGCTAAGTTGGCATGGAAAAAAATGATGACCCACATATTTATATCAATAAACAAATGCTACTTTAATCCTTAATTAGAGAAGAGTCTCTCTGAAGTGACTGATAGTGGATCCGGATGCTCATGGCTGGTCAAGATGCTTATATATGACTATTACTATTCAATCCTAAATGGTACATTTATAGCACTCTTTCTGAGGCTCAAATTTATTGTGGGAGACAGAATAAAAGAATGTAAGTGCTGAAACCTAGGGAGAACATCTGAAAATTGCTATCTTAATGACATGAGACAGTCATTGCAAACATGATCTCACAAACTGCTGTGGTTACCCTCACTGGGCCTTCTCAAGACCAGGTCCTTCAACAGTTTGATCATGGATCATGGAGAAACTCATGGGGTCCTATTTCTCTGAGTTGAACTATTAGCACCTGATGAATTCTTGGGGGAATATCAGCTATTATACTTAGTTATGTACCAAGTGGTAAATGCACCAAGCTCTAATGGATAGTTCCAATCTTCTGGGCACACATGGCAATATGTGTGGGTGATGCTGGATTCCCCTTTGTATGCTGTGAATACCACAGGCTAATAAAGAAACTGTCATTGGTCTGCACAGGAAATAAAGGTAGATGGTGAAAACTAAACTGAATGTGGGAAGAAAGAAGGAGGGGTTAGAGAGAAGCTGTAGAGCCTCTGCCAGAGACAGATATACTGAAACTTTGCTGGTAAGCCAAGATCTCTTGGTGATGTACAGTTAATGGAGATGGGTTAAAATAAGATGTAAGAGCTAACCAATAAGAAGTTAGAGCTAATGGCCCAAGCAATGATTTAATTAATACAGTTTCTATGTGATCATTTTGGGGCTGAGCAGCCAGGAAAGCAACAAGCAGATCTCCTACAGCATGTGGGGCTGTAAATTCTATTCATGTTTCTTCACATATTTAGTAATTTTTCTTTTCTAATTAAATGTAATGCCTTGAATCACAGAGATTGTAGATTCTGCTCCAAAATGCTTTCCCTAAAGATAAGTCATTTTTATTTTATAAGAAAATTATTCTGTTTTAATACCTATCACAATTGATGTTGTCAAAAGATTATATCTCTCCTTATTCTACCCCCCCCCCATCAATTACTAGCTTCTCTCCTTCGGGTACTCTCTGTATACTATTTTATGAAGATGCCATTCTGAGTTTAACTACAGATGTGGAGAGGAATATATACAGAGATTTTGAGAACTCTGGTTGTGTTTCTTCCACAGGAATTAGATTTATTCCGTGGTCTGCATGCAGTCAACTGTATTTACTACAGCTCCCAATTTATAATCCTGTAAATCACTAGATTGCTGTTTTATTCTATATAATAAAATATAATTACATAATACCTCTCTTGGAAGTTCATACCTCTGTGATGGTTTGAATAGGAATGGCTTCCATAAACTCAAGTTTTTGAGTGCTTGGTCCATAGAGAATGGCACTATTAGAAGGTATGGCCTTGATGGAAAAATTTTGTCATTGTGGAGGTCGACTTTGAGGTCCTGTATTCTCAAGTTACTCCCAGTGTGATACACAGCTTCCTTCTGCTGACTATGGATCAAGGTAAAGAACTCCGTGCTCTTTCTCCAGGAACATGTGTGCCTGCATGCTGCCATGTTCCACCATGATGATAACTGTAACCTAGCCCCAACTAAATGTATTTCTTTATAAGAGTTGTCACGATGGCACACAAGATATTTAGCATGTAAAAAGCAGGACTTTTGGTTTTTGTTTTTAATAGCTTCATATTGAAGCTAAGACTTTTACCACAAACAAGTTGAATGGCAGGCCTAGTATGCTGTATCTTGTTACATAAAGCTGTTGCCAGAATCTTAGTAAACAGAATGTTTAAAAAAAAAAAAAGAGTTGTCACGATCATGGTATCTGTACATGCCAATAAAAACCAAGCCATTACGACCTCTTATACATTAATTCTTATGCTCATATGTGCATATACATAAATATTCTTAAATTTAGCCTAAGCAGTCTGTATCATATTCTGTAAACATATATTTTCCAGGATGACACTTTGATATTGGATTATCCAGTGGTGTACTTTTCCTTGGAAAAGTCTATTTCTCCCTCTTTTAGTATTCCTTTGTTGCCTGTGGTTCTTTGTGTAAGTCTGAGGCCTCTGGAGATTTCCCACACCCAATTTAGCATATTTGTTGTTGCTATTGCTGTTATCCTTGTTCAGCTCATGCTGAAAATTTATGAATGTCTGGATGTAGGAGGACGTCTGACAGAAAACTCTGATTCTGGTTTTAAACTTTGGCTTTGTTTAAATTTAACAAGTTATCCTAATTTTCCAATGTACTTACTCAGCTCTCAACTTAAAAATCAATTGAAGAAGAAAGCCAAATATTTATCTGTAGTGAAATGTCTATGTCTGGAAGGGCTAGCCTTGTTCCAGTTACCTCACTGGTATGTTTTCTTTGACAGTACTGAGCTCTTATTCACGAGTCCTGCTCAGGACAAATGCAATACATTAGTGCATAATTGTCCTTAGGGACAATATTCTTTCTTATTAGTTGTTTCGCTCTTAACTTTGTTCCTTTGTTTTAAAAGTTCTTGAAAATTGGTTTCCATCAATATATTTCTCTGGTGACAAGCATTATGCATTTCAGAAACACTCCAGTGCTACCTCCATCATCCTCCATAGGGAGCCAATTTCTCTAATGGCTCTTATTCACAAGACATCATGAAACAGGAGAATTAAAAATGCTTTTCTTTGAATCTGTGATCCATAGAACAATTTTGGATTGCAATTGCAAAAATTATATATAACTTTTGATGTAAATCCTTGGAGCTTTCATTATATTCATTTTTCAAAACAAAAAGTGAAAAATTAAAATACAAATGCTTATTGTATATTCTATAGCTTCTAAATATCAATAAATTGTGATGCTCAAGGGAATAGATTATAGAAAATTTTGACTCTTTTGCTAACATCCAAATTGTATAAGCTGTTGAAAAACAATACCTATTAACAGGAAGAGACACTATGAAAAGAAGTTGTTCCCTGTGATTCAGACATACAGCATCCTGATGGTAATAAATCTTCTGGCTGAATCTAACTTTTATTTGGATTCTTTCACTCCTAAATGTAAACACTTTGCAAAAGTAAGATGTTAAATCTTGCCAAAAATATTGCTCATTTGGGCAGCTCATGTAGCACAAGTGTGGCTTTTACTTACTAGTATAACTTTTCAAGAATCCTCATTATTGTAACACTCTTTAAAATATGACAATTGACTCAATAAAATATGTATAACAATTTCCACTCAGCTAATTGTAATATGATTGTCATTTAGAAGAATGGAAACATAGGACACCTGGGGTCTCATATAATTTTTAAAAGGCTTATTAAATGCTATATACTGCTCACTGATGTAAAACATAAAGAAATCATTCAACAATAGAGATGAGAATGCCAAGATGAAGGCTTATTAAAAAGGAATGGAATTTCATTATATTCTCTTTTTATTTGCCTCAATTCTACCTTCTTTAAGATTATTTATCAATTCTTTTTCTTTTAATCATACTAAGATCTCATCAATTAAAGATTAAATTTAAGGTCTGAAAGTGAATGGGTGGGTGACTAGTTCAGTAGAGAAAGGGAATCTGACAGTCACCAAAAAGTGTAATAGGAGTGAGTAATATCAAAATACTTAAACATAAGCAATACATATTTAAGAAAATGGCATAACATAATCCATTGTTAAGTGTAATTAATATATGATAATAAAACATTTAGAACTATTGATATTTAAGTAATGATGCCAAATTTAGATGTACTACACGTGTTTCCAATAAAAATATAGGGAGTTAATATTATGGTAAAATGCAGTTCACCCATTACAAAGTGAGTCAAATCACTGAAAAGTGAGAAGTAACATAGGTGTGATGATGTTGCAAATGTGCATTGATATGACCCCTAAGTAGCACGTTCAAGTCATACTGGATAAGATCATAAGTACTTCTATAAAGTACTTATCATTTATATTTGGGTAACTACAATCTGACAAAGTTTTATTTGACTTTGAATTGTGAGCTCTCTCAAGTTACTCCTTCATTGCATCTCGTCTAAAGAGAAAACACTACCTATTTTACATAACACTGTGAAAAGATAATAAGATAAAGAACATTAGAGTATCTTGGGTGTATTATGTTGTCTGTCCATGGTCATCATACTTACAGGAGAATTTGGAAATGATGACCATGTCATGCTTTGTGATATTATAAAGAGGAATTTTTTCAGCCATCATACTTCCAAACTAAAACATTTTGATTTGTTTTGTATAATCTTTTTAGAATTTGTTGTCAAACAAGGATCTATTGATGCTCACTGTCTGTTCATAATGAAGAGAGACAGAAGGCATGTTCCTTCTCTGTCCCTTTGATTCTCTTCATCAATCAGTTCTTCTAATATTGCATAACTAAATTCCTCTTTTGATTGAGGATTGTGGATATGAACCTGAAGGAGAAAAGGAATCATACATGCTCCAATTTGAGAACATAAAGACCCCATATCTCCTTGCTGTTCAAAGATAAGCAATGGTCAGAAGTGCTAATGGTATTTTAAATATGATTTTGTTTTCAAATATTCTACCCCACAGTATTTTTTCATGCTTTTCTTCCTATAATATTGTATTATTTTTTTCTTCTTATAATTCAATGAACAAATATCTACTTACATAAATTAGCTTAAAAATGTTACTACTAGACAAGTCAATTCAATGACAATATATTTTAAAGATAAAAACCACTGGATGAAATTTGATGAACAAAATTTTTTCCTTATGTGTACATATAAGCTCTAAATATGTTAATTTCCCATCTGTTACTTGACAACCCCAAAAGTTCTATATTTACTGTTTTCTTCTGCATAATATAGTTTTTTGATATGTGACCATAACACAAAACCTTGCCTCTCTATAGTAGCTAACAACATAAGCTTATGAACATTGAGATTGCCAAATAATAAAAGGTAATAAAATTCACATACATTTGTGATGACTGGTTTAATTCTGTTGGATATGAGCCAGTACTGTAGGGTTTAGTATCACATATCCTTGAAGTTTGCTGTAAGAAGTGATTAATTTATAAAATTCTCAATACAAAGCTTCAATGCTATCACATTTGAAAAAGTCTGAAAGGAGAGAAATCTAAGTCAGTTAGAATTCCACAATTGTGATTAACTATTTTCTCTTAATTCATGACATTCATTAAGAAATTGACCCGTACATATGGCACTGAGAAACATTCACCATCTTACCAGTTCTTATAATCCAGAAATAACATTTGCTTTGCTGAAAGTTCAATCCCTGGACCATGACTCTGCCACATTGGCTTTCCTTGGCTCCTCTTTATCTCTCACTTACCCTTGATTCTATTATTTTATTTGTAATAAGCATAGAAACAAACAGGCAAATCCATAAAAATATTTAATTTTCTGCTCATATTTATTACTAAATAAAACAAATATGCTCCAAAAATTACATGCCTACAAGTGTTATGATTTCAACAACAACATTGACTTGTCAAAACATTTCATAATTATCACCAGTGCAGAAAATAGATCTCAGAATATGCAGCTTCATGGAACTTCATGAGAACATGTAGCTGCTTTCTTTGCTTTACATTACCGAATTTGATAGCCAAGTTCAAATTGCTGAAGCTACTTTTTCTGGGCCAAGTAATTTTTTTTTTTAACAGAAAAGGAAGTACTCCAAAATCATTGAATAACTCTAAACTGAATGAATAGTTCAACAGTCAAGATTGTTAACATAAAACACACCATTTGGAAGAGAAGAAATTTAGCTCATGCCACCGTTTTCCATACTCATTCCTAAAGATTGGTCACTACTCTGGAAATTTGCAAAGAACCCTATCGTTTACTTCAAATTAAAATGAAAGCATTACTTGCAAGTCAATTTAAAATGAGGAACATACATATTTTGATAGAAATCACTTTCATGGACCATGCCTTGTAAATTTCACTATTCATGGCTCGGAAGGAGAATCAGTAGCTTGGACTTCTCCTGGACGGTAGGAAATTACCTTAAAAAAATGCAGAGAAAATGCTGCTTGACAGTGCAACGGATGATATAAAGTTAGTTCATGCTGTCAGTAAACACATATAAAATCGATATAACAATTCAGCATATGAAATGCTCCTAGTAAGTCCTGAAGCTTTTGCAGGTTGTGTTTTCCACTGTCTGTCCCACTTGCCTGCTCACCAGGTGGCAGTGCGACAGTGCTCATCCTTGAGCTGTTCAGAGAAAGCGGCATTGAAAAGGGATTTGCATGTTGCCTAGGTAGAGCTGTTTGGGCTTTCAAAATTTTAAGTGTTTCTTTGACAGCTTTAAAATAGCCTTGCATACCAATTTTCCACAATTGCCTTTCGCTTTGAGAGCTTTGTAGATAGTTCTCTAATTTTCTAAACAAGGAAAATAGAATATATATAATCTAGTGGGCCTTTGTTGTCTCACAGCGCTAAATAAGAACCCTTTCACAGTAAAATGTGCAGCATTTTGTTTTTAAATAAACTAACTCTTCTCAATAATTGGATTAAGTAGGGTTTCCACCAATTTGAACAGAAGAATATGCAGCAGACTACAGGCCCTAAGACAAGAATTCTGACATTTCATTTTTCCTTATCTAAACTTCTCCAGTTGCCATTATGCCATCTGAGACTGGATTTCCGTTTACAGAGCCACTCCACTCGATCAGGTCCTTTGTAGTTATACAGTGTTCACGCTGCTCTTTAACTGGGACAAAAGAACCAATTTCCACATTTGGTTTCCAATATCCAGGCTTTATTATGTGTGAAAGGATGTCTGGACTCTACTTTTTTGAAGATGGAAATTCCGAGAAGAACCCACAATTCTGCTATCTGATTCAACCCCAAATCATAAGAATGGGGCACCACATGAATGTCACTGGTCTCTGAGTTTAATATTAATCCAAAAGGTTTCTTGCTCCAATAGGAAGCAGCTATATGTGAACACACGCTGTCTTCTTTCCTTAGCATTCTCCCATACTTAGGATCACTAATGGAGGAGATTTTCTTCAGCTGAAGTCACCATGCAGAAGGCGACAAGGGAGAAGCAGAGGCAAGGGCATTTTCATGCATAAAGATGAGCTAAACTTTTACTTATGGTCCTTGAAAAGTTACTCAAAAATCAGGTGAAAACAAAGACAGCCCTGCAGGCTGACTTTAAAACTGTTTAGAATTCAATTTCAAAACTTTCTTTGGTAGTCCACTCATTTTCATACACAAACTACCTTTGTGGACATTATAAACATACTACTTAGTTTATCTCAAGAAAGAGTAAACTTCACTTCCAGACTTGAAGATGGTACATTCACAATCCATGCCTGGTGTTTTGCAGCCATTTTTTTTTCTATTAACTTAACTATAATTCTTCTACAATTACATTAGAACATTTTATATAGCATGTTAAAATAACATGCTCTAAAATTTAGAATGCATGATTGTGAATTTCAAGTCATACTCCACAGAGAGAATCTAGTTTATCCTGGTCTAAGATAGAGGATTGTACCAAAATTCCAAATTTCTTGGAACAGGGCTTTACTCTACATATTATATTTAAAATTCTATGTAGCCATATTTAGTATAAAAATGATTAGGAATGCTGAAATTTTCAAAACATGTTTAATAAATAGGAAGACATTTTAACATCTTCATTTAAAAAAATGTACTTCTAGAACTCTTCAAGAAAAATCCTATGGAGTAAAACAAAAATAATTTTTTTAAATTATGTCAATCAGCTTGTGATCACTGTCATAAAATATATAAGGTAATGAATTTATAAGAGAAAAGCCTGATTTTAACGGTGGATCTGGAGGTACAAGTTTAAGACAAATGGTAATGAGTATCTCACAAGATAGTGTTCAATGGAACAAACCATGTAGGTAAGAACCACAGAACAAAGATGAAACTAGGGCTCCCTAATCATCTCGGTAGACCTTTGTCTATCAATCTAAAGCTTTCTACTGCCGCACACCTCGCCCCCGTGTCTGCGCTCTGTGCGCTGGCACCCAGTTACCAAGCTTTGGGCAAGGGCCTGGAGGTTAAATTACACAAACACACACAGACAGAAAGACAGCAACACGGGTCATCCTTGAATTCCCCAAGAATGCTCCCTTTGTGTTCAGGGGCAGATTATATAGAGATAGGCACGCCCCAGCCAAACCCACCAGAAATCACTCTCCTGCCATCAGGAACTCCTGAAGGTCTCATGCTCACAGCAGCTATAGGCACTCAGATCAGGGGATTACAAGAAATTCAGGATCTGGGGTCTCACTGCTCCCAACATTCTACCAGAACTTTCAACCTTAAAATTGTCTCCTTCTAATACCACCCTAGAGAAATACATCTTAACACATGGGCATATAAGGATCATCTAACATTAAAACTATAACACATGATGAAATGTAAATTTACTTGTCACTAGCTATAAGCTTCTAAATAATCTTGGTTTACCCATTACAAATGATTTAATTATTTTGATAATTAGTGACAACTTTACAGATTCAATTTTTAAGTATTCTCTAGTCAATGATTTTTTTTTTTTTAAAAAAAAATCACACTGTTCTTCCAAGAATAACAAAAGTTTTGGTCCCCCCATGCAAATAGATAGTAAAACCTCCTTTGAATCAATTGAAAAGCCAGTGCCAGGCCAAAATATGCTGCCCTGGCAGGTTGTTCTGTCCTAATACACTGTCTCTAAAAGGAGGGAGGAAGCCAATGCAGCATCTGAGAGGTCTGTTGAGGTCGATGGTAACTAACATGCTACAACTTGAAAATCCCCCCTCCCCACAAAGTGTCATGGAGAACAGTGAAATTTCAGACCAAGCCATGGACTCCAACATCCCATTGCTCTGGACCAAGCTAAATCAAGAGTATACAAGGGAGGTAAATATTTGCTCAACTCAACATAGATATGCCAGAAATTCATTGCAAAATTTATTGAAGTCAAAAGACAAGATTTACTTATTGGTTAAAATTACACTTACAGATGGGGCACATCCAAAAGCTACAACTGCTCTTATTTGTAGTGAGTTTTCTGATTTGTGTTTCATTTACGGGCTGAGCGTAAAACATACGTAAGCTTACTAAGATATGCATCTCCTGTAAAATAACAAAATTCTTCCTAATCAAATTATGACAATTTGTAATATTATTCAATAGAGTTGAATATAATGATCAATTTATATACGAATTTAGTCTATCCAAATTTAGTCTATTCATGTCTTAAGTAGAAAATAACACGTTTCGTTTTTCTTCTTTAGCAAGCTTAATCTATTACATGATAATTCTTCCAATGAATTGTCAGAGTGCATAAGAACAAAAACTCAACATTTCATTACTTTTTTTATCACCTCCAGTGTCAGTTTTTTTCCATCAAAAAATACTCTAGAAAACATATATTGCCATGTGTGTATATTATTCTTCTACTTGTATCACTGAAAAACACACAATCTATCAAGAAGACCCAAATGTCTCACATTAACCTTACTGACTTGCGAATACTTTTGAACAACTTTGTTGTCAGCGGGAAGATAGCAGACACTGATGGAGAGAATGTGGGAAAAGTCATCTTTATCTTTGTCAGTATGTGCATGTGTTTTTTTAATCATTTTGCATATTTGATTTAGTGAATAGCCAGTAGCCCGAAATTTTAAAATAATATTATTTGATTAAGAAAATCAAATGACAAATTTACAGAATTATTTTACCCTTTTATTCTCCCTCTCTCTCCTTCTTTGAGTCCCACTTCTCATTTTTTTCTACTCTTTCTTCTCCTTCTCCTCCTTCTCCTTCCTGCTCTTCTCCCCTTTCCTCTCCATTTCACCATAAAAGACTTTCAAGAAGTTAAATTATGTGAGACAAAGTTTATACATATATGTTCTTTTGGAAAATTAAATCCAAGAAAGACATGCATGAGTTTCAAATATTTTACAAGAGCCTGTTGGTACCACTTTTAAATGTATTTATCTTTTTGATGTCATAATGTGAGGACTGGAAGGTTTTTACTGTTGGTATATTACCTATTTATCCCAAAACTGTTTGGCAACTTGTAGTGGCAGGAGGCCTCACTAACAGCAGGTGTCTGAGACTCACAGAAGGGATAATGCTAGAGTCACTTGGACTGCTGTTAAAAGTTCATCACCTTCACTGAAGTAAATAGGAGGTATTTACTTCCTAAACAGCTGATATTCCCAACAACACAGCATGAATACATGAAAGGCGACTGCAAGAAACAGAAAACATTGCCAACTATGAAAACAGCTCAGTGATGATCGTTTTACCTACGGCAACAAATGGCATTTATAAGTGGTGGAGTTCTTTAGCCATTGGTTTCTGTTATTGCAATGAACACAGCTGGGGGGAAGTGATGCCAACATGGAAACAGAACTACTACTGCTAGCTGTGCCTTGTCACTAGCATGAACACACATTCACAGACTGTAGTCCAATGTGAAAAGGGACAATGTTGTGTCAATATAGACACTTTCCTTAAAACCTGCCAAGATCATACTCTTACATAATTATTCATCAGTTACAAGTTTCATTAAAGTTTCTATCTAACTATTGATCACATTTATCTACTCTGCTGATAGCCCCATAGACCAAGTCATCACATCTTTATAACAATGGACAGTTTGGTGGGATGTGACTTCTGCTAACCTTTCTATGCTTCTCCATCTTTCCTTGAGTATGCCAGCTACTTCTGGCTCAGAGTTCTATGTTCAAATGGCATTTTATATTGCTATTCACAGTTGTATACACGCCAAATTTGTATACTATTTTGCATTCAAACTTGAATGGAAAGTAACTTTGAATACGACGTAACAGCGATGATTCCAATAGATTTAAAAATTATTAGACATAGTGAAATCTCTATATCAATGGCACTATGATCTCTAACTAGGTCGAAATATTGGATTCTCTAGAAATTATTGTTGTTTGAAAGAATGGGACTATATTAATGAGAGGACAGTTCTGTAGAAATATGATAAATTGCTACAACCAAGAAAATAAATGCCAGAGATAAATTTCTTATTTTCTGAATTCATCCTACAAACTCGTTTTATTTATAGAACAACACAAGAGGTACAAGTTCAAAATGATAGTATCTTTATTGACACTGATGTTCAGTATACATGATTACAGGGCTCTAATAGCTTACGGAAGGTTAATGTGATCTCCAGGGTTTTGATTTTGTTTTCTGGACTACTTATGAGATTCCTCATTAAGATGCCGAGAAAACTGCCTAAAAGTTTTCCCTCAAGGTTTCAATGAAGTTATATATGCACATAATCTAGTTGGTGATAGATACTCACAACCTTGTATTTATTTCAGTGTCCTTTAAATAATAGTCACATAGTAACTCTCTAGTCACGAGATTTTTTTTTGCTCAATGTAAAATAAAGAAAGTAGTAAAAACATAAAACATAATAAGAAATTAGGGAGAGCCTTGATTCCTTATAAAAAGGTACTGGCATGCTTAGTAGAACTTAACAAGAAAGAATAAATAAAAATTTTTATTCTGAAAGGAAGGAAAAATTTTTAATATTTCTATTTAAAATTATTTTCTGATATATTGATCAGAACTGCATTAAAACACACAAGGGTAATACCATGAAATTTTACCAAGTGTTTGATTTCCTATGAAATTGGTTCCTTGCATAGACCGATATGATCTAAATCATATTTTGTAGAAAGTAGTTAAGGTGGACTTTGCAATAGTGAAAAGTGTTGAGAGCCTAATTATTACATAGAAAATGCAAAAAAAACCCATAAAAGTGCTTAAAGGAAAAAAAAATACTGAGATCCTCATGAAATTAAAATGTAATAATAAACTGCCATCAGAAAGTTATTCTCACAGAGGTTATAAAAAAATAAATTTCGTTAGTAACAACTACCAGTAGTGATAATAATAGAGGGGGGCTTTCTAAAGCGAGTTCTGGTTAAATGGGTCCCCAGGAATGAAATTAAATTACTAAAGAGAAAAAATAACATCTTTGATGCATAAGGAAATTCTTTTTAGCAACTGCCAATTGAACTAAGACCTTAGAATATAGTGTAATGGCATTGACTTCAATGACTGTGGTCTTAAAAATTCTTAAATGAAATACTGGCTACTTTTTTTTCATTCAGTTTTCTCTTATGTTAAGTTTGTCGTGCCGATAAATGCTTGGGCATAGACAACTGCTTCTATCAGTAAGGCCAGCGTTCTTCTGTTACACTAATTTTTATTTTGCCCCTAATTGGAGAAAACTGACTCTTATTTATTTATTTATTTTTTTAGGAGAGGCAATAGTTTTAAGATGCAGGATGCGGCAAAAAAATATACATTAACATAAAGATTCTCAGAGAAAAAGGCAATAAGAAAATATAATCCAACAAAAGCGATAGTTTTAGAGTCTGCTTTCGTGGATTTCGTAGACAGCACACAAAAAAATGACCTTTGTTTAAATTCATTTGTATCAGTTCAAACTTCAAACTTTGTAACATTTTCCAGTCGACACCTTTTAACTAGGCTAGAAAAACTGGAATAGTCTTAGAGACTGTGTTTTCAACCATGAGTTGATCTCTTGCGCTGGCAAGACTTTGAATTCCTTTCATTTTTAGACTATCATTTGATAACTTTAATAACACAATCAAAGGTCTTTTTGCTTGCTCTGCAAGCTTTTAATAACTGTGACATGAAATTGGTTGGGAAACAAATTACTAATCCGATATAATGGTCATTTGATTAGAAAATTGTTCTATTGTTTATAGTGTATGCAGAGGTCATTATGATAGAGGAAATGGATTCATTAATTATGCCAATGTGAAGAAATTGACAAGGCTTGAGCATATACCACCTGCATACATCATACTTTTCTAGGATTCACTCTTCTAGGTAGACATACTAAATAGTCTAAACTATTTAATTAAAATATTAAAAACCAAATAGATAAGGAAAACCATCACAGAACATATGCTATTTATAGTTTCAGTTAGGCTGTTATTTTGTTTAAATTTTCCAGATAATAACAAAATCTTTCAAATTTATTTTCTGTAAGTAGATGTATAAATTCATCTATCTAAACTAATCTATTGATCTATATATTTTCTATTTCCAAAAAAAAGTATCAAAACAATAAGCAATGCTATTAATGCTAGGTTGCTTTTCTATGACAACATTTGCTTGGAATATTTTCAAAGTTTATTATATGACCACATCACCTTAACTGATTATTATTGGGGTCCTAGAAACATGCCAAACAATTATGTATTGTGTGAAAAATTCAGAAATAATATTTAAGCATATTTTATTTATTTGCTGTCTGTCCTATCAAACCTGGACTTTTCTGTCTACTCAGCCTGATCCTCAGTATAATGCCAACTTTCAGAAATACTCTCAATCTTAAATGCATAATACTAGAAAGATTTTGATTTTTAGATATTGAGTACATTCAGTCAACATCATGAAAAATAAGATCTTTGTTCTAAGGGCACTCCTTCAAGATTGTGGCTAGCCATGTGTCTTGTAGGCACTGTCCTGGGGAAGGAGGATTTAGCCTGCTTTCCACTGTTCTCGCTGTTGAACTGAAAAAGGCCAGTGAAAAAGCTGGAAGAAATATTAAAAGTTAATTTGCGGTCAGAAACTACACAATACAATTCCCAATTAACTAGCTCTTTCTTTTTCTTCTCTAAGACCCAGGCCAAGCACAGCCTCAGCATCTTGAATCATAAAAACAAATACGTGTCAGAAGGATTTGGAGTTTTATATGGGAAAAATAACGCGTGTTACTCTAAGATGCCAAAATGTGGGACTGTACCTTACCACAGACCAAATAGCTTAAGCTGGCAGATACGAACGGTATGTGGAGTTTGACATTGATAAAAATATAATGGTTTCCAGGCTAATGAAGAAAGTCTCTTTTCCTTAGCAGCCTGGGTCACTGATTGTTGTCTTGTGACGCCAGTGATTGGGAACAGATGGTTTTGATGATTTTCAGATGATATTCTGATGATCTGGGAAATACCGAACAAGCTTTAATCATCTTCAGATTCTTAAAAAATAATTTTACACTTTTTGAAAAACTGAGTAGAAATATTCTTTTTCTTCAAAGAAGACTTATCATAGATAGTAGCCATGATTAGGATTATCAACTAAAGACAGAACAATTCAAATGCTGATTTCAACTTCATTTTCTTTCCTCTCAGTATGCAAAACCTACAATGAAACAGCAATTACTGAGCAAAAATGAGAGGCTAATACTTTAAAACATAGGGTTTTATTTTCAAATGTGATATTGTTCTTACTATGTAAATGATATGTGGAAGGAACTTAAAACCCAAGGGGAAAAGAAAACAATGGCTGTCAGCCTCATTCGACAGCTTTTGATCACAGGCACCATTTCGGGCTGGGACTCTCAGGCTGCTTGTACTTGGTGACAACGATCTAGGGTTCTAAATTGTAGTTAGCTTCATGTCTTGATTTTCTTCTGATTTTATACAAGTTTTTGTCTCTTATATTTCTAGAAGATCCATCTTTTACCATCTCATACAAATTGCTGATAACCAAGTTTAGTGAATCTTTGCATCTTTCACACCTTTTTCTTGTTGTTTTGGTTTAAGTGTTATTTAAAGAACTCACACCTTTTTCTTTTCTTTTCTTTTTTTTTTTAAGGATGACATCAGCAATTTATTTATTTATTTATTTTTAACTTTTTTTTATTGAGAAAAGGAAAAACAAAAAACAAATTTCCTCCTCCTCCCAGCCTCCCATTTCCCTCCCCCTCCTCCCACCCTTCTCCCCCTCCTCCCACCCTTCTCCCCCTCCCCCCACTCCTCTCCCCCTCCCTCTCCAGCCCAAAGAGCAGTCAGGGTTCCCTGCCCTGTGGTAAGTCCTAGGTCCTCCCCCCTCCGTCCATTTCTAGGAAGGTGAACATCCAAACTGGCTAGGCTCCCACAAAGCCAGCACATTACGTAGGTTCAAAACCCCGTGACATTGTCCTTGGGTTCTCATCAGCCCTCATTGTTCGCCATGTTCAGAGAGTCCAGTTTTATCCCATGCTTTTTCAGTCACAGTCCAGCTGGCCTTGGTGAGCTCCCAATAGATCAGCTCCACTGTCTCAGTGGGTGGGTGCACCCCTCGTGGTCCCGACTTCTTTGCTCATGTTCTCCCTCCTTCTGTTCCTCATTGGGACCTTGGGAGCTCAGTCCAGTGCTCCAGTGTGGGTCTCTGTCTCTGTCTCCATCCATCACCAGATGAAGGTTTTTCTTACTTAGCTTCTTTGGGATCACCAATTGTAGACTCCGTGACCCTTGTTTATGGCTAGAAACCAATTATGAGTGAGTACATCCCATATTCATCTTTTTGGGTCTGGGTTACCTCACTCAGGATAGTGTTTTCTATTTCCATCCATTTGCATGCAAAATTTGAAAAGTCATTGTTTTTTACCGCAGCATAGTACTCTAATGTGTAGATATTCCACACTTTCTTCATCCATTCTTCCACTGAAGGGCATCTAGGTTGTTTCCAGGTTCTGGCTATTACAAATAATACTGCTATGAACATAGTTGAACAAATGGTTTGAGATATCATCTTACACCTGTCAGAATGGCTAAAATAAAAAACTCCAATGATAGCCTGTGCTGGAGAGGCTGTGGAGGAAGGGGAACCCTCATCCATTGCTGGTGGGAATGCAATCTTGTGCAACCACTTTGGAAATTGGTGTTTCGGTTTCTCAGGAAATTCGGGATCAACTTACCCGTGGACCCAGCAATACCACTCCTGGGAATATACTCACACCTTTTTCTTATTGTTGTTTTTTTTGGTTTAAGTGCTATCTGAAGAACTCCTCCCCTTTAGTAATTGCAGGGATGTTATTTCCACTGCTTATTAGGGAACAAACTATCAAACTGGTGCATCCTTGTAAAATGCTTCCAAAAAACTTTACTGATTTTCTACTTAACTTAAATACACATGTGTTACTTTAATGCCTATTAACTAAAGATATACTTAGTATTTATCATTACATTGGTCATCTTATTAAAGAGAAAAATTGCCTTTTATTGCTTCAATTTATTTTCTTCTAATATTTATTCTCCTTTCATCAATTACCACACATTCTCTATAATAAGTATACATTTGGAGGGCTTATTTTTGTTCACTTATATTATAGCACGATTATTTACATTATGAATTCTCCATTCTTGGTTGGAGGTGAAGTTTTTAAATAAAAATGATAATAAGAGATTAAAGGTACTTGGATTCCTAGTATATATAACTTCACATTTAGAAGACACAGACCTCTAAATTTACAAGTTATGCATACTATTTACTTTTAATAATGCTAGTTTTATAATATATAATCACTATTGTTCTTAGTATTTGTTTGTCTTAAATTGTGATGACATAACTATCAGAGTGTTTTTCTTTTGTTCCTAATATATATTTCCCACTTCATCATTTTCATATTTTACTCTGAACAATTCCGTGTTCTTTTGCTTTAAGAACAGACTTTGGAGGCAACACAAAACTAGATTTTGAAACAGTCTGATAATATCCTTCTATGTCAAAGCATTTAATTTATCTGCATTAATGCTATGTATATTCATAGAAGCATTATACTACGCCAGTTTGCTTCAACATTTCTTCTTTGCTTTTAAGCCTTGCCTGACATTTGCATAGTTTTTTTTTTTTTTTTTTTACCTTTCTGTGCTGTGTACTCGATTAGGAATACATACGGAAGTCCTAAAGGCCTAGTTGATATTTTCCTTGCAGCAGAATATATATGCATATATAATATGAAGCCATTTAACTCTTCTTCAAAGTACAAATCACCACTACAAATACACATTGTTGTAGCTGCTGGTTCTTCGAATTCTTTTATCAATTGTAGAAATTTTTAATCCTGAAAACCATCCAATTTACCATCTTTGTATACATAGCGTAGTTTCAGAGTCACATTTTAAAACTCTCTGTCTAGAACAAGATCACATACAGGTTCTCCTTCATGTCCTTTAGGGATCATACAGGTTTTGCCATAGTTGTTTGCCCACCTGCTATTTAATTTCACGGCCTCATTCTCACAACTTAAATTGTTCTCACATCCCTTTTTTGCTTTTTTTTTTTATTGAGAAAAGGAGAGAGAGAAAAAAAAAAAACAAGTTTCCTCCTCCTCCCAGCCTCCCATTTCCCTCCCCCTCCTCCCACCCTTCTCCCCCTCCTCCCACCCTTCTCCCCCTCCTCCCACCCTTCTCCCCCTCCCCCCCACTCCTCTCCCCCTCCCTCTCTAGTCCAAAGAGCAGTCAGGGTTCCCTGCCCTGTGGTAAGTCCTAGGTCCTTCCCCCTCCGTCCATTTCTAGGAAGGTGAACATCCAAACTGGCTAGGCTCCCACAAAGCCAACACATTATGTAGGTTCAAAACCCCGTGCCATTGTCCTTGGCTTCTCATTAGCCCTCATTGTTCGCCATGCTCAGAAAGTCCAGTTTTATCCCATGCTTTTTCAGTCACAGTCCAGCTGGCCTTGGTGAGCTCCCAATAGATCAGCTCCACTGTCTCAGTGGGTGGGTGCACCCCTCGTGGTCCGGACTTCTTTGCTCACGTTCTCCCTCCTTCTGCTCCTCATTGGGACCTTGGGAGCTCAGTCCAGTGCTTCAGTGTTGGTCTCTGTCTCTGTCTCCATCCATCATCAGATGAAGGTTCTCACTCAGGATAGTGTTTTCTATTTCCATCCACTTGCATGCAAAATTTGAGAAGTCATTGTTTTTTACCACAGCGCTTGCTGCATATCGCTATGAGTGTACACCTATCAAAAATCACTCCTTGAATGGAGTGTTTGCTCACTAACTTCTGTTGATGTCTTGTTTCCATTCTTCAAAACCTGAGGTCTCAATTTTTAATTGGAAATTATTTTGTATTAAATTACCCCATATTCTTCCAGTTTCCTTTCATTTCTGTGAGAGTTCTCTTGCCTGTTAATTCTTTGATGTAGCTTGCCTGCTTTAGCTGCTACTTTGGCTAGCTATAGCACGTCTATAGAAATATAACTTGGAGTCAGTGAGATTATTCAGCAGATAAGGGTACTTACTGCATAGATCATGACCTGAGTTTAGTCCCTAGAATCTAAATGGTGGAAGGAGAAAATAAATCCTGCAAATTTTCCTCTGACCCTCAATTGTGCACTGTGTCTTATGTATTCCAACACACACACAGATACACACACACACACACACACACACACACTGTGTAATCCTTGAAAAAGAAAACTCAATAGGCATTATATTTTTACAAATTCTCTTTCAATCATCTGTCAACCATCTGTCTCAATCAATTCTGTTTATCCTGTAAGTTATTATTAATACAACTCTTTTCCAGTTTTATGTAAATTTTTTCAGATAACACTTTCTTTTCAAAACTTTTCTGTTCAGCTGTATCTAATTTATATTTTCCCACACTTATTTCAAATCTTCATTTTTCTTTATTCAAACTAATTTTTTTTATACTGTACAATATCTTTTTTAATATTTTTATGACTATAATTTTATTTATTTAGATTTCCATATATAATTATCATTGAGTTTGTCTATCAATTCTAGAACTTCATATCATTGTAGGTTTTAACCCCTAAATCTCATTTTTGATGTTCTTGTTTGGTATTCCTAATTACTATTCAGATGTTACTGTGAAATTCACTGTATCAGGTATCCTCAAAATTTTCAGTTACATTAACAACCATGTACGATTCTTTTGGAGGCTTCCTGTGTTCATGACTGTGTGCTGGAGCTCCATTCTAGGATGTAAGCCATCAGTTATCATCATATGTTATCTTATCCTGGAAGCCAAAAATAGATTTAGAATGCTTTATTGTCAGAGAGGCCTGACAAGGCTAGGGAAGGTAGCTTAAAAGTCCAAAGAATAAACTAGCAGAAACATATAATGTTTTCCCGATAAAATCTTTTATTAGAATCCTAATTGTCAGTTTGTATACATACTTCTGTCCAATGCTAACTCATTGTCTATGCCCAGCAGCAATATAGGAAACAAATGTTCTACTTTCTTTTCTGTTGCAGTGACAAATACCATGACAAAAAAGTACCTTAGGGTAGGAAAGGATTTCATTAACTTTTATTTCCAAGTCACAGCCCAAGAGGGAGAGAAGTTAGGACATAAAGTCAAAGAACCTGAAGCAGAAACCATAGTGGAACACATCTGGCTGGCTTCTTCTCTAGCTGGCTTGTTCTTTGGCTCATGCCTAGCTAGCTTTCTTGTATAGCCCAGGACCACCTACCCAGATAATACTATCACTCAATAAGGACTATGCCCTTCTATATCAAGAAATACAGTTTACCACAGACTAACATATAAAGACAATTACTCATTTATACTCTTGTTTTATTTAAAGGTGATTATACTCTGTTAGGTAGACAGCTATTACTAATTAGAATAACTGTCCTGAAGACAAGACAATATATCCATAATTTTCAAATCTCCTATGGTCACATAGATCTTCGCTTGGTAAACAGTAGACACCTGTATCTTTATATAGCCACTACTTTCCATTTTCTTTTCCAAAAGAAATTTTATTTTTGAAAAACTAGTAGTTGACTATCACATGACATCATTCAGTTCCTTGTGCCTCTTTATGGAAATTACTATAAAAAATGAAATGTGGAGGGGCTGGAGAGATGGCTCAGAGTTCAAGAGCACTGGCTGCTCTTCCAGAGGTCCTGAGTTCAATTCCCAGCAACCACATGGAGGCTCACAACCATCTGTACTGACATCTGGCGCCCTCCTCTGGCATGCCGGCATACATCGAGGCAGAATGTTGTATACATAATAAATAAATAAATAAATCTTAAAAAAAAAGACAAAAAAATGAAATGTGGAGTTTGGATTATAAAGAACATTATGCAGTAACCATGATCTCTCTCTCTCTCTCTCTCTCTCTCTCTCTCTCTTTCTCTCTCTCTCTTTCTCTCTCATTGTGTGTGCGTGTGTGCACGCGAGCGCATGTGCTTTCATAGTCTCAGAACAGAAATGCCTTTTACTGTGACTCCTGTTTGCTTTGTGGCAAACTGTCATAAGCAGTATCTTCACTTAACAGATTCATCAATAAGTCCAGAAAAGTATTATTTTGATCTTTTGGAACTTTTAAGTTTAAACTTCTGTACACATCTCAAAGGAGAGCCTGGGATCACTAGATTTTCAGATGCCAGATGATAGTGGAGGAACTGAGGTGGCTTTGTTCACTTATTTTTATAAAAATTAAAGCTCCTTAAAGAGTTTCAAATATTGAGAGTACTATGAGCTTGCAAGTGTTATAGACCAAGTCGGTGGCAATATATTTCTTGGAGTTCATGAAGTTTCATTTCAGCAAACATTACCCTCATTACACTCTTGAAGTTAACCGTGTGATAAACCAGAAGAAGTGATCTAAATATTTTGGACATTTATAATTCTGGGTTAAATATTTTTGTCTTGAATGCTTATACTGAATGTTAATTCTGTGGTGGGAATTATGTGAAGTCTTTGGGAAACTCACCTTGTATTCAAGGAAGACAGAAATGTCTGCCATAGTGCATATTCCATATTATAAATAAAGCAAGAGTCAGTAGCCATTGTTAGAAATGAGTCAAATGCGGCATCTTGGCTTGCTATGCCTTTTATTTCCTTTTGTACAATCTGGTGGCATAAGCATTGTTTTCTTACAAGATTAATGACTTTTCACTTAGATTCAGAGAAACAAAGCACATATAATAAACACCACATCTGTCACAATGGTCATTAATTTAAAAAGTGCCATCACCTTATCATGGAAACATTCATGATAACTATAATTATGAACCCAATTTCTAAGCATTAGTCAGCCTAATACTTAAAGGGATTTCTCTGAACTTACTTTAGGCTTTGATGCTATTATTATTGACTTAAGAGGTTAAAGACAGCCCAGTAAAAGAGAGAAAAAAGAAACCCAAAGTGAAAAAGTTCTTGAAATCTGTCAGACTGTACCCTTAAGAGCACCAAGTTCCGTGACTGTATCTACAGGAACTGAGGCAGTATCATGTCACCTGTAATCCACTTGTTTAAGCCATACCCAGACAGGGTCTCTCCTCTAGTTCCTTTGTAAAGTTACCCTTCCTTCGAAATTGAAGAGCCACAATTTGATTAAACCTAAACAATATGTTTACCATTATATATAAAATCCTGGCATATTATTCAAGAATTTAAATATTTTTAAAAGAAAGTAATAGAATTCAATTTCCAAGAAGTAAAGGGTATTAGATGTGAATTCCATTCTCTATGCATATTTCTTCCTAGAGTTTTGGCATTTCACAGAAATCTATCGAGCACATATGCAAAGGTATTCCATGGAGATGCATGGAACACATAGGGAAAGTCATTCCAGAGACATGCACTGAGCACATAGGAAAAGACATACCACAGGCATGTGCTGAGTTCATAGGGAAAGGTAAAGAAGAGATTATTTTAGTGCTCAACCTTCCTGTTAATCAGCACGATTTTATTCATAAATCTACCCCATTACAAAAGAAACTTTATATGGAAAAATATTGAATATTTTAAATGAAGTATCAGCTGATTATTTATTTCTATGCTAAGTACTCTAAAAAGACAGAAAATGCAGCAGTGTGGCCTATGCTTCTCTTTGCGGTACCACACTGCTATCAAAGTGGAGAACTAATATTAATGTGGAAATGCACTCTGTATTACTAGGGCAATACCATGAGCAAGAGCCAGACAGTTTACTCCCCTGTGCGTGATGTGATCTTCTGAGCTCTTACATGACAAACCACGACAGATTTTTAAGTGACTCTGTCTGTCTCCTAGGAATCTTTGGTAGGTTTAGGCACCTCATTAGACAGCAATTGCTAGTTATAATTAAATGATCATGCATCCTAAGGGAACAGCTCTAGGAAGGGTATGAAGAAAGACTTTGCAAGGCAGGCCCCTGAGTCATCTGAAGATAGAGAAGTAGGTAGCAAGGTTTTCTGCTGTTGTTTTTCTTTTCTTAAATCTCTGAGTGGCTTAGCAGTCAAAAGGTGGTGAGGAAAACAACCACTTTCCAACTTCTAGAAAGAGAGTAAGTTAATAAAAGGTTCATTTTTCAGCCTATACTGCTCTCCTTATGTAATTTTTGTGCTGATGGATGAACTTTGTTATATCATGCAAGTAGATAGGAAGCAAGTGAGTACAAGAGCATTCATCATTGTGGGCTAATCTATAGAAAAGACTCAAGTGGGCTTTGTGTGATTTTTTTCCTAAGAACCCTTTTTAGATGTAATTTAATTAAAGTGAAAGATTGCACAGACGTTGCATAGAGCAGCATTTTGAGAAGTTCACACTTTTGCTTGATCAGCAATTAAATACAGGTAAAGAGAAATGCCACTTACTTATCTCTGGTGGGATATTCACAGGTATGTTTCAACTCTAGGAGCTATGGAGATCTGGGTTCCTCTTATTTGGTTCAAATTTACTAACATCATGTAAGATAAGCACAACTTCATTTTAAATGTCTGAGTAACATTCAGAGAGAATATATTTAATATACATATGTACATAAATTATATTCATATATATATATATATGAAAAAGATATACAATATCCTATTAGGCGATTTTTTCAGAAAATAGAAATTTTTAAACTATTTCAGATAAAAGTATTCTAGGTCAGATCTTTCTGAGAAATCTTAAGCTGAATAATTCATTTGTTTCTCCTGTATCTGACTTTTCAGAGACTTAAGTGTGGATCTCTAAAAATGTAAGACAGAAGGCATCCCCTCCTTAGGTTTTTATAATGAACTTTCTTCATATGTCATAGGGAGATGTCAAAAATAAACATTTTAAGGATCATAGCAGAATTGAAAATGCATTGTAGACTCCATGAGTCTTTGAGTTTGCCACAATAATATCTTTAGAAACACTATAAGATGGAATTGTTTCAGTCACATGGTCCAAATGCCTGTTTTTCTCAACTATGGTAATTACACATATGATAATCATTTGCTTAATCAAAATATGTACGAAATCTTCATATAAGATGCTAACAAATTCACCCTGATTAGAAATGGTCAAATTAAAGCCCTTGACCGTTGCCCAATACACACATATATACATAGGTACAGAATCTCCACGCCCTTGATGTTTTCAAAGATGACTAAAGAAGAGGACCCCATATAGAGGAAACAAAAGAAAAGCCATGATTTAGACAATAAAAATCCAGCTGATGATGAGAACCATTAAATACAAGAAAGATGATTTGAATTTAGAATTTATTTTCTCTGTGGATAGAAGAGGCTTGAACACGCGGCCTGAAAATCTGCTTCTGCATTTACAGTGAGGGCACATCTGCCCTCTGAATGCAGGGAATGCATTTCCCACAGGCTTTATACAGAAGCCTTTATAGATGTCCTGAGAAACTTTAGCAGGGGTTAAAAAGCCTAGTCTACTCAAAGAAACATTTCCACCACTTTTAAAGAACTTTCTATGAGAAAGCTATTCCTGTTATAAACTTTGTCATCACTTTTATACCACCATTTTTGTATGAGAAAACCTTGCAATAGCTAGGTTCTAAAATCAACACTTAGAGGACCTTTGTATATATTAGCATTCATTATACATAATATCATAGAAAGGAGAAAGTGGAAGAGGCACTCAGAGAGGAGGCTTTTGATTTCAGGACTATGGACTTTCAGGAGGCAATGACTGGGAAGACATACTTTGGAATAGTCGACCCCAAGGCTGTTTTAAAGTCTTAAACCACTGTTTATTTTTCATTCACTCCTTTCAACTTTGCAGAAAGAATGCCAGCGTGTTAGGGGGGAAAAAAGTGTGTACCATGTGAAACTGGAGGCAACTAGAGGACTCAGAGCACGTAGTCAAATGTTACAGTATTCGCTAGCATGTATAAAACCTTGGGTTTGGGCCGGGCGATGGTGGCGCACGCCTTTAATTCCTGCACTCGGGAGGCAGAGGCAGAGGCAGGCGGATCTCTGTGAGTTCAAGACCAGCCTGGTCTACAGCGCTAGTTCCAGGACAGGCTCCAAAGCCACAGAGAAACCCTGTCTCGAAAAACCAAGAAAAAAAAAAAAAAAAAAAAAAAAAAAAAAACCTTGGGTTTGAACCATAACACTGAAAGAAAAGAAAACCAAAATGAAGTAACAGGATATAAATGTAAAAGACATGTTAAAAATAAAGTCACAATCAAAATAAAGGCCTATTTTCAAATAGGTTTGAATTAAATATAAAGAACAATGAATATACAAAATAGTACTTTTAAGGTAATTTAGTTTTTTCTTTTTAATTAATTAAAAATATTTATTTTTCCAGGACAATCACAGTTTTTTCTCCTTCCCTTTCTCTCAGTCCTTCCCCCACAACCTCCCTTCTTGCTCCACGCCATTCACTCCTTCTCCTTTCTCTTCAGGAAAGGACAGGCCTCCCATGTGTATCAGCCAGCCATGTCCTATCAAGTTGTAGTAAGACGAGGCACCTCCTCTCCTATTAAGGCAAGATGAGGCAACCCTGTAGGAGGGAAGGGTCCCCAAAGCAGGCAACAGAGTCGGAGACCCACAGGAAGACCAAGGTACATACACAAATGCAACATTGGTGTAGAGAGTTTAGGTGAGTCCCATGCAAGCTCTCTGGTTGGTGGTTCAGTCTCTGAGAGCCCCTATGAATCCTGGTTAGTTGATTATGTGGGTATTCATGTGATGCTCTTGACCCCTCTGGCTCCTACAAGGCCGCTGCCCTCTTCTACAAGATTCCCCAACCTCCACCTAATGTTTGACTGTGTGTCTCTGCATCTGTTCATTAGTTGCTGGCTGATGCTGGCTGAAGCCACTTTGATGACAATTAGCCTAGGCAACGATCTATAAGTCTAGCAGGATCTATTCCACACTTTCTTTATCCATTCTTCCATTGAGAGGCATGCCTATAGTTCACGAGCCTAGAGAAGCCAAATAATAAGGTGAACCCAAAGAAAAATATATATAAATCCTCCGGAAATTTGAAGCAGACAAGATCGCCCAACAAAAGTTGGGAGCATGGGGGTGGGAGTGGGGGTGGGGGAAAGAGGAGGGGGGGAGAGAGAAGGGAGAAGGGAAGGATTGAGGAGGGCTTGAGGAGTGGGAGGGTTGAGATGGAGGCAGGGCTAATATAGGAGCAGGGAAGAAGATATTTTAATTAAGGGAGCCATTTTAGGGTTGGCAAGAGACTTGGCATGGGCAGCAGAGGAGAGGGTGCCTGAACTGGCCTTGTCCCATAGTCACACTGATGAATATCTCGAATACCATAGAACCTTCGTCCTGTGATGGATGGAGATAGAGACAGAGACCCACATTGGAGCACTGGACTGAGCTCCCAAGGTACAGTTGAAGAGCAGAAGGAGGGAGAAGATGAGCAAGGAAGTCTGGACTGTGTGGGGTTGGTCCACCCACTGACACAGTGTGCCTGATCTAGTGGGAGCTCACCAAATTCAGCTGGACTTGGACTGAAGGAGCATTTGATCAGACCGGTTTCTCTGAATGTGCTGACAATGCGGGCTGACTGAGAAGCCATTGATAATGACACTGGGACTTGTTTCTAATGTATGTACTGGCTTTCTGGAATCCTAGTTTGTTTGGATGCACACCTTCCTAGGCCTGGATGGAGGGGAAAAGGGCCTTGGACTTCCCACAGGGCAGGGTACCCTGGCCTCTCTTAGGACTGGAGGGGGAGGGAGGAGGGTGAGTGGGAGAGTAGGAGGAGAACGGGAGGAGGAGAGGAAGTGGAAATTTTGAGTGGAAAAATAAAAAAAATACATAAAAATTTTTAAAAAATCCAAAAACCTTCCTACCAAGAAAACTCAAAAAAAGAAAAAGCAACTAACTCTCCAGGGTTTTTTATTGATGATCTTTGTTTATAAGACTTAATAAAATATTCAGATTTTTCTCCTAAAAAAAGAATATTTTTTTTTGTCAAAATTGAAAGATATTTAATAGATGTGCTTTTCACTAAGTATATCTTGGTAGAGGCCAAGGTACAAGAGACGGCTTGGGTCCTGAGGTGGATGACATTGCTAGATGAAGTTCCAACAAAACTTCACCAAGTCATTCAGTTGTCAGAGTGCTGGCTTCTGCTTTCACTTTTAAGAGTAGTTGTTTGTTTGCAAAATGGGGACTTTCCTGCTTATACGGCCCTGGGGAAACTTACTCAAGTTCCCAGAGAAAAGTTTAAAGATAGATGTTCTTGTCCTGAAAAAAAGAAACACAGAAAAAAAAAAAAGAGATATCCTTGTGCCCCAAGGATTGTGGTACCGATAGGGTCGATTGTGAGAACTTTCCTGCTCAGCTCTGGATGTATATCCACAGTGCTATACGAGAGCCTATATTGTGAGAAGAAGAATAATGTGAGTTTATGGAAAAAGAATGAGATGATGAGATGCCAGAATCTTCCTTTCTTGGAGCATATGAAAAGTACAGGTCTGTACGGCTGTGTGGGAGCCTAGCCAGTTTGGATGTTCACCTTCCTAGAGATAGACAGAGGGGGGAGGACCTAGGACTTACCACAGGGCAGGGAACCCGGACTGCTCTGTGGACTGGAGAGGGAGGGGGAGAGGAGTGGGGGGAGGGGGAGAAGGGTGGGAGGAGAGGGAGAAGGATGGGAGGAGGGGGAGGGAAATGGGAGGCTGGGAGGAGGTGGAAACTTGTTTTTTGTTTTTGTTTTTTTTTCTCCTTTTCTCAATAAAAAAATTGTATCAATAAATCAAAAAAAAAGAGGAAGCAAAAAAATAAATAAAAAATAAATAAAACTGAGGAACAGGAAAATGCTCTAATTCTCCAGTTAAATGCATATTATGAGGTGTTTTATAAAGCTTGCATTTCAGAAAACATCAAATGATTCTATCATTAACTCAGTTAAGATAGAAATAATTTCGGGCTATCTAACAGACTCTAACTGCATGAACAGCTAGTCTAGAAACAGGCAGTAAGAATAGAATGCCCTATGCTTTGCCCCTGAGAAATTCGTTACTTCCTGGTTTGACAGCCACTCTCTGAAAATATTTCTGATAAGACTGTTTTGTGCTTTGCTTTTTCATCTTGTACATTTAATTGGTGAAAGAGAGATCTGGGAAAGGCCACTGAAGCTGAACTTCTGCAGCATCACACTCCAACAGTTGCTACAAGAGCATCAGTTGAGTGCAAATCCTAAGTTGACATCGATGACAACAAGGGTGTTCTAGTTGAATACCCAAGTCTTCTCCATGCAGTGAGGAAGAATAAAACTGCTCACCTGTTCATGGCTCCCTGCCATTTCTGGGAACCAGTGGTGACTGTGGGAACCTTACTTTATTAGGATGATTAGTAAATTAATCAGTGCCTGTGGGATGCTTACATTCTGACCAATGTCAAGGACAGTGTGGTGTCTTTGTACTAAGAAAATGCCAGTCTCAGAGACTTCCTATATTAGGATGACATTAAGGACTGAAAGTAATTCATTCCTCTCCTGAACTTTGAAGTAAATTCGCCTTAAAAGTAAGGGAGTTAATAATAATTAAAAGACCTGATGTCACGGTTAAAGATGAAGAAACCCCAAAAGCCAGGTGATATGCAGGGTTTTGAGAAGGGGCTGGGTACACAGAGCAATGAGATAGTACAATTACAACTTTGTTGATTCTCTGTACCAAAATAGAAACTTCAGCATTTCTCCATCTATTACTTGTTTCTGTTTCCTTGCTTATTTTTCTCTTTCCTTTCATATAAATACAATAGGCTGTAGTTGCTGAGCCTCAAAACAGTAACACATTTTACATCAGAGATTTTGTCCACTCCTCTTCATTCTGGAACCCAAAATGTATGCCTTTTTCTTGTTGCTTTCATTTTTAACAAGGAAAAATAGATTCTGGATTAGCCAGATATAGAGCCAGTATCTATATGGTAAACTTTTCATAACCATGTGCTTTTCTCTGACTTTTCCTAACATTAGTGAAAACAGTTGTAATTGTTCTTTTAACTGAAGTTTTCCACTAGAATCACAGGCAACATTACAACCCATTTGTATATTAAACATTTATATTTGACACCCAGTGGAAACATTCAAGGAGATACGGAAAGGTTTTTTTTTTCTTTTTGTATGAAAATTCCTTAATCCTAGCACTCAAAAGGAAGAGGCAGGCAGATTTCTGTGAGTAGAGGCCAGCCTTGCCTACAACACTAGTTCCAGGACAGCCAAGGCTGTTTCAGGAAGAAACACTGTCTGAGAAAGAAAGAAAGAAAGAAAGAAAGAAAGAAAGAAAGAAAGACAGACCACCACAGCCCTTGAGGCCCTTTGCATTTTATTCTATAAGTATAAAGCAAAGATTTTTTAAATGTATTCCCAGGAACTAGCTTTTCAGTATTCTATTATACAAACAGTGGTCTGGTCTGTTTTTTCTTCTACCCATTTATGTTTAGCTTCAGCATATATTCACTCCAATTTAATATAGTTTAATTTTTAATATTTGATTTTATGTCTTATTATATCTTTCCACACAAATTTCTCAAAGGTACAAACCCAGAAAATGAACCTTATGTTGAGGTGAAAGCATATAGCAATTTTTCCTTTTCCCTTTTCTCATCTGCCAGATTGCTCATGAAATGAGTACAAAAATCCACAAAATTGCCAGCATATGATGGGGACTCTTTCTGCCAGGCACTCTCGGTGACATTTGTTACTGTCAGCTTTTTAAATTTTTTCTCAGTCTGATGGATATAAACTAATGCCTTATTGTTTTAATTTGCATTTTATGGGTTGCTATTAAAAGGAACATCTGTTCAACTGTTTATTAGCCATTTGGATGCTCGTGTCTGTGAAACATTGTTAATATCCTCTGTTTTTTCCCCACTACTGGAAAGCTACACTCTTTCTTTCTTTTCTTTCTTTTTTTTTAATACCGTGTTTCTCTGTAGCTTTGGAGCCTGTCCTGGAAGGACAAAGCTCCAAAGCTCTTGTAGACCAGACTGGCCCTGAACTCACAGAGATCTTCCTGCCTCTGCCTCCCAAACCCTGGGATTAAAGGTGTGCACCACCACAGCCTAGCTGCTACACTCTTTCTTATTGCAGCTGGATGTTCTTTATATATTTCATATACCTACTACGTTTCTGTGATGCAAATATCTGCTCTGAATCAATAGTTAACATTTTCATTTTTATTCTGTATGTACCTTTCACCATGAGAGATATTTTGTTTTATGTATATTGAATGGATCACTATTTTCCTTCTTTGGTTTGTAAATACTTATATTAGCTAATAAATCTAATCCAATGTATACATATCCTATAGTGGATCACTTTTTGTAAAATATAAAAATGTGACTTTCTCATTTAAAACTTAAATTCACTAAGAATTTATTTATACTGTGAATATGGTTCTTATTTTGCTTTATTCTGTGAGCAAGTAACCATCTTAACATTATTCATTAAATGTTTAATTACTAAATGACATTGTTCTCCTAGCACTTTACAATTTTTCACACATACATTATTTTGTCTCTAAATTTTCATGTTGCTTAGTCAAATGCATATTTTTGAAATCACTAATTACCTTAATTATTAACTTAGAATTTTCCCAGATGGAATGCAGCTTCTCCAACATTAGAAATCTTCATTAATATTTTTCATTAATTTTTTTCAAGTAGTTGAAGCATTGTTACCTGGTATAAAATATATATTCAGGTAAATAGTTGTGGAATGACATTTTGTGGATAAAAAAAAATACAACATTCCTCATGTACATATTGTTCAATATCTCCAACATAGGTCCAGATCCTTTTTGTTTTTCCTCCATGAAATAATTTACTCAACTTCTGTGAAAAGCATTATTGATAATTCTATCAAAAATGTACTGCATACCCAGCAAATGTGGAGGTATCATCCATTTAGATCGGATGTGTGCATTTACCTGTGAACAACATTTTCTTTTATTTATCATTTTTTAATTTTATCCTCAGGAAAATCAAGTTTTTATAACATTCATTTTTACAGAATTGTTAAATTTTAACACTTTAAACACATTTTTGTTCTTTTCTAACTTATTCTTTGTGAAACTAATGCATATATACAATGCATTGTGATAATACCTTCCAGTTCTGCCTCCATTAGTTTTATCTCACATATGTGTGCAGTTAGTGCTGCCTTTGTGTGATGGCTATGGGTCCATCCACTGACCATGAGAAACCAAAACGTCAGTGGCCACAACCTCAAAGAGAGATGACTTAACTCCTCAGTTAAGGATTGGGCCTCATAAGCTCCTCTCTTATCCATGCAAACTTACAAATTTAAATACTTCTAATTTTAAAATGAGATAATTAAGGAAAAAACGATTTTATGTAACAAATCTAGTCAGGCTGGTTATTATTTAGTCATTCTAATTATTTTGAGTTATCAAGATTCTCCTGTGTTCTCTACATAATCACATTTGTATATATAAGTGTGTGATTGAGTATTGAAAATAATTTTTATCATACAATATATTATGATCACAGAATCAACCATCCCACATCCTTCTCACTTTCACACCAAAGAAACTCCCTGGTCTTTGTGTCTCACTGTCTCTCTCTCTATTTAGAAAATTGTAGCCGGTTGTGGTGGTGCACTTCTGTAGGATTTGCTGAAGGAGGCAGAGGCAGGAGGATCATGAGTTCAAGGGCAGCCTGGGCTACACGTTGCTGGGCTGTGGTTGCAGGTGGCTTTAATCCCAGCACTCAGGAGACAGAGACAGGCTGATCTCTGTGAGTTCAAGGCCAGCCTGAGCTACAAGAGCTAGATCCAGGACAGGTTCCAAATCTACATAGAAACCCTGTCTTGAAATACCAAAGAGAGAGAGAGAGAGAGAGAGAGAGAGAGAGAGAGAGAGAGAGAAAAGAAAAAAAGAAAGAAAGGAAGGAAGGAAGGAAGGAAGAAAGAAAGAAAGAAAGAAAGAAAGAAAGAAAGAAAATTGTAGTGACGATCCAGTGGTGGCTCATACCTTTAATCCCAGAATTTGGGAGGCAGAGGCAGGCAGATCTCTGTGAGTTCTAAGTCAGGCTGTTCTGTGAGAGCTAGTTCTAGGATAGGCTCCAAAGCTATCTTGAAAAACCAAAAAAGAAAAGAAAAGAGAACTGTAGTGATATTTTAATTGTGTTTTAATTAATAAATCTTGACTGAAAATCTGAGAGTAAAATAGCCCCACTGGTTAAGCCTTACAAATCAGGTAATTGTAACACAATTTAATTCCAGCAGCCAAAATGACTACACTAGTTGCAATAGAAACCGGGTTGTGTACGTCCTTAATTTCAGCCCTAGCCTAGAGAGGATTATAAAACCAGAGGAGACAACTCTCAGATATAGTCTCATTTTGAGACTCATGGAGGCAGGATGGCCATTTTGGACTGAGGTTGAGGTAAGAGCCAGTGACTACTTATTCTATATTAAATAAATTACAAGGTCACCAGTATGCTTAACAAGTGCTAGTAACTCTTCATGGCATTTCAGGTATACTGGTAGATGATAGACTAATGATGTTAATATATAAAAATAAATATATATATTTGTATGTAAAGAATTATCGCAATTTATTATATTAGTTCATCTTGTAAATAATATATTTTAAAAGATTTTTACCTATGAGAAGATAATATTTTTTTATTCTGAAATAACTGTGATTTGAGTGCTTCAAAGAAGGTGGGCCTAAAAAGAGACACCAGGGGAAATCCTTTCACATAGCACACAAGATGCTCGGGTGTGGAATGTGTAGAGTGACCTCAAATGTGAGCAGCACGTTCCTTGCAGCTCAGGACCCTAATGTATGCATTTTAAACACAACAATCAGCTCACATGTTTTAAAATATAAAATAATATTCTAGGTATCTTAAAGTCTAAAAAAGTAAACATATAATACATTTAAAATATTTTCTTATTTAACAGTAATGAAAATGCTTAAAGTATGGAATATAAGCAAACCAATAATTAGAAGGACCAGAATAGCTTTTGATTTTCTGTTTCCAGAAAGTAAATTTGAAAATTGTTAAATAGCTGAGAAATTATGTAAGAAGAATGCAATAAAATATTATATGTGATATCAAAATGTATTACCATGCTCTTTGGAGATTATCAATCATTTTTCAGTGTGTGTCAGTCTACACCATACAACAGGAGTGAGTATCAGACATTTTGAAAGAAGAGTAAAAACAAATTACATGTGATTAACTGAAGTACTTTTGTAGATGTTTTTAATTATATGGATGTGTTTAGGCATTTTCTGTCTTACTGGCCTCTTGCTTGTATATTATGGTACCTGATTTAACATTTTTGTGGATTTTTGTTTTGTGTGTGTGTGAGTATTCCTTGTGCTTTTTTCTTTCTTTCTTTTTATTCTTGCTTATTTGTTTCCCTATTGTTTTCTGAAGCACAAATAATACAAACTCAGAGAGAGAGAAATTGGGCCTCAATATAAAGTCTGTCAACTTGTCACATAAATGTTCAGGAATGCCCTCAAGTACAATTAGCAACTTTGCTACTGAATATGAACACTGTTCCACACTAAATGCATAATAATGACTTCAATGGAAGAACAACCTTTTGGTACATGAAAGCTGTGCTCATGGTGTGCAAATATGCATTGTTAGCAATTTGGACTATGGTTCCTAGATCAACAGGTTTCTGATGTAAATGGAGACTGCTCATTCATTTCCCAGCCATCCAAACCCATATAATGATACAGAAACTATATTAATTACAACACTGTTTGGCCAATGGCTCATGCATATTTCTAGCTAGCTCTTACATCTTAAATTAGCCCATTTCTATTCATCTCTGTATCGCCACAAAGTTTTGGCCTACTGGAAATGTTCTGGGCATCTCTCCCCTTCAGGAGCTACATAACATCTCTTTGACTCCTGATGGAGGAAGGTTGCCCATACTACAGACTCCACCTACTATCTCTAAATATCTTTGTCTAGATTTCTCACCTGGTTTTATTCTGATAAGACATTGGCTGAAACAGTTTTATTCATTATCCAATAAAAGCAACACATATATGGAAGGGCATCTCACATTATCCTTCCTTTTCTTTCTAAATGAAAACAAATGTTTTACATTTAACATAGTAACATTACATATAACAAAACATGTATCAAGCAAGAATTACAGTTATAATATTTCTTTGTGAGTTTAAAGTTTCATATCTGATTTATTTTTGTCATAACAAAGAAAAACTATAGCTATAACTGTCTGTCTTCAACACCATCAAAGACTCCAGAAGGATATATATAATATTATTACTTAAGTTAAGAGGAAGTGCATTTTTGTTCTTATTCAAGTTCAAACCCAGATTCTCAGTTTGTCCAATGTATTGGTGTAATCAGGGATCCCTCATCTCAGTTGGAGTTGGGTTTTTATAATAACAGAGGTTGGGGTGAGGGATTTCTAAATTTCAGAACCCCTGATTTGGTGACATTTGTCCAGTGGTCTCCTGGTGAAAAGTGATGGGTGTGTGCTGGCAGGTGATGTTATCTACAATGGTTGGAACATTAGGAATTTCCCTTGGACAGTTTGTTCCTGGATGGTTTTCGTTTTCAGTCTTTCTTGGAAACAGGAATTGCTTTAGAGTAACCTGCTGAGACTCGGGCCTCTATTGAGCTTGTCATGGCTAGGTCCTAAAGTAATTAATAATCACTTTTATTTAGACCTACAATAAAAAGAGCAAACATAGCATAAAGAAACAAAAGGTATAGTTTAAAGAGCAAACTAACACCTGGAAAGTTAATATTGGAGCCAAAGCTTGTGCTGAAAAAGATTAATGACAGGCCTGATGTGAAATGAATTGAAGGACTGGTATTCTCAGAGGGACTCTATCCAGCTAATCCTGCAATTTGTGAAAGGGAACAGCCAGGGGGCATTTCCTCCTCAAAGGAAAGTTTATGCCAATGTCATTCAAGGAGAATTCTGGCTTTATCCTAACTAGCCATCAAAAATTGACCACATGGGTCATATGGTTCAGGCCTTAGGATCTGAAGGATACAGGAATACAGGAGTTGTGGAAACTTCCTCTATTATTACAAAGAGCTTCTGAGGCCAGGCATGTGACAGGGGAGCCTTTGCTTCGGGGCCCAAAGAGGACACAGAAATGAAGCCTGGATTGAGTTGGTAATTCCAATATGCTTGTGATGCCAGGGTTGTGGTATAGCATCAAGGCTATTTGCAGACAGGGACTGAAACAAATTCAAGAGAGAAAATTATATTACAGGCCTCTCACTGGAATGGAAGATCCCCATTTGCCCAGATTGAATGGCTAATGAGTTCCTGACATCTACCAGTCTCTGCTCCCTAACACTGAGGCTACAAGGAAACGCATGTTTAGCAATGCCTATTGTTTATATTTGAGATAGAGATTTGAATGCAAGCCTTCTTATGTGCACAGTAATAACCTTACCCACTGTTCATGCTAGACTTCTGTTGCTCTGTAAACATTATGATTGAAAGCAACTGGGAAGAGGAAAGGCTTTATTTGACTGAGAGGCAACAGTTCATAATTATCTATGGAATTCAGGGTGGAAGTGCAAGGCAGGAACCCAAAGGCAGGAACTGTGGCAGAGACATGGAGAGATTCTATTGCCTAGCTTGCTTTTCTCAGCTTATACAGCTACCTTTCTTTTATAACCCGGGCTCACATGCCTAAGGATAGCACCACCCACATCAACCAGCAATAATGTCCCAAATACATACCCAGAATAATGCAGACAATCACTCAACTGAGCCTTTAATTATAAGTAAGGAAGACTTAGTTAGAAACAAGACTGGACAACGCTACCTAAAAACCATTCATTGTTTCTGTATCCATTCTATTTTTGTTAGTATTATAAGAATGTAAATGCCTAGAGAAAATGGTGTAGGTGGTTGAAGCACAGTAACTTAGTCTACAAAGGAGTAAGCACAACATTCTTAAGAATTTAACTTGAAAACGTTTTTAAAAACTCCTTCTATAAATATCAGATATGTTTTACTTTTTGATTTTTGTTTTCTCCTTTGGAAAGGCTAATGGCATGTAAAGCATTTGTTATTATAACTCATGGAAACTAGCTAAGGTCAGGGGCAGCAAACCTCAAAACAGCCTGGTTCCTTTGAATGTTAGGTAAACAGAAAAGAAAGGAGACTTATTTTTCAATATAAAGCTAAGTAAAAGGAATATTATCAGTAATTAACTATGTAGGAGTTGATTGTAACTAAGAAAAATAATCAAAGTATAAATAGGTTTTTAAAGCTGAGAAGAAAAGCTGCTGGGAGTGCCACGGGGTTTAGAATTTATAAAATGCCAGAATCAATTCATATTTTCTTGAATGTAGACAGTATTCAGCTGTCAACTGCTTTGTGGGGGAAGGGAAGTACAACTGTGGAGAATATATTTAAAAATGAGGGTAAACCAGAAGGACCCTAGAGGCTTCATCTCTCTTCTTCCCACACTTCTCTCTCACTGTGTTTTGCAAATAAGTTACCACCACAAGCCAGAAAATGGAAATGAAACATTACAGTACAAGGCTTCATTAAAAATCAAACAAAACGCAATTGCTCATGCTGTTCATGACAAGATGCATGATTAACTGCTAAGTCACTCAAAACTGGGATGCCCTGGATAGGAATAAATGTGGTAGATGACATTGTTAAGGAAGAAAGTGCCAACTAGATAAACAGCAGTCATTCTGAATTTAAGCCAAATGTTCAAAAAGAATGCTGTGTTTAAAAGAAGTCGTTTTTTTTTTTTCACTAATAAAGTGAGAAGAAATGTGATACTTTTACTAGTTGGTATGTCTTATACTAAATTACTTCTCCATACCCTCAGAGTTAGGGGAGCCAATGTTGACCAATCATGCAGGTAGTGGCTTATAAGGACATAACTGTGTATCAGCGAGAACCACAAAGGTTAAATGTTTGTGGCAAGTACCAAGAAAAAGAAGAAATATGATCCTGCACATGCACAAAAAATAGACTTAATGTCCATAGGTGCAGCACAGCATTGGGTTGAGAGTGGAGGTATATAGATGTTTTAAGATTCCTAAGCTTATTTATTATGACTCGGTTATAACAAGCTAATGATTCCTTCATGTTCCCGTGCCTGCTCAAAACCCTTATCTACCAATGTGAAGATGGAATATCCTAGAAGAATGGCCATGGTTAAAAGATGCAGACTGCATAAATTGCACAGTGTTGGTTGCAAAAGATAGTTCTGCTTATGTCTTTGCTGTTTGTTTATTTTCTCTAAATGTTAAAATTGCAACAGAAAATAAGTACAAGTACTAATCTCTTAACCAACAGAAAGAGCAGGAGGAACATTTATTCCCAGCACACCCTTCCCGCATATCCCAGGCTTCCTTGTGTTGTACGATCCAGAAACTAACCTCATACTAGCAAGTAACATCAGTTGAGACCATGCCTGCTTCCATTTCCTTTCTTGTGAGTGTCAACAGCTTCTATCTGCTCACTATGCTTTGTGTAATGGCTTACAGACCCCACAAGGTGATTCTAGACGTCAAATACGGTGGCTTTGAACTTACAGAGCAGAAGATAAATTAGGCTAGCCTGTCTTTCCATTTCAATTTATTAATGCTATTGAGTATGCAATGTCTGGCAGATTTACAGGTGGCAGAAATAAAAGATTAATTGTTTTACTTTATTTATGCCTGGAATATAACTGAGAACTAAGCAATTCGATTCCTATCAATAATCTGTTTCCTTTTGTCATTTCCCAACACCTGCCGCTCTCGAGTTCATCCTTCTGCTGATGACCGTTAGGCACTTGGAAAAACTCCTGCTTTTTACTCACACAAGTGGTACTAGTAAGTTCTGAAACTTTCTCCTTCGCCTTTAATTTCCCCCTAGTTAAAAAATACTTCACCTCTTTCACCATCTTCTGTAAGTTCACACCTTGTCTAGAATTGTACACATCTGTTTTATTTTTCTTTTTTTTTCTGTTTCTTATTTCACTCAGAGTGAGGTAAGCCAATAGTACCCATACATTTGTTCAGTTACTCAAATGGTACTCCCTAAATATGTTCACATTTATTTGTTTTATTTTCATTTTTTATTCCTTAAATCTGTAATATTTGAATAAACCTACCAAATATCAGTCAAGAAACTTACTAATCATGTTCATCCTAAACCTGTGTCACCATTGTGAAGACTATGTTCTTCCATATTTGTAATAGACAAGCCATACATATTACGTGATAATCCTGGTATTCTCTGCAAGCACAAGTTTTCATCAAATGATAAATACCCTGTAAGGACTCCTCAAACCCTCCCACTGTGAATTGCAGGACACGGCTATTTGTCTTTCTTTAGAAACATGACTACCCCCCACAGTCTTTCTCAGGCTCCAGCAGTATTTCCAGTTGAATGAGTTAACAAAACAAAAAGGCATAGCTACTGAGACCATAACATAGGCATTGCTACTGAGACCACAGGCTCTCCTGGGTCCTGTATCCACCTTTTCTTCTCCTCAGTTTTCTTTATGAAAGTGTTGTCTATGTTCAGTTTTATTTTTGTTCTACTTCAACTCATATTTAACTTTTAATCTTGGGATATGTTGTGGGAATTGAAGAGAGATAAAACCAGGCAGAAATTAAAGGACCACATCACAGAGTCTGGTTGATACAAGTTTGAACATTAGTCTAAGGTTAATGAACAAAATTCTCTGTTTTGGAATCAGAGGCCTTGGTGTTGCGTTTGACCATTGTTGCAGTGAAGTTTGGGCTGTAGTTATGTTTTACTTAAGATTGTAAGATTTTCTTTAATTTTTTTGTTGATATAAAATTCCTGTGTCTCATTGATTCTAAGATGGATACAGCATTGGGTTTCTCTTTAGAAAAATCATCATGTCATGAACCTCATTACACTCAGTTCTTCTTCTAAATACATTGTTCTGTTCTCTCAGAACTATTTGCTAGCTATAATTATATGTACGTTGGAACCAATGTGCTGCATAAATAGTAAGGACATTTGAATTCTTTCATGTTTATTTACATTTAGTGTTTTAGTGATTATTGTCCTAATGCATTGTTTATAACTCTTCTAGACGAGAATTAATGAGCTTTAAGCAAAGGCTTGGGAATTTAAAAACTCAATTAATCATTACTTTACATGAGTATTCAGATCAACAACTGATTTTTCTAAGGCTTCTTATACTGTAATTTTGATACATGGTCAGAAATTCTTTTCCTTTCAGACTCACTCTTCATATTACCTCAATATATTTAATTTTTTATATTTCAAGAATTCTAAGCCACTTTATCATTTTAAACTTCATGCAAAGTTTATTTAACAAGGTTCATTTTCTTATTGTTATAGCAGAACTGATTCAGCGCCACTAAAGTGACTTTGCTCTCCTTAATCAAAAGAAATAGTGCTAGCTTTTGTTAGAATAGAACATCATTCATCTGCAAATATTCTGTTTTATTCTGTAGGAATGGACATGGTACCATGGCAAAAAGACCTTAGAAATATAAAACTGAAAAATAAAATGGGATCTGAATGTGAATCCCAGTGCTTGGGAGGCAGAAGCCAGATGCTAATACATTGAAGGTCAGCATTGACTACATAATGATACCGTGTTTCACACAGTGAAAATCAGTCAATCAATAATATAATAAAATAAAATAGAAGAAATAGCAGTGTAGCTTAACACTGTAAATGTCAGGAATATTCCCCTAATTTAGTTAACTGTTCCCATTCAGCTTATAAACATAACTAAGATTCTTCTCAGAACAGTTTACTGTTGTGTGATATTTTTTTTGTGTTCTGACAAATAAAGCTTGCTAGGAGATCAGAAGGCAGAGTCAGCCACTAACTAACCATAGAAGCCAGGCAGTTGTGCCAGATGTCTTTAATCTCAGCACTCTGGAAGTAAAGACAGGAAGTGATAAGGTGTGGTGTAGACAGGATCTCAGCCCTTTTAAATGATGAAAAAGACAGGTAGGAAGCAACTGGCAACTGCTCCTGGTCCTCTGATCTTCCAGGGTGTTACCCCAATGTCTGACTCCTGGGTTATTATTGATAAGGATTAATTTGATTAACATTTCATTTTATGCTCACAGTGGGATTCTTGGGATGTTATAGAAGGGATTCTTGTTTTAGGGATGAATATTGGAGAATTTTGTTTTATGCTTTAAGTTGTTGTTGTTGTTATTATTATTATTATTATTATTATTATTATTGGCAGGGAATTAAACCTAAGGCCCTGGTACTGCCTGAAAAACTCTAGATCCCTGAAGCAGTCTGTGTGTTTTTTTCCCCTCATTTCTGTCAGTACTTTGAGAATTTTATGCCTTGCAGTTTTATTATATGTGTGTCCTCCCCATACTCCTCCATGACCCTTCCAACCCCCCAAATTTGTGTTTGTTAGAGACCATCAAATATAGTTTGTGTTGTCCTTGGATTCATGACCCTCAGTGGATGGTGGTATCCCCACACAGGGCCCCACTTTAAAGAAAACCTTGTCACTTTTTTTTTTTTTTAGAATATGATGCTAATATTTTAATGTACAATAGACATATGCTAGAAAGAAAAAAATGTATTTACTTAAGTTGCTCTTTGAGAGTATATCTTTTTTTTATTTTTTAAATTTATTTATTTATTAAGGATTTCTGCCTCGTCCCCACAACCGCTTCCCATTTCCCTCCCCCTCCCCCGATCAAGTCCCCCTCCCTCATCTGCTCAAAGAGCAATCAGGGTTTCCTGACCTGTGGGAAGCCCAAGGACTGCCCACCTCTACCCAGGTCTCGTAAGGTGAGCATTCAAACTGCATAGGCTCCCACAAAGCCAGTACGTGCAGTAGGATCAAAAACCCACTGCAATTGTTCTTGAATTCTCAGTATTCCTCATTGTCCGCTATGTTCAGCTAGTCCGGATTTATCCCATGCTTTTTCAGACCTAGGCCTGCTGGCCTTGGTGAGATCCCAATAGAACATCCCCATTGTCTTAGTGTGTGGGTGCACCCCTCGTGGTCCTGAGTTCCTTGCTCGTGCTCCGTCTCCTTCTGCTCCTGAATTGGACCTTGAGATTTCTGTCCGGTGCTCCCATGTGGGTCTCTGTCTCTGTCTCCTTTCATCGCCTGTTAAAGCTATCAACTGTCAGTAAAGCCTTAGGGGTAGAACTTCATGCTGGAATATGTTGGGCCTGAACCTGTGCAGGTCTTACATATGCTGTTTCAACTGCTGTAAATTCGTATGTGTCACTGCATGCTGTGCCCAGAGAACATCATTTTCTTAAGTCATTCACCACTCTTTCCTTGTTGTCATCCCCCACTACATTTATATTCTTTATGTGCACACTTCTGTCTTGACCACTGAGCCTTGGGGGCGAGGGTGTGATATAGATGTCACATTTAGGGCTGAGCGTTCCACCTCTTATTCTCTGCACCCTGTCCAGTTGTGTATCGCTGTGTTAATCATGCTCTATTATAAAAGAAGCTTCCCTGATGGGGGCTAAGTGATGCACTAATCTCTAAAGTTCTCTCCTATACTTATAGGGAAGCTTGAAGTTGGTTCAAGACACTCCAAGACCAAGTTCTCAGCACAAAGTAAATTTATTTGTACCAGAGGGACAGAGGGCAGGGATAAAGGACAAAAATAGAAAATAGAGGAAGAGGGAGAATAGGAATGGAACAAGGCAAAGAGGGAAAAAGGGGTAAGGGAAAGAGGAACGGGTTAGTTGTTTGGGGTAGATTGGGACAAAGGACTGCTTCTGGATAGAGAGGAGACAAAGATAGATATGACCCTTAGACAAATGGCAGTTTATCAAGGTAAAAAGGAAACCCTGTGTTAGGATGAGGTGTTCAATTTTAATTGGGCATGTTAATTCGGTGAACAAAAGGGAGCTTTTGATTGCTAGGCTTCAATACTTTGATAGCTGAACCTTGGTAGTTAGTCTTAGGATGACAAATTAGCCAAATAAGGAAATATAACTTGTTGTCTAGCTTTAGAAATGGAATCTAACAAATTTTTTCAAGGCAGAGGGAATGAGGAGAAGGGTAAGTCATACAGAGCCATATACATCAGGCCCAGACTAGCTAGAGTTTCTTCATTACTAAGAAATGATGTTTATAAGTCTATTGTCTTTAACTGTCTGAATCTTCTACTAGTTTATTTCAGATTAATTTAGTTTGCAGAATCTTCCCTTACTACCTCCCATTTTTTTTTCTTTATTCATTGATCTTAAATTACTAAGTTTATACTACCAAATAATGGATAAGTTGTTTATACAAACTAAGTTGAACATAATTGAGAGCAATTGCAGAGGGTAAATCACTGGGTAGATTCTTTTAAAAGAACCGTACTTCTTTTAAAAGAATTAAAAGCATTTCAGAAACACTGGGGAAACTATTCTTCTAGCACAGCTAAGTAAATTCCAACCAGACTCTTCTCCTCAGAAGCAAACTATAACCCTTGGACAACATGCAACACACCAATTTTCAGGCTCACTAGTCAGAATCGGCAGAGAACACATCTAGGGAGGATTTAACACTGGAGGTGAATGTTCGCATGTGAAAAACTTTCAGAGTGTTCTAAGTTTAGCATAATTTGTAGCAAACCACAACCACTGCAATGTAGGAAATTCAGGAAGCAAAATAATTTATAGAAAAGTCCTCAAATTCTCTGTATGCTCTGCCCTACTCATTTTTTAGTCTCGGTGCCACACAGATGACATAAAACACACTCACACACATACATACAAACACATCTACAGAGAGAGAGAGAGAGAAGAAAAAGAGCAACAATTAAAGAAAAGGGAATGAATTTTGAAAGACAGCAACAGGATCTAGATTTCTACATTGGGAGGGTCTGGAGGGAGGAAATGGAAGGGGGAAATGACATAATTTTCTTATGATTTCAAAAATTAAAAAAATATTTAAAAAGACATTCAGCTTTAAGTGGTGTGGGACAATTCTGTATTCTGTCAATTATGTTATAAATAAATGCTGATTGGCCAGTAGCCAAGCAGGAAGTATAGGTGAGACAACCAGACAGGAAGTAAAGGCGGGGCAATGAGACCAGGAGAATTCTGGGAAGCAGGAAGTTCCCTCCAGTAGTCCTGTGCAGACACAAAAGAAGTAGGATGTGACCTGCCCTGCTGAAAAAGGTACTGAGCCATGTGGCTAACATAGATAAGAATAATGGGTTGCTATAAGTTACCAGAACTAATAAGCCTGAGCTAATGGGTCAATCAGTTTGTATCTAATGCAGACTCTCTGTGTGATTTTTTTGGAACTTGTCAACTGTGAGAACTGGGCAGGACAGAAACCCCAACAAGCAGGCTTTCATGTTATATTAGGTAGTTAGCAGCATAGCAACCATCATTTAACGCCCCTGATGCTATTGTTACAATTCCATAGTTGCTTGACATGTCTCCCATACCCTCATCCTAAAGTCAGCCCAAACATGCAGCCCTCCAGGTTTCTTTTTTTTTAAAAAAACATATTTATTATTATCATTATCATTTTTATTATTATCATTATTATTGTTATTGTGAGTCTCTGTGTGTATGTGTACAAGTGGAACTCAGTGTACTCCTCTTCCTCTGTAGGTTTGGTATTTGAACTACTATTGTCATATGGATAAAAATAACTGTGTTCTGAGATTGCATGACTCTCTGTTTCAATTTGTCATAGTGATGATGGGGTTTGGAGTGAAGTTGTGTTTTACTTAAGATTGTGCCCAGCGGGCTGGAGAGATGGCTCAGTGGTTAAGAGCACTGGCTGCTCTTCAGAAGTCCTGCATTCATTTCCCAGCCATCACATGGTGGTTCCCAACCATCGATAATGAGATCTGGTGCCCTCTTCTGGCATGCAAGCAGAATACTGTATACATAATAAATAAATCTTAAAAAAACAAAACAAAACAAAACAAAAAAAAGAATGTGCCCTAAGTAGGGAGATTCTTTTTATATTTCTTGTTGATATAAAATATCTGTGAGATTCACTGATCCTAAATGAAGATATACAAACAGCAATGGGTACTGTACAAAGTTATTTTATCTCCTGAGCCATCTTGTTGACTTTTTTTCAGGTACCTTAAAGCATGTTGATATTGATGACACTGTAAAGGTATGTGTCAGTATTTTCACCAATCTTATGAAAAGCAGAACTAAGAAGGAAGACTGATGAAACTGTAAATTCAAAAAGGAAGCTCTAGTTTACTTTATAACTTCAAGAAACTAAACCTTAAAAATGAGTAAAACAGGGTTTTGATCCTACTTCATGTCTGGCTTTGTGAGAGCCTAGCCAGTTTGGATGTTCACCTTCCTAGACATGGACAGAGGGGGGAGGACCTTGGACTTTCCACAGGGCAGGGAACCCTGACTGCTCCTTGGACTGGAGAGGGAGGGGCAGAGGAGTGGGGGAAGGGGGAGAAGGGTGGGAGGAGGGGGAGGGAAATGGGAGGCTGGGAGGAAGGGGAAACCTTTTTTTTCCTTTTCTCAATAAAAAAATAAAATAAAAAAATAAAAAAATGAGTAAAAAAAGATGCATAAAATGAAGTGTCTTTTAGAACATGAATGAAACTGTATAAATCTATTGTGCTGTCAAAATAAGTACCTTGTGACTTTCTCCAAGACCATTCAGTGAAAGAATATATAAAATGCATATAAATGGATAGATTATATGGTTAGTATAGGTAGTAGCACACTTTCTGTATGTATAAAGGCATAAATATTTGATTGACGGAAACATGAATGAAACATAGGTCTTTTCTGAACAATAATTGTCAGAAACATGAAGAAGGAAAACTAAACAGATAGTTCGTTACTTCTCCATGCCAAAAGAAGTACTGATTCACATAATATAAGGAGTTAAGAAGTGGACAAACAATATGCAAGCATATACGGGCTTCTGTCTTTATATTAGCTAATAGTTTTAGTGCTTGTATGTTAAATGAAATTAGAATTATAATAGTAAGTAATGGTCAAGAGTATTGCACCACTTGAGTAAAGCCTATGGTCAACAGTATCATGTCAAACTGACCCATTATCACCCTTGGGAGGAGGGCAGAGAAGGGAAAAATACTTATTGCCAAGGAAGCTCTGTAAGAAAAGAAGATATGTTTTCTAGCAAGAGAGACAGATGAAAGCTAAGAACACAATATTTTGATATACAGTATTAGGAGGTATTCTTTATGGCCAGAAATGCAGCTGAGGAATAATTAGAGAGGATTTGGCTGCTGAAGTTATGGAACTCAAAAACAAGCAGACTACTGAAGTTTATTATACCCATATTTTCCTACAGAAAGAAATTTTAGGAAAATCATTGGTTCACATTAGAGTAATAATAATTCCAGCCTGGTTTGATTAGGAACTAGGGACTAAGACATGGATTAGGGCTGTGGATGTAGTTTTGCAATTGTGTTTGCCTATCTTGTGAGAGGCTTGGGGGTTTATCCTCCAGCATAGACATATAAAATGAAAAAGAAATATATAAAGGAATCAGCTTGTGTGAAAATTCACAGTTAATTCATGAGTTAATGACGTATTTGCCCTTGAGTGCTCACTGTATAGAAGTTGTTGAAATTCTCTGATACCAACAACAACCAATAAATGATTGATCAACGATCTGGTCTTTGCTTTGGCAAGCATGAGACACGGCTATACAATTCTAGTTGATTAAAGCTTTTCTCATTACACCTGAATTAAACATGCCTCCCATGACCACATTCATTCTCTTATAGTTGAGGAAGCATTATATAACAAGCATGTAGAGCAAGGAAAACAGACTCATTTGCTCTTTTTTTTCTATTCCCAGGAAGCTAACAATTCATCACCTAGACTGATTAACTCTGAATGAATCAAGCACCACAAAAATTTGTATATCCATTTTAACTCCCTAATAATAATTATCCAGAGAGTCATTAAAATGGAGACTCTAAGGGGCCAATTTTAATTACTCTATTCAATACCTGTAGAATATTAGGACTTCAAGTTTTCTTGAAAAAAAATGATTGAACAATTCATTTGATAAAATGACCTTTCCTCTTAACATTCCACTCATTTTGATATGGGCAAACATTTCCAACATATAGTTGTTCTATCCTAGTACCACATTAAAAAGGGAAATTAACATGCCTTTATCTGTTTCATATTTGTGCTCACTGAAAAAGACTGTGGTGTGGGGTAAAAGATACCAAGAAATTTCTTACAACATAGTTTAATACATAAAACTTCTTCACAAAAATTTAAATATTATTTTTCCACAGTAAAAACTACTTACTCATTAATATTTATCTCAGAAAGTTACAAAGAAAAGGTGATTTTGTTTTATTTTTAGTTTCTTGAAGTAGGTTAGTAATATTATAAACAAAATGTAGCCTTATTGCAAAATAGTTTTAACTGTGTTGTACTTTCTTTTAAGTAAAGAAAAAAAGAAGCTGACTTAATATAATGAAAACATCTGGGTCACAATAGAAACTTCCTGAGCCAAGAAATGTTTATTTTTACATTAGCACAGCAAATATGCACTCTGGACATAAAGGGCCAAATAGAGAAGACTGAACAACCACAGCTTTTGTCTTTCCATATTATACAGTTGAAATTCCTCCCTTCTGAACTGCAGAGCCTGCATTGCTGCACACCACAAGTGCGGCTTTCATTGTACACATTCTCAGTTAGTCTGTGATCACAAGGTGAACTGAATCTTGTTTCCTCGGCTGGGCTGGGTTATTACCCCAATGGAGTCACCTTGAATCATGTGTATATCTGAAAGAATCCAATATTTCCTAATGGAATTCTTGAAAGAATTTGTCAGAGATTTTTACTCTGTGTGCTGGCGTGCGAAAGGAGTAAACACGTGACTGCCTTAAGTACAGTTCTTGAAATGGGACAGATAAAAATATATCTTTACATAGAGTATGGAAGTCCTATAGATTGTCACTCCTGGAACCGAAGTCTTCATCAAGGACAAATACCAGCAATTAATTATGAAGACACTTTGAGACATTATTTCACAACAAAACAGAAATTCCATGATTGGCGTCGACATTAGTCTACACCTACGAAATATGCAAATATGCATTTGCTTATTCCCTAACAATATTTCAAATTTCAGATAAATAATTTTAAGATAGTTCTTTTTAGGAAATATGGGCTCTGGATTCTATATGAAGTTGTTTTTACTGAACAGATACTTTCAGCTGGTACCAGGCCTTAACTGGCTGATGTTCCCTGACATTAGAATATGCTGAAATGAACATATAATTTTACTTTTCTTCAACCCTCTCTAGTTAGGTGTGCTCACTACCTATTGCAGTAAGTCATCACAGTCATGGGCAGGAAGAATTGACAGGACTAATTTTACTGGTTTAGTCAAAAATTCAAGCTCTGACAATATGTTTTTTTTTCACCATATTTCTACAGAAATATAACCCCAGGAAGAAGAGTGAATTAGGCAGAATTTTTACTTTGCAAATTTGCTTCTGCTAAAAGGTGTGCTTGTTTCTGCTTATGACCTTTGCTCTACTTCTACCTTCGCCAGAGTCCCAGGCACACCAAGAAATTATGTGATACCATTTCACCCTAAAAATAAATGCTTTTCTTTTCGTGACTCTAAATTTCATTACAAATATATTTCTCTTGGTCCTCATAAAAATATCCTGTACGGGCCTTCCAATTCTGCTTCTTATACACGAGTAGTCATTGTACAGTCTCTTATCAAGGACCCTTAAACACTCTCAATCCAAAATCTGAGGGTTCCTCCTCCCCAGATGTGTGGTAAAGGGAGTGTGTCTGATGAGGATATTGTCTAAACCAAATCATTGAATTTCAGGAGTGGGACTTTATCTGTAGCAATGGTGGTGCTGGCTGTTATTATTTTCTCAGGGCACAGTCTAGTGTGCTTCAAGTTGTAGCACAGAAGTGCACTCCTGTTTCACATAGCTTTGATCTCATCCTGTTTTTTTCTTTTATAATAATTGCTGAGGAAACAGACAGCTATTTAATAGCCAATCAACTATAAGAAATTCTAGGTGTATGCAAATTTTCTAGAGCTGGGGAACCATTATTAAAGGAAGGAAAAAAATAAATAATGAACTTCCATACTTTATGGAAATTAGTATTTCTGGTAAATGAATACATTAATTATAAGAAAGGAAAGAAGCTCATTGCAGGTTCTGCATCTTGATAAATTTCATGTTATAAACAATTGGATTGAATGGAATTAATTCAGAGCAATGCTAGACCCAACCCAAGGTACACTATTTGGATATCATCTAAGTTTTCATAGAAAAATAAAAATAACATTGGATGGAGAAAATAATTTTTATTATACATGACCTATTCTGCCAGTGCCCATTCTCATTGTCGCAATCCAATTATAGCTGAAATAGAATCATAAACTCCTAGGGACAGAAACCCAAATGGGTAGAAATGACACTTCCTGGGTAGGGGCAGTAAACTTCAAAAACGTTCTTAAGGGCCTGATTGTAAACTCACATACATGCAAACATGCGCACATCTACAGGCACAATAGATGCACACCCGCACACACATGCAAACATGCGCACATCTATAGGCACAATAGATGCACACCCGCACTCACACACATGCAAACATGCGCACATCTACAGGCACAATAGGTGCACACCCGCACACACATGCAAACATGCGCACATCTACAGGCACAATAGATGCACACCTGCACACACATGCAAACATGCGCACATCTACAGGCACAATAGACGCATACCCGCACTGACACACATGCAAACATGCGCACATCTACAGGCACAATAGATGCACACCTGCACACACATGCAAACATGCGCACATCTACAGGCACAATAGATGCACACCTGCATACACATGCAAACATGCGCACATCTACAGGCACAATAGATGCACACCCGCACTCACACACATGCAAACATGCGCACATCTACAGGCACAATAGATGCACACCCGCACTCACACACATGCAATCATGTGCACATCTACAGGCACAATAGATGCACACCCGCACACACATGCAAACATGCGCACATCTACAGGCACAATAGATGCACACCTGCACACACATGCAAACATGCACACATCTACAGGCACAATAGACACACACCCGCACTGACACACATGCAAACATGCGCACATCTACAGGCACAATAGATGCACACCCGCACTGACACACATGCAAACATGCGCACATCTACAGGCACAATAGATGCACACCCGCACTCACACACATGCAATCATGTGCACATCTACGGGCACAATAGATGCACACCCGCACTGACACACATGCAAACATGCGCACATCTACAGGCACAATAGATGCACACCCGCACTCACACACATGCAATCATGTGCACATCTACGGGCACATAGATGCACACCCGCACTGACACACATGCAAACATGCGCACATCTACAGGCACAATAGATGCACACCCGCACTGACACACATGCAATCATGCACACATCTACAGGCACAATAGATGCACACCCGCACACACATGCAAACATGCGCACATCTACAGGCACAATAGATGTACACCCGCACTCACACACATGCAAACATGCGCACATCTACAGGCACAATAGATGCACACCTGCACACACACACACATGCATACATGCACACATCTACAGGCACAATAGATGCACACCCGCACTGACATGCAACATGCGCACATCTACAGGCACAATAGATGTACACCCGCACTCACACACATGCAATCATGTGCACATCTACAGGCACAATAGATGTACACCTGCACACACACACATGCAAACATGTGCACATCTACAGGCACAATAGATGCACACCCGCACTGACACACATGCAAACATGGGCACATCTACAGGCACAATAGATGCACACCCGCACTGACACACATGCAAACATGCGCACACATGCACACCCACCCGCACATGCAAACACACACACACACACACACACACATCCACAGGCACATACACACAATTGGAAATAACTGGAATACCTAGAAGAAGAGACTAAGCTATCTTAATTTCGTCTTCCTTATTTTAGTTTTAGCATAATCCATAATCACAAAAATAAAAACTACCAATTTAAGAATATTTCCAGATAAACATAAGAATAAAAACTGGAAGTCTATAAAGAACCTAGGAAATTTCATTGCATATTTACATTGAAGTTTGCACACATGTGCACATGTGTATATAGTAGATATAAGTATATATTTATTAGAGTCATTAGATAGCAAAATAATTATAGCTTCTTGTTTCTACTAAGTCTGGAAATAATCACCTCCTGCATTTATCTAAGGCAACTTGAGCCACATTTTTTTCTAATATATTTGCTGATTGTCAGTTTTTGCTCAGAAGTGTGATTGTCATGAATGCCGCCTCTCCCTTTCCTTCATGGCAGGCAGAAGGTCTTCAACATCTTATTTCCTAAAATATCCTGATGGATGAATTTATTTCTGAGAAGTTCTCCACTTCTAGATTTTATACAGCTGCAGTGTAGGCTAAATGACAGAATGGAAGGATCTGAAATACGAAATGTGAATTTGGGGAATAGGAACATTTCATGTCAAGGCCACAAAAGCCTTTGCTGCTGCAGGAGGCGACCACTCAAGAGTTTGCAAGGGGAGTTCTTTCCGCTATCCCTACCAAAATGTGAAATGCAGTAATCTCTTTTCAAAAACTCAGGAACTTTCAGAATTGGCTCAGGGCGGGATAAAAGCAGTGATTCTCTGGCACGTGCCAATGCCAATTGGATTTTATTTTCTTCACAAGGATTTTTCCCTTTTTGGGTAGAAAGTAAATGAAATACTGTAAAATATATTCACAAGAATTAAAGTAAACTTTGCTAGAACATGTAAGGATAGGAAATGTTTATTTTGGAAAGGAGATTTTTAAAACAAAATGTCAATGGAAGGCTTCTGATATTTATCAAAATACCTTAAGTAAATCTAAGATAGCTAAAATAAAATTGGTATTATTTGTCAATTAGGTATTTCAAATTTTAGTAGATTGACTAAAATTATTTTTATTCAAGCAAACACTGTTCTTAAATAGGACTGAAGCAAATTTTCAATCCCTGTAACTCCATCTCTAGGGAACATAATACCTTCTTCTAGCCTCTACACACCTCACACATGTATCACAATCACATGGGCACACACACACACACACACACACACACACACACTTTCTTAAAACAGTGAATTACAAAGAGTAGCATTTTCCCCAGAGAAACTTTTCTATGCATCACTAAAGGCCAAGTACAGAGATGAATAGCAATTTAGAAGTATATAACAGTCGAAGCTGAGCCCAGTGGCACTTGTGGAGAGGTAGTGAGACTCATAATGTGACGGAAGTCAGTTTGAGAATGATTCATGTGTGTAGATGGAACAATGTAAAACAGGTGTGTTGGCAATAAGTGGAAAGAGCTGAGTACGGTATTAGATACTGTTAACTGAACTTTGGAGAATCAGACAGAAGCAGAAGGACCCCCAATTGGATTCCAGCCAATTTTGAAGAGAAAACAATACCTGCTCCTGTTCCTCCTAAACCAAGAATATAAACTCAAAAATATTACACTCAGTACAGTGGGTAAGGTTTCAGAGCAACATAATGCAGTCAGTGGAACTGGTTTCCCCCGAATGAACTGCCTCGTTCAGCCTGTACATGAGGGCTTTTGCCTTCTCATATTGTATCCTGAATTGTCATGTTTGGTTGCTGTTTCTTGAAGACATTATCTGAAGAGAAATAGAAGAGGGGATGGATCTGGGGGAGCTTCTAGGAGTGGAGAGAGGGGAAACTGTGGTCAGAATATATTGTATGAGAAAAGAATCTATTTTCAATAAAAAAATGAAAAAAAATAGGAATATAGTCCTCTGTTGTAGATAGGTCTGTTAAAGTTGGAGAAGAAGTCAAATAGATTCTCTTCTAATATATTAAATTATCAGATTCAAAAAATTCTTTTCATAGTTTGTGGGATTACCTGGTAGGAAAGATCTTAACTATACACATAGTGTTGTCTGTGATATCATTTGCTGAACTTATTCAGTTTACAGTTCAATAGTTGCACACAAAGAAGTTCACAAGGTATCAAATAATAGTGCTTTTCTGTTTCATTTTATACTTTTTCTATGAATTTTAATCTAATGTGTCCACATACTATGTTTAAAGATGCCAAAATTCTGACATTATTTCTAGAAGATTCTAATGATGGTTTCATTGTTGTTATTGTCTATTTATTTATTATGGTTTTTTTGTTTTGTTTTGTTTTTTTAAAACCTTTTAATCAGTAACATTAATATTGTAATCACTAACCCTTTGACAGAGTTGCCCTAACCAGTGTGGGTGAACCATACTGTGATGATTTTAGTAAGAATGGCCCCCATATGTTCGTATGTTTGAATGTGTGATTCTTGGTTGATGGAACTGCTTGGAAAGCATTCAGAAGTATTCATACTTGTTGGAGGAAGTGTGTCACTAGGGGTTGGGCTTTAAAAAATTTGTTTCATTCTTCCTGTCATTTCCAATGGGCTCTCTCTAACCTGTTTGTCAATCAAGACATAACATTTCTCTATTCCTGCTGCCATGACTTTGCTTTGTTATAGTAGACTTTAACCCTTTGAAACCATAAGACAAATTAAATGCTTTCTTTTTAGATTGTTTTGCTTGTTTTGTTTTACTGCTCTCTGGGGGCGGGCAGCTTCCAGAAGCACAGAGCTTTGATAGGATTCCACAGAATCAGTGAAACTCGACTTTTCTATCTGAGGGAGTTAAGAGGAAAAGGCACTTAAAAACTCTCTTGATGGTTTCCTTCTTTATTTTCTCTCTTTCTTTATTCTATTTCATTCTTTCTCTTTATTAAGTCTCTCTTTCCTCTCATGTTGTCTTACAGCTTTTTTACCCCAACAGAAGCTGCCAGGCAGTATGAGTCAAAACAGTTGCATTCCATTTCTCAATCGAATGATTATAGATAAAAACATGTTTTTTTTTCATTTCTCTCACATGATCAAACACTTTCTGCATTACAGGTATAAAGCAAATTATCCCAAGAACCCACATACACTCATACCCAAGCAACTTGTTATCTATGTGGGCAAGCAAGGTGTTCTTTTACTGGCAGATCTTCTACTGGCAGGTTGCATTTTGCTGTTACAAAGAAAGGGCCAATTACCTCATTACTTACCTTGAAAGACAATCTTTTAAGGAATCTTAAAAAAATCACAACCCTAAACTTTTATGTATGAAAAAGAATCAGTATAAGGAATTAATCATTACCTTTGGTCATCAACCAAACCTGGCAAGAAGAGTATGTCAGCCAGCAATAATTGGGCTGCTTTGTTCCTCTTATCTGACCTTAAAGCATTCTGCATTCAACCATGTGCCATTCTAAAACTTCAGAATGTCTTTTGTGTTTTTCACCTCAAAGTTGTTTAACAAAAACACCTTAGTCTAACTTTGTTATTTTCAAAGCTTTGTTTCAACTGTGATGCACTCCAAGACCTGTGAACACATGCCCCAACATTAAGGTTTAAAGAATTTGAACTAGCTGGGCTAAGCTTTGCATCAGCTGTGATGCACTCTGAGACCTGTGAACACATTTCCCAAAATTAAGGTTTAAAGAATTTGGACTAGCTAGGCTACTGCTACTCAAGTGTTAGTCATTAGCTTGAGCTACAATCCATGCAGCTCCTTAGGAGATAGGCACAGGCCCTGGCTGTGAAACACATCCTTGTATTTCTTTTTATTCATCAAAACTCTTTATAAGATGTCATTATTATTATCAAATTAGACAGTACAGATTAGGGAGTGTCATCTTCTTGACATCCCACAGGTAAAAATGACCAGTAGAACAGGATGTTTCCAGAGATAAACACACCATATTACAGGCAGCGGAGATCTCATGTCCACTCACACCATGCTAGATATCAGAAAAAGAGTTGCAGCAAACATGTTAAGGGCCCAGCAGAAGCAAACGACATTCTGGGGTCTGCAGGTCTGTAGTCCCGTGACCTTACCTAAACAAGATTGGTCCATCAGAGGATTTCCTTCTGCTGGGCTGACACCTGGAACTTCATAGCAATGCGCTGCTCCTCTGCCATGGCCAGCAGCAGTGTTTTATCTCTGCAATATGAAAGTAACTAACAGAATTACCGATTCATTGTGTCACTGAGAAAAAGACTGGGGATGGGTGACATTCATGTCGTCATGGGAGAAATTCATACACTTTTTCTGTCTTCATTGTAACTCAGCCTTCTCAGGATTTCAGTCTCTGAGTTCAGTTAGCCAGATTCCCATAGTCTCCATAGAGTAGATTTTTCATGCAATATATTCTCCAAGGTTCCTTATTCCCAGATATTTCTGTTCCACACAGTCCCGCAGCCATTCAGTCCCAAAGAAATACATAGAGGCTTTTTGATATGTGCTTTGTTTAACATGAAATTAATAATGATATTTAATTCCATTTGATTTATTTACTAAGAATATATCATTTTTATTTATGAAACTTTTTAGAAATAGTATTTTAACCTTATTGTAATTTAATATTATGGATTTATACTTGAGACAATTACAGAGGAATATAAAACACTTGTCTTCTTCACAGTGAACTTGTTTAGTGTCTCTCCTTTGAGAACTTTTTCATTTCAGGCTTCCTTGATTTGTTTCTTTCACTTGTTAACTTTTGCACTATTTTTTATCCCATTTTACTAAGTGTTTTGGAATATAATTTTTTCTTCATAACAATAAATACTTTTCAGAAACCTGTAAGTTTTAAAAATGGTAATTAAATATTTTTTATTTATTTACTCATTTGTGTTTGCGTGTGTGAGTTACTCTTGTCATAGCACATAGGAGGAGTTCAGAAGACAACTTTCTAGTGTGAGTTCTCTCTTTTTGCAATATAGGCCCCAGAGGCAAAACTTAGAATGTAACACTTGGTAGTGTGCACCATTACCCACTTAAACCCCACAATCAATTATAACTTTTTAGTATAATAGCATATACCCTTTTATCATTCCAGAACATTAGTTGTAAAAATCTACCTGAAAATTGTTAGGAGTATATAAAAATTCGTGTTTTTGTCTGTGTAGACCTATGTTGTTTGATAAGGTAGTCACTAATAATATATAGCCAATCTTTTTCAATTAAAATGCAAGTTTCTCAGTCAAATTAAAATGTTTCCTGTACCTAACACACTGTAATTACAAATCTTTGAGACTTGCGGTTTTCCCAGTTCTTGACGTTTGCAAAGCTCTCTACTCTGGGTTTCATAGTCCCCGTCTCACTCAAGCTTTTTCTTGAACACTATTGGCATAGGGTTTTTTTTTTTTTTTTTTTTTTTTTTGACTTGTGGAGACTTTGTTCATGTTACCTCTGATCTCACAAATTTAAGACTGGTCAACTTAACCTAGACAGCATTTTAAGGCACAGGGAAACATAAGAGCATCTCCTCTGCAGGAAGTGATACCTGCCATCCTTAGGCCCCTAGGTGAGACAAGCTACATTAGATAGCACACTGTCTTGCCCAGTTATGAAAAACTGACAGTCCAGCCCTTCTACCTGCCCTTGAAGCTATAAAAGTTTCAGGTGACTACCCAGGCAATCTTAGATAAGATTTTTGTTTGTGACAGGAACTTGACTGTCAACATGATATAAATTTGTTGTGGCAAGATGGTAAAAGGAAATCCAGGTAAGACAAAATTAATTTTAGTTTGGCCACTTGGATCCTTTCTTAATTGGCATGATGCTGACTGGGGACCAGTCTCAGAAAAGAAGCGGGTCTCGAATCTGGGATGTCTGGAAGGCAAAATGAGTACATGAACACAGGATTCTGATGCAAACTGACAGGCAGGGAAAAGATGCAGGGAAAATTCTTCTTCCTCTTCATCTTTTACTTCTACTTCTTTCTTCTACTCTGAGCTTCAAACCTCAGTCTTGTATTGTAAATTTTGCACAAGGAAAATGATTCTTTTTTTCTTGCCACAGGTCAATCATTACCTGGGCAAAACAGTTCACAAAAAGTATAAAGATTCTTGGAAATTAGAACATCATCATTCATTATAACATGGTCCCAGTTCCCAAGCTCTTTGCCAGATACTAAATTCTTAATTCTTTTTGTAAAAATATTTATTTATTTATTATGTATACAATATTCTGTCTGTGTGTATGTCTGCAGGCCAGAAGAGGACATCAGACCTCATTACAGATGGTTGTGGGCCACCATGTGGTTGCTGGGAATTGAACTCAGGACCTTTGTAAGAGCAGGCAGTGCTCTTAACCACTGAGCCATCTCTCCAGCCCCTAAATTCTTAATTCTTAGCTGAGTTAATCATAAAACAATTTCTGAGGCTTTCTTCTCAGAGGCTAACTACTAGCATAAAGTTCAAACTATTTTTAAAGAATTCTTTATTCTTTTGGAGTCTAATTATATATAAGATATTTGTTGAGTCCAACAGGAAAGGATTGAAAAATGTACTATTTATGTAATTAAATAGTTCTTAACTTTATAATTTTCTTTAGATTTTAATAACAATAATTTACATCATAGTACGGTGATTCCCAAACTCCTATGCTGTTACAATGAATTGAGAAGGATTTTTTTTAAATGATAATGTTACAGAAATGTAATGTAAAAAATAGGCCTAGGATACACAGTAGTGCCAAAGAGAAATGTGTGCCTTCTAAAATATTCACCATATCATTTCAATAAGCATCTAAATTAGGTAATTCTGCAAACTGAGTTGTCCTAATCCTTATGTCCTTCCCAGATTCATAACAACTTTAAAGAATATTAAGAAACAGAAATGTCAGCCATTGACTTATTTTTCTGTTTTTTCTTTGTAGGGGACTTATATTATATTGGGACATAAATAGCTAATATTAATTACTTGATACAGGAGGTCTAAGAAGTAAACAGAACGTCTTCACAGTAGGCAGTTCCAGACAAGCATCACTCCCAGTGTGAAGCTGAATCTATGGGATCCACTCAGGTATTCTGCTAGTTTTCTCCTCTATACTTTTACCTCATTATTTTCTTCTTGAGTTGTTTTTTCCACTCATATGCAAATATGCCAATATTTGATACTGGTTTGAGCTCCAAGTGATGTATAAACTTTCTCAGTTACATAGCTACAAGCATTGTCTACAAACTGAATCTCTAAATCTCAGCAATTTCAGTTCACTACTTATGTACCCTATGAGTATTAATAATACTGAGTATTCTTTTATGAATGGTCTGAACCTCAATAACTATCAAAGTCAACAAGTCTACAAGACTGGATGTCTTAGTTAGTCTTTAATATATGCCAGAAATTGAAGATCTCCTCTTTGATAACAACAAAGGAATGAACTTTCCAGAAAGATCAAGGTCAAGCAGGTAAAAGGCAAAGAGTTCACCTTCCTTGTGCATTATATAGGTTGTCATGAGATGGTATGGTCCAGTTTAAAGATAAGTCTCTTAAACTCAAGTGATAAGAATTTAAGGTGGATCTTTCTAACTTAAATGATTAATTAAGAAAAATCCCTCACAGGTTACCCAGTTGCTTGAAATTTAACCAGTTCCAGATGTACTCAAGGTGACAACCAAGAATAGCCATATGAACACAAGTTGGTACCACAAACATCCCCGCAATAGACACACTAAAGGAAAAAGAGAAAGCCATGAAGATCCGTAGGAGTGGATAGTGCCTTCTCCCAACACAAGGCAGGAGTCAAATAAATGTGATCAGGACAGAAGTGAAAATAAAAATTTCTCTGCTTCTCCATGTACCAAGCAATATCCATCTTGCTGGCTAATGAAAAAAAGTGATAAAACGCTCCTTGTTTTCTGATATTCGGATAGATCTACAGGAGAAACTTTGTGAACAGCGAGGAACGACTATACAAATGGAGAGAAATATCCCAAGGTCTCTAATTAGTACCTCAGTATCTGTTCTCCAAAGGTTGATGAGAGAGTAGCAGAAAAACGAGTATAAAGGAAAAAGTTGGGAAGCCGAACTAACTGAGCCCCAAGTATTGCATTCTGCTGAGCAGTAAAATTACACTTCACGTGGTTGGGAGAATTGGTAAAACAAACACAGCTGTAAAAAAAATAATAGCCTCTCTCACTACTGTTTGCATCTCAGGAAAAAATCCGATCACATTCACAAAATATTTTTACCAATGACAAATAAATACAACTAAAACTACCAAGAAACCATTGCCCAATCCATGAATATGTAATGAAACTCCCTGTATCAACAGTACAACAAAGAGATGTGTAAATATTTGGTAGTAAGAAGTATCTCTCTTTTGTTTATTGTGATTTGTAAACGGTATGTGAGGTGTGAGCAAATAATTGAGTCCTTGTAAAATTATAAGTGTGAATATTGGTCTTGAGAAAAAATTCAAATATGGCCTGAAAACAGGCAAGCATCTAAAATAACCATGATGAATGAGTTAAAGAATTGATTAGAGTATAAAGAATAGAAAACACATACGAATGAAATACATGCACAAAGGTAAAAATAAACATTGTAAATGTTGTGATAAAAAGATATTATTGCCATAGTCTTCTAGAAGAAAAAATGGTGTTCTAGACATCCACAAATGCTAAAACATACTTTAAAACATATATTACATGAAGACATTTTCTCAAATGCAAGGCTGAGAAAGTTGAGTCCTTAAGTTCTGGAGTGCAAAATATGTGGCAATATGGCCTTCTAACTAAAAATGGTTGCTGCAAGAAAGATGTATGGATCTGCATGAAGAATACAATTACACACACACACATACACACACACACACGGCTTAAAAATGAGAATGTTTAGAAGAAAAACAAAATCATGAGATTAGAGGAACTGAGGTAGTAAGTTGTGGCAAATGTGTTGTAAGTTTCATGTTTTGCTTACTGTTCCCTGTCTTTTTGAAGTTCCCTGTTTTTTGAAGTACCTGATGTAATGAACACTCAAAGTTAATGATGGTAGCCCAAATAAAACACTGAAACACATTCTTTAGAGTTAACAACCATCAAAATTCTTACAGGAGCACTAATTTAATCTTAAAAGACAAAAATGTAGAAGAGTAAGACTTACTGGATTACCTCCAAATAACACATGAAGGAAAAAGAGTCATGGAACCATAAAGCATGTTTTAAAATAAAAAGCACAGTCAGATGATGAAAGTAATCACTAACATATTGGTATATGCTTATATTATACAACAAATGAACAAAAATTGAACATCATGGAGTGATTGGATAGATAAGTAAGAGCGGTTTTACTTTGCTTTCTGTTGCTGTGATGAAACACTAACCTGGGCATTTTGGGGAGGAAAAGCTTTATTTCCCTTATGGGCTAAAGTCTTTCATGAAGGGAAGCCAAGGCAGAAAGTCAGGAGCCTGGAGTTACTGAAGCAGAGACCACAGAGGAATGTTTATTGCCTTGTCTCAAGGTTCACTTTCAGCTACGTTTCTTATATAACTCAGAGCCATCTGCCCAAGGATGTCACTACCCGCAATCACCTTCATCCTCCATCAGTTAGCATTCAGGAAAATGTACCACAAACATATCACACACCAATTGGATGAAGGCAATTTGTCTGTTGAGCATCTCTAGTCCCAGGCATCTCTAGTTTACATCAAGTTAGTAAAAGCCAACCAGCATCAGCAACAAGTGAGCGTTGATCAAATTGAAGACAATTATTACTAAAAATGTATTTAGGTCAACAGTTTAAGCAGAAAATACAATTATAAAAACTGTTATATATGAATCTGATAGAAGTCATAAAGGAACTAACTGGGAACCTCATGTTGGGCAGGCAAATGGATGGAAATAGAAAACACTATCCTGAGTGAGGTGTCCCAGACCCAAAAAGATGAACATGGGATGTACTCGCTCATAATTGGTTTCTAGCCATAAATTAGGGCCACGGAGTCTACAATAGGTGAACCTAAAGAAGCTAAGTAAGAAGGTGAACCCAAGGAAAAACATATAGTTATCCTCTTGGCTAAGGGAAGTAGACCCAATTGCCGGGGAGAAAATTAGGATCTTGGGGGTGGGGTGGGATGGGGGTAAGGGGAGATGGGGAGAGAAAAGGTAGAAGGGAAGGAGGGGGGACTTGGGGAATCAGGAGAATTGGGATAAAGGAAAGGTGGATAGGGGAGCACGGAACCACAATTCTTAGTTAAGGGAACCACTTTAGGGTGAGCAAGAGATTTGACCCTAGAGGGGCTCCCAAGTGCCCAACATGAGGTTCCCAGTTAGTTCCTTGGGTAGCTGAGGATTGGGAACCTGAAATGACCCTATCCTAGAGCAATACTGACGAATATCTTGCATATCATCATAGAACCTTCATCTGGTGATGGATGGAGACAGAGACAGAGACCCACACTGGAGCACTGGACTGAGCTCCCAAGGTCCCAATGAGGAGCAGAAGGAGGGAGAACATGAGCAAAGAAGTCGGGACCACGAGGCGTGCACCCACCCACTGAGACAGTGGAGCTGATCTACTGGGAGCTCACCAAGGCCAGCTGGACTGTGACCGAAAAAGCATGGGATAAAACCGGACTGTCTGAACATGGCGAACAATGAGGGCTGATGAGACGCCAAGGACAATGGCACGGGGTTTTGATCCTACTTAATGTGCTGGCTTTGTGGAAGCCTAGCCAGTTTGGATGTTCACCTTCCTAGATATGGACGGAGGGGGGAGGACCTAGGACTTACCACAGGGCAGGGAACCTGGACTGCTCTGTGGACTGGAGAGGGAGGGGGAGAGGAGTGGGGGGAGGGGTAGAAGGGTGGGAGGAGGGGGCGTAGGGTGGGAGGAGGGGGAGGGAAATGGGAGGCTGGGAGGAGGTGGAAACTTGTTTTTTGTTTATGTTTTTTTTCTTCTTTTCTTAATAAAAAAATTATTAAAAAAAAAGATACTGGTTTAAACATATCTTTATAAAATTATTTTAAGCTATTCATTCTAATGTCTTATTGAATACTAGAAAATGATCTCAAGTTAAAAGAAGATTCAGTAGGCTTAATAATGACTTCTGATTTCCAATTATCACATTTTTGAGAGATAATTTGCTTGAAGCCTCTGGGGACCTACTAAGGTATAAGAAAATGCAAAACCATGTGAGATTCATCAAACTGGTGTCTTTGGTATTGTAGCCCAAAAATTGTTCACAGATATTAAGGAGACACTTGTTTAACAGGAATGGAGGTAGCTACTTTGTCAAGTAACTTAAGAACTCAAGAACAATGGCAATGGGTTTCTGATCCTACTGCACGTACTGGCTTTGTGGGAGCCTAGGCAGTTTGGATGCTCAACTTACTAGACCTGGATGGAGGTGGGGGTTCATTGGACTTCGGGACTTAATTGTGGGGGGGGGGGGGGATGGGAGGCGGTGGTGGGGAAGAGACAGAAATCTTTAATAAATAAATAAATTTAAAAAAAAGAAACTGCATTAATTCTCTAAATTCTGAACATCTTTTAGTAGTAAGTAGTGTTTCATTTGAATCTGGTGTTTCAGAAACTTCTGTTGGAAGCATTTGCATACGTAATTACCTTAAGTTAGCTTTCATGTAGAAGTAGCTTTGGAGAGAACCCTGAGACATAAAATAGAATTTTAAAGATGAAGTGATACAGAGTATCACATGTATTCCAGCCCTCAAATAACTAGTCTAAATCTAGGCACTACCACACATAAGTTAAACTTTACTCCAAAGTTTCACCCACTGCCTAAATGGGCATTAGGAGGAAAAACATAGTAGGTTCCAATAGAGGTTTTTGGAGCTGGAACATCTGTATTGGATTCTAGTTTCACCACTGCCAAGGAACATAGCCTGGTTCATGAGTTATTTCAGATAATAACTCTAGAAGTCTATAGTGCTTTTACATCCATGCAGAGATCATAAATAATATGTTAACAAACAACCCAAAAAGTATGCAAGTCAACAGTTCCTGTTATATCAGGGTTTATGAATTTTAGGAGGACCGGACAAGGTTTCATGAAAGGTTTAGAATACTTGGCATGGCTTGAACGCTACAAGAATCATTACTTCTCTTTCCCCTTTGCCACCATTTATTCTTTGCTTTTCAAAAATAAATCTTAATCGATTTGGAGTTCTAAAGGTGAAGGATTATTATATTAGATGAAGCTTAATTTTAAAAAGACAGAGGCTTATATTTTTATTGAGCTCTACATTTTTCTCTGCTCCCCTCCCTGCCTCTCCCTTCCCCCCAAGGTCTGCTCCCAATTTCCTCAGGAGATCTTGTCTTATTCTACTTCCCATGTAGATTAGATCTATGTAAGCCCCTCTTAGTGTCCTCATTGTTGTCTAAATTCTCTGGGATTGTGGTTTGTAGGCTGGTTTTCTTTGCATTCTGTTTAAAAACCACCTGTAAGTGAGCACATGTGATAATACAGAATTTACTGTATTGTCATTCTATGTCTGGGTTACCACACTCAAGAAAAAGAACCAAGTCAAAATGAAAGTGAAAGTTGGAAGCAGACTTACCAGACATTTATAGAAGATTGTGGGGAGTCGTGTCACATGATAGTAGAAACCTTTTAATAACTTTCCGGGGCATCTAGAAGGGAAAGCAAGGCAGTGAACAAGGAGAATTACAACTTTTCCACTTCTGCAATAAGCTTCAGCCTCAGTGAAATTTTCTTTTGGGAAATGATATAGAAGTCCAAAACAGATAAAATTATTAAGGCCAGTATCTATATCCTAGGAACTAAGTGTAGAAAATAACAAATTAATATTACCAACAACTATTTAATAGTTGCAGTAAATATGCTAGCAATATCTACTTTTCACCATTTTTGGATTCTTAAACCATGTTTTTAAAAGTAGATTAATTACAACAGATCTTTGTGAAGGTTAACTGAAAAATAGACTAGATACATATTATCCCTGTATGCATAGAATAACAGTTTTAGATTAAGAATAGTCCTTTTAGTGGAATGTGGTAGTTTGAATGTATTTGCTCCCAATAATCTCATAGTAAGTAGCACAATTAGGAGATATAGATTTGTTGCGGTGTATATGGCCTTGTTGGAGGAAGTGTGTCACTATGGGGTGGGCTTTGAAGTTTCCTATGCTCAGGATATTGTCCAGTATCTTAGATCATTTCCTGATGCCTGGAAGATGTCAAACTCTCAGTTCCAGCACCACAACTGCATGCATGTTGTCATGTGGTCTCTGTCATGATGACAATGAACTTTAGTCTGAAATTGTTAGTGAGCCACCCCAATTAAATGTTTCTATACCACAATAATAAAAAAAAATAGCTCCCTTAACCCACTGTTCCGGTAATAATTTAATATGATGAAGAATTGTCTAGTAAGTAAAAATATATAGTCCCTATGAAGAAAATATATAATAATCTTTTCTGTAACCAGGAGAACCAATTCAATCTTCTGGAATCATTGTCATCCATTAATATGCATGCCTGTGAGAAAAGTGTTCTGATATATATTTGTTTTAGATACCTCTAAACATTAAACTTACTGTCAATAGATCATTATATAGATGAAAAATTTCAGCATGTTAAGATATGGATCAGTCTGGGCATGAATCATCAGATCAATGTTCCTTTTATAGTAGTTCTGTTTCTAATTGAAAGCAATAAAATGTAACTGGAAGCTTCTTGTCCTGCCTGATTCTGCAGCCACTTTTAGAATAAGCACTCAGAAGCTAAATATTAATTGCAAACTCTTTGACCTGTTAGCTCAGGCTTATTATTAACAAGCTCTCATATCTCAAATTAACCCATTTCTATCAGTTTATGTTTTTATCACAAGGCTCATGGCTTGTTACCTCATGTCTTTCTTCTCCAGCAGCTGCTTGCGTTTCCCTCGAATCTGCCTTTTTTTCTCCCTGTATTTAGTTTGTCTTTTCTGCCTTGCTATATTCAGTCCTGCTGTAAGACATAGTCCAAAGCAGCTTCTTTATTTACCAGTGGTAATGAAACATATTCACAGCATGCAAAGTGCTCAAGCATCAGTAAATTCAAAAAATGTTTGAGAATACGTGCAGTAATTTTAATGGAGCACCATGTGTGGAAACTTATAAAGAAGGTTTTTAAAGATAATATTTGATAGGAAAAACATTAATAACAAAGACAGAGATAAAATAAAATAGTGCTTTTTTTAATATTCCAAGTCTTCTATCACAACTTTCACAATTTCCCTGAAAGTAATGTTACCAAACTAAGTTTCATCACCATGAGACCCAAGCTCTTAATTTAAACATATAAATTAATTTCTTTTCTAAGTAAATGAAATTTTAGGCAGAAAATATTGCAATCATTACTTTAGTCTAATTAAAAATGATTTCCTTTAAAAGCAAACATAGATAGACAATACAGAAGTTGAAATTAATTTTCACATGCATATAACAGGTATATCAAATCACACTGGGTTTAATGTGGGTGAAGAACTGATAGAAAGAAATGAAACATATATTTATTTGCAATCCCTAAAGCATTGTCATAGGGCATCTGGGACCTAAACTGAGAATTTCCTAATCATTGAAATATATGAAAATACAGGCAGACTAGATTATCTTACTTTTGTGGTTATAATAAGTGGCAAGCATAGGTGGTATACTTTTACCCAGTGATCTTATGCCTTTACCAGCAAAAGCAATGATGTACCTTACATTCATAGAACCAACATAATAGCCATGTATGGCATCAATGTATAAAGCAGAGACCAATGGTGAAGATAATACTACATTGTCACAGAAGGTCCATGGCATTGCTCTTTCATAGTTAAAATATGTTAACCATTTGTGGTAGTTTGAATGGGAATGTCCCCCATAGGTTCATGTGTTTGAAAGCCTGATGCCAGATACTGAAATGATTGGGAAAATTTAGGAGGTGTGGCCTTGTTGGAGGTGATATATCATTGTGAGTCAGTTTTGAGATTTCAAAAGCCCATGCAAAGCCCAGTATCTTTCTCTGCCACCTGCCTTCCTACTATGTAAATGGAGACTCTGCTTTGGTTTTCTAGCACAAAGACCCTAATAATCACATGGAAACTATATTAATTACAACACTGTTTGGCCAAACACTCAGGCATATTACTGACTAGCTCTTAAATCTTAACCCATTTCTATGAATCTGTGTATTGCCATGAGGTTGTGGTATTTTGGAACTGTTCTGACATCTTTCTCCTTCAGCAGCGACATGGAGTCTCTCTGATGCCAACTTCTTTCCTCTTCTATCTCTGCTTGGACTTCCTGACTTGCTTTATTCTTCCCTGCCATTGGCCAAAGCAGCTTCTTTTTTAACCAATGGTAATAAAACACATTCATAGCATACAGAAGTAAATCCCACATCACTATCAGAATATAAAGCTCTCAGATATTACTTCATTGGGATACCTTTCTGTTCTCTCTAAATCTATAAATAAGCCTCAATAAATGCTTTCTTTTGTAACAGTTGCTAGGTGTTTCCTCACAACAATAGAACAGTAACTAAGACACATCTTTAAAGTGGTGTCTTACCTTTTAATTCAGGATGCCTGGTTCATTTCTAACCCTTCCAACAAAGACCAACTTAGGGGAGGAAGGGTTTATATTAGCCTGCAATCTCAGCCCATCACTGGGAACGTACAGGGGTAGCATGGTACTTGAAGCAACTGGTCATAGCACATCTATACACAAATGCAGAGAGAATTGAATGAATGCATATTTGGTGCTAAGCTAGATTGTGCCCAGCCAGTTTCTCTATTTTTATATAGTTCTGTAACCCCTGCCTAGGGAATGGTACAGCCATAACTGGGCTGGGTCTGTCTACATCAATTAATTTAAGTTAATCTTCCACAAACATGCCCACAGGCAAACCCAATACAGACAATTCTTTACTGAGATATTTGTCCCAAGTGATTCTTGGTTGTGTCAAATTGACAGTTAAAGCTATCCATCAAAATACCTGAAGAAATTTCACTCTAATTTTATTGTTTGTTTATATCTAGTATATTAACCTAGTTCAATGCTTGCTAGAAAAACCAGTATTTTATGATTATTAAAGTATTACTATTTCTAAATTTAAAATAAACAGAAACATTTTATTTTAAATATTTTTCTTCATCAATATATTTTGATCCTGGTTTTCCCTTCCCCACCTCCTCCCAGATTCTGCCCAGCTCTCTATTCCTCTTTAGAAAACAAACAGCAAATTAAACAGAAAACAAAACAGAATAATAAAAAGGTAGTAGGACAAGGAAAAACCACAAGAAACACACACAACCCATAAAAAAACAAAATGAAAAACAACAATATGCAGGGAAAAGACCATTAAATAAAAGTGGTTGAACTAAGCAATATGAAACAGAAAAGGGAGAAAATTAATGATATTTTCTTTTCTTGTTTTTAAATCAACATGTATTCATCAAAATTCTGTTGTGCTGAGAGGAGACGTAAAAGCACTAAATGTCCACAGAAGATAATTATCTAGTTATGAAGCTCTGGGCTGACCTGGGAAACTAGTTCCCTGGGTCAATGCTTGATGAGGTGTTAAGGAAGGAAAGACATGGGAAGAAGAGAGAGCAGCAGCAGGAGGCCTAATGAAGGGGACGGTGAATGAGAAGCTATGGTGTTTTACACTAGGATAACGAGAGAGGGATAACAAGTCTGATGACAAACAGGACTTTACCTTGTGATGCGGTGTCTGCATGAACTGAGGAAGTATGCTTTGGAGGACCACATAGACAACAGGTGGGACATTCTCTATAAGCAAACCTGAGACAGAAGGAGAGGAGAAGGAAATTCAGCAATGAGATAGAACATGGGCCATCATTATTCTACCAGCAAAGGGGAAACAATGATACAGAAATTTTGTGTTATTTGCAATTAACAAGCAAGGGTATTTGTGCTTCTCACTCTTTAAAATTAGTTGACAATGGAAATTTTCGAGAGGGTTTTCAGGGTGTTTCAAGATTAGCCTTCAGTTGTGTGGGGCTTGCTGAGAAAGTCCAGCAAGTCTACTTTGAGTCTTGGGAATCTCATATGTCAATCAAATGCAAACATTTTCTTTATAATATAAAAAAAAATTATCTGTGCACACACACACTGTCTGGTGCCTGAGGAGGTTATAAGAAGGCATTAGATCCTCTGGAACTGAAGTTACAGGTAGTTTTTAGCCACCATGTGGTTGTTGGGGATCAAACCTGGGTCCTCTGGAAGAGCAGCTACTGCTCTTAATCACTGAGCTAATAATCAGCCAAGAAGCTATTATTTAAGTAACAGTGAAGCTGGCCTGTAGCGAGCTGCGTGGTGTCACACCTGATGGAGATGTATAATCAACTCCTGAGATGGCTAAGGCCTGACCTATGCTATGATCACGCAATGATTATCAGCTGCCTGCATATGGGTGAACCCATGGGCAGTGCCCACCTGGCAGTTTGGGGTTGGCCTCCCATGCCTACTTAAGGGTTGGGGGAGGTTTGACCAGGGAGAGAGGAGAGAGGTCAAAGACAGAAAAAGAGAGAGAGAGAGAGAAGAGAGAGAGAGAGAGAGAGAGAGAGAGAGAGAGAGGTCAGAGAGAGGAGAGAGAGAGGAAAAAAGAAGGAAGGAGAGAGGGAAAGAGAAAGAAAGAGAAGGAGAAGGAGATAGATTGCTGTGAATAAAGTCCTGGAATAAACTGCAGCGAGAAGAGCTCCGGTGGTCGCGTCATCCTTGCGGGTCGAGGATGGCCGTGACACTGGCCTAGCTTCCAGATCTCTCCCTTGCTCCTTCCTACAGTAACAAAAGCCCTTTAGGGGCCTTTGAGATGCTGACTACATTGCCATAGTCAACATTTGGCACACTTGTTCTCAACTTTGAGGTCTTGCCTTTTTCTGATGGCATTTGCTGTAGGAAATGATACTGTAAACCTTTTCCCTGAGATGTGTAGAACTTTGTAAAGGTTCATGATATATCACAACCTACAGTCTTTCGGCAAACCTAGGGACTCTTCCTTTGAGGTACACTCTTCGAGGAATTAGTGCCCCTCTCCTGCGGCATAGATGAGAAGTTTCTTTTCAGGTAAATTCAGCATTCCCAAATGGCTTATGAGTTCTCCTTCTCCACACTACGATCTTGATAATCCAGCCTTTATTGTCCTGAAGTTGATTCAGGAAGATTTGGGTTTCAACCCCAACTTCCATAAAAAGCCTTCCTTGCTTCCTTGCCATTGGTCAGTACAAAGTTTGTGTGAACATTGAATTCAGCATTCTATCTTGTACTGCAAACTGAAATTTATTTTTCTTGAGCTGGTGTTAAGAAGAGCCACACATACTAGATAGCCCGGAATGCACCCGTGTATGTGCTCTTGTGACCATGCTAGAGAAATAGCCTGTATTTTCATTTTCTTATTTTATCATTTGAGCATGATTTAATTTCGGAAAAAAAATTCTTGCCTGGCGGTGGTGGCGCACGCCTTTAATCCCAGCACTCGGGAGGCAGAGGCAGGTGGAGTTTGTGAGTTTGAGGCCAGCCTGGTCTACAAGAGCTAGTTCCAGGACAGGAACCAAAAGCTATAGAGAAACCCTGTCTCAAAAAAAAAAAAAAAATTCTTACATGATAACTCAGTTCACACAAAATGCTACCTGACCAATATCACTGAGTCTATACTTTTATTTCTTTTTGATGAGATAATAATCTTATCAGTATTGTAATTTATGTACAGCTTCTCTATATACAAAAATTGTAATGCTCTAAAATCATTTTAATGTCTATGTAGGAAATTTTAATATTCAATCTATAGGCTATCAGTTCAGAAAAAATAATAAAAAAATAAGAAAGTGATACAATTTTTGAATTTTCTGTTATCTATTTTCAAAAGAAATTTGTTTTCTGTATGGAGTAATGCCATTCTATAGAAATCTTACAGTCATTTTCCAGTCTATTCATTCATTTTCCCCATGAAACACATTTTTAATACCAAAATAAAAACCACTTTAATTTGTAGATGAATGTTATGTTTATAATGACACAATCACTTGCCTAGCATGTTTTCTTTGAATGTTACTCTTCATTTTAACAAGTATATATTAATTTACAAAGATGCACAAATCATCAAAACACCCTACGAGGGCATAACCGTGTGCTTCTGAAATGCTGTTTATCCATTTCACTGCTTTATTTATGTGAAGCAGCAGTGACTTTGGCAAGCCAGATGTAGCGATAACAGGTGTGCGTGCCCCCTGGCTGTCCTCCGGATATAACCCTGCTAAGTGGTGGTCTAATCACCTGAGCTCCATGGCAGACTAAATTTAAATCAGATGTTAATTGCCTCCAGAGTTCAGTTGATCTTTGCATTCAATTATCTCCCCCAAAGTCAAGTGAAAATACCGTTTGACTCAGGGAATAGTGTAAGAAATCCACAACTGGTCTAAGAACTAAGCTTACAAACCATGCCCCGCCCCCAACATGGAATATTCCTAACTTTAATCTTTCTCCAACATCTTATCTGATGTTGGCTTTACAAGAGGATTTATGTAATATCAAGAAAATCTCCAGTTTCTAATACTATTTGTAACTGCAAGCCTGTTAAATAAAGAACACAATCTTTCATTTTATGCCTAGCATTGTATAGCTGATATTGATGCCCTCATCTATACCAACAAAGTCAGAATCTTACTATCATCACAGACCTTAGCAGGCCATTGCTTCCCTTGGATCTTAATCCTCTGTGAACTGGTCTCCTAACCTCGCTACCTCATCTTCCTCCTTCTTCCCCTCCATAGACAGTTCACAAGAGTGTTTCCTTCATCCCTATTTTCCCACAACAATGTAATCAATATCCCGCCTTATGCAGATGCCTTCCAACTCTAAGTCTGCCTTCTGACATTCATTACTTCGCTCTTTTCCAAGTCCACGTCATCTGAATGAGAGCATCGCTGAGGAACACTGGGATTCCATCTTCAAGCATATTTTCATCTGGGATTACTTCTTTTCTGTAACCATTTCTTTTCACTACTATTGGCAGACACAGTCTTCCATCCCTGTTTACCTGAGTCTTGTCTCAAACTTAGAAAGTGCTTGTCTCAGACTTTCAAGTTTTAGAGATACGTGACACAACATTTGGCTTGTTGTTATCTTAGGGTGCATTTGAAGTCAGAATTTCAGCACGATTTTGAATGACTTCTTTCTTTTCTATTTTGTATTTTAGTAGTATTAGTAGAGAGTGTGTATGTGTGCACACGTGTGATGTTTGTGTAAGTATTCATGTGTCTCATGTGTCGCTGTGCATGTGTGGAGGCCAGAGTGTTTCCCTCAGGATAATATCTCTCAGCTCAAGAACAGACTCATCTTCTCACTCACTCAAAGAATAAAGTATCAGGAAAGATAAGGTCACAGAACAGTCACAATTTCAGTGATAGGGAAAGCATCCACCCTCACACATACCGCACAGCACAGTACACAAGGCAGCAAAGTCCCAGTTCTCTCAGTCTGCACCGAGGATTCTCAGAGCTTGGGGACACAATGTGAGCTCCTTTCCTTCTAAGAATTGGCTGGTGGCTTTAGCTATGGTGGGGATATTGGAAAATTTGGTCACAATCAGGTAATGTGATTGTTTTCTGCCGAGGCATCCTTATAGACATTTGAAAATCCTGAAGAAAAAATATATGGCAATCTTGCATCTTAAAACTGATTGAACAGGTTATAATTATAAATATATGTATGAATACCATAACAATTAATGGAGAAAGAGGTCATGAATTTTGAAGGATATGTGGGAAGGTTTAGAGAGAAGAAAGGGAAGGAAAAAATTTTGATTACATTATTATCTTAGAAATAGAAACAAAAGTAATAATACAGAAAAAAGGATACATACTGTTTCAATGTAAAAAAAAACAAAATTATGATTGAACATCTATCTGCTTAGGCCCTTTCACTGCCTGCTCACCAGGAAGCTCTCTGACTTGTGTTCTCCATAAGGGACAACTTTTAGAAGCCTCTTCTTTCTTTGGGTTTGGGTGGTCAAATTTAGGATGCCAGTATTCTGAGGCCATTCTTTTAACTGCTGAGCTATCTCTCGGGGCCCGTATTTGTTCTTAACCCACAACTCACCCACCTTATTGAACGTATTTCAGATTTTTAACTGATTTCTTCTTGTAAGATTTGTTATGGATGATATTCACTAATGTGTTACTAAGTGAAGAATTATTTGTTAAATTACATCTCTAGACACACCGAGCACATTGCCTTTTCTATGAAACATCTGGCGAGAATACATGTCCGTCTAGATAGCACTGTGTCTAGGTTTGCATTTTTCCCTTGTTTTATAGTTAACAGGAAAGTAAAAGAAACCCTTTAATTGTCCAAAGTAATTTATACTTGTATTAAAAATAAAGGGAATCAGCTACCATTTTAGTTCAGTAGTATTGTGAATTAATTATTTTTCAAAAGCATCCTGCATTAAAAGTGTTAAATTTCTGGGCACAGTAAAGTAAACCCATACTACTGAAAAGATCTATTATAATACTAGGCCAAATTTACAGGTAGGATTTACAAATATCCCAAAATTGAAACATCTATCAGGCCACTTATGAAGATAAAAATCAATTGATGATGTGGAATTGTCACTAACTTCATACCACACAGTGAGTCCTGGCTTACTTATGGCGCACAATTTTTGTGAAGGAGAAGAAAATATAATTAGTATAAACCCATCCAATTACAAAATACCTATCTCATGCTTTCGTTTTCTGTCATGAAATTCATGTCTCTAAACCCGTGTCTTCATTTATTATTGCTATTGCTTTTTAAATCAGACAGTGGCTGACTTAAAGGAACTTGGATGTAATTGAAAACTGGAAATAGTAAGTTTCTTTAAACTTTCATAACATAAAACAGGCAAAACCGATTTAGGAAATAAAAAGTTGTAGACTGCCTAGTTTAATCCTAGTGAATTTTATATCAGAACAATAAATCCCTGCAAATGCATGCTTCCAATAGAACCTTGTTAAATATTTAATCACAGGCACTAGGCCCATAACCATAAGCTCTGTTCCTTATGATTATTTATTTCAATAGTAACTTTTATTGTTTTTATGAAAGAGAGCAAACGTTGAGGAACAATCACTCTTGCAAGCATATGTGTGCTTACCAATACCACTATGGCAATCTTGCTGCATATGGAGCCAGCTGTATAGGGACAGCATTTTAATAGGGATAACTGCTACCACAAAAAGATGGATATTTATGTTATCTACACTTACTAGATGTGGAAGTTTGTAGTAAAGGCAAACATGGCAGTTTCTTCTTTCCTTATTTCTCTCTCTCTCTCTCTCTCTCTCTCTCTCTCTCTCTCTCTCTCGTGTGTGTGTTTTATACATGTGTACATATGCCCACTTGAAGAACAAAAGTTGATGTTGGGAGACATCCTAAATTGCTCTTCCAATTTATGTATTGACACATGGTCTCACAATCAAACCCAGAGTCAGCAGATATGTCTAGCTTCTTTAATTAGCAAGCTTACATTGGAGATCCCTTGTTTCTGTCTTCCAAAAGTTGGCTGACTGCATGTTCATGAATTCTGCGAATCTGAAATATGATCTTCACATCTGTGTGTCAATCATTCTAGTCACTGAGTCATCTTCCCTAGCGCAATATTCCTCTAGACATATATTAAAATTAACCATGATATATCTAAATGCATCAGTTTAATCTCAATATATGCAACCATCCATTGCAAGAACAGTGCATACACTGAAGCCAATGTTTAGGCATCTTTCAGAATGTAGATAAAATGTTACCTCTTTCAGGATGCCTCCATTGACTCTATAGAATTTATTCTTAGCCAGAAATTTAACTCATTCAAACTCCCACCCTGTGATAGTAACAGCCTTCAAATCACTCTTCCTATTCACTATTGCCCTTGTGTCTAGGCATGCTCTTTATGTAAGGATTTATGTCTTTTAAAGATAAATTTGACATTAGTAGGTACTGGATGAAAATTTTCAGGACCTGTCATCACCTTCAGGATGAAAAACAAACTCTCTCAAGGTACAAATAAACTTCCCCTCATTTAACACCTGTAGTCCACTTGACCTTGTATTTCTCACCAACTCTTCTGTGAGCTCAATGATTTTGTACTATCAATAGCTTCCAAAATTAACCAGAACCTCTCGAGTACCACACTGTATTCTCACCTCTCCATCTGTTACAGCCTGCTGGTGTTCAAGACGCATTTGAATAAGAATCTTTTGGAAGAATATTTTATGCCAGAGGAATTAGTTTACTTTCTTCCAGGACTATTTATATTATGCTTGTTCATACCTTTGTTTTTTTAGCATTTATTAGAATATACAACTTATACTCTACTGAGAGCTCCATGAGAGAAGGAATTGCTCTCCACATTTGTGATTTTGAAATCCCGTTATCTATCACGTTGATGAACATTCATCTGTAGACTGAATAAAGGAATTGCTTTATATGCAATATACAGAGGTATTTCAAATTACTGTAGCATTCTTTAGAAGAGATATTATATTGTATGAATTTAAAGTTAAAGGATTAGACATTGTCTTTAAATAAGTCAATAATATTTTTAAAATAACATTATACCTAGACAGGGTAAAATTCTGTTAATAAGAAGACATAACTGATTTTATTACATTTGCTCAAATGTTGAAGTCTATCTTTTTATTATTTTATATATGCTTAATGTAGCATTCCAGAATACATTAACACATTCGTGCTTTAAAAGATATGAACCTGCAGAGTGACAGACATTTAATTCCATGTTCAATTGTGCTTTTCAGTAAAATCTTCAGTCTTCAAATATTTATATAGCATTTTAGTTTACCACAAAACAATTCGTCTCCTTATATTGCCAAATGAAAACCTGATCTGTCTTTAACAAAGTTTGTTTCTACTTGTAATGTAAAAAATAAAAATATAGACACTTTGTAAGTAGAGAAAGTGTGAATCCAACTAAATTTCTAGATTGCTGTGGCTGCAGTTTTGAATATGTATAACAAAGGAGAGGCTAATGAATATTGTTCATCTGTATTTCCCCATACATTCCCCAGCCTTCTTTCTGCCAAGGAGGTTGGCTAAGTGGATGGCATTAACTGACTTCCTTTCCTGAAACTTCTAGATGATTGTGTCTAATAGAGGCGTGTCATGAACCTCCTCAGTACAAGTTCAGGATCTTTCTTCCTTATCAGCAACTGACTACATAGAGTCTATGCATACTGCCCTGAGAAACTTCATAATCCAAGCCAAGCATTGCTTCCTCCTTCCTTCCCCCCCCCCCACCAGTGTGAGAGATCAGCTGAAAACAAATCATTCCTTCAAGCACAAAGGTAAATGTAAAGAGAGGTTCTTGTAACTTCTTTAGTCTTCAGATAAAGGCCCTTGGAACGTTGAGAAAATGTTTTTTTTTTTTTTGACATATTTAAGAGTAATCTGGGTTCCTGAGAAGTTTCCTCAAAAATTAAAATGGATTGCCATTGGGGTTAGAGTGAGGGGGAACAAGAAATACATATTCCTCTTTTGTGATTTCTTTTGTTTGCATTGTCTTTTGCTCTTTCCACTCTCTCCCTCGCAATCCCCATCTTTTCTATTACCACCATTTGAATGAGGTTTCTACACCAAAGATTCATGAGATTGAAGCTTAAAACCCCAGAATAACAATATTCAAAAATAGTGGGACTTTTGAGTGAGAAGTCAATGGCAGGTCAGTAGGGCTTCTAATCTTGGGAGAAACTGATAGGATTCTTGAGGGACTCTTATTAATATCTATGAAGAATTGGTATAGAATCTAGTAAGAATTGCTCTTACCCGAGGCTTCTGCTTTTTTTCTTGCAATGCAGTCTCTCCTTCTCACATATGTTTCTGCCATACTGCCACGACATTTCTTAGCTCATACAGCTGAAGAGGCCCACACCAGATTTAGAACTTCAGAACTAAATGGTTGGTTTGGACTTTTACCCTCTAGAAGTGTAATCCATGAGTTAAACAGATATATTTCTTTTCATTTTTCTTAACAGATTTTTATTATGCCAAATAGAATGATCTCAAATTATGATCCTTGTGAATTAGTCTCCCAACTCCCAAGACCTAGGACTACTGGAAGGTACCTTTAAGGCCAAACACATCAATTTTCTTTAAAATTGCCCATCCTCGGTTATCTCATAATAGCATCAGAGAGTGAACTAAGACTCAAGCTAAGCAGCATATATAATGATGAATATTAATTTACTTCTTGTTCCTAGTATCTTAAAGAAAATGACAAAGGTATTGGTGGGAAGGGACATGGAAAACATCTAGAGGTTGTAAAAGAATAAGGACATTGTTTCTCTTCAACATTCTTGGTGGGACATAATAGATTACCATGCAGCTACATGAGGTTTACAAATGAACGATGAGATACTTCATCCTCCCTATAGGTAAGAAACAACTGCATGTCTCTTCTCTAAGAATATGTACTAAAGAAAACTTGCAACTGTATGTTTGTTCTCTTTCTTCAATGTATGTAAATCTTTTATATGAGTCAGATTAGCCTCTTGCCAGCTCCGCCTCAAAACATATCTTCTTTAAGGACATAGGAAGCTTTTCTTCAAAATGTAGTCCAGAAAGAACAATGCCATATTATCAGAATTCTGTGAGCTGAAATAAGCCTGACATTAGTTAAACTTTTCAGTAAAAGTTACAAAAGTCTTACTTCTCATAATGACATGAGACATTTATTATTCCTTCATAAAGCACTAATTAACACAGATTTTTATCTCAGTTCTTGGGCGAATTCACAACGAGCTATTTCTGACAAGCAGTGTTGTCAAGAACTCATAATGAATGCTAGATATTGTTTCTCTTGAGACTGTATACATAATGGTTGGATCTTCCTGATTATGTATGAGAAGATGAAATTTCTGTCTTTACAGTTTCTATAGAGATTGGTTGTGATATATATCACCTTAAAGTTTAATGTTTACAGAAGAATTAGAAAATATTTCTTTTTTGTCATTTTAAAAAGTGCTCTGGTTTGGTGGAGAGTTGCATTTTTAATTTTTCCCAGCACTTGTACAGATCAGCACTACAATTCCTGATGTCACTTAGGCTGCTGGTAACTCCTGAAAAGTGGAAACAGCCCCTACTTTTACTAGACCCTGACTTCTGCAACCTCTTCTGTGACTTTCCAAAAGGCATTTCAATAGCTTCATCAACAGTTCCTTTACTAAAACAACATGAAATTCTACACTTGGGTATGTAACTCATCTCCTTCCAGAACTATGACAAAATATGACAGATTAGAGACAAGAAAATTAAATTTATGATCACTATTCCTAGCAAAAGATGATGGTGGCTAGTGAACAAAAGTGTATAATTCACAAATAAATGGATTATTCTCTCACACACACAAAATGAAGAAAGTTTTAACACATACTTATAAACATAGGACTTGAAAGGATGAAGTGAGAAAACATGATTTCAGGACAGTCTTGGCTTCGTGTGAGCTCTAGGTCAGTCTGGGGTTCACAGTATCACCCTGTCTCAAAATAGCAACAAAGGAAAAAGTACTAACAAACGTAGTAACAAAAACAAAAACCAACGCAAGAAATAAAGATAAAGAGCAATGAACAAAAGTGGCCACAACAAGGGAAATAACAAAAGAATTGTGTTTAAGTAAAGCCCTGGATAATGTCAAGGTATCATCCCTGTGGAAAAAATGTAGAACAAAGATATTGCAGACTAGACAGGAACAAGTAGGATGCAGCAGTAAGTGAGGAAATGATATTAGGAAAAAGAATATAAGACATTTTTCTAGGGCATTAGAAATATATTTAACATATTTGCTATATGAATTTATACTTTTATCATCTATCTACACAAATATATATATGAAAAGTCACAACATTAGCCTGGAAAGAATCCACAGGTTCTCATTATCTGTAGAAACAAAAGCAGAACCTCTTTTCCAAAGCAATGTATTCTTAGACCCAAATTTTGAAGTCAAGATACCTTTATGTTAGTTTGACTTAGAAGTTCCCAGAATCAAATATCTCTCTAAAGTCAAATAATTCAAAGAATACACAATAATATACATAATCCAGACTCTCAGTGTACATTTCATCTTTACATGGCTTATTTTCCTTTCTTTCTTTAATCTGTGACTCTCTGTATTCTATTTTTATTACTTTTACTGTCTCTTTATAGACTGTGATCTTATAACTGTCTACACTCTTTTTCCTCCCTTTCCCTAGACTATATACATTTTTTAAACACACTGTGTCTCATTTAGAGGTATTTTATGTCTGAATCTTTCCCATTGTGTTTCTCAAATCCTTTTCTGACCAGGAAAGCCTTTTTTGTTTTTAATGCTAAGCAGGTGAGCATGGCTAACACCAGCTCTGTGGCCCTGCCTGTTGGCTCTGCCCATCCAACATGATGCAGTTAATATTCACTGCCTCTGCAAGCCATGCTCACTACCCCAGTTCCCTAGCTCTAGGCATGTAGTGGTTCTGTGTTGCCATTAAGCAACTAGTAGCACATTGGTCACAAACTCCATTTAAGTGCAGGGCCTTCTAAAAGAGCTAGAGTTCATGTTGACAGCATGAACCAAGAAGCTGTCTCTCAAAGATACCATGCAGTTTTTGCTGCTAATGCTGAGTCAGGAAGTCTTCTCTTAAAGGAGCCGCACCTCTACTCAACACCAGCAAACAGAGCCTATCTGAAAAAATTGAGGGTACCAAGACGCTATGCTTGGCTTCCATTTTTGTGGGTCTAGAAGCCTTGTTTTTTTTTTTTCTTAAGTTTTTTAGGTCTTATGTGGATCCATTTCCCAGAAAGTGGGCAAAATTTTGTAACTGGAGATTGCTTGTTCATGTCCCAGTTGCCCAGACCCAAATAATAAAACAGAAACTATATTAATTAAAACACTACTTGACCAATAGCTTAGGTGAATTCCTAGTTAGTTCTTACATCTTAAATTAACCCACTTCTATTAAACTGTATATCATCATGAGGCTGTGGCCTACAGGTAAGTTTCTGATGTCCTTCTCCTTCAACAGAACGTTGCCTTAGAACATTCTTATGTAGACAAAAGTGGGAGGTGCTGTGGGAATTCCTGCAGCCAATAGCCTTTAAGATACTGGCCCACTTTGAGCATGATCTCATGTACTATAAGTGCAGATGAAAACTGTGTGCAGGCCTCTTGGTTGCTGGATTTGGTTTCAGTTCCCAGAGCACGCAGATACTGTGAATTCTTACCCTTTCTCTGAATTTATCCCCATATAAATAAACCTTTGTTATACTCCATTCCAGGCTATTGTGGAACTCTTTTGTATGTCAACAAATACATCTATCTATCTATCTATCTATCTATCTATCTATCTAGAATAGAAATTCTTAACCTTAATTATCATTATATAAAACAATAAAATACCCAGAACCATGGAAGATTATTCACTTAAACCTAGATTTTAGCTCAATAGTTAAGAAAACTCAAAACTTCTGTCCCAGAAAATATAAGTACCATCGTATCTCAGTTAGTCATTGTTTCTTGAATATTCACAAAAATTTTTAGTATTCTTATTGTTTAAAATTTTGGTCTTCTGATTTCTTCTGAAGGGAGATATTCTCATTAAAATATACACTAGACAGGGTCCTCTTCTGTAAAGACACCTGAATGATTTTCCTTTGGGCCCGATATTCAACATGATCCATTTGGATATTATTTCTCTAATATCTCCTTTTATTGTTCTGCTATGGGTCCCTCTGGTGAGATCCAACTCTCCTGAGCAACCCTTGCAAAGAGAGACCTGTAACATTAAAGTCTGACTATTCTTACTTTAGCATGCATGAAGACTTTAATGTACATTATGTTTTAATAAAGGCTTGGTTTCTAAAATACATTTACTCTGAATACAGATTTTCTTTCCTGCTGTGGAATATGCAGAAATAAGTAAAGAGTCCATATCTTCTCTTTTCACTGCTACCCTCCCAGTACAAAGACCTTTGACCATCACAATGGGGCACTTAATGAGAATGCACTGAGTGAATGAATGGATTGGAGAAACTGATGTTCTCTTTAAATGTGTCTTAATTTATACAGTAGCAATTCCCAAATGAAGACAAGTACAACTTCAGTAGTTGCAACATCCTAAAGGTTTAACAGTTCGTGCAGAAGCAGTTTAGAAAAAAAGTTGTATGTGGGGTTTGTGTGTTATGTAAACCAATCTCACTTCTAAATAAGAAAATAGTTCATGAGGTATTAAAGTACATACACATACATACATGTATATCAATAAACACACATGAACATTTAATATCATGCTTTTCTATGATCCTGGGCCTCCTAAGACTCTTCCTTAAAACATTTTAGTAGAGTAGGTGCTTAAGTTTCTACATGCTTTTCTGAGAAAGCATGACCCAACCTTCATTAACATTATTACCTCACATTCTAAAGCTGTTTCCTTTATGACCACATAAATGTTATATGTGCAGAACCCCACAAAAGACAATAAGAATGGTACTTTTGACTTTTCAAGTCTTACAGAAAATGTGGAGAACTGGCAGATCTTGTATTCATTTTTTTCATACCCTAGACAAGGTCAATCTGAGCCCTATCAATTATCTAGACTTTTTTTTAAAAATGCAAAGCAATTATTTTAAACAATATTTCATAGATTTAAAGTATCTATCAATGTGTGAATAGTAGGATGCTAATCACAGTAAAACATAATGAAATCTTTTAAATAAATACAGTCTAACTAAAAGGGAAGAACATTTCAGTGACACATGGGAATGGATCCTGAAGCCAAACTGTTCGAATTTCTGACTCATTTCTACCACATAGAAAAAGTATACAAACATTATAAAATGCAGTGGTCTTCTCTTTGCTTTGTTTGTCACAGAAATGGTTATAGCAAAGAAGACCTAAGTATTATTTAAAGCATATGGATGTGAACTTATGGCATTTACCTTTTATAGTACATACCTTTGAGGAGGCAGAGAATGGATCTTTGGAAATTTAGAGTTAGTCTGCTCTACATAGTGAATTACTGTTCCGCCAGGGCTGCACAGTGAAACTCTGATTCAAAAAGAAAAACAAATAAAAACTACTAAAATAAGACACACAGTACAAAGAAGACAATGGTATATGATTAGGATTCATTATTATGTTAGCAGAACAATATTAGTTAGCACTTCTAAAATGCACATGACCTATCATATCTTAGATTCTAAACAACCGTAGCTGTATCAAATGGATTCCATCTTGTGATGTGGTCCTTAAATACAATAAAAAAGAATATGTAGTAATTGGAGCAGCGGGGCTGCATTCCCAGCACCCCGGCCGCCTGCTCGGCTAGCTTATGCCCCGAAATAACAACACACAAACTGTATTCATTTAATCACTGCTTGGCCCTTTTTTATCTAGCCTCTTCTAGGCTAATTCTCACATATTAATTTAGCCCATTTCTAATCATCTGTGTATGGCATGCCAAGGTGCGCTTACCAGGAAGATTCTAGCCTATGTCCATCCTGGGTCGGAGCTTCATCCCGGGAGCGGGGCATGGCGTCTCTCTCAGGCGTCTGCTCCCGAGAGGAGAGCTGTTGAGACTCTGAGCTCACTTCCTCTTCCTCCCAGCATTTTGTTCTGTTTACTCCTCCCACCTATCCTCTAACCAATAAAATGGGCCAAGGCAGTTCCTTTATTAGCCAATGACCTTCCTCCATCATTTCCCCTTTTTCGGTTTAAACAAAAAAAAAAGGCTTTAACTTTAACATAGCAAAATTACATATAACAAAACAGTTATCAAGTAAAAGTTACAATAATCTTTATTATAACTAAGGAAAACTATAACTATGACTAACTATTCTTAACTCCATCAAAGACTCCAGAAAGATACATTACTACCTAAGCAAACAAGAAAAAAGCAACTTTTAAACTCTAGAAATGACAGAGACATCTCGCTGCCTGGACAGTCACCAAAAGTTCCTCTGTTTCGTTGGGGCATCCATCTTCAGCCTTCAGGCCCATGGTATCCCGCAGACATTTCCATAAAGCAGGAAAATTCAAAGTCAGTTCAGTCACTCTCTGTTGTGTCCTGCAGAATGTCTCGCAGACTCTTTCAAGATGAATCAGGAACCCCGAAAGATCATCTCACCTTAGGCAAGTTCAGTAGTCCTCTCTCTGCGGGTTCTCTGTGTCCAGTTTATGCAATAGTCCAGGCAAGAGCAGTTTCTTGCCCAAATGGCTACCAAACTCAATAACGAGCCTCTTTGATGCCCATCTTCCTCTTGAAGTATATTGGTGCTGCCAGGAGCAGAGTGTCTCATTGTCATGAAAAGTCCTCAGTTATTAAAACATTAAATGTCCTATTCTGTAATCTTTGAAAGACATGAAGAATGTCTATCTAAAATATATCTCTATATATCTAGAAAATCTAACTAACATGACTACAAGCTTTACTATTATCAATGATTATCCATTAACAACCTATATTTCTTAATTATACAGTACATATTTAAATGAACTACACAACACAATACCTTAATCAAAATCAGAAACACTTATATATATATATAACAAAATTGACCTTAAATCTCTATCAATAAAGCAAAATCCATACTAATGCAAATTATTCATACCTATATCATATCCCCCTTTAAATCTAAAAGAATATTTATAAACATTTTTTGGGAATATGGGCGCAGTTATTTCTCTCCAAACTGCTTCCTGCTGAATGGGGGCGTCGTTAATTAGGTCTTTTATGTTATAACCTGTGTGCTAGTTTCATCTCAGTTGGCAGTTGAGCGAAGCAATTTTTTGAAGGCGTTCACACCAACCCTTCAGGAGGGCGTGGTCCATCATACCAAATCGGAATAGAAGAAATGAACAGCGTCTCATCCTCTGTGAAAACAAAATAAGAAACTCCTTTCCAAAGCATCATGTCCTTAGATCCAAATTTCAAAGTCAAGGCATCAAAATATCTATGTTGGATTAGCTCAGCAGCATTTATAAATAAATATCTTTAAGTAGCTTTTGCTCTTTCCTCAGCATTCAAACAATTCAAAGAGAGCATAATAGCATACAGTATCAAAATTCTCTCTGTATTTTCCATCTTTGTGCAGCTTTGTTTTAACCTCTATTTAGTTTATTTTTACTTTTAACTCTTTGCTTTTTGAGACAGGTTCTCTGTATCTTTGACCTGAAGTATCTCTGTAGACCAGGCTGTCTTTGAACTCTCAGAGATCTGCCTGTCTCTGCCTCCCAGGCATTTGGATTAAAGGTGTAAGCTACTACACCTTGAATTCACAGAGATCTGTTTGCCTCAGCCTTCTAAGCACTGGAATTAAAGGCGTGTGCTACCACACACAACAACTCTCTTCCTTTTTTTTTTTTTTTACTTTAAGAACTTCAACTTTTAGCTTGCACATATTTTTAACACACAGTAAACCATTTAGAAATTTTCTTTGTCTTTGAATCTCTCTTTATTGTATATCTCTCTTTTTCTGACCACAAGAGCCTTTAATTTACCAAGCAATATCAGTAGGATTAAAGGCGTGGCTTTGTCAGCTAGATCCAGTCCATTCCTTAGCTTTCCAGCCTCATGGCTGAGGTACTGGCTGTAGCCAGCAAGCGAGCTTCAGCAGCCTGTGCTTGCAAACCGCACAAACTGCCTGTGTAAAAGAGTCAGAGTTTGCCCTGGCAGGACAGCCCAGAAAGCCGGCAGTTTTAAATGGCACAGCTTTTTCCTGCTACGGCTGAAAACCGAAAAGCATGCGTTCAGCTTTTCGTCAACACCGTTTAAGTGTTTCGTGGCAGGAACTCTTAATGAGCTGCAGGGTGTTGCAGCTAAAGCTGAGTCAGGAAGCCTCTCTTAGATGAGGCACTTGCTTGCCTCTACCAAGCAGAGTAGAACCGAGAAATTGCTGCTACCAAGAAACCAGGCACAATGCTTTCATTTTGTTCTAGAATTACTTCCCAAGCTGTCTCAGGCTTTATGTGGAAGCAGTTGTCCACGTGGGCGCCATATGTAGTAATTGCGGCGGGGCTGCATTCCCAGCACCCTGGCTGCCTGCTCGGCTAATTTATGCCCCGAAATAACAACACACAAACTGTATTCATTTAATCACTGCTTGGCCCTTTTTTATCTAGCCTCTTCTAGGCTAATTCTCACATATTAATTTAGCCCATTTCTAATCATCTGTGTATGGCACGCCAAGGTGCGCTTACCAGGAAGATTCTAGCCTATGTCCATCCTGGGTCGGAGCTTCATCCCGGGAGCGGGGCATGGCGTCTCTCTCAGGCGTCTGCTCCCGAGAGGAGAGCTGTTGAGACTCTGAGCTCACTTCCTCTTCCTCCCAGCATTTTGCTCTGTTTACTCCTCCCACCTATCCTCTAACCAATAAAATGGGCCAAGGTAGTTCCTTTATTAGCCAATGACCTTCCTCCATCAAGAATAGCTACTTATTCCCATACCATTTGTGGCACTGTTACACCAGCATATCTTATAGTTGAAAATAAACAATTTAGACAACATATTCTGATCTTGGAGTCAACTCTGTCAACTCTTCCCATATCCACCCACGTACCTATCCAAATCTATTCCTTTCTTCTCTCTCCCTTTAGAAAACAAGAAAACAAAACAAAAACAATAAAAAGAACTAAGAAAAAGAAAAGAAAAGGCACAAAGAAGACATATAAACACAAACAAAACCCATAAAAAGACAAAATAAGAAATTATAATATGCAAGCAGAAGACTAGAAACACACACACACAACAAACACACGCGCACGCACACACACACACACACACACACACAACACACACACTGTCCACAAAAGCAATGTGAGAGAAAAAGTCTGAAAAAAATCATATTGAGTTCTTGTTATACTGTTCATTTACTGCTGTGCATAGGGCCTACCCTTACTGTGGTTAATATGCCCAGTAGTGAGATTCCATTAAAGGAAAATAAATTTCTGTTTGCAAGTATATTCTGATTGGAGATAGGTCCTCAGTTAGGGATCAGTTCTCTTGTGCTGGAATCCTACATGGTTTAAACCTGTATAGGCCCTTTGTATGCTACCATAATCTCAGTGAGTTTATAAAATCATTAATCCTTGGTGTTCTCTAACTCCTCTGACTCATAAACATTTTTCTGCCTCCTCTTCCACGAAATTCCCTGATCCTCAGTGAGAGGGATTTGCTGGAAACATTGGAGACATTCTATTTAGGACTGGGTGTTCAAAAGTTTTCCGACCTATATATTGTATGATTGCTTTTGTGTATGTGATTTGTTTTGTTATTTTTGTCTGATCAGTTTTCTTTGTTCTATATTCATATTTCCTTTTTTTTGCTTTTTTTTTGTTTCTGAGACACAGAGTGAGAGAGAGAGACAAGGAGAAGAGAGGAGAGAGAGAATTTACATAAACCCAGGTGGATTGGGAGGTGAGGAGGACCTGAGAAGAATAGGGGGATAAAAAAATATGATCAACATATGCTATAAGCAGAAATTTTTTAATAAAACTTGTTTTTTAAAGGGAATGAAAGAAAATGTCCAATATATTGTGAGGCACATGGGAAGCATTTAAGTATTATTCCCATATGTTTTAAGGCTAGGCCTAAGATCACCTTGATGATTAATACTTGGAGTGAATTTCTGTTAGTTCTTTTGTACACCTCTTCAGTAAAATCCCCGAGAGAAACAAACTAGGGGAACAAAGATTTACGTCAGGTCATGGTTTCATGGTGGGGAAAAGCTGGCTGCTGCTGACCCATGTGTGGTGATAGAGTTTACTACAGATCTGTGACTGGGGTCTCAGAAAACTCAAGCCAAAGCAGGCTTGTTCCTGTAGCCTCACTCTCTATGTCCCTGAGCCTGCTCCTGAACTCTACACTCAAAAGAGTCAACAGTCTCCCTAAACAGCTCCAACAGCTGGGGACCAAGTGTTCAAATGCATGATCAGGTCTAAAACATTTCCCAATCAAACTAATAATCGTTTACTTAAAATTAACAAAAAAACAGGCTTTTAAATGGATGAATTTTTAAGATTATGGTAGAAGATATGAATATTTCCAGTGATTATATATGTATGTATATGTGTGTGTGTGTGTGTGTGTGTGTATACATATATATGACTTTTATAAAACTTGTTGAAAACTCAATTCTTTTAGTAGCTTTTTGCTACAGTCTTTTGCTTCTTTGCTGCTGTTTTCAAGTTTAATTCTTTTGGTGAAATAAATCTCTATCTCACATGCGTGGTGACTATTAAATGCGACAATTGATTGCTGCTGTATGTTCCACTAATGAGGCGTAAGAAATTCTCTCTCCTGTCACTTTCCCACAGCTGACTTCATTCACGCTGCATAAATGAACACCTGAAAACAAGTCAGTGTCAGTTTGGATTAATATGTAGCAGCCTGCAGATTATAGTTATCACAACCAGAAATGTATCTGCTGGTGAAAAGTGAAGATTAAAAAATGATGAATTTCCAGGAATTGTATTTTAGTTCAACCTCTCGGGGAAGCAAACACTGGAGATAGCCTGGTAAAGTGGAAAGAGCACAGAGGGCATCCAAGTGCTGGAGTCAGAATACCACTTCTATCCACTTGCATCGTGTGTGAACGGGATGGAGTACTTAATCTCTCAGAGGTCAAAACAACTATCTGTAAGACAGACTTTGTTCTCAACTGCATCAGGCTTTTTGAGGCAATAAGCAGTCCCATTTTCAATACACTTTATAATACAAATATTTTACTGACTGTGGGAATTAGATTGTCAAATTTCCAAATACTTGTAGGATGCAATGGACATAGAGGGGAAGACTGTATGACTTATATATATATTCATTCCATGACAAAATTATGACCCAAGCTTTAGAGATGCTTTTGTACTTACTATGACTATTACTACACGATGTCCCTTAGAAATTGAGACCTGGGGCTTCCCTGGTTTCCACTCGACTGGCACTGTGCTGGGTGAGGAAGAAGCACTGTCTCAGCACAACCTTAAGTGCTACCTGCAGACATCTGAAGGTTTGAATATGGTATACTAGATCTGAATTACCTCACTGGTAAAGGGAAGCAAGGCTCTGCAAAGACTCTCAGCCTAGTGACCTAACTCTTTTTAGAACAAGGCGAGTGTTCCAAGCTTTCCATACAATATTCATTTGGTTAAATATATGTCTAAAGATGATTCTCAATGGGTCATTTCTCTGCATGTGCATTCATATCTATGCTGGCCATAATATTCACTACCAATACATTGTTATGGTATAAGACAACAGAAGGGGAAAACAGGATAGAATCTGTCCTTGTCTTATGAATTGCTTTCTCTGAGGAAATCAAACAACTGTGCAAAGAAGTCTTGTAAGAAGTCAAGTGAAAACTCCCAAATTAGCTGTGCTGAATTATTGTACAAAGAAATGCTCACAATATCAGATCATGCACCACACAGAGACAGAGAGAGAGACAGAGACAGAGACAGAGAGACAGAGAATTAGGGAAGACCAGGTGTTGTGGTTTGGAAGAAAATGACCCCCAAGTGGTGTGGTACTAATAAGTGATGTTGCCTTGATGGAGGAAATGTGTGACTGTGAGGGTGGGCTTTGTGTAGGCTCTTTTTCTCAGGGTTCTCTCAGTGTGACACTCAGTTGATTTCCTGCTGCCTTCTGGTCAAGATGTGGTAGCCTTTACTATGTCTGCCTGTAAGCTACCATGCTCTCCATCATGATGATAATGGAAAAATCTCTGAAATTGTAAGCCTTCTTCTCAATTAAATATTTTCTTTGTAAGAACTGCTGTGGTCATGGTGTCCCTTCAGAGAAAAAAACAAAACAAATAAAACAATCGAGGCTGTCTTCTAGTAATGATCCAAAGATGACTTTTATTGTTCTTTGTAGGTAAACTACTCTTATCTATCATCTGTCTGTTTATCTGCCTGCCTGCCTGTCTGTCTGTCTGTCTATATCTATCTATTCATTTATCTGCCTTTTGTACTAACAGTCTTAAAACTTTCCCATCTCAGACTTTCAAATTCATAATGACAATAACACCCAAAGGAGCAGATAATAATAGAACTGGGTAACAAAAAAGGGAAGAAGTGAAGTATAACCACCATCTGGCAAAGTCTGGAAGAGTAGTTTCAGCCTGATCATGCATTTGAATCATGCTCCAATGTTTGTCTTGGCTTAAAGCAAAGGAGGTAAGTCTTCATATTCTTCCCTTATTGTTATTACTTGCTAAGGGTTTCCTGTTCAGGGGTAGTGAAGACAAGCTTCAAGAACTTATAGCTTTAGAGTTAGCAGGTAGATCATCTCCTGTCCCAGCTATCCAAAGGAAGCTATGAATATGTTCCTCTGAAAAGAAAAAAAGTAATGAAAGGCTGCAAAAATGAAAATAGGCAAAGTGCACAAGAAGAATTTAGTTGTATGGTAGATAAAATATCTACCATACCCCCAAATATGTGATAAAACATGAAGATATATACAAAACAAACTGTGCTAACACATCCTATCACCTTAAACTGTAGGAAAATAACAGCCCAAAACATTTTATTTTTCTGTATTTTTCAAGTATTCCTAGAAAATAAGTGTTACAAGAAAATACTTTCCCTCCCCTCCTTCATCAAGTTTTCTCAAGCCACAATAAGACAATGGGAAAATCATTGAAAACCTAACTATTGTTCACTTTCTATATTAGAATTGTGTCACTCTTAATGTTTGCAATAAAAGAGAGAGACTATATGTCTGACTGTCAACAAATTATCAGCCATTCCCATGACACAATAATGCATATTTACATAACCAGATAAAATAATTTCTCCATTTAAACAGTAATTCAAACAAACATATAATTTAAATAATTAAAAATCATATCAACTTTGAATTAGTAAGTTTTTAGTCATGGCAAAATCGTAACATGAAGGACTATATTTTCAGATAGGAATCTCAAAACCAATTGCATTGTTTGCTGTAGAGAAAATCCATACTTAAGATTATCTTGACTATGTCATAGTTGCAGAGTGACACGGCTTCAGGTTATTGATACATGTACAGCCATGCCGACTGAAGATGCAGTTGTGGGAAAATAAAGGAGGTTTGTCTCTGTCTTTCAAGTTTCTTTTACTAGGTTGCAAAGTAAATGGACAGAAGATCACACCAACAAGAGGAAACTTTCCCATACAAAGGTTATCTAAGCAGGTACACATGAGCATCCTCCCAAACATGAGACTAGAATAAAAGCCAGATGAGGGTTGCTTCTGTCTTGAATCACAAAACTGAAAGTATAGAAAGATAGAGGTGGCATGACAAGCTAATAGAGGCAAATTATGGTAATATGAAAGGGAGAAATACAAGGCAAACAAAGAGTGTCCCACTGTTAGAGAAAAAAAAAACCCAGATGATGAGAGTTATCTGAAGTAACTCTTTTTCTAATAACATATATGAAATATTTTAGATGTCAGTTTCATTTACAAAAGTCCTACTTTTTAGAGCTACACCTGCATTTTAAGTTTCTCAAATCAACCTATACAAGGTACACCATAGAAGTTCATTTTGGGGTGACCTATTCTATATCCCACTATTTCGTGTTGTCAGAGCATGGCCCCACACAACTGTTGTGCTGAAAGGGATAGGTTTATTTGTCAGTTTGGCAGAACCCAGAACCATCCAGGAAGAGAGGGCTAAGTGAGATTGTCTGTGCTCTGCGTGGCCTGTGGGCATGTCTGTGGGAAATTGTCTTAATTTACATGGGAGACCCAGCCCTGTGTGGGTAAAGAAGAGTCGAAAAACAATGTTGTGCGCGAGGGAATATGAATGCATCCATTTCCTTCTGGTCTTGACTGCTGATGCGATATGACCAGATGTCTCAAGCTCTGATGCTGTACCTGCCATGAAATAGTGGGAAATTACCTGAAATCGTGAACTAACATAAACATTCTGTCCCCTAAGTTGCTTTTTCTTAGGGAACTTTCTTATTGCAATGGAAATCGAACTAGGAGACAGGAACTAGTTTTCATTTTGGAATTAGATTTGTATGCCCCCCCCCCCACACACACGCACATAATACACTCAAGGTGTACCGTCTGCCTAGGTTGTTTTGGTACCTTCACATTCACTGAGAATCAATTTCACTACAAGCACAGTATGTTATCTGTAAGTTATCTAACAGCTGCACATCACTCCACTGATGCTGCAGAGACACAGAAGGCTGAGCTCATTATTACTTAACATTTTTGAGTCTCTCTTCAAATTTCCCAAACGACTCAAGAAACACATGTGCCATTTTACTATCCAAGGTCAGGAGTGAAATGAGGGCACATTTTAGGATGGGTATATTCAATAATTTTAGGTTTGATAAATATATATTGTTGCTATATATATATGTGTGTGTGTGTGTGTGTGTGTGAAGTAAAAATATGAAGTATAAACACAAATCTATCCTTTGCTTTTTATACCTAAGTCATATTATCTTGGGTAACCTTTATGGCAGACATACTTGGCCTTTCTTTTTCCTGTCTTCCTTTTCCCTGTTCAAGGCAAATTATTAGTAGACAAACAGTATCATCATTCCCATGTCCTCTCTCCTGTATCTAGTGTCCTCTGTTCTTTGATTTCCCCTGGTCTCAATAGTTCATATAAGTGGAATCATATAGCACTTGTTCTTTGGGAAATGGTCCTTATCTCTGAAGTCTATCAAATTTTCCTCGGTTTCCCTGGAGGAACGCATCTGGTTACCTGTTGCAGAACTCTTCCTTACGCCTGAAGGAGGTCCCACAATGCATACTTCTTCCTGCTTTAAGTCCCAATAGCCTCTTTAGATTTAACTCTCAGAGGATATTTGTTCTTTTTCCATGGAAGAGTGAGTCTGACATTTTGTGATATATAAATTATTAACATATTTAAAATGCATATGGGAAAGCAAGTATAAGTAGAATGATAAAAAAAAATCTACCTGAAAAAAATACTGTATTATTCTATTCATTATGAAGTAAATTAACTGGAAGGAAAAGTTTTTTGCTTATCATATTCATTAATAAGAAAGCACATTTTGCTTAATTTGCATACCTTACTGGAAGCTGAAACATGCCAATTGAACAAATGTCTTAACTAATAGTCATTCACTGAACCACAGTGCACTGCAATTCATCAAGAATTAAGCTGACTGTTAAATTCTTTTTAGTTCTGGTGTGATTTTTACAAATCATACTAAATTACATTAAAATAATTATCATGTTGGGTAATCATACACACATACATGACCATATATAATTCTAAAAGTTCTCTTAAACCAAAATTGAGTAGTAATTTTATATGTTTTAATGAGAAAGAATAGAATTTCTTCTCTCTTTTTTAGGATATTTCTTTAAAAATTAATTCTTTCAATATACTTAGTTACTTAAAAAGCTAGGCAAACTCCTTTTAATAAAGTTACTTGTTATCCTTAAATTTTTGACTAAAAGATATATATATATATGTACATTCTCTAAAATTCAAACTAAAACATCTGCTTCCCCTCAAATATATGATCACAATATGTTATTAGATTTTTAAATGTTAGAATTTTATGCCTTTAAAATCTTAAAAGGTTTTCTGTGTCTATGTTACTTCCAGAGTATTCCGATATTCGGTAGAATCTCTGATTTGTCTTGACGCTTTTGATTGTACTTTCCTTATCAAATAAACAGAGAAGCCCTTATGTCTAAGTGTAGCTGAAGAACATAATGGTTGCGTCCCCACAAGACTCACTATGTGATACCTCCAGATAACCTTGATGAAGACCCTGTGGCTTATACAGTTCCATTACTGGGTTTGCTCACTGTGCTGTTGTTTACCTAATTTGGGTAGATCACATTTGTAGCACTTTCTTTGCCAAGAAACTTACTAACTCTTTCTTCTTGCATTTACGTCTTAGTTAAATTTCTATTTAATGATTGGCAAACACCATTGCAAAGGGTTGTGGCAAAGTACAGCAGTAACAACTAGGGTTTAACAAGTCAACCTACCTGGGAGGTAGGTTGGCAAAGACATGGGTTTATTGACTGGATGAATGGTTGTTCTCTGTAACTTTCTCCAGTGCCACTACTATGCTTCCCTAATAGGAACAGCTGTGGGGCTCTTTCCACAGCCCTTGGGTGGTGTGTTTTATGCTTGGTGGGCACACATGGAGCTGTGAATGGTCAAATGGATGATTTCTGCTTAGGCTGTATAGTTTGATAAGTTGAAATAATACTAGGATATTCATTGCTCAGACTGACACAGGATTCCCAGTCACAAAGACAGCCTTTTACACAGACAACTAACTTTAGACTTCAGGGGAGATTCAAAACAGGCTGGTTGCCCCTCTAGGCAATATCTGGTTGCTCTTAGAGACAAATACATGAGGTCATTTTCCCAGGTGTTGCTTATTGCTGATTTAAGGTCAGAGTTTGCAGCACCCTTAGCCAGCACATACCCCCAACCTCCAGACTATTGTTTAGTGTTTGAGAACCCTCATCAACTTAGAGCTATATGCATGGACCAATGTGATATTCCTAGCCTAAGAGAAACTACGTGACTTCTCCTGGGATTTGAGAATGGGTGGGGCCCTGAAACTTTATCTTATAATTGTCTGGAGCTTGGCCGTGAGAGAGCAGAGGCAGGACAGAGGGGTGGTGGTGCAGAGTGAGGGAACTGAGATGAAAGGCAGCGGTGGCGGGCAGAGAGAGAGGGAGAGAATGATATTTTTCAGGGAGCAATTTTTCAAGATGGAGGAAAGAGAAAGTTATCATCAGAAAGTATCTGTGTTTCCCGTTGTTCCCATCAGATAGAGAGAGATAAGAATTTTACCTAAGTTATCACCGCATTCATGGATTTTCTCTACCTTTGCTGGTGCAGACTGGAGGCTGGTCCCCAAGGCAGCTTTACACCATAAACAATGACTTGAGAAGGAAGAGGTTTATTTCATGTTACACTCATAGTCCATCACTGAGGTACAGTAAGTCAGGGCAGGAACTAAAGCCAGGAACTGATGAGAGGCCATGGAGGGATACTGCTTACTCTATTGCTTCTCATGGCTTGCTTGGTCTGCTTTTTTGTAACACCCAGGACCATCAGTGAATGAACTGCACTGTCCACATTGAGCTGGGCTCTCCCACATCAAACTTCACTCACTAAAGTGCCCTATAGATGTGGTTATAGGTAAATATTATGCAGGTGTTTTCTTAATTGAGAGTCTCTCTTCTCAAATGGCACTAGCTTGTATCAAGTTAACATAAAAACATTCAAAACAATCACTGCTTTAATTTTGTTAAGACTTTGACAATACATTCTACTATAATCACCATTGTTCATTCTTTAAAGAGAAGAAAGGAGCATTTAATGACTTGTCTAATATCACACAGGTATAATACCTAGGAAATCATTTTATTGTAAGTTATATGGTTGCCTTTAGACATCAAGATAGGGCCAGTGGCTATCTCAATGATGATGCTAGTGGTTCTCAGTCAGGACTTAACTTCAAATGTGAAGTACTTCTGCAAAATAAAAATCTGTTCATATATGGATATTACAGCAAGCTGCTTTAGTTTGACATTTATTTTTTTATAAATTAATTTATTATTTTATTTATTTTACATAACAGTCAGTTTCCTCCACGTTGTTTCCACCCCTCCCAAATCACTTGTCCTCTGTTTCTGTTTAGGAAAGGTCAGATGTCTCTATGAGTATCAACAAAACATAGCATATCAAGTTGCATTAAAGACTAAGCACTTCCCCATGTATTAAGGCTGGGCAAGATGACCCAGTATGAAAAGTAGGGTTCTAAAATTCAGTAAAAGAATCAGAGACAATCCTTGTTCCTACTTTTAGGACACCCACAATTGGATTGTGGGCCCCATAACCCCATAAGAAGTGGCACAATTAGGAGATGCGGTTTTGATAAAGTGGATATGGCCTTATTGAAGGAAATGTGAGAACTCAAGAACAATGGCAATGGATTTTTGATCCTACTGCACGCACTGGCTTTGTGGGAGCCTAGGCAGTTTGGATGCTCAACTTACTAGACCTGGATGGAGGTGGGGGTTCCTTGGACTTCCCACAGGACAGGGAACCCTGATTGCTTTTCGGGCTGGGGGGGGGACTTAATTGGGGGAGGGGGAGGGAAATGGGAGGCGGTGGCGGGGAAGAGACAGAAATCTTTAATAATTAAATAAATTTAAAAAAAAGAAAAAAAAAGAGTGACCAAGTTCTGGAAAAAAAAAAAAACTTAAAGGGTGTCAGTTGACTTACTATTGCCTATATGATGCAGGACTTTCCTCCAGAAACATGTCTGCCTGCAACCTGCCATGCTTTCTGCTATGACAGAACCTCTGAAGCTGTAGGGGAGCCTCTTAATTAAATGCTTTCCTCATAAGAGTTGCTATGGTCATGGTGACTTTTCACAGCAATAGAAAACCCTAACTAAGACCAAAGTTTGTACCAGGACTGGGGTATTTTGATAAGCTTGACCATGTGTGTATTTGAAGAAATTTGGTCTTTAGTACTTTGGGTTGTGAAAGCAGTGGAATCCTTTAAGTAGTACTAGTAGCAGCATGGAAGATAGAGGTGCTCAGAGATATTAAAACTGTCAGGAGTTTCCTTAAGAGGTTTCAGAAGAGAAGAATTTTAATGTGTTGCCTAGAAAATTTTCTTGTGACATTTGATAGAGAAAGTGACTGTTTTTAGCCCTTATTCAAACAGTCAGCGTGAAGCTAAAGTTGAATGTTTTAAATTAATTTAGTTGACAGAGGAAATCTAAAAACAGCCTAGTATAGACTCTGTTTGATGATTACAACTGTTAACTCTAATGAAGATATTTAATGAAAAGGATTACACTCTGTTGGAGAATTTAATACAGTTTCTGTATGATTATTTTGAGTCAAAGATGTCGGGAAATGAACGTGCAGCCTCCCTCAACAATTTGGCACCCAACATGGGCTCAAACCCACAACCCTGAGATTAAAAGTTTCTTTCAATGATATGGGAAGTCCTTCTGTATATGTGTTGCTTTTATTGGCTAATGAATAAATCTATTTTGGCCAGTGCCTTAGCATTATAGGACAAGGTGGGAGTTCCAAGCAGATAGAGGAGGAGAGAGTAGGTGAAGTCCAGGAGAAGTCATGTAGCCGCCAGGGACACATGCCTCTGCTGGAGCTTGCTGACATTTTGCCAGTAGGCCATGACCTCGTGGTGATGCACAAATTAGTGGAGATGGGTTAGTTTCGCATGTAAGAACTAGTTAATAAGAAGCTAGAGCTAATAGACCAAGCAAGAAGATATCTATTATTGGACCTCTATCCTTACATTTATATTTATACACACACAAACTTCACAAACACATAAATAAACTTTTTTAAAATGTTTAAAATCAGTATTTTCTATTTAATTAAAAATCTAGCCTCAGAAACTAGAGGGATGATCAGCAGTTAAAGCGCTTACCACTTTAGCAACAGATTAAACACTCAAATATGCATAACGGAGATTGTTGTTGTGACTCCAGTGTAATTCCAGCCTCAGAGGGCAGGGATGGGAAATGTATGTAGATCAGGCTGGCTGTGAAGACCAGCAGGGGCTATGAGCTCTGGAGTCAGGAGCCCCTGAATCAATGAATAATAATGAATAATTTGGAAGAGAGCTCAAAGGAGATTCCCAATATCCACCTCAGGCCCGCACATGCATGTGTAGAAGAGCTCACCACCAACACATACATGCTCCTACATATGCATACTGGAATGCATACCACATGAAGGTACACATGAAAATAAGAAGAAAAAAAACAGGATCCCAAAAATATTAGCATATTAATCTCTGATAATATACTTAATAATCTACATATTTAAAATATGTTTACTAGTATTCAGAAATATACAGTATGCAAAATTGCCACAAGAATGATTTTGTTATCTAATATTTTTAAATAAAATATATAAAACAGAATTTCTCATCTAAGGCACTTTAAAAAATACTTAATAAAAATATAAGTAATGTATCTTTATGATTGATATACAGAACTAATATCCATGCAGTGTTCTGTCTTTATTCTCTAAACAAGTCCACTTATAAACTCTGATTATTTTAATCTCTCTAAAATTATTCTGCTTATGAATGCCATGCAACTCTTCTTTTTCATAGCAGTGACTTATACCACACTCACCAGACCAGCACTCAACAAGTCATTCCTTGGGGAGGTGATAGTGGAATGAACCAGCCTGGGATTGGGATGAGTGACAGAAAAGAGTCTATCCAGAATGCATCCCCTTGAGAGATCCTAAAATATCATTGGAGGAGTAAATTCCTTTACAGATCTTCTTTAGAACAAGGGAGGATGCTTGGGCTTCTGAAAGAAGGTTTTGCTAAAATGAACAACTTCTCTACCTTTTTCTTAGCTAAAATCTTTGGAGAATGACGATTGTGTGAACGGGTTAAACATGACACATGTACATGGGCTGAAAATGGCTTTACACTGATTACTTTCTCATAGTGGCCAGGACCACTAACCCTAAGGCAGAGTGCCAACCCCTGCCCAGTCAATTGCTGTAAATATAGTTTCCAAACTATGTCAGTCACTTAGAGCATCTCTCCTTCAATTAACCTAAAAGAAAACTCAGTCAACACCTGCTGACCATGGTTGAGGTTGACACTGTATTTCCCTAAGGTGATAAATTGTTGCTGACCTTTAGAGCTCTTTGGTCAGAACTGCATCTCTTCAGAGCAGTGACTTTACCTGGACACAATAAGAGACCCTCAGATTCCATTTTACCCCTGGAGGTTCCTTAACAGGTTCTTACCCTATGTGGTGATCTAGACTCCAGAAGTTCTCCTGCCAGAAGACAAATCCGCTCTCATGACTTCCTACTACAGAAGCCAGCTTCAGTGTCACTGTCCCTTCCTTGTCTAGCTTTAAAGTTCTCACATTATGATCCCTGTATGATCTTAGAGATGATCCCCATAACGTAGAGTGTGTTCACATTCTCTATTAAATGATAAAATGTAAGAAGGAATCAGAAAAACATTCTTTATGTCAATAATCAAAAGAAACACAGGTCACCAATAGAGACAATTTTTCCCTATCTACCTGCCACCCAGTAGTAAACTTTAGCCTCTGCACCAAATAAACACTAAAGATTTAAAGTATTTACTTTTTCTTGATACCAAAGATTAGCAATTTCATAGCTTGGAGTACTGTTCAGACCTAAGATGCTAAGTCCAACTGTTAGTGAACAGGAAGCCTGAGGGCAGTGAGCACTTTAGAGGCAGCCACAACAGAGACATAAGACAAAATAAGTTGACCTAACAATTTTAGCCCAGGCAGTCTTATCTGTAGTTCGACTTCAGTGACTAAGTTCAAATAGTCCTTTTTTTTCCATGTTGTATTTCTTTCAGAATTATGTTGGACCTTCTGCTGTGAATGTATTTCTTCTCTGTGACTGTGTGAGCTGTCACACACACAGTGGTAAAAATCCCACCGTGTTTGTTTCTAGTTTTGTTGGTGTAAAAGTCTCTCTCACTACTGTTTGCAGCAAGAAGCTGGGTTACTCCTGTCTGATGTGTCAAAGGATGATGTCCAAGTTAAAAACTTTGGGTTAAAGGAGCAAGGTGTAGTTTTATTCAGAATGAAACAGGAGACTTTGTGAGATAACAAAAAACGATCTGACAAAAGACACGTACAAGAACTTAGAATAGTCTGGCAGGAAATTAAATGCTTCCTCTAAGCTCATTTATCACGCCTTCACCTTTAGCTCATGACATATTCCCAGCAAACGGTGACATTTGCAAACTAATTTAATTGCATTCCTTATTTAGGTATACTATAATATGACACATTTTAAATAACTTCATTAAACAGTCTATATGTATGTATGCTATCACATTAAAATAGTTTCTTGGTCAGTTGTATTTACAACAAAATATACCAAACATTTAAACATGTATGAAAGTGTATATGTGAAAAAACAGAAGCAAATCCCAAAGTTCAGATGTAGCAAATGAGAAAGAGAGGAACAATAGCTTTCTAAATCAGTAACTGAAAGGTTCAGAATTCTTCCCAGAAGGCTCCCTGTATGTTGTTGTTTAAATAGAATTACCCCCATAGACCCATAGAGAGAGGCACTATTAGGACGTGTGGCCTTATTGCAGTAGGTGTGGTGTTCCTGGAGAAAATCTATCACAAGGGGGGCCCTAAGGTCTCAGAAGCTCAAGCCAGGCCTAGTATGTCTCAGTCTCTTCCTGCTGATTCAATATAGAACATTTAACTCCTTCTCCAGCACCATGTCTACCTGCATGTCAGCATGCTTCCTGCCATTATGATAATAGACTAAACCTCTGAACTGTAAGTCAGCCCCAATTAAAGATTTGCCTTTATAATCATTGCCATGATAATGGTGTCTTAACTAAGACACTATATTTCTCATGGTTATAGAGGCCATACTGGGCCATGCCAGGGAATTTTAAAATCAGGCTATAGAGATGTTGTCAACAGTGAACTTGGGTAGACAGAAAATTGAGAATACTTATTACTTATAAAGGAAGCACTCTCCTGTTCATTTGGAGTGCAGCTGGTAATTTTGGAAATATATTTTTGAAGGAAAGTTAACTCTAACATTCTACTTCCCCTTTTCTATCCTTGAAGTGGGCAAGTGCACTTGAGACACTTAAAGACAAGAGCACCGAAATACCCATGGGAAACCCTTCCTTCTTCCTGGAGACTTTTCTCCAGCTAACTCCAGCAATCCCGCCTCAACAACTGCTCCCCAGGGCTGAGAGATCTATGTAGTACAACAGTGTTGATTTGGGCATCTGAAACTACAAAGAAAGCCATTTTCTGTGTAAAGACAAAATGGGTCTTTATATAAAAAAGAAGCAAAACAAATATCACTCAAGACTATTGTTTTCTCTGTTTTTCCTTAAGACATTAAGTTCTGCATATGAAACCATGCAACAATATGAAGGATTGAAATGTTGTTTTATCATCTACCTGTCTATCTGTCTATCTATCTATCTATCTATCTATCTATCTATCTATCTATCATCTACCCATTTGACTTGCAAGAGAAACTTGGAAAGGGGAACTTCGAGATCTTGTAATCTCATATCTGGAGAGGAGACAAACAATTGCTCCCCTCACCCTGTGTGAACTGTGCACACCTCTGGCCCATCCCAAGCCACATGCAGATGTGGAAAGCATCCAAGAAGCACAATAAATTTAGTGTTTGATTTACTTATTTGTGTTGCTTAAATAAATATTTATTTGTGAAAACTCAGAACTACATATCATGAAGCATTATTTTTCAAACAAATTAAAAACTATGTAAAAGGGTAGAAATAGCTTTTGACTATTGCTTCTGTGTTATTAAAATAAGAAAGGTGACTACTAAGCACTTAGTCATCACGTCCAAATGCTGGGCAGAACTGACTGCTTCAAGCCAAAGTGATTTGCATGCTAAGCCTGAGACCCCAGTTTAGTACTTGATCTAGTGAAGCTATTAATACAATGTAAAGTCATGGGAAATAGTGTTGTTCCCGAGAGCAGAACGACTGTGGCTTTGAACCCTTACCACCTGGCCTCACTGCAGGTTGGAGTACAGCTAGTATCACTGCTTTACCTCAGGAAAAGCACTGACATGTGAAAAGCTAAGTAATGAGGCTGTTCGCAGTGAAAGTTTCTGGGACATAATGTCAGGTTTAATTTCACTTTATACATTTCACTTTTACAATTGACCAAACAAATGGACAAATGAACACGAGGAAGGGTTATCATAGTTTTGGTGGCATTTCTAAAATTGCTCTGAAAACTTAAGTAGCAGATGTCATAGTGGGCCGTGCCTGCCTACTCAGTCTTTCTGGAACCATCCTGAACCAGGTTTGCAGCTGCAGGAAGCTGAAGGCAATCTCTTAGCGGGGAGTTTTCAGGGCTTGAAGAAGTCTGCTGTGACTAACACTGATTTCTCCCTAGGGTAGGCTGTGTCTGATGAATGGTAAATGACTAAGTGAAAGGAGCTGGTCCCCCTTGCCTAGAATAAGAACAAAGCAGAGAGGCTCTTGGGCTCTCTAGACCTCAGAGTGGCTTCTGCCGCAGCTTGGTGGCAAGCACATCAGAGTTGAATATCTTCCCTTTCCTTCTCTTCTGTTTGTTGAATATCCCCTGATGCTGATTTCAAAAGTAATCCCCACTACATATCTTGCATGCAAATCTCCACATCAGAGTCAGTTCTCTGGAAGTCTGAAAGAGCTTTTGCCAGAAAGGGTTCAAGGAAACAGACTTTGAAAAAGCTACAGCCCGATGACCCTCTGACTGCCTGTCAACGAGCAATCCCTCAGCAGTGGCACAAGGAGCTGAGCCCTGGTGATTCCTAGACACAGAGGAGATGATTACAAAATCTTTAGAAACAGTGGAAATTTCACTGACAGGTGCAGTGTTTCAGCTAAGAAAATATTCTCAAGGAATGAAGAATTGGATGGGTTATTCAATGTTCTGGAAGGGAAAAAAAAACAATAAAATTCTGAGGTTGATTACTCTCCAATTAAACTTTAAGTGTGAAAACCTTGGCAGCATATAAAGAGATTCTTATCTCCCACAAGGGGAGGGCTCCGCAAGCTGAGCATGGAGCTCACATCTTAACCTTTTTATGAAGAATATGTTAGAGAAGATTTAATTCTCAGTCCTGGAAGTTGTTCTGTGTGAAATGAGAGTCACAGCTAAGATGAGTGGGACCAGGGGGCTTAACATAGGGACATCTCTGTTTTTATGCAATTGAAACTTAATCTTCTAGATTGTTCTTTATGCCTTAACCTTCAAAAGCACCTTACATCACTCTGCTAAAGGTTATCAATCTCCCAGATCAAGGATGATGGCTATGATTTTTTTTCCTTGCAAGAAAACATACTTTATCAAAATGAATTGTATAAAGCTCTTCTGTCCAATACCATACCTTAATGTCACATGGTCAGGAAAACACCTATTTTATTGTAACAGAAATTGACCTATTTCAGGGGTACTATAGGAGTTCGCCAACACATATTAGTAAGAAGTTACAGATGAAGTACGAGGAGCCTCCTACAGAAGACTAAATGGGACTGGATTCTAAGATGGTTTGAAACAAGAAGGGACTTCTCAAATATAAATTTGATTTTTTTAAAAAAAAACATTCAATAATAGAGCAATTGACCTTAGTAAAGATTCTGCCAGTGAGCATAAAAAAAAATGCAATGAAACAGAACCCCAGACCTTAGCACAACTGAAGAAATGATGGAAGGATCATTCTGGCCATGGAAGGCAGCACTACCTACCAAAACAAAAATGAGTACATAATCCAGCAAAATTCACATAGCTCTGGGGAAGTTTCTAAACCTTGATTTTTTTTTTTTTGCTTCTGTGGTTCTGGTTCTGGCTAACTTTTCTCTCTAACTGGAGTGTATCAATCAAGAATGTGTTTCTCTCTCTCTCTCTCTCTCTCTCTCTCTCTCTCTCTCTCTCTCTGTGTGTGTGTGTGTGTGTGTGTGTGTGTGTGTGTGTGTGTGTAAATTCCCATCTTGAGAAAGGCTCAGGATTGTCCTTAGGTCCTGAACACCCAGTGTAGTAACTGGCCAGCTGATGAAGAATTCCCATTAGCTTGAACCCACATACAAGTGGTTTTTTCTGATGGATAACTCATAACAATAGTAAAAACTTGGTACGAGAATGTTCTTAAGATACTGAAGAGAGTGGTAGACCATAAATATGAAGACAAATGTGAGAGTTCTTGTGAAAAAAAAAACTAAAAATAAACATTTGGATGTTTAGTCATATGAGTTAAATGCTCTTATGTTTGTTTTTGAAATCATCATTGCATGATATAAAGAATAAATTTAAGGGTATTGTAAAAATAAAATATATTTTTCTTGAAAACATTAAAAATGGGTTTTGTTTGCTTTCTTTCTATTTTTTCTTTTTTTTAAAAAAATGTTGCAACAAACTTCTTATGACCTGGAGAAATAGAAATATTCCTCAATTTCTCACTACATTCAGTGTATTCTCTTCTCAGGCATGTGTCTCTAACCCACAAACTCCAAGGACCCTGCTGCAGGACTGACCTATGAATCATACACTATGGAGACATTGTTTCAAATTAGCAGTAAATTCTCAAAACAGGATTGTAATCCACAGCATTCAGAATTAGCTATAATGAAGAATGGCAATGATTAAAAAATAGTCAGTTTTATCCTGGTAGTGGTGGCGCACGCCTTTAATCCCAGCACTCGGGAGGCAGAGGCAGGCAGATCTCTGTGAGTTCGAGGCCAGCCTGGTCTACAAGAGCTAGTTCCAGGACAGGCTCCAAAGCTACAGAGAAACACTGTCTCGAAAAATCCAAAAAAAAAAAATTGTCAGCTTCATGTAAATTCATGAACCGTGAAAATGTGCTCTCCTAATTTTGTAGCACTATTTGTTCAGAAATCCCCACCAGCAACCCTTTTGTTTCAGGTACATCAAGTAACACCTTCAATAGATAAGTTATAAATAGGGTTGATCTCCTACAAATAGGATGAGAAGTGTTTCAGACTCCAATGTTAATCTCTTGGAGGGGTACCTTTCCTTCTACTTACACCTGTACCCTCCTTGTGAGTGATGACTTGTAGGCAGTGGATTCTCTGCAGTGATTCTTACCAAATGTTCCACAATGGAGCAACATTGCAATACTACCTGAGCTAATTGTGATAACCATAGTAATGTTGCACTGGTCAAGATGCTGACACTTAGCCATAAATGGGTCACTTATATCATTCTCTCCAAGACTGAAGGAACATTATAGGAGACATGGGAAGAATGTAAAATGTAAATAATGATGAAAAAGTCATGAGATCTTGCCTTGTACATATGACATGGCCCTGGCACTTGCCTGAATATGGTATGTGGAATAGTGATCCATAAACATTCAGTCCTTAGACTGGAAACGGGAAGCTGCAGCCCCACCTAAAGGAGCTAACAAAACTCAAGGGCCTCCAGGTGAGATGAAGTCATCATATTCATTGATGTAGGCACCTGTCAGTTACCCATGCTGGGGTAGATAACTTCACACCCATCCCTGTGTAGGTGTTGCTGATTAAACCCAGTGAGTTGCAAAGCAAAACCATAAACAAATCAAAGAGATAAGAATAAGAGGATGGAGTTGTGAGAGAAGTAACAGTATAAGAAATTGTGAAAAGATAAGTATGATCAAAATGTAATATATATATGACCTGTCAAGCAGTAACAACACAAAACTCAGGAGGCTGGTAAACATTGTACAGTGGGTAAGGCTACTTGCTGCCAATACTAAGGACATGAATTTGATCCTCACAGCCCACATTATGGAAGAAAAAACTTGTGCATGCAATTCTTAGAATGTGTTATTTTTTCCTAACATATAAAAAGTAAAATATAATTTAACATTAAAAATGCAATTAAACAAAAATAGTTCTAAGATCTTTCTACTAGGAAAGACTATTCAGTAGAGCTTCAGAAATGATGGGGATCTAGAATGTAGCCTCAGTATAAGATACAGAGGTCTGTGCAAAAGTCTGTATCTTATCCATATCAAATTTTTGCTGATGATAATGATGGTTAGTTTTATCATTATGTTCTACAGGGTTCGGTACATCAGAACCGTGAAGAGGTTCTGAGGACTAGGACACACGTGGAGCTGCAGAATGCATACAACAAGTGGTCAATGATCTGGTGAGATGTTCATATTGCATCCTGTACTCTTAGAGATGAATGTTCATTTTATTTTATTTTTTTAAAAAAGAAAACAATCTGTTTTCATTTTACGTACCAATCCCAATTCTCACTCCGTACCCTCCTCCCATTCCCTCTTTTTACTCTCCCAGCCCCCCTCCACTCCTCAGAGAGGGCAAGGCACATTGCTTTAGGGAAGGTTCAAGACCCTACCTACTATATCTAGGATCAAAAAGATATCTATCCAAAGAGAAGAGGTTCCAAGAAAAGTGAGCTCAAGCAGTAGGGAAAAATACTGGTGCCACTGCCAATGTCCCTGAAGTCTATCCCAGTAATACAACTACACCCTCATTCAGAGGAACTAGTTTGGTCCTATGCTGTTTCCTTCCCTGTTCAAGGACATTTGTTCAACAATGTTCATAGCATCTTTATTTGTAATAGCCAGAACCTGGAAAAACCTAGATGCCCCTCAATGGAGAAATGGATAAAGAAAATGTGGCACATTTGTACTTTAGAGTACTACTCAGTGGTAAAAAAACAATGAACAACGAAATTTGCATGCAAGTGGATGAAAATAGGAAAAAAATATTCTGAGTGAGGTAAGCAAGACCCAGAAAGATGAACATGGTATGTACTCACTCATAAATGTATACTGGCTGTAAAGCAAAGGACATTTAGCCTATACTTCATGATCTGAGAGAAGCTAAGTAACAAGGTGAACCCTAAGAAAAACATACATAGATCCACCTGGAAAGGGGAAATAGAAAAGATAGCCTGACAAAATTGGGAGCAAGGGGGTGGGGCAGTAGGGAGGGCCGGTGGGGAAGATGAGGGAAGAAGTGGAGTGGGGAGGAGAACTTGAGGGAATGGGTTAGTTGAGATAGAGAAAGGACAGAGATGAGAGCAAGGAAAGAGATATTTTGATTGAATGAGCCATTATGGGGTGAGCAAGAAACCTGGCACTAGAGATGTTCCCAGTAATCCCAGCTAAGACTAAGCAATAGAGGAGAGGGTACCTGAACTGGTTTTGTCCTGTAGTCAGACGGATGAATATCTGAAATATCACTATAGAACTTGTGGAAAAAGGCAGAGACATGCATTTGAGCTCTGGACTGAGCTCCCAAAGTCCAGTTGAAGAGTGGGACGAGTAAGAATATGAGCAAAGAGGTCAAGACCATGATGGGTAGACAAAGTGAATTTCATTTTTATGACTTACAGGAGTCTTGAAATCTGACAGTGCTTATCTGACTTCCCTTCTAGTCATCTCCCTCAGCTGAAGACAGTAGTGTGTTTCGCAGGTGAAGTTTTCTTTCTAGGAGCAGCAGGAGTATACTGGATGCCTATTCTAGGGGGAAAAAAAACTTGCTTTCCTTTGCTTGTTTTCAGATATCGATGAAGGAACATCTTACTAATGCACCCTCTTGCTTTCCACTGATAAATTTTTATAACTACACCCCTCTATTTCAAATGTGCTTTAGAAATCCTGCAAATTTTTACCATAAAGTCTCTTTCCTGGAAAATGTAACTTGTGGTTCTTCCTCCTCCACTACTGCAAATCTCAAACATTTCAGCAACCCTGCAGGCCTGTAAATTGTTGACACCTCCTCCACCCACAGCTTTAATTTGAAACAACGCTTATCACTTATAAACATCTCAGACAATGCACCAGCTAAACTAAATTACTACACAAATAAAATCTCTTCCTCATCAGTGATTTAACAGGATAAATAATATGGGCGTTAAGGAGCACTCCATTTATAGGCAATGTAAATGACAGCAAATAAAGAATTTCATTCATTTCTTTATGAGATGTCAAATTACAAAACTGATAGATGCATGAAATGAACTGAAACTAGATGAAGAAAAAGCCACATAATCCTTGGTTGCTGGTCACATAAACATTATGGGGATTGTCTGGAGTAGGCATTATTTAACAAGCTAATCATAAGGAAGCAGAAATGGCTGAGCATTAATTCCAATGGCATTTGAAGTTAGAAAATAAAAACAGGAAATAAGGGTGATCACATTAAATTAGATAAAGTCCATTTCCCTAGATTGTTGGCCTCTATTTCATTGCCCATGGCCACCAAACTATTAAAGTTTTTCTCTATGAATAATCCTATGAATGTTGTTCTGTTGGAGCTTTCTCCTTGGGGATGCTGTTTCTTAGAATGACCCTTAGTGTGGCACATTATTAAATCAGATATATGTCTATTCTTGGCATGGCACTTATCACCTTAGGTTACTGCAGTTGGGTGTGTTTAATAATTTCATTGCAAGGTCATTTATGATTCATTGTTTTCAGCTCTCATTAGGAAACCTTTCTTGTAATTGCACCATTCTAATAGGCTTTCAACAAGGGTTGACCACGTCCTGGGTATATGGAAGAACTTGATTACCTGAACATAAATGAACATAAGTACAGGAACTGCTTTTCAATTTCTTCACAATTATATCAAACTACTGTCTCAACTTATTCCAAAATCAGACGCCTAAAATATTTGATGGTAAAAAAGAATTTCTTAAAATAAATATTTAAATTGTTTATTTTGGCAGGTTAATTTCCCCTATTGCGCTCACAGAGATTTTCTTTCCCACATTGCTGTAGGACCACCCATAATCTCACTTACTTGCTATTGAACTGATTCTATTTTTAGATTCATCCACTGAAGGAGAAAATTCTAATCAATGGTCCATAGATCACTGCACCCTGCTGATAGAACTACACAATGTTAGCAATTAGACAAGTTGTCAGTCTGGCCTTTGGTCTTAGGCCTTTAGCAAGATTCTTTTTATGGTCCATTACCTTGGGACTACTGCCTAAATACTTTTCTTGTTCTCTTGTTTCTTTTAATGTGTCTCTAAACAGTATAAAATACTGGTTTTCTTAATAGGGTGTCTTAGGAAAACAACCGCTAACCACCGAATCATGTTTTGAAATGTTTTGGTCTACTGATCCACAGAGAAAAAAAAAGAAAAAGAAAAGAGCTTGTTCTTTGAAGATGTAGACTCTATTCACATATCACTTATTTGGAATTATTGTAAAACAGGAAAAGATAAGCTACAAGTTCAATGGCAAGCACATTCTAGTGAGTAGCTTCTTTCATGGCCAGTGAGGCTTATGACTCCTGAGAGAATGATATATGATCATTTGAGATAAAATTGACCTAATAAATAATAATCTTCAAAAGATGGTATTTGGTGTCTCAAGAAAATTGTTATAAATCAATGTCACATGGTGAAAGACAGAATCAGTGACCAACAAATGCCACCACTTGAAGATGCCATGTAGTGCGGAGGGTGTTCTTCAGGTTACACACTTACTATGAAGGACAGATGATGGGATCTATGAAAGACATAAATTTAATTTTTTACAATTAAATAAAGGGGCAGTAGAAATGGTTCCATGATTAATATCACTTGTTACTCTTGTAGAGGACCAGGGTATGATTCCTACAACTCACATAGCAGCCCACAAACAGTCATAACTGAAGCTCGAGGGGATCTCCTGGCATTTGTGGGTACCAGATACATATACAGGGCACTTATGCACAGTCAGACAAAATATGTATATACATAAGATACAAAAGATAAATAATCTTTCTTAAAAAGTAAAATAAAATAAAGAGAAACATACTTATAGATCAATAACTCAATCAAAAATAAAATGGGGCAGACAGCAACAGCACAGAGCAGACCAAGAAGTGAGTGACCAGCTCCCCAGCAGGATAGCCCAGTCTCTAGGCCCTAGGCAATGGGACAAAACTCTGGGCCCTTCCACTACCCACCTCAGCTGCATTAGCTGCCTGCAGGTAAGCCTCTAGCAGAAAACCTGCTCCAACACCCATATCCATCAGATGCTATAAACTACAAGTCCCATTCTACCCTCAAACCCACCCATTCCCAGAGATCTCAGTGGCTCCCTGAGACACAAACAATAAATGTACAGAGCAGATCAAGAGCAGCTCCCAAGGATACAGAGAGAAACTTCAAAGATCAGTCCAAGAGAGGGTTCCTGAGACAGACACTGACTGCAAGGATGGGATCAAGCAACAAAGACACTGCGTGCACCAACTGGAGAAAAAGATGGGTAGGAACTAAAGTGAGCATACATTCAACAACCTAAAAATCCACATGGCAACACCAGAACCCAGCAGTCATACAACAGGAAGACCTAAACATCCTAAAACAGAAAGAACTGAAATAAATGACTTTAAATATAATTTTATGAAGCTGATAGAGACCCTTAAAAAAGAAATGAAAAATTCCCTTAAAGAAATAGAGAAAAGGGCAAACAAAAAAAAAATGGAAGAAATCAAAAAATCTCTTAAAGAAAACCAAGAAAAAAATCAAACATGTGAAGCAACATTTCAGTAAGACTTAAAATCTCAAATAGAGGCAATAAAAAAAATCACACATAAGCGGAGGGTATTCTGGAAATAGAAAACCTGAATAAATGGACAAGAACTACAGATGCAAGCCTAACCAACAAGATACAGGAGATGGAAGAGAGACTCTGAGGAGCTGAAAATACAGTAGAGGAATTAGATTCATTTGTAAAAGAAAATGTTAAATACAACAAATTATTAACACAAAACATCAAGAAAATCTGGGACATTACCTAAATGTGTCTTAGACCAAACCTAAGAAAAATAGTGCTAGAAAAAGTAGAACTCCTGCTCAAAGGCACAGAAAATATGTTTAACAAAATCATAAAAGAAAAATTTCCAACATAAAGAAGGATATGCCTATGAAGGTACAAGAAGCTTACAGAACACCAAATAGATTGGATACAAAAACGTCCACCACCATAGAATAATCAAAATACTAAGCATACAGAATAAAGAAAGAATACTAAAAACCGTCAACAAGACAAAACAACAGCCTACAGAATGGGAAAAGATCTTCACTAACCCCTCATCAGACAGAGGTCTGATCTCCAAAATATACAAAGAATTCAAGAAATTGGATACCAAAGGAACACATAATCCAATAAAAAATGGAGTACAGACCTAAACAGAGACCTCTCAACAGAGGAATCTAAAATGGCTTAAAGACACTTAAGGAAATGTCCAACATCCTTAGTCATCAGAGAAATGCAAATGAAAACAACTCTGAAATTCCATCTTATACCTGTAAGAATAAGCAAGATCAAAAACACTGATGACAACTTATGCTGGAGAGGTTGTGGGGAAAAGGGATACAGCCTCTTTGGATATCTGTATGGTGATTTTTCAGAAAATTAGGAAACAACCTTCCTCAACACCCAGCAATACCACTTTTGGGTATATATCCAAAGGATGCTCAATCATGCAACAAAGATATGTGTTCAACTATGTTCATAGCAGCATTGTTTGTCATAGCCAGAACCTAGAAACAACCTAAATGCCCCTTGACCAAAAAATGGATAAGGAAAATGTGGTACTACACAGCAGAAAAAAATAACGACATTTTGAATTTCACAGGAAGCTAGAAAACATCATTTTGAGTGAGGTAACACAGACCCAGAAAGACAATTATCCTATGTACTCACTCATAAGTGTTTTTAAAACATAAAGCAAAGAAAACCAGCCTACAACCACAATCCCAGAGAACTTAGCCAACAGTGAGGACACTAAGAGAGACTTACATAGATCTAAACTACATGGGAAGTAGTAAAAGACAAGATCTTCTGAGTAAATTGGGAGTATGGGGCCTGTGGAAGAGGATTGAAGGGTAGAGTCAGGGAAGGGAGTAGTGAAAAATGTATAGCTCAATATAATCAATAAAAAACAATTCACAACTCCATATGAAAACCAATAAAACCAATGATAGCCATAACAATCCTGTACAAAAAGGAACTTCCAGAGGCATCACCATCTCTGACAGTAAGCTTTATTATAGAGCTACGGTAATGAAAATACCTGGGTAGTGACATAAAAAAAGATAAGTGGACCAATATAATCAAAATGAAGATACTGATATCAATCCACACACCTATAAACACTTGATTTTTTGAAAGAAACCAAAATTGTACAGTGTAAAAAGAAAGCATCTTCAACAAAAGTGCTGGCTTAACTGGATATCAACAAGAAGAATAATGCAGATAGTTCCATATCATATCATATCATAGACTTGATATGCAGAAATATCAAGTCTAAAAGAATTGAAGACCTCAATATAAGTTCAGCCACACTGAACCTCATAGATGAGAAATGGGAAGCAGTTTTGAATGCATAAGCACAGGAGACCACTTCTTAAATATGAGAGCAATAATACATAGAAATTTAAAAAAAGCCTAGACATCAAAACACCAAATAATCCAATTAAATAATGAGGCAAACAGCTAAACAGAGAATTCTCAACAGGAGAATTTCAAATGCCTGAAAGACTCAAGATATTGATCAACATCCTTTGCTATCAGTGAAATGGGAATCAAAATGGCTCTAAGATATCATGTTACACCAGTGAGAATGGCTAAGATCAGAAACACCAATGATAGCTTATGCTGGAGAGGATGTAGAGTGTGTGGGGGGGCACTCTTCCACTGCTAGTGGGAGTCCAAACTTGTACAACCATTTTGGAAATCAGTATGGCAGTTTCTTAGGAAATTGGGAATCCACCAACCTCAAGATCCAGCAGCCCCACTCTTGTGCATATACCCAATGGATGCTCAAGGACATTTGATCTAGTATGTTCATAGTAGCATTATTTGTAATAGCTGGAATCTGGAAACAATCTAGATGCCCCTCAGCAGAAGAATGGATACGGAAAATAGTACATTTACACAATGGAGTACTATTCAGCAGTAAAAGCAGCAACATCTTAAAAATTGCGTGTAAATGGATGGAACTAGAAAACATCATATTGAGTGAGGGAACCAAAACTCAGAAAAGCAAACATGTATGTACTCACTCATAAGTGGATATTAGACATAAAGCAAAGTATAACAAGCCTATAGTCCACAACTCCAAACAAGCTAGGTAACAAGGAGAACCATAAGAGAACATACATGGATCCCCCTGAGAAGGGGAAATAGACAAGTTCTGAGAAAATTGGGAATGTGGGGATGAGGAGAGACTGGAAGGCAGAAGTGGAAGAGGAGAGGAAGGAGAGAAGGAAAGAGAACATGAGAAAACGAGATGGTCGAGATGGGGGAAGGACACAGAGAGAGAGAGAGCAAAGAAAGAGATATCTTGAGTGAGAGCAATTATGGGGCTGGCAAGAAACCTGGCACTTGGGAAGTTCCAAGGAATCAACAAGGATGACCTTAGCTAAGGCCCTAAGAGAGAGTGGAGAGGGTGCCCGAATTGGCCTTGCCCTGTAATCAGATTGATGACTATCTTAATTGTCAACATAGAACCTTCACCAGCAAATGATGGAAACAGATGGAGAGATCCACAGCTAGAACTGGGCTTAGTTTCCAAAGTCCTGTCACCGAGATGGAAGAGTGATAATATGAGCAGAGGGGTCAAGACCTTGATGGGGAAACCCACAAAAAGAGCTGACCTGAGCTAATGAGACTCTGGACTGACAGTGGGAAAACCTGCATAGGTCCAAACTAGGCCCTCTGAATGTGGGTGACAGTTATATGGCAGGGGCACTTTGTGGGGTCACTGGCAGTGGGACCAGGATTTATACCTACTGCTTGAACTAATTTTTTCAAGCCAATTCTCTTTGAATGGATACCTTGCTCAGCCTAGATATAGTAGGGAGGGCCTTGTTCCTGCCTCAAAGCAATGTGCTAGAATTTGCTGATTCCCCATGGGAAGCATTACCCTCTCTGAGGATTGGATGAGGGTGGTGTGGGGGAGGGGAGGTGAGTAGGAGGGGGGAGTAAGAGTTGGAATTGGTATGTAAAATGAGAAAAGATTAACTTTTTAAGATTAATTAATTAATTAAAAAAGTAAAAAAGTGAAAACCTGATAGTAGCAAAAAGATTAAGGAAGATATTATATCATGAGATAAGACTATCAAAATATAGAATCACCTAAAGTAAAAACAGAGGTTTTTATATCTCCACACATGAGTACAGAAAAGTTTTAAAAGCAAATCTGGTGAGCTGGCTAATCAGGTGAAGGCAATTGTCTCCAAACCTTGTGATCCAAGCTTGATTGTTAAACCAACATAGTATAAGAACAGAAGCGAGTCCCACAATTTCTAATCTCTATACACATGTCCTGGTAGACACACACATACACACACACACTCACACAATCACATACACATGCAGAGAGAGAGAGAGAGAGAGAGAGAGAGAGAGAGAGAGAGAGAGAGAGTTGTTTTTAATCTTAGGTTAGTTTTAATTAATTTTAGAGCAATAAAATACAAATAAATATAATAGATTAAAAGAGCTTGCAAAAATATAGGCTGAGTCCAGAAGCCTATCTAATTTATTAATTAGGTTTCCAAACAATAATGAATAATTTTTAAAGGAAATCAAATGCATTACGAATGTTCAAAATAAAAGGCCCTTTCGGTGGTGGCGCACTCCTGTAATCCCAGCACTTGGGAGGCAGAGACAGGCGGATCTCTGTGAGTTCAAGGCCAGCCTGGTCTACAAGAGCTAGTGCCAGGACAGGAACCAAAAAAAGCTATGGAGAAACCCTGTCTCGAAAAACAAAACAAAAAAGAAAAAAAAAAGGCCCTTTCCTATTCATGTTCCCATGTAATTTTAGCTCTTCATTGATAAATATGGTTCTGGTAGCTCTTGTGGGAAAAGGTGGTAAACACACAGAAGGAAGAAGAATCAGAGCACAATATATCTGAGCAGCAGAGTGAGAAAAAGATACAAAATTGACCCTTCAGATTTAAAATTTTATTATTTGCCAATTTTGAATTATATAACATGAATTCTTTCTATTCCCTAATCATATGTGAAGAATCTTAAAGAGTTGGTCAGATCTCCGTGTTTTCCAATATCTCTTCAATGCCCTGTTTTTAAGGTACAGGGAATGTGCCCTGCCAGAACCAGGAGATACCATAGGAAATCAGATGAGTAAGTATCAAACATACAAGACGGCATCAATCCCAGAAGATATGTGAAAAGGATGTCCAGGGTGAATGACTTACTGAGAACATGTCTAGACGGAAGTCAAACTGTAAAGGTCTTCAAACAGGAGAAATCACAATAATAAAAAAATGGAAAAGTATGTGACTATACAAAAAGAAAAATTTACATATTTTTCTGCAGTTTCCCTTGGGAGGACAACTACATAAAAATCAAATATTTTTAAATAAAGTTACTGAAAGCTGCTTCATATATTTTATTACTTCGAAAGTAGAAAGGTCTAACATCTTATGCCCATCCTAATAAAAGCAGCAGGTATGAGAGTTTTCTACACATTACATATATGTTTAAAGGATGTTCTGGGATTTCTGTCAACATCAGCAAACTTGGAAGATCCAGGGAAAAATTAAGCCACAGACAACAACTGCAGGGATCCCTATTACGTATCCAGACGAATAGAACTTTTAGAAGTGGAAAATACATTAGATGTTGCCAGAGATTGGGGACTGCCGTTCAGTAGACATAAAATTACAATTACACAACGAGAATAAGTTCCAGAGATCTTTCGTTCAAACACGATTTAGAGTTAATGAAGTATTACCAACTTCAATTTTGGTAGAGTAAATGTCGTTTTATGTGTTCCAATCACAAAATGAAAAAAAAATAGCAACTATATATAAATAAAGACAAAAGGTTGCAAGAAAATATTGGGAGGGGATGTATACTTGCATTCCTGTTTTCTCTGGGGCTCTTATTTTTGGGATTAAACTGTGAGATCCCAACAAGAAGAATATACCTTGCAGGTTAAGGTTCATTTTGCAGTTAAGAGAGTTAAGAATAAGTTTCTGTTTACTTATTTTAAGTCCTAGCAGGTTTAGGTTTATGTTTGTAATTAAGGTTCTGTTTATTAGATGTGTTGTAAACTGTAAAACATGCTTTTCAACCTATACTAAATTTTGGATCCCTGCAATAGCCTCATTCCCATTGAGTTGAGGCTGAAAAGAATGAGTCTGGCCAACCTTCAGAATTACAGCCATGAAGGAGTTAGGGAAACTGTCAGAGATTACCACCAGGTCTCATAGAAGAAAAGTGTTTTTTTTTTTTGGGGGGGGGGGGTGCGCCTGTGTTTTCTGGTGTGTCCATAAGTTTTGTTGCAAATAAGGATCCCACACAGAAATGAATCAGGTTCAGTATGAATCAGCTTGAGTGTCCAAGCTTTCTGTGTTTTGTGCTCCTTGTTTTTGTTTTGTCTTGCCCATGCCGGTCAGTGGCCCACTAACACAGCTATCATGGCAGCTTTGATGGCCAGGACTCAGAAACTATTTCTGATATTTCTAGTAACAAATTTCAGTTTAGCTGGAATTCAGATGTCTTTTGGGTGTGGGTAATGTTAGTGTTATTTTATGCCGTTCTACTTCATTGAAAACCTGGCTCTGTAATTGGGGTATGGCTCTCTTTTTTTCATATTATAACCTGACATACCACAGTCCTCCTGCATTTAGACCTTTGTATGTATTGTGGAATTCATTCAGTGGGAAATTCTGGTATCCTCTAGGTAGTGCACACAACATATTTGGAAAGGATCAGACTATTTTTTCAGATCTTTGGACTCATTGATGATCTAAATATTTTGAATTGATGAGTATAGTGATTGAAACTGAGTTAGCCTCAAGATATCAACCCTCAGAAAAGGCTCTTCAAAATATCAATAACTCGAGTTCATTGAATGTTTGTTATACTTCTATTTTTGCCCTCAGATTTCTGCAATTTGCTTTATTCATCAATAATCTGGTAAGAAAAATCAAATCCATCTCTTAACATTGCTGGGGCTGTGATGTGGTTAATAAAGAAAATATTTCAGATGTCACATACAAAAAGCATACAATAAATGATGGTGGTTGTAATTAGCTGCTGATATGGTAGTTAAATTTCCTGGGTATCCCTTTAAGTGACATATTACCAAAGAAGCTGTCTGTATCAGTTAATAAAAAAGTATCTTGTTCATAAATTTCCAGTTCTAATTTTGTATTTTTTGACAAAATAGTTTATATTGTATTTATTTCATGATAGTATATGGAATATAAGCTCCATGAGAGAAGAACTGGATTATTTTCTTTTCTAGTACTATCTCTAGTGCTGTTAAAATATCCGACCGAGGAGGATCAATGATGATTTCATTTAAAGACAATCCTCTTCCTATCCATGTGATACACAACCCACTTCTGTTTACACAACTAAAAAATGCCACAAAGAAATATATATCATATACAAATATTTATTTTTACATAATGAATGTATATGTATTCAATGTATATTTCAGATAAAGACGAACATTTTGCATACACAAATGCATACACTAGCATGAGTTTGTGTAGACATACAATATGGTATGTAATGTGTTCATGAGTCCTATGGTGAAAATATAGTTGGAAAGGGAGAATATAAAGTATTAAAACAATTGTTAGATTAGACTTTTCAATCAGTTACTGGGGTTTCATCTATACACTTGCTTGTTCCTAAATGTGAAGCCATTGAGGAAGATAGCTGTAACATACTCTGTGTGAGGAGCCTGCCGAGCAGGCAGAAGATGAAGTGCTGAAGTCCTTAGGTAAGACTGTGCATGAAATATTGAAAAGCCAACAACAATAATATCTGTGTCTGTTATTACTACATTTTTGCACAGTCATTTCTAGTTTTAACTTTCAAACATGAAATAGAGATTCAGAAAAGCTACCTGTTTCTTAATAATTTAAAGTTAGGTTTTGTTCTCTAATGCCACACAGTTTGCCAGAGTTTTATGATGGTGTGATTCGACACACTACTCATTAGGTGACAGTTGCTTCTTCCACGCCCACATGGCAACCGTTTCTCCAAATATCTTTATATGTCCCCTTTAAAGGGCAAGGAGCTCATGCCCAGTTTAGGACCTTGGGTAAGAGGCAGACCAGGTTAAAGTCAAAGTCATTCTCCTAATAACTAACAGTTAACTTAGACTCTATTTTTCTAATGACCATATTCATCATAATAAAATGATGATATATCAGCTTGTTAGTGATCAGTTGATGCATAATTGATTGACTCTGCTGTAAAAGACTCCATCAGTTGTAATAAATATCTCCCTACGCTGCTTTGGCTAAAGAATGTTTATCCTGTACATTATTTAACATTGCCCGTGTGCATGTAAAATTCAAAGCATGACACAAGAAAATTCTGAGCAATTTTATCTAGTCTTGACATGAGAATATTTATAAAAAATGTATTAGATAAATAACTTTATTAAGGGTAATACAAGGAATTTTGTATTCAAGAATGTAAGAGAAACATATTAGATTTTTACCAATTTACCACATAAACCCCTCTCAATAAGAATGAGCATACCTTAACTTCAGTGTTTCTATAACTTATGAGCTCCACAACCAGCAGCTAGAATGTTTCTTGTGTACTTTTCATGGCAATGAATTTAACAGTTGACTTTGTGATATACTAACTTAAACATTCTTCAGATAAATACCTAAGTAAAAACATGCATCCTTATAAATGAGGAGGCTCAATTTTTACAGTTGAAGCTAATGTCTACAAGAGTCCTTTGCCCTCAGAAGGAAGACAACCATTACACCTGTGTGTCTGTCCATCCCTAGATGATAAATGGATGTCATCATGGGGACGTTTCAATAGGGCAGTGGAAAAAAACAACAACTTTGTGTTTACTTGGGCATGATTAGGAAAAGGCAGTGCAGGGGCATTTGTCCAGAACACCTCTCTCTCGGCTTATGAAGCAGAGCCTCATGCTCTTTATATCTAGCTTGTGTTGTCATCAGTCTTAAAGACATATCAGGATGCTCATAAAATAAAGAATAAATAACATTTTAAAAATCATGTTAGACTAGAAAAAAGATGCTAGAGCTGCAGTTTCCAGCAAGAATTAGACTAACTTAAAATGATTATTTTTGGACCTAGGGATGTATGTTAAAGCTCATGACAGTAGTGTGTGCTCCCCAGTACAAGGAGCAGTGTGGCACAAAAACAGGTAGATCATGAAGACTTTCTGTCCTGCTAGTTTAGTCTAAATAGGTGAGTTCAAAATGCAAGATGCAGAAGCCAATGAGGAAAACATGGGGTGTTGACCTATTACTTCCATCCACGCACACACAAGTTATCATGCATGCCTACCTACATAAAAACATAAATACATGCACACATATGCATTTCATAGGCATTCACCTAAACACATACAATAATAATAAAAAAATCATGGAGTTAAGTTAGAATTCTAATGGTGCTATGTGTCCCCAAAATGTATTTTATGCTTCTGATATTTATGTGAGAAAGGCCATGGTGACCTTACATTAGCACATAAAATAAAGTCATAAAGCACATAGTTTGCACCTTGAAAATAATTTTGTCTTAAGCAGCATGATTGAGAAAGTTTCCACTTAAACTACTAGTTTTATGATTTCAGTATTATATGAGAGAAATCATCCTTCATCTCTTGCCCAACATCAAGGTGATATGCTAATGGCAAACATTTATGCATTTACACTTTTCCCCCAAAGTGCACATATTTATAAATTGTGTTCATCTAACAACATTATTATCCATTTGATAGTTCTCCAAAATTAAAAATTTAATACTTCAGTTGAAATTTCTTCTAATGATTTTTACTATGCAAAATTTTATTGTTCACTGCTGGTTTCTTCATTGTTTCTTTCTTAGAAGCTAATAATTGTGAGAGAAAATACAGGTGACTAGGTTTCAAGACAGGGGTGTCACCATAGAAGAACCCTTTCTTCATATGCTCAAACTTTGTACTTACATTTTAAGTAAAACCATTTCTCTGTTTTACTCTAAGCCTATGTATTAATAAAACAGGATATATTCCATGCAGATCGAGAAAAGAGACTAGAATTTTGAGTTCTGCTTGAGACTATTTCATGAGACACTGTGCACCTCAATGACTCTCAGAAACTCAAGAGTTTCACACAGGACAGTAAGTTCAGATATGATGCACAAGTGGATAACTAATTTTTTAAGCAAGTGCAGCTTATAATATTATTGCAATAAATGCAGTTATTACCACCAGGGTAAAGTACTTTTATAGTCTTTTTATTAAAGTCTCTTCCCATTTCCTTATAGTTTAAAATCCTTATAAAAAATTAAGGATATTGTGGGAACTTATTATACATATGCTTTTATTATGACATTAAGGAATTTAATCCCAGAAGCTTGGGGGCAGCCAATGAGTCATATTGTTTTTATTATTATTAATTAATTGTTTTTTCTAGGTGAGTCACAGTTTCCCCTTCCTTCCTTCTTCCTTCTCTCCTCACAAATGCCTCCCAACCTCCCCTCTCCAACCATTCCCCAATCCACTAGCCTTTCTTTCTCTTCAGAAAAGAGCAAGCCTTCCGTGAATATCAGCCAGCCATGGTATATCAAGTAACATTAAGATCAGGAGCCTCCTCCATACTGAAGTTTGAAAAGGCAACCCAATAAGAAGAAATTATGGCTAAAAGTAGATCACAGAGTCAGAAATATCCCCTGCTCCCACTCTTAACAGACCCATAAGAAGACCAAGCTACACAACTATAACATGTGTAGAGAGCCTACATCAATCCCATGCAAGTTCTCTAGTTGGTGAGTCATTATGAACTCAGGTTAGTTGATTATAGTCCTTCCTCCCCATCTTCTACAGGATTCCTGAACTTCTGCCTGATGTTTGAGTCAGAACTGGGGTCTCTGCATCTGTTTCCATCAGTTGCTTCCTAAATGACAATTGTGATAAGTGCCAATCTATGAGTAGTAGAAAATCATTAGGAATCATTCCTTATTTTTTTCCAGTCATGTTCAGTTCTATCCTAGGTCTTGGTTGTCCTGACTATGGGTCCTGGCCTTTCTGGTGGTGGCAGAGTTGGACTCGCTCTCACTGTATGTGTCTTAAGCTGGACTAGTTATGATGTGGCCATTACACAATTTCTGTGCCACCTTTACTCTAGCATATTTTGCAGCAGGGCAAAATGTAAGGTTATTTAGCCAGGTTTTCGTGCCAATGCCTCTGCTGAAGGTCTTGCCTGGTTACAGGAAATGGCTGGTTCAGTGGTTCAGTCTCCATATCCCCCATTTCTAGGAGTCTTAGCTAGGGCCGCTTTTATGGATCCTTGGGTGTTTCCGTTGCACTAGGTTTGTAGCTTATCCTAAAGGTACTCCCTGATTGAAGCTGTCTCTTCCCTTACTACTTCCCTCTATCTTTCCCCAACCCAACCCTCCCGTTCCCATGCCAAACCCTTCATCCAGCTCTTTCCCTCCAGAGCCTTATACTCAATGAAGATGCTTAGCAGAAGTAGTGGGCTTTTACAATTCTTGTATGATGTTTAAGTGCAGAGTATTCTTCAATATTAAAAGAATGCATAAAGTCAAAGTTCTACTTCCTAAGTCTGTATTTTCTTATTTTCCTAGTACTTTAGAATTAGTAAGCATGTGTTATTTAAATTAATAGAAGGAAGTATTTTACTTTTCTCTTGAGATCCTCAGGTGGTTGTAGATTATGTGCCTATGTGAGTGTATGTGTAAGAAAGGGAGAGGAGAAGGGAAAAGGGATGGGGAAGAGGAAGGAGAGAGGAAAAGAAGGGAGGGTTATAATATGCTCTGTAAAGTATTTGGGCAATAACACCGAGTTTTGACATTCCAAGAAGGTAATTTACCATGTGTTTTAAAAGGCAACAGATGAGTATTCTTCAAATTTGGCATGAATGAAGCTGTCAAAACAATGAATGCGTCCAGAGAAAACATTGCCTTCAAAACTGGACCAAACAAAGAGATAAAGTAATGAGGTGTAACTGACATGTCATACCCAGATCCATCATGCTGTCAGTTCAACCATCAAAAGATTACTTTCTCAGGTGTTGTTGGCAGTTGTGCAATCACTGGGGAACTCACCTCTATTTTTTTTTTAATTCTCAAGTAAACAAGAAGTACATGCAGATTCATCTATGTGATCCCATTTTTGTTTTTAACATTTTATAAGCCAATCAAATACAAAGTACCCCTAATTTTAAATTCATCTTGAAATTTAAATGGTCAAAAACAATGGATTTTGTTCAATAAATTCAAGATGACAACTTGAATTTATTAAACATGACAAAATTAGTGCTTGCTACGTAATGATATATTCACCTGTTTCTATACCAGAGTCAATTTTATGAAAATGAGAAAAGAGAGACTCCAGCATGGTATTACACAGCAGTGACAGCACCATATGGAGGCTAAGGCAAGAGGATCCACGTTTGGAAGAAAGCCTTCGGTACATGGTAAGATCTATTTTAGAAACACACCTAAAATAGCTTCAAGGCCACTTAAACTAAAACTAGGAATCTTATCAAGAGTCCTGAACTTAAGGTCAATATTGCCTTAAATGAGTTTTCCATAAAAGTTGGAATTTGTATTAATGCTCTCTAATGAATGTCAATAATATAAGTAACACAGCACATAATGAAAAAATAGCAAACCCTTCAAAATATTCCAAATTTGTTGAAATATTAATCTTTCAGAGATATTTTATTTTTGATAGAGTACTAGGCTCAGAGATAAGTTCTTTCAAGAAAGCACTAGCTTTGCTCTGGATTTTCAAACAAGGTGGGGAATTAGTGTAACTATACTGTAGTGACTCTACTGTATTACAGGCAAAGAGATGCAGATAACACTTCAGTCACTGCCTAGAAAATAATTATTCATGACATTAATGCTTTCCTGATACTTTTTCTGCATAGACATAACCTTTCTAGAAGCTTTGCTTTTCAATTTCCAATTCTGCAAGCATCAAGATAAAACCTGAATTTTTTTACATCTCTATTTGTTCTGTATGCTTGTATATGTCTGTGTTTTTGTATGTGCGTGTGCACATTCAAGTGCTTGCGTGTGGTTGTGTGTCTGTGAGAAAGGTCTGCGGATGTTAGTGTACAATCTGTTGTTTCTCTATTTCCACCCTGTGGGTGCAGAGATCTCACTCAGGTTGGCAGGGTTGGCAGCAGACACCATTCCCTCCTGATCCAACTGACTGACCCAAGATTTGCAAAATCCAAAACAAAACAAAGCAAAAACCTAAAATAAAAAACAATAGAATTAAAATCCACTCAATATATGAAAATTCACTGCTAGACCTAAAGCCAATGATGAAAATAACTAAACAAAGGCACAACCTCAAATAGACTGAGCTCTTATCAGGTACTATCACTGTACTATAGGTAAATAATAATTGAAGAAAAAGTGGAAAACTGAGATAGTTTAGTCTCTAAAGGAAAATGCAGCACGTATATAAAGAAATATTTTTACAAGAGATTTTCTAAATTATTATTAGGTAATAGGCCACTTATTGAGAGATATAATCTTTATTTAGGTACAAAAACAGTGTTCCAAATTATGGCAGTGCCGTCACAGAGACTCATGCAAACACAGCGGAGACTATCACACTCATCTTGTTTCCTAGAGGTCATTTGTACTAAATTACTGCAAAATGTAACCACTCAAAAAATTCGTATTAAAGTTACAGACCAGGTGAATTAGAAGTCCAAAAGAGTCATATATGGGTTTGTTACACCTAGCTTCTTGGTATCAGAATTCTCAGATGTACACAGTGAGTAACTGGATGGATGGGGCTGGATCAGTTCAAAGTTCAGTCTGGTTCCCCAAAACAACTGGCTCGTGATTAGAGGACATGCATAAACATTTAGTGTGGCTTGTATTCTTTACAGCCTATTATCTTGAGGAGAATAAGACTTTTTTAATATTATAATTACATCATTTCTCCTTTCTGTTTTTTCATTCCAAACCCTCCCATATACTGCTCTTTGCTGTCTTTCAACATTGTGACCTCTTATAAAACGTGCTCATTCAACTCAAACATAGGAGCATCCACAGAAAAGTCTATTGAACTAGATTTTATAAACCATACTTTCTAGTTGTTCACCTTGTCTCCTTAGAATCTTGAAGGCCCTCACAAAATTCTACCTAATTTTCTCTGAAGGAGGCAACCTACATATGTAAGGACAGATGATTCTCAGCTTGGTGATCATATGCATTTTGTTATAATTGTACAGGTTTTTTATTTTATTTCTGGTATTTACAAATGTGAAAAATTGAAAACTGATGCTGTTTAAAGGAACATGGACTGAAATATGAGAAACAAAACCTAATATATTCACCCACTGCATGACTAAAGTTCTCCAGAGAAAACTCAAAAGGTTTGCATGCAACATTTGGACTCAGTCCCAACACTTTCCTACTTCAGCACACACTCTGATTTCAGTGCTCACTTAGGCAGAGAACTCCGTGACTAGGTTTATTACACTCACTATTGTCTTTCACGATAGCCTCATATTTCAATTTCCTTGCTTATTTATGGTTATATGACTAGAAAATAGTTTGTATAGTATAGTTATTCATTTAAAATTATCAATTACGTCAAAAATATTTTCAATTTCCTTTACAGTTGTTATCAGATAACAGTTTTTTCTTCATTTTTATCTCGATTTGCTTTTACCTTCTCATGAAAATGTCTTTTGTTATTCTTTGTCTCCCAAATGAGGAATATTTGTCATCGTGACTAATAAGGTAAAGTTGGAATGTAAATAAGTCACAAGTTAATGTTATTGCCTCAGTCAAACATTGTGGCGTTGCGGTGTTAGAAATAAGGACCCTCATATGAGCTCTGAGGCAATTCCTTCACCTTAGTAACATCTTGACAGAGCCAATGGTTTCCTCCTCTTTGTCAGCTCGTCACATCCATGTTTCCACTTGGACAATATATCGCAGTTTGGGGACTATGCAGTCAGGCTCTCACACAGCCTTACATGCTTAGGTCTTCAATCACACTTTCCTCTTGGTAACTGACCAGTTACTTCTCATCACACAGCACTTAATCCCCATGCACTCCTGCAATAACCTAGAGTCAAGTGCTCAGTCTTTCACTTGTGGAGATTTTATGGTGCTGCTGCACAGTTTGTCTTCTTTATTTGTTACAGTTGCCACCAAACCTGGGCTTTCACTGCTTATCACTAGCTCGAAGTCAGCACTCATGGAATAAACTGCATATGTATTTTCAGCCATGCGATAGTCAACCATGTTTCAGTTCACTTAAGAGATCAAGTCTTTATTAACTTCAGAGCCTGCTCGGAGAAAACCATTAGTAGGCTTGTTTACCTCTTCAACACAAAATAGGAAAACCTGTTTGAATGCAGCGTGTGAAGCTCATGGGTAAGTGGAAAGGCCCTGGGCCAGACTTTCAAAAACAAATAGTTTTAGAGTGTGTGAATATGTAACTTTAACATGCAGCCATAATGGCCATAAAACCAATGCTGTAAAAATTATCCTAAGTGATAAAAGTAAATATCTGAGGATATTCCTTCCAACTATCGTCCAGCAGGTGATAGTGATAATGGAGTAGGCTATTTGATATCGTTTGCAAAAACCCCTCATTTAGGAAAGAAGTTTGAATATGAAAAAGGATGACATCATGCCAGGAGACAAGGAGTTATCACAAAAATTACAAAAATGAATTATCTAGTTTAAATGCATCAGAGTGAGAAGTGAAAAAATTAACAGAAAGACTTAAAATATGAATTCTGGAACAACAGCCTAAGAGATTGTCTTAATATTTTATGAAATGTGCAATATTTTATGAAATAATAGGAGCTTGATTCATACTTATTGACTTAAGGGAAAGTAGTAAATAATATCCTATTAATAGCAAAATATTTGGTAGGTTTTGACTGTTGGGTTGCAGACATACATAGCTTTCTTTACCAGAATTCTAGCAATGCATTGCTATAGTTATACATATCCATTTCCTGTTCCCTTCTTACTTATTAATCTAGATACCATGATAAAAATTTTGAAGGTAGAATTAAGTTTGCTAATGATTTGACTTTAAGAGAGTAATAACAGCCTGGATACTTAAGTTTGCTCAATGCAATTACATGAGCCACCAGCATCAGAAATGGAAGGTGAAAGAGTTAAGGACATGCCAATGCAAAGAGTGGCTGAAATGTGCGAGACAAGGCTGTGTTGGGAAAATTTAAAGCATTAAAATTATGTAGTCCACCATTTCTGATTGTAAATATAGAGGCCACATTCCAAGAAATAGGACAGGTGTTAAACCAATGAGCAACAGCCAGCAAAGAATTATGTAGCTCCATTTCCAACAGTACGGAACTGAATTCTGACAAGGAACCAAATGAACATGGAGAGGCGTTCAGCTCAGAATGTCTGTACAGAAATAGTCATGCTGACACATCACTTTGGTGAACTTAAGACCATTGAAAGGTAGAGACTCACTGTATCTAAGGCTTCTGACCTGCAGAGCCCTGCGATGACAAATATATGCTTCTCTAAGTCTCTAAATCTATAGGAATTTATTAAGGCAGAAACAGGAAACTAAAAGACTTGCTAACCTAAAAGTGTTTCAACAAAGTGATTCAACAAAGATCACTCAGAATGTACCTGAATCACAAAAAAGGCAGAAGAAGGCTTGGCTTAAAATTAAGCTTTGGAAATCCTAAAGTGAGAAGACAAGAAAGGGGAATCAAGGAAATCAAGCAGAGCTAAGTAAGTTCAAGTCAAGGAATGCTGGATAGGCGATGATTAAAAAAGGCATTTTACAATTACAGGAACTCTTCCAGGTCATGTAAATAAAATGAAATACTAAATAGGAAAATGATGAAAACATTCGCTTTCAGTGAAAAGTTAAGCCAAATGAGAATGGAGAAAAGGTCACAACTTGAGGAAATGATCAGAGTTAGAAATCTAATTTAAGCAAGTAAGAAGATTGCCATACTTGAGGAAGTAAAGATCAGCATTAATTGTGAAATATACTGTTATGTAGCAGTGAAGGAGGAGTGTATTGTATTTCTAGTTTCCAGGTCTTTCTAGGGTCTGTGCAGGGAAAGTAGGCAGTCACTTGTTGTTACAAGATTACCATTAAATCCTTGCTCTTTGCACTTTGTAGCCCCACCCGACTCCCCATCCAGCCAAGTACCTAGACAAGCATGTCCACTCCATGGTGGGAAGTCATAGCTGCAGCAAGCAGAAAGAGGAAATGGAGAGATCACCTCTCAATTGGCAAATAGGAAGCAGAGATAACAAACTGAAAGTGAAACCTGGCTCTAAGCTCTCATAACCCACTCCCAGTAATGTGCTTGCTCCAGAGAGGCTGCAACTCTGAATGGTTCCATAACCTTTCCGTGTAGTACTCACAACTGGATGACATGTTTTTACATACATCGGGCTGTTGAGGACATTCCTCAGTCAAACCATCACAGTCATAAAAGTGTTCCAATGTATAATAGAAAGAAAAGATTCTGGGGAAACTGGAATAAAAAGTCAAAGAGGGTTCTTTAGCAATCTGAAATTTCAACTTCTGGAACTCTGAAGAACGCACATGCTTTTGAAAAATGACCTTAATGTTATAATTGCCTCTGAAAATATATGTAAAATTTGAAATAAAAATTCAACAATAAAAACAGAGAAAACATAATATGCATACTAAACATTGCCTGTTGAGAAGTTCCAAACATTAGACTGTACCATTACATACCTACTGGACTAACTGACCACTTAAATATAGCCAGTACCAAGAGAAATAAAGATTAATTAAAATGAAACAATAAAGTTTAAATAAGAATAGGTGTTCATCAACTGGTAAATGGAAAATGAAAATGAATTATATTTATACATTATATTTGGCTTTTTAGAAAAACATTGTATTTCATGGATTTGAAAATAAGGAGATGTTTAGCCAGTATGGAAGGAGATTGGATCTAAAAGAAATTGCAATTGCAAAGATGAAAATGACCAAAATCCCTTGTATTAAGCTCCCAAAAAGGTAACAAAAGATAAAATAAAGAATAGAAGGCAAAAAAATTAATAACCTTTAAAGACACAGGGATAATAAAGGCCAAATCAAATATTCTATAACTAAAATGATTGCTTTTAAGTCTATTTCAAAGACTCAAAGAGTAAGTTAACCATTCTGAATCTTGTGTTGTTAGGTATAAAGACAATATTTCAATGGGAAGAAATTAAAACAGTAAAAATCAAATAAATATTAAGTATGACTAATTTTGGTGATAGAAACCTCTCTAAATATCCTAAACTATGTCTGCAGAGATGGTTTAATGACTAAGATCACTGGCTGTTTTCCCAGATGCCAGGGTTCAATTCCCACATGACAGCTAGTCACCATACACAGCTCTAGTTCAAGAACACTAAGAGCCTTGTATATACGAAACACACAGGGGAGGACAGACATGCATCAGGCCAAAGATCCACACATATTAAACAACAACAAAGAATATAAATGGGAAAAAAACAGATGCCAGAACTCAAATATCATAAGATAAAGAATGAAGACAGTTCTCCTCAGATACTACCAAATCAAAGAAATAGGTTAAAACTGAAGTGAAATGACTAAACCTTAGTAATAAAATATAAATTGCAGAGGGCCATGGGGTATACAGCAGGTGACAACTAGCATTCATCAGGTAGCCCGACCAGACAAATGACTCTCAATTGGGGAGCCTCAATAGGCAAAGACCATGGGTGTACTGGCTGTAGAAACAGGCTGTTTTCTGATTGTAATTTCTCTCATATGCCACTTAATCTCTTCCCTAAGAACTGCATTGCTTCCCTAAGAACTGCTATGGGTGCTTATCTCATGTGTATATTCCATCTGTTAGACACACATAGCTGAGGATGGTAAAGAAGATGACTTAGGCTTAATCTGCCTAATTCTGATGAACAGAAATAATGCTATGACTTTTTTATTATTTGGACTGACATAGGAAAGTAATAGTATTTTTAGTCACAAAGACAGTTAATTTTAGACTTCAGAACTGGTTGCTCCTGGAGACAAATATCTGGTTGTCCCTAGATACAAATATATTAATTCATTTTCCAAGGTGTTTGTTGCTGGTTCAAGTTCAGAGCTTGACGCAACATGAGTAGACATAACTTTCAGTAACTGAATTTGCATGTAGTTCCAGCCTCAGTTTATGTTACAGGCTCAAGATTCAGCCAACTAACTGTTTACTTTCTATCTTGGAACCCTCACCAACTTAGAGGTACGTGCATCACCAAGTGTTACTGGCCTGTCGATGTCACCTTCCTAGCCTAAGAGGATTATGTGACTCATCTTGTGTTATGAGAATATGTTACATATTATTGTCCAGAGTTTATCTTTGAAAGGAGTGACTTGTACAGTTATGCAAAGGGCTACTATGAAAAGAGCTGAACAGAGTTGTGCGTGTGTATGCTGAGAGAAGGATATAGCTGAATGGGCAGAGGGAGAAGGCTTGACAGAGGAAGAAGTACGAGAGAAGTGTGAGAGTGAATTAAGAGTGAGCAAATGATGTAGAAGATGTATGTGTGTGTGTGTGTGAGTGAGAGAGGGAGATGTGTGAAGGATCTGCAGCTATGTAGAGGAGCTGTGCCTAGGAACCGCACAAAGTCTTGTGTGGTGAGAGAGCTATGTTAGTGAGATATATAGCTGGGGCTGTGTGGAAATTTGTAACTATGTGGAGGCAAGGCAGATGAAGTCATATAGAAAAGAGATGTAGAAGACAAATGTATGTGAAAAGAAAGACTGTAGACATGTGAAAACAGATGTAACTGTGTAGAGATGTATGGCCATGTAGGAGAGAGATGTATGCATGTAAAGAGAGATAGGTGGCTGTAGGTAAAGAATGTAGCTTTGTGGAGACAGAGAGATTCTCAAAAAAAATATTTAAACAATGGCAATGGGTTTCTGATCCTACTGCACGCACTGGCTTTGTGGGAGCCTAGGCAGTTTGGATGCTCAACTTACTAGACCTGGATGGAGGTGGGGGTTCCTTGGACTTCCCACAGGACAGGGAACCCTGATTGCTTTTCGGGCTGGGGGGGGGACTTAATTGGGGGAAGGGGAGGGAAATGGGAGGCGGTGGCGGGGAAGAGACAGAAATCTTTAATAAATAAATAAATTAAAAAAAAAGGAATATTTAAGATGAAATAAAAGAGAAAGTTAGCATTGGGGATAGTGTCAGTTTCCTGATTTATGCCTCACATAGAAAAGTATAGCTCTCGTCACATTTGTGGATTTTTTTTCTTTTGCATACCCTGGTGCTGACTGGTGGTTGGCCATCCCAGTTGACAATAATAAATTATCATTCTCTAAAATCCATGATACAAATCATCAAACACTACTTCAAACTGGCAGTCAGGTTATTAAGGAGCGATACTTAGGCATGTGTATAAAATGGTGTGGGGGTAGGGAGTTATACTTGATTACTTACTAATAAGATACTTGAAATTTTTGAGGTATTTTTGCTTGCTTCAAATAAAACCCTTCAGAGAAATTTACAAATGAACAATCCAAATCGCTAAGTCAATTATTCACACTGCTTTGTAGGTAACCTATGATAAATTATGATCATTGTAATTCTGAGCCACATTCCAAGAACATACATTCACATCAGTATGTTTAAAACAGGTGACACGTGACTGAGAACTTAGCATGTTCAAGAACACCCTCCTGTTTCTTTACAGATGAGTCTCTCCTTGTTGATTGTATTTAAGTTCCTATAGCAATGAAAGGTCCTTTTTTTGTTATTTGTTTGCAGAATGATTGCTTTGAGAATTACCTTCCCCCAGCTCCTTGCTTGTTGTAATAGCCCAACATTCACTCCTTAATCTCCCAGTTGCACTTATTGGCCTTGTTGTACTGAGTGATGACCCCATTTCTATTGCTCACAATATAATTGATGAGATAAAAAACAAAAAAAGAACAGGAGGACATTTAGAACCAAACAGATTAGGAAGCCAATAATAAACCTAAACATACCAGCAAACATAATGAAAAAATGTAAATTATATTCTTGCTCAAAATATATAAACCCCTGTCCTCTGATACTATGTTTGGCTATATGATGTTTTTCTACAATCACACAAATGATTAAATTAAATTCTAACTCAAATGAGTCAGTCATTAAACCCAGTATCAGATTGTACTAGTAGTTTTAAGATAATCAAAGTACTGAGAAAAAGCAGAGAGACATCTGGCACATTCTGAGGTCCTTTCTTCTCACATGCACTCTTGATCAAAATTAGGCATCAGCTATCTTTAAAACATAGCGTCTGTCTGTAATCCAAGATGGGTGTTCTAAGTCAAGCATCAGGTTTGCATTTCAGAAGGAAAGGAAATAAGATAGGGGAAAAAAAGTTGCTTCTTTCTGGAAGTATATTTCTTGGAAGCTGTTTGCTCCTTTTCCTTTGCATGATCAAAAGAAATTTGCTATTTAGAGTGGGGAAACTGGGCTGTCTCTCCTTGGCTACAGGCATGAGTCCAGCTTGCTTGAGGAGATAAATTACTGAAAATGAAGGTAAGATTATAAAGGAGAAAAATTATCTCCCTCAGGACATCACCTGTCTCTGAAGCTGTGGATCTCTTTCTAGTCTAAAGAGTAGGTTCATCAGAAAAATTCACTTAAATTATTTTGAGCTGAACATTAAAACATCTTAAATTACCTGATAGAATAGTAATAAAAGCTCTTAGAATAAAAATTTCAAACTAAATGGAAGTATGAATAGGTTATCTATTTATTCATTTCTTTATGTGCATGGTGTGTGTGTGTGTGTGCGCGCGCGCACGCGCGCGCACATGTGTTCTGAAAAACATTTCAACATTTGTGGACATTCATTGAACTATATCTTCTGAACAAACAACAACATAGAACTAAGTAGTGGACATCTCGTCCTTACTTGGCATTCTGCACATGGGATTTTTCACATTGTTGATCAAACTATTCAACAAAGGGTAAATAAGAACAACTTGTTTTAAATAATAATGTTCAGTATAATAATAAGCTGATGGGGAATTTGTGTAAATTGGTCTTTCAATAAGCAGGCCATTTAAGGAAGGAGAAAAAGGGAAGAACACACAATAACCTATAACACACAAAAATATGTCTTATTTTATAGAATTAGAGTCTGGTAGGAGTCTCTGGCATTAGCAGTTTGGGAAAGATACTGAAAGTATATAAGATGTGAATGATTCCTGCTACAGGACAGCTTCTGTGATCTAATGAAACTCAACATGAAATAAATTCTATTTTCCCTTTTTAGAAACACACAAAATTGGCTATCACACTCTTTATTGTATTGATTGATATAAATGATCACAAGTGATCTTCCCACTTATGAGTGTACATTCAGCTTATTCATCTCCATAGTTAGAGTGGGTTTGTTTTAATTTATATGAAGTTTATTTTTATATTAAATATGGTAAACAAAAGGTTCTATCCTGCCTGGTCCTGCAACCATTCAGTCCCAAAGAAACACACAAAGACTTATATTAATTATAAACTGGTTGGTCTATTAGTTTCAGCTTATTATTAACTAATTCTTACAACTTAATTAAACCCATAATTCTTATCTTAATCTATGTTTAGCCATGTGAATTGGTACCTTACTCTATGAGGCATTCTCTTCTTGCTTCCTCTGCATCTGGCTAGTGACTACAGACTGAGCCTTTCCTCTTCCCAGAATTCTCCTACTCTGGTCACCTCACCCGTACTTCCTGCCTGGCTACTGGTCAATCAGTGCTTTATTAAGACAATACAAGGGACAAATCATTACAGGGTACAAGAACACTATCCCACAGCATTATGCAACTCAACATGGAATCCATTCTTTTTTTAGCAACACACAAAATTGGCTATCCCACTCTTTATTGACTGGTTATACATGATCACAAGTGATCTTCCCACATAAGAGTGAATATTCAGTTAATTCAGCTTTATAGTTTGAGTGGGTTTGTTTTAATTTATATGAAGTTTATTTTTATTTTAAAGATGGTGATTTTTATGGTTATTTGTTATTTATAATTATTTATTTAGTAAATTAGGTTCATTGTCCATTTTCAGTAGCAACACAAATATTTCTAGAATTTATTTATACAAATACTATTGAGTAATTTTAAGGAAACTTATTAAACTCTCATGACAAGTAAATATGGCAAATGCATGAATTGACCAAACAAATTACTGACCTTTGTAAGTCATAAAGGAAATATTCTTTATGCTCCTCAAGTAATTTGTCATGCATAGAACCCATACCAATAATATTTTTGGTGACTACTACAATGTAATTAGGTTAAATTAACGTTTTTGTAACTGCCTCCATAAGAGATGAAATTATTATGAAGAGAGACATCTGTGGTACCTATTTGGCTGTAGGATTGTTGAGGTGGTAGATTCTAAGGAATTGGGATTCCCTGGGACCTCTCCAAGGTAAGAAAGATTTTGGGGTCCTGGTGCCCCTGAGAGAAAGGCTTATTTCTTGAAAGAAAATTTGACACAGTGCTGATAAATTTTCAGGCTACTTTGAAGAGAGACCAGGAACAAAGATGGGCAGGAAAACAGCTTATCAAAACTGTTTAGATATGCATAACTCTTGCTCCCTGTTAAAAAATTGAAACTACTTGTCAATTTTGTTTCAAAAATAGACTGCTGTTTTTCTGAAACTTAGGATACTAAAGAGTGCACCCAAATCTCTCACTTGAGATAAGTAAATCAAGTTTTAACATAGTATGCTAGTATTTATAATACCTATTATTATATGCCCCAAATTTGAAACAATGCATGTTTGATATAGAATTGAAGAAATAACATTTAATAATCTGTTATCTAATAAAACTTATCATTCTATATATTTTGTTATTCATGCCTACTAATGTTAGACTTTACATTTCCAAACAGAAAATGTAATCTAACTTTGCAATGTTTTAATTAAGGGCAGAATATTCAGACTTGTATAACACCTGCTTCATAATAAGTAGAGTAATATTTCAAATGCCAGATGGAACAATTAAAATATTATTTTAAATGATGCAAAACCTTTTGATGTAGGTATCTGGGATTTTTAAATCCAAATTTAAATATATACTACAGGAACATAAAATTATTTAAGTGTATGTTAATGAAATAACTGCAGTTTTCTGGTGAAGAGGGTGTATAAAAGATTAACTAATTTTTCCATCTTTACTTTCCCAGGATATTCTGTCATTCTCATATTTCAATTTCCTTAGTGTTTGAAGACTCAACTCTTTTAACTGTGGCTAATTGAAGTACCTCATATTACAAACGAGCAATTACACCCTTCTCTTCAGGACAAAGAAAAAATATTTTAACCTAAAAATAAGTTGAAATTATATTTGGCAGAAGATGAGTGCTGTTAAAGCTATGGACCTGGTTTGGTATATCAAATACATTATAAGACCCATATGTTCTATTAAATCCCATGCTTGTACAAACTATTTAGCATAATTTACTCTAGGAATATTGTAGACTTGAAACATCAGAGTAAAGTCTGAAGGTCTTACACAAAATGAAACAAAATTAGCATGCAAAACTAACACATACAGGAGGGGATAAGAAAAGTGTTGGCTACCGGAAGTCTGGAAATCCCCAGTCTTCTGACAGAAAAAGAATGAACAAAACCCCCACACCTGCTAATGACACAGAAATCTCACTTTCTGATACATATATATCCCAGTCCTTTGACAATGAATGTCTTTAAGCTCCTTAGCTTCCTTGTTTACTTATTTCTTGAAACATTGTTTCTTTTAATTAAATTGTATTGTTTTGATGGGTAATATTTCTTGTATACGTTTACCTCCTTGCTCCATGTCATAAGACCAGAAAACCCTGCAAGGTACCTACCAAACCCCAGTACCCAACATCGGTTGGTGAGCCAGCATAGAAGTAAAGTTTATGCTCACTTAAGAAATTTTAGGGTTGGTTAAGAAGTCACTCCAGATTGTCTGATTTGGACAGCACTCATTGTAAATCCGCATTGCTGGTATAAAGCACCAGCTCCATGGTAAAGACTAAACAATCACTTCAAAGGAGTCCTTCATGTTTTCCAGCTCTCTCTCTTTTCTGTTAGGCATGCATCGATCAAAAGGATTATCTCATTTCTTTCCTTGGTAACCTCTACTCATCTTCCCAATCACTGTGGGTAAGTGTGATTGGGTGTAGAGGAGGGAACAGAGCCATTTGGGTGCTCGTATTAATCGGCTGACAGCAGTCCATTTGATAACCCTTGAGAAGAGCAGCAGTGGTTGATGTAGTCACTTGAGGGCCTGGGCAGATGGTTCCAATTAGAAGCAATGGTCTGGGGCTCCATCAAGTTAAGCCACTGCACCCTGAAATCTTCAGCTTTCTATCCTGTGCTACTGCGGCTTCACTGGTGCCCACGCATGAGGCCCTGGGCTCAGATTCCCAGCACCACATGAAATTCAGTGTAGTGAACACAGTGCTTCTGCCATCCAAGAACAGAAGAAGGGAAGTCTGCAGACGTCCTTGGCCTGTCTTCTAGTTAGCTTCTGGTCTCTGAGTACAGTGAAAGTATTTTTCTCAAAAACTAAGATTGACAAAGTTGGGAAAGCATCACTGGATAAGGGGGTTGTCACATGCACAAGGGCCAGAACTCTGAATGAATAAACAAATAATCTAAGATCAGAGTTTTGCTGGGAACTCAGTTCATCAGTCAATTTGCTCCACACAAAAGCAAACAAACAACAGAAAAAAATGATACTCTAGACACTAAAAGCTAACTTTAAAGAGTCTAACAACAACAACCAAAAAAAGAAAAAGAATAAAAAGAAAACTATTTCTACTGAACTTTCAACCTTAAGCCAGAAAATAGTAATTTAAAACCTCAGAAATGCTAAAGAAAGAGATTCTAAGAGGAAATGTTTAATACAGCTATTGGAAGCCACAATGCTGGAAAATGACAACTCTTAGTGATTTTCTTTCTCTCTCTCTCTCTCTCTCTCTCTCTCTCGCTCTCTCTCTCTCCCTTCCTTCCTTCCTTTCTTCTTTCCTTCTTTCTTTCTTTCTTTCTTTCTTTCTTTCTTTCTTTCTTTTTTGGTGTTTAAGACAAGGTTTCCCTGAGTAGCCCCAACTGTCCTGGAACTAGCTCTGTATACAAGGCTGGTTGGAACTCACAGAGAGTCACCTGTCTCTGCATCCCAGGTGGTGGGGTTAAAGGCATGAGCTACCACTGCCTGACTTCTCAGTGAGTTTCTAAGAAAAAGGGTTTTTTGTCTTTGGAAAGATTGAAAGTACTGTAAGGGGCAATGCTCAATGCTCTACCTTCTGAGAAGAACAATGGGATTCCAGACTGAAAGACAGTCTACATAAAGATTGAAGCCTTTCAAATTTTACTAGTGAAACCCAAAATTCAATGACACCCTACCGTCTTCAAGACACCATGCTCCATTAGCTAGGCATGTAAATTGCTAATCTTTCTAGTACCTGGGTTTCATTCTCTGCCCTATTTGATATGCCAGGGTACCATTACTAAATAGACCTGTAGTAACAAGTGTTGATTGAAAGGTCTAAAAGCCAAAACAATTATTGAAGCTTGTCCCATCCTATAGGACATTGCCCCATGGATGACCTAAGTCATGACATGACATAGGCAGTCCTCACCTAGGAATCATGGGACACCTAGCCCCATAACTAACTTCTGCAACAGACTATTACACACACACACAAATACACACACACACACACACACACACACACACACATCAAATGTTGACATATTGGCTCCTTTTGCCAAAGATAATTTTGGTCTTGACTTAACAACTATCATGAAGAATCCCTCCAAAAAATTGTTGTGAAACATTTCCTGTACAGGGTAGAATTTCCCTGACAAGGTGGTCTTGACAGAGGTTTCTGACCCACTAGATCCCATGGCCATTTGGTGTCGAAGAAACACACAGAGGCTTACATTAATTATTAATTGGTTGACCTATTAGCTCAGGCTTCTTATTAACTAAATCTTGTCTGTGTTAGCCAGGTGGCTTGGTACCTTTTATTAGTGAGATATTCTCATCTTGCCTTCTCTGCATCTGGGTAATGACTTAAGACTGAGCCATTCCTCTTCCCCAAAATTCTCCTGTTCTGGTTGTCGCACATATACTTCCTACCTGGTTACTGGCCAATCGTCATTTTATTAAACCAATACAAGTGACAGATCTTTACAGGGTACAAGACCATTGTCCCACAGAAAGGTGGCCCATACTAGACACATCTGGGATGCCCCACCATTTTTGAATCTTGCTTTAAAAGAACATATTAAGAAGGAGCACTCTACACTAAACTGTGAGCAGTGAACAAAGAAACTTTCAAAATAGAACATTTACTTCTATAACAGTGACTGTGTAAAGGTATACCTTGAAGAATAAGGTGAGGTTAAGGTAGATACCCTGTCAACTGTGACATCTATCTTGTGAAGTAATTGTTAAAATAAAACCCAATAAGCAGAGCTTGCTTTTACCCCTGAGCACAATATATTGCTGTGTCTCAGTGATATATATATATATATATATATATATATATATATATTATCATTTTTGTGTTTTGCACAGTTCTAGATTATTGTAACATGTATTCCACATTTTTTAATAGTCACACATAAGTGTTTCAAAATTAACCATAAATAGTAGTTCAAATGGTGTCTTCCTTTTAGTGGATACTCCTTTTTAAAATTCTCTTATATTATACATCTCAACCCTAGCACAGTCTCCCACTCTCTACTCCTCCCAGTCTCCCCCACCTCCCATCTCCTCCAGATCCAGTCCTCTACCTCTGCTTCCCTTCAGAAGAGAGCAGTCCTCCCTCCAAGGTATATCAACCTAAGAAGGCATAACATATTACAGTAAGACTAGCCATAGATCCTCATATCAGGGCATGGTGAAGTAACCCAGGAGAAGTAAAGGCAGGCAAAAGAGTCAGAGAAACACCACTCACCCTGTCAGGTTTCCCACAAAAGCACCAAGTTAATAACCATAACATATTTGCAGAGGACATAGCCCAGACCCAAAAAGGCTCCAAGATTGCCAAACTATTCTCTGCGAATCCCTATGAGCCCAGCTTAGTTGGTTACGTGTGCCATATATGCCTGGTTTCATCTACTCCTCTTGCTCCTACAATTCTTTCTACTCTTCTACGCGGCTCCCAGAGCTCTGAAGGGGGTGACCCATATGCTGCTGGCAGAAACGTTTCTGATGAAAATTGGGCAAGACACATATCTATGAGTATAGCAAAATATTATTAAGGTTCATTTTATTATTTTTCTTATCATAGGTCTCTATCTAGCCTTTGGTTTCTGGTTACCTTCAAAGTCTCAGGCATAGGCTATATTTCATGGTGTGGGGCTCAAATAAGACCATGTAAGAACAACTGTTTTCTCTCCATTGGCACCACATATCCTGTAGTCAAGATAGACTGTAGGTTGAAGGTGTTGTGGCTCGGTGATTGTCTCAAACTTAGCATTAAAAGTTGCCTGCTTACAGAAAGGGTCCAGTTAGTTGAAGTATCCTCTATTGCTAGGAGTCATCACCAGTGCCACCGTTATAGAATTCTGAGTTTCTATTACATTAGGTTTTGATATTGCTCTCCAAATGGCCTCCAGTTCCTGGGGTCTCCACTTGTGCTCACTTCCTATATGCATTTCCCCCAATCTGACCCACCCTATTCCCATTCCTACCCCCACCCCCAGTCCACCCACAAAATCTATTCTATTTCTTCTTCCTAGGGAGATCCATGTATCCTACTTAGCAACATCCTTGTTATTCAGTCTTTCTGGGTCTGTTGACTGATGCATGATTTTCATTTATTTAATAGCTAATATCAACTTATTAGTGAGTAAATGCCATGGTTATGTTTCTGGGTCTGTGTTACCTCCTCTAGATGATTTTTTTTCCTAGGTCCATCCCTGGCCTGCAAATTTTGTGGTGTGATTTTTTTTTAACCAGTGAAGTAATACTCTATTTGTAATATTTACACTACTGGCTAAATGGATTTTTACTAATGAAGACAACAAGAAAATTACCAGTCTTTTTTTTACAAGTTTTCCTTATAAATTAATACAATGCATGAAGAAAATCTCACAGAAAGAAATTCTCAAGCTTCAACAAGCCCAAATTAATCAGTATATTAAAGATAAATAACCATAAACTTTCTTCTATGAACTGTTTTTTTCTGAAAAACCATGCAGAATTTTGAAAACTAAGGATAAGGAAGGAAGTGTAAGTGAATAACACTTAAGAAATTCAACAATAAAATAAATAATAGACAATATAGGTATGAATAAATGGAGATTTTAAAGGCTCTCTATTCAAACAAACTCTTATAGGTGAATACAAAATTAATTTTTCATAATCTCAAAATAAAATTCATTCTCAAGGTCTTATGCAGTAACCATATTAAGTTATTTTGCTTAATAGAACATTTGAAAAATGAAAGATTGGGGAAAATTACAAATTTTTAAATTCCTTGAAAATGTGGACATATGTCACTGCTACTGTGTGTTGCAACAATAACTTCAGAGTTGTGAGGACTTAGCAGAAAATGCAACTGAATATAGCACCAGGTAAGAGACAAGTAATATGATGTTGGCATGTAGGTAAGGTTTTTTGTCCATCAGTCAATTCTGTCCCACCAGCTAGCTCCCAAAGTTACCACACAGGGAAATTATTAATTACAAATTATCAGTCATTACCTTAGACTTATTACTAACTAGCTCTTACAACTTATATTAACTTGTATTTCTTATCAGTGCTCTACTACTGGGTGGAAACTTTTTTCAGCACAGCAAGTTCACCTCTTGCTTCTTCTGCATCTGAATGTCTACTTCTCCTTAATCTATCCCTTTTTTCCCTGTGCTCTCATTTTGTCCACAAGTCTCTCCTAACCAGTACCTGCCTAGCTCTTGGCCAGTTAGCTTTTTATTAAACATGAGAACAACATATCTTCACACTGTACAAAAGTATTATTCCATAGCATTATCCACTTTTTATCTAATTAAAAAGGAAAGTTTAAATTTAACATAACAGAGATATATACAATAAAACAGTTATCAAGTCAGAATTACAGCTACAATATTCAGTTAATTTGAATTTGGTAAAATCAGATATTTTATTATCTATTTTAGTCTAAAGTTTTATATATAATTTACCATACTAAGGAAAACTTTCTGCTAATCGTTTAGTCTTTAAATTCATCAAAGATCCCAGAAAGGTTCAATATTACCTAGCAACAGAGATATCTGGTTGTCTAGATGGTCATCCAAAGTTCTTCTGTAATGTTGGGGCATCTAACTTTGGTCTACAGGCCTAGTATATCTGACAGACATTTTTGAGAAGCAGGGAATTTTGACAGACTGTCCTATTTTGCTTGAGAAACTTTGGCAGTCACTTTCTTTTGTGTCCTTCTGGTCCAGTTTGGACAGCATATTGACAGCAGTCAAGATAAGAGTAGCACTATGCCAAATGGCTAGTTTTCCCATAATGAAAGCAAAGTCCATACAGAGGTTCTTTGATGCCATCTTTTTTTTAAAAAAAAATTAAATTAGTGCTCTTGGGAACAGATGTGTCTCACTGTCATAAAAAGCCTTCAGTTATTAAACATCTTAAATGCCATATTCTGTAGGTCTTTGAAGTGTTTGAGGACCATCTATATAAATTTGTATATTTAACCATGAAAAATACCTAATATGCATACAAGTTTAATTATTTTAGATGTCTATTAACCTATATTTTTAATTATGCAACATATTTTTGATGAACTATATAAACACAATACCCCAAACAAGAGTAGACATATACATACAAATAAAAATCTTTAATTTATATGAATAAACCAAAATCAATACCAATGTGAAATATTTTGAGATTAATAGTTGTTCTGGGAAATTAAAGAAGATTCAATAATCTTCAAAAATCATATAATTAATTTCAATAAACTTCAAAAATCAAGGTTTTTTTTAAAATATATAGGTTGGTCTAATCCAGCATCTTCCCTAATCCAATGTCTCTTAGCAGTTATTGTTCATTTATGAGCAATCAAAAAAGTTAAAGGAAATACAATAACATACAGGATCTAGATTCTCTGTGTGTTTACTATTATTACATGACTCTTTTTCTTTATACTACTTTACTCCTTTCTAAACTACTTTCTTATTTTTGAACTATTTTTTTCTATAATTGTCTATATCTATTCTCAAGCTTATGTAAATTATTAAACAGACTATAACCTGTTTAGAAGATTCTTTCATTCTGATCTGGCTTTATTGAGCACCTGTAGTGTTCTTTGGTAGCATGAGTTAAATCTTAAATTATTTTATCAGCCACTAGCATGGCTCAGCTTAGTATATGGTACTATCACATGGTGCTAGTGGCTGGTGGCTGGCTCAGTCCTGCTGGAAGGTGCTAGGAGGCATATGTCTCTGTACATAGGGTAACATGAGACTGTTGACTAGGAACCCATGCTTGCCCCATTTTATTGTGTTTGGAAACTTTTTAAGCTTTTTCAGATTTTATGTGCCTATACATGACCAGATTTTGGGTGCCACTTGTAACTGTTTTTGTTTTTGTTGCTGTTTTGTTTTGTTTTTGTCTTTGGGATTTTTTTATCACTAGCTAGCTCTTTCCCTCCAGCTGGGTCCTAAACAACCACACAGAACTTATTAATAATTATAAATGCTCAGCTGATAGCTTAGGCTTGTTACTATCCAGCTCTTACAACTTAAATGAACCCATACTTCTTATCTACATTCTACTATATGATGGTACCTTTTTTCAACACAGCATGTCCCTCTCCTGCTTCCCCTGAGTCTGAATCTTGACTCCTTCTGTTTCCACTCATTTTCTTCTCCAGGCTGTCCTTTTGCCCACAAGTCCTACCTAACCTCCACCTGTATAACTATATGCTAATCAGCTCTTTATTGACAATGAGAGCATCTTCACATGTACAGAAGGATCATTCCACAGCATTGGAATGTTCAAAAGAAGTTCCTGAGGAAATCACTAATAACACTTCAGCTAAATGGGGCCCAGTGAACATGACCTTCCAAGTTGACATACCTCCCTAATGAGAATTCCTCCAATTGACAGCGGTCTGGATCTTCACAAAACATGTCATTTCTTTAGCAGAATATAAGGGAAAATAGTGATGAAAATGTATAGGGCAAAGAAGGAGTTCTCATGGGAGAGTGGGAATGAATAGGATCAAAATACTCTAAATGAATGAATAAATTCTGAAAGATTAAATAAAAATATTATATTTAAAAAAGAATGCAGATAAAAATTTGAAAGTTAGACAACTGATTATCTAATTTAGTTACCTAACTATAAAACTAAAGCATAGTAAGAGATAATAACCATTTTTAAAGGTACAGAGCATCTAAGATAGAACCTCAATGTATGCCAACCACACAACCAATGAGCTCCACACATTCTGATCAGTTAATGACTAGTAAGTGAGATTGAAAGAACTCTAAATTTTCTAGTCACATTTTATATTATAGTATTTCTGCAAATATGTGTTGAAATTTGAGTCTTCTCATTTCTATAATTAATTAAAATTAAAATTCTTTTTGTGTTTTGTTGGGTGACATATTCATACCAAAGGGAATATTTGGGAAATATAATGGCATAAAATTAATTTTCATTGATATGATTCTAATTTAAAATTCAAGGACATATGAATAGTGTTTTTGAAAAGGTGTTAAAGGCCCTCTGGCTGTTTCTTTCATCAATTTTTTTTTTTTGCATTTTATTTTTCTTCCTCGTATCTAGCAGGTATGCTATAGCATGAAAAGCATTTTGAAAAATAAATGATTGCAGCTGTCAATGCTTCCTGCTTAACTCTACGTGTTCTTTCATGAATATTTGGGCTGCTTCGCACTTTCTTTGACCAAGCTGTTTCTGAAGGAGGCATGAGAACTCTTTCATGTAAATTAATTTTTACAGCTGTAAATTTTACACTTTGCCTGGGGGACTTCTTTGTGAGTCTTGCATTTATTTAACTATTAGCATTTTGAAAGTTAAGTTTTTTATTGAGCTTAATATTCATTGTAGATAGCTTGAAATTATTACAAGACCTTCATTTTTAAAACTATCAATTAATATGTCTCTTTTAAATAATTACTTGCTGGCAATTTTGTCTCTCTGATTTTTTTTTTTATCATAGCAGATTACTTTTAGGTCAGTGTCCTTCCCTGTATTTGCACATGACCTTGTCACAACTCATTCTCTTTGCTTTTGCATTAAGAAAATTTTCATTCCACACAATTCCATACATCAGCCACTCAATGTTACTTATTGAGTTGTTTTGGGAATTCAACCTTTCAAAAATTGTGCTCATCTAGGACATTTTATTTTGGCATATCAATTGTACTATATAATTGTAACGTAACTTTCTGACTTGTATCTAAATTATCTCAAAAAATGTAACCAATGCCAATGATTTTAAAATCTAATCTCTGATCTAGCAAAGAATAGAAATTATCAAAGTTATTTAATCTCATTTATCATTATTGTATAATCTTATTTTTTTCCCAAATAACATTGCCCTGGTTCTATTCTATTGCTGTGATAAGACACCATGAGCAAAGCAACTTATGAAGGAATAGAGTTTATTTAGGTTTGTGCATGAAGAGCAATAGAATACACCATAGATTGGCAAATGCATGGTGGAAAGCACAGCTCAGAAGTTACATCTTGACCCCAAAGTAGTTGTAGGACAAGAGTCACTTGGAATGGCACACTTCCTGGTCTATATGGGCTTGAAGGTATATCAGAGCACAAAATGCATTCAGTTCAACCTCAAAAGTGCCCATACCCTTTCAGTTTCCCCACAGTTTAAAAGTTCAAATTCACTTGTGAGCCCTACAGCAGTCTCTTAACTATAACCACATGTAAAACCCAAAAGAAAAATGCGAACTGCATACTTGCAACATAAAATGGCATAGAACACACATTATCATTCCAACGAGAAGTAATGAGGGACATGGTGGGGATATAATAGGTGAAAGCAAAAAACGCAGCAGGGCAAAATCTAAATCCTCCATGTCTGATGTGAGGGGGCTTAGATGGTTCTTCCTACTCAGCTTGGCTGACTACCACATACTCCCCTCTCCTGGGAAAGTTCCTTTCCCGTCTGTAGTCTGTAGTTCTCCTTGGCAGATGTCTTGTCTAGCAATCTCACTAACAGCTGCCCTAAGAATTGAAGAAGTTTTATTTACATTGACTTCACAGGCAGTCATTCAGTGTTTTCACATCCACATAAATAAATGTTAAATGTGCTTATTAAAGAAGAAAATTCATGAGTTTGGAATGAAGGAGAAGTTGGAGAGAAGAGGGGTGGGAGTGACAGATTTGATAGTCTTGTGTGAAACTCTAAATTATCTTTCAGTGGTTTTGAATGTTATTTTGTTTTGAATAATCAATGTTTTTTATCTATAAGTGCACATTTGTTAAATATATGTGTGTATGCATGTGTATGTGTGTGTGTGTATGTGATGTGTCCTCTCAACTATTCAGTCCAGAAAAGTTTCATAATAATACCAGATCATAATTACTCATGTTGTCAACCTCCCTGATATCTAGTGAATGGAGAGATGCTTGAAATTGTCATTGTTAGACTAACTAGCTTGATCCTGATTGGCTGAACATCAAGTGTCGCTCTAGTAATGCCTTGCTAGAGGAAGTGCATCCCAGGGCACAGGCTTTGAGAGTTTATAATCTCATCCCACTTCCCACTTTCTTTGCTTCAAGTTTGTGTTACAGGACATAGTCTCTCACTGCTCCAGCTGCTGTGCCTGAGACCAACAGTCATGCTGCCCCTGCTATTGTGGTCCCAAGCTCTCTGGAAATGGAAGGCAAAATTAGCTATTTTTAATAAGTTGCTTTGGCCATGGTGTTCCATTACAGAAACAGAAAAGTAATTAATGTTGTTGACAGAGGTTTCTGTTCCCCCCGGTCCAGCATTCATTCATTCCAAAAGAAATACACAGAGGTCTACATTATTCATAAACTGATTGACCTAATATCTCAGGCTTCTTATTAACTCTTATAATGTATATTAGCCCATAATACTGTCTGTGTTAGCCACAGAGCTTGTTACCTTTTTTGGCAAGGCAGTCACATCTTGCTTGCTCTGTGTCTGGGTGGTGATTGCAGACTGAAACTTCCATCTTCCCAGAATTCTCATTGCCCCACCTCTATTTCCTGCCTGATTACCCCTCCTATCCTTCCTGCCTGGCCACTGGCCAATCAGCAGATATTTAAAATACAAGTGACAGGGTAAAGACTATTGTCTCACAGCATAATGTAACATTCATATTTACTGACCATTTGAATTTCTTATTATGTGTAATGTGTATTAACACATTTCTATTTTGTCTGGGGCTCCTTTATCACCATCTTTTATTGTTTAATAATCTTTGCAGACTAATTTTATGATTCAGATAATAAATCCCTTTTCTTTGGGTGGCAGCGACTTTCCTTCATATGTGTTGTTAGCCTTTGACTCCATTAAGGGCTTCCTTGGTGACAGTTTTCTAGCTGTAGGATGTATATATTACTGTCATACTGTGGAAAATAACTATAATGACTACCTACCTCATTCAGTTATGTGAATTTAATCATATCAGAGAAGTGCTTCTCTTAATTGGCCAGTGCTAGACACATTATGAATATAAATAGTAGGGCAGACTTTTGACAAAATGATGCAGTCAAGACTTTTTTCTGTTTCACATAAATTCTAAGCTTTAAATCTTAATCACATAATTTTTCCTACATTTGCATTATTTAAAAAGATCCAAAGTATTCTTCTAGGATTTACATTGGTTTTGTTTTGTTTTGTTTTGTTTTGTTTTGTTTTGTTTTGTGACAGACTCTCATGTAGCCGAGGTGGGCTGTATCAAACTCACTATGTTTCTGTGATTGTGTGATTGATCTTGAATTACTGATGCTCCTGGATTCACCTCGCAGGGGAAAGAAGTGTGGGCCACAAGTATTCATACAATTACTGGCTCAATGTCAGCTTTTGTTTAGCACTTCTAATTCCAAGTATGTTGCTCATTTGATTACTGCAGTCATATAGATATTAGTGATTTGATTTCTTTTAGGAGATTTGATTTCTTATAAATTGTAACTTTTTTCTCTGTTCGTTTGCCAGATTTAATTTTCTGTTTCAAAATTAAGTGCATGTATGCTATTTTTTTAAAAATGTCTACTGATTTCTTCCTATTCAATTTTTTTAAATATTTATTTATTTATTATGTATACAATATTCTGTCTGTGTGTGTGCCTGCAGGCCAGAAGAGGACACCAGACCCCATTATAGATGGTTGTGAGCCACCATGTGGTTGCTGGGAATTGAACTCAGGACCTTTGGAAGAGCAGGCAATGCTCTTAACCACTGAGCCATCTCTCCAGCCCCTTCCTATTCAATTTTTAACATTTATAGATATGAAGAACAAAACCTCATATTATATAGTCGCATATATATATATATATATATATATATATATATATATATATATATAATCTTCCTGAGAACAATCAACATTGTAACCAAAATATAAAAATGAATATTTTAGCTGGGCAGTGGTGGCACACAACTTTAATCTCAGCACTTGGGAGGCAGAGGCAGGCAGGTCTTTGTGAGTTTGAGGCCAGCCTGGTCTAAAAGAGCTAGTTCCAGGACAGGCACCAAAGCTGCACAAATAAAGCCTCTCTATTGATTTATCCCTATCCACTGAGACAGTGGAGCTGATCTATTGGGAGCTCACCAAGGCCAGCTGGACTGTGACTGAAAAAGCTTGGGATAGGGCCGGACTCTCTGCACATGGCGAACAATGAGGGCTGATGAGAAGCCAAGGACAATGGCACGGGGTTTTGATCCTACTTCATGTTCTGGCTTTGTGGGAGCCTAGCCAGTTTGGATGTTCACCTTCCTAGATATGGACGGAGAGGGGAGGACCTTGGACTTACCACAGGGCAGGGAACCCTGACTGCTCTTTGGACTGGAGAGGGAGGGGAAGAGGAGTGGTGGGAGGGGGAGAAGGGTGGGAGGAGGGGGAGGGAAATGGGAGGCTGAGAGGAGGCGGAAACTTTTTTTTTTCGTTTTCTCAATATAAAAAAATAATTTGTTAAAATTTCTTTTCTTATTCCATGGTGACAATGTTCAAAGCAGGTACACCCAAATATGCAATCCCTCACACTAATGTAGTTTTCTTCTTTTGCTCCATGCACATTGTGTCGTATGTGCCTGACTTCAATTTACTTCAAATGAGAGTATTCATGTTAATATTTCAATTAGCAAGAATTTCCTCAATGTATATTTTTAGAGATAATGATAAAATAAGATTCTGAACATATGCTTATCTTCTTTCTTGGCAAATTCAGCTTCTAAAAACTCCCAGGTATTAACATAAACAAAAATGTTGTGGGCATCATACTGGGATACTGTCATCCAATGCAGTGATATATTAAGTAAACTGTTATATAGCTTAACATATGCGAAACAAGATAAGATGCTTAGAGCTGTAAGCAAATACTACTTCCAAGGGATCTGTAGATGACAAATAATGAGCAGTTTGAAATCATATTTCACAGAAGACACTTCTATTCTAAAACATTTGCTGAATATTACTATGTTCCAGGACCATCCCTGGAGCTCAGAAATCAAGCTGAAGTTTGGCTGTTTTCAGAATATCTCACTGTTTAGTGACTGTGAGTGAGCAAACCAAAGTATGGTGATAAATATTGAATTAGGACTCTGAAAGATGTAGTACAAGAGCTTTCCTCTGCATAGAGGAACAAACAAATGTCTTTTAAAGAGGTGATATTTGAACTGATGGTTGGGTGTGATATTGGGTAGGCTGTGAAATAGAAACCCCAGGATATTTCAAGAAGGGAACACCATGCACTAAGGGATGGAGGACACACTTGCAAAGAGGGTGAGAGGAATTTTTTAGCACTTCACTGTGCTTCAACTCCATGTTGTATATGCAAGGTCAGTGGGAGATGAAGCAGAAGTATTAGGATTAAATTATCCAAGTTTTTACATGTCAAAACAAGTATCTTTTCATAAAAGAATTGTATGAAAAGAACAAACAATAGTTATTAAGTATTTTGGAGATATAGATACTTCATAAATTTTCATGTATGCTCAATCTGTTTATTTCACAAATAAAACCCAAACAGGTATTAAGCTGCATCATAGAAATAAGACCTATTTTCAAATAAAAATAAAGAATCCAAACATCATAGCCATTTAGTAGAAATCCAGGATGTAATATTGTAAAAAAAAAACAATGTTTTAAATTTCAAACAAGTTAATATTTGGTTTATTCTGATATCAAGGAAGTCAAGTAACGCACTGCCAAAATAAAATGGCCATTATGGCAGCAATAAGATAAGTGGATTTTGCAGTTATAAGATGAGACAACAGAGTAATCTAACATACTTTTTCAATGTACAGATTGAAGCTCATGTTTTTGAACCAGAAATAAAGGAGGAGAAAATGAGGGTGAATTCAAGAATTAGGGCCATGATAAAAAGCAGAAAACATATGGCACAGGGAAACTAGAGGACTAGAGAAAGCTTTACAAGGGGAACCTTGCAAAGATGTGAACAGTGTTTAGAGAAAACTCAGAAAGATGGAATGATAAGGCTGAGCTGGAGCAACGAGAAACTACAAACACCAAAGTCAGCAAAGAATTAAGAAACAGACATTGTACAATTCTGTCCTACGGGGGAGAGACATAGTCCACTGCAGGTGCTTTTCCAGGACAGCAGCAGATTGAAGATTCCTCCTGAGTGCTGCCTGGCCATGCTCAAGCCCTCAGGTAACAATGCTCACCAGTTCACTGGAGATCAGTCAGTTACCCTAGCACAAAGCAGGCTGAGTGGGAACAAAAACGAGAAATAGAAAGGCAAGTAGAGGATGATAGTGTCAAGACAGAGCACGGAGGTTGTCGTCACTAAATAAGAGAAGACTAGAAAAAGATCAACTCTAAAAGAAAAAAATTGTTTAGAGATGACTGATAGTTTAAGGACAACAATACATTTGGAAATGTAGGAGTTTTATTTCTTCTTTGTCTTACTTTCACTTAGTTGTATACAATGCCCTCCAAATTTATTTATTTTGTTCCAAAAGCCAAAATGGCCCATTTCTACAACAAAAATGAAGCTAAGCAACATACTTTTGGAAAGATAAGAGTTAGCATCTTTTTATTAACCCATTCCTATGAGTCACAGAGGCACAGGTTTCCCTATATGGTGGTAATATTGCTTTCCTTTGGCACATACTCATCAGAAAAGTTGCTGCAACAGCAGATAGTTGAGAAACTTCCATGACTTTGTTAGGAGATATACCCAACAAAAATGTTTATGTGCTTACAGTTCTCCATATTAACAATAGTTGCTATTGACTTTTTTTTTATCATAGGCAGCTTATTGGGTGTAAGTTGACATCTCAAAAATGGCTCCGATTTACATTTTCACGATTCTTGACAGTGACCACTTTTTCATACACACGTTGGATAATTGTTCATCTTTGGAAGAAAAAGTCTGTTTGGGCTGTTTGTCCATTCTTGGTCACTCCTTTTAAATAAGGTATAAACTATTTCCTATTGAATTAATGGAACAATTGTGTTTTAGACTTCAACCCTATAACAAGTATTTGGTTTGCAAAGAGTTTGTTAAATCTGTGAGATTTCGTTTCACTCTGTTGCTTGATTCTTTCACAGAAACATTTGGGTTTGATGAAACCTAAGTATATTTTTTGCTTTTGTTGCTTAAGATTTTGGTGAAACACTGGAAAGTAATAGTGAAACCCTACATTATGAAGAGCTTCCCTGGGTTTGGAGAGATGGCCCAACAATTAAGAGACTGGATGCTGATCCAGAAGACCCAATTTTGACTCTCAGCACCCAGATAATAACTAAATACCTTTATGTAACTCCAGTTCCAGGATATCTGCCACCCTTTCTGGTATCCATGGGCACCGTCGACCCAGAGTGCACAGTCAAACAAGCTGTAAAAACGCTGTAAAAATAAAAGAAAACGAAAAAAGAAAAGCTGAACTGAGTTTTTTCTTTAGCTGTTTTCCAGCTTCTGTTTAGTCCTTATTCTAAGTGGAGTTTCTTCTCTGGTGTAAGACAAGAACTCACTGTCAGCATTCTGCTCGGGTTGGCCCAGTGTCTCTCACGAGATCTGTCACAGAGATCACCTTCTGTCACTGTGTCTTCAGGTTGTCTATGCCAAGGACCAGGTTACCATCCAAGCGTGGCCCCACAACTTCATTCCTTCAGTCTCAGTGTCTGTTTCTATGTTAATAATATCCAATGCTGGGGCTGGAGTGATGACTCAGCAGTTAGGAGTACTGACTGCTCTTCCAGAGGCCTGGCTTCAATAGACAACACCTGCATGGCAGCTCACAACTACCCTTAACTACAGTTCTAGGGAATCCAATGGACACACACACAAAGCACCAATATGAATAAAATAAGAACAAATTATTCACAAAATAAAAAATGTGCTTTGCTGATTACTTAAGCATTTCATGTATTTTAAAGACAAAAAGTGTGAAATAATCAATTTTTTCTCCTATTCTCAAGTATTTTCACAATTTATGGTCTTTTCTTCTACTGCATGAATTTTTATGATGTGGATAACATCATTGTACTTTTGATAGCAATGATTCTGTACATCACTTTTGATAGGGTAGACAGTAACAAAGATGAACTTTGGGAAAAACATGCAAAGTAAAATAAACCATACACACAAAAATTTTATATGATCCCTTAATTTGTAGGATTTAATACAAACAGTGGAATGCACAGAAGTATAAGACAGAATGGTCATTGCCAGGAGTAGAGCTAGAGAGAGTAGTGCCAACCTGCAGTTACCTAAGACAAGTGAGCAGAGACATATAATAACAGCAGAGGGGCTGTAGGAATCATCTGTGTGGTGAGACAGAAACTCTTACCATGTGTCAATTAGTACAGGACACCTCTGTTCAGTGAGTGGGAAAATTGTAGCATGTGCATTAACATTAGGAAATGGAAGTGAACGTTGGTGAGCAACCTAATTTTCTTCACTGTATGAAGCATTTCTCTCTCTCTAAAAATATACATTAAACATAGAATTGCTTATTAAAATAAAAATCTATATGGGAGAGCTAGTAAATACATTTTGTACAATGTATCAGTTTATTGATTTAATGTTTTAAAAATCTATTTTTAAAATTAATAGGAAAAAAGGAAATGTGATAAGGGCAAAAATATTGGGCTTTCTTATGATAGCGTTATGAATGTCTTTGTACTCTAACCACTTGGGGTCTCTGCAGTTCTGTGTGGAAATTGGGATTATTTTTTCCAGCTCTGTGGAGAACAGCATAATAATTTAATGGTGAATGGTATTGGCTCACTTCTGCTAATGGAGTCATTTGTATTATTTCTGCTAATCCATGAGCATAGGCTGTCATTCCATTTTCTATGATAACTTTCTCTGTATCTTAAAGTATTCACTGTAGGAATCTTTCACTTTTACATGCTGGGCTAATTTTATTTCAATGACATTTTGTTTTGTTATTGTTTTTCATTATTGTGAGGCCTGTGTTGTGGTTCTTTGGATAAAGCTATCTTTCATTTTTCCAGCGACCTGAGACCTACAGAATTGAGGGAAGGAACCAATTCCTTTTTGTTGGCCTCTGACCTATACACACACCAGTACCGCCACCACCGTCATCATCATACACTCATTCTAATTCTCCCCGCTACGACGCAAATGACAGCCACTGTTTCTTTAATTATTCTAGTAATTCCCACATACATCACAACACATTCTTTTATTTCTATTCTTATGTGTATGTGCATACACCCATATACATAAACAAATTAATTATTTTAAAAGGATGTTCTTTGCAAGATAGAAAAGTAACTCAGCAGTTAAGAGCAATAGCTACTTTTGCTCAGGACCAGGGTCCTGCTGCCAGTACATAAAGAATGACTCACAATCATCACTCACTTCAGTTTCTCGGAATCTGGTTCCCTCTTCTCTCTAAACACCAGGCACAAACATGCTCTACAGATAAATAGATGAGGGCAGGCACTTATACACGTAAAATAAAATAATAGAATTTTCAAATGTCATTTGATCTTCATGAAGTATAAATTATAATTTATTTTTGATTGATATAAATCTATTATTACCTATTTATAGAAAAATCATCATCCATTGTGAAACAGTAAGTCAATTGGGGCTTGATATTTTCCCAAGATCACTGATGAGCCAAGTTAACGAATATGATAATTCTCGATCTTTTATCTTTCTGTCAGGCCTCAGGAGAAAATGCCCTACACAGTCATCAGCTTTACTGATTACATATTTTAAATGAATTTGATTATACAAAGTGTACCGTATATTTTATTTTTTTTTTTGAGATAAAAGCAAATACTCTTTCTGTGACTAAAAGCATTCTCAGTTCTGAGTTTGTTATTACAATTATTTTAAAGTATTTTAAACACATATAAAGTAATTTAATAGATATGCAAAGTCATTTTCCAACAAATATTACTACCCCATAATAATAATAAATAGCACCTCCGAAGGCCAGCTGATGGCTTCTCAAGCGTTAAATGTAACTTCCTTCGGCCATTACCATAATTTTTATTGCTATATAAATAAAGGCAAGAAAAATATCATACCTGAATGAGATCAACATCAAGCAGCCAAGACAAAATGTACAAATACCTAGTGAACAGCACATAATGTTTCATAATAAAATGGGAGATGAATACCTAAACACTGTCATAAAAAGTTAATTATTAGTTTCACAGAAATTACTTGTTTATATAATTAGAACAATTAATTTCATTAAAATAAAACACTTGTATCTTTTCTTCTTATAAGCATGCCCAAACAAATATGCAAATTAGAATAATAATTCTTGTTAGTGTAAGACGACAGCTTTAATTTATGGCAGACAACACTCTTTGGATAAAAAGGAATGATCAATAATGTTAATGAATGCTCTATTTCAATTGGATCATATTTACTCTTTCTTCATAACTTGCTATTGAATTAGGGACATGTCTGTGTGTGTGTGTGTGTGTGTGTGTGTGTGTGTGTGTGTGCCTGTGTGTGTGTGTAAAGGATGAGGGGATGTTGGGAAAGAGAGAAATTGTGTACAAACAGGGCATGGGGAAAAGAGACTGTCTTGCAGAGCCATTAGAAAGTTTGGTATTCTATAGTACCTAAATTGAGGTTTTGGGGATTTGAAAACAGGAAAATGCGAGCACCAGCATCCAAAGCTTGGACAGAGCGCACATTCTCTGTGAATATATTACATATTCTAGTTGTAAGCAGCAGCCTAAGGGAACAAACAGCAAGAGATGGATTTGCCATAATTGAGAGCTTGGAAATTAAATCCCCAAACCGAGTGCTTTGACCACAGGAGAGAGGCAGGTCTAATCCCCCGTGCTCCTCCTGAGCGGCTCTGGTGACGAGCATGTTGGAAACATTTAAGATTGTTAGGGTTTGGGACCAATGATAATGTTACAATAATCTTACATAGTAAAAGTTATTTCTTCCCTCTCCCTAGCTATAATTAGCTTACATATTTCTTTCCACACTACAGGACACAGAGTTTCAATATAAGCATTTTTAGAAAATGCTAATGTTCTGTAAATTTTTATGCCCATTGCTGTCTTTTCTAACAGTTTGGTAATATAAAATTAAATTGTAAAATATTTACCAAATGCAATTTTTAATTAGTTGGCATGAACAAAATGAGACATGATAATAATAATATGTTCAAATATACACATATGTAAATGTTTGTATTTAAGTACATTTTGCAATGACAAAATCATGCTACTTAACATACATGTTACCTCATACATTTACCATTTTGGTATTAACAGCATTTTAATAGTCTGCACTTTGTAAGTTTCAGAAATATGAAATATTATTATTAATTATATTTGATATGAGGTGCAATAATAAATCTCTTGAACTCAGTTTTCTAATTGAAATTTTGTTAGAATATATTAATCTTTATATTTAGATAATTTTATCTTGTTATTATGATATTACACACACTTTAATGAACAATTAAGAAAATATCAACAGTTGTCTTTTTCTCTGGTTACAAAGCCACGATTTAATTTTAATTTCCATCTCCGATTATTGCATGTTTCTGTTGACTTTAGTATTCTGAATTTATTACTTAATAGCATGACTCTAAGTTAAAAAATATATATTCACTTCTTATCATAGGATCTATTTAGCACAAAATCTGGTTTGATTTGTTGAATTCCATTTCGAGTGCTACTGGTTTAGGTCAAGTTTGTCAAGAAATGCCTCATACACAGAAACAGAAGTGCTGTGGGATAAGGCTCTTGTACACTGTAAATATTTGTCACTCATATTAGTTTAATAAAATGGTAATTGGCCAGTATTCAGGTAGGAAATATAGATGGGGCAGCCAGACTAGGAGAATTCTAGGAAGAGGAAAGGCAGAGATCCATCATCCAGAAGCAGAGGAAGCAAGAAGAGAATGCATTACTGAGATAAGGTACCAAGCCATAAGAATTGTGGGCTAATTTAAATTATAAGAGATAATTAGTAATAAGCCTGCAATAGGCCAAACAGTTTAATTTTAAAAGAGCCTCTGTGTGTTTCTTTGGGACTGAATGGCTATGGGATTGGGCAGGGCAGAAACTTCTATCTACAGAGAAGATGAACAGAGTAGCATGGCTAAGTCTCATTTAAGATAACAGTTTAGTCAAGACTATTTCTTTAAATGCTACTTCTTGAAAACCATTCATTAGGAATTCAACTAATAACTGTCAAATAAAACTGACTTTGTTCGTTCATTGTCTGATACTTACAATGTATTATCATTGGAATGTGTAATGTTGTCTGAAAGTTTCCTCCAAGACTGAAACATCCCATCCTACAGGGAAACTCTTTAATTAGAAAGGTAAACAACTCAAAATAGGTACAGGAAGTCTCTGAAAATGACCAGATTCCGTATACCTCCTTCCTTCCAGAGTAAGTAATAAAAGCTGAGAATTCCTCTCCAACAAAAAGAAGTTGCACTACAAAGAAGACTTTCAAAGTAGAAAAGCTGAAGAGATGATTGATACTGGTGTAGTTGGATGGAAGAAGCAGAAACCAGTTGAGATGCCTGGAAGAGATTTACCACAGTCAGTAGGAAAGGACACTCTCCAAATTGCTGAACTGCATACAGGCTGTGCAGTGTGCTCCAGGTTCTCAACCTTGTGACCTGTCAACAGTCTTGGGGTGAACTTTGCTAATGAAGCTGATTTTTGGTCAGTTCTACAATTGTAAACAACCATCACCCATATTCCTATGAGTAACACCAATAAAACTCCTTGCTTCACCAAGTTGGACTTTGGTTTGTCTGTACTTTAACCTGTTAAGGGCTTCCTATCTGGTGTAAGTAAGGTGGTGTGTGTTTGTCACACAGCAGTGGAAAGCATGAGAACCAATGTAGAAAAAAATCTCAACCCTTTAAAATGTTTTTTTTTTATGTTAGATCATACAGTTTATTGGGTGAAGAGTATTTAGAAGTAAAATGTCTTGACCATAAACAAGAATGATAAATATGAAAAGCTAAAAGTTAAGTAATGAGATTCCTGTAAATATTTGGACTTTAAGGATTACGAGCAGCGTATATTCTTTCTCCTTAACAGACCATGCGTTGGGATATTTAGCCCATTTGTTGAGAAAAAGTCAAACGTTCAGTAGAAGCAAAAGAGTAAATGACACCTAACAAACAAATTTGAAGTAAGATGCACTCTAGGAAATCCTCACTATGAATGGGAGGCCTGTCCCTTTCTGAATGGAGATGGACAAGTGTATGAAGAGGGCTGTACATGGGGAAGGGGAGATTATGGAAGGAAAGGAGGGAAGGAAAACTGGTTGGTGTATAAAATAAATGAAAGAAATCTGTGTGTAAAACTCTGCAACTGTTTAATTGTGTAGAATAGATATTCTTCCAGTTTCTTCTATATACAACCAATACAATCTTGTATGGGAGAAAACAGCATCTCAGCTTAAAAACAATCAAACAGGTACAAGTTAACTACGTAGGGAATGAAATAAGTGAATGGAGGGCATACTTTCTGCAGTTTCTATACGCTGCACTTACTACTGAGAAAGGCAATACTGTTTGATATTCTTTATACTTTAATGCTATGAATCCAGACATGCTTGTTGATCTAAAGTTTTGACAATAAATTAATTTTACTTTTTTTTTTAAAAAAAATTGACTACAGTGAGTAAATCAGAGGACTTGTGATGTGGTTAATATTAAATCATTGCCAATAGGATTACTCTCATAGTTCCAGTCATATAAATCGTGATACCAACACTTCATCTATTGAACGTAGAGAAACACACTCTTCAAAACATGATCCAATATAATGGTATTTGGGATAGAAGAAGAGGTACTTTAGCCAAATTGAAGCCTGTTACAGAAATATTAAGTCATCTGCCCTCAACACTATGTGTATTAATATAAGATCCAATTCAGAGTATTTAATTACAAGTTACAAAGACATTTCTCTACCCTCATATAAAAAACACAACCAGATAAATTATATATAAAACTCATAACCATAAAGATAGATACTACAACACACAAATGTATTTGAATTGTAAATTATAAAGTTTAAATTCTGTCATTTAATCATAATCATATATCCAATTTATAAAGCACTCACAATATATAGATCACAGGAGTGGTTTTGTTATCATTCCTCTTGAGGAAAAAAAATCTAGATTTACCAAGAGATTTGTGGTTCCTTTTATTCTACATATTAGTTATCAGACTTAATTATGTCACTTACCGTGCATATAGATCTTTATCTCCAGATAGTGTGCACACTTGCAAGACCTTTTTGTTTTTGAATTGAAAGATAAGTATAATAGCTATACAATACACAACAACAATGGTTGTTCACAGTGGGCCCATTAGAATATTTAGAGAAGAGTTTAAAATTGTCACACAATGAACTCAAAACTGCACTTAATGGAGGAAATGAGAATGTATGTTCATTCTTTTCTGTCCTGGAAGAATCAAAGCACATTAAACAAGGTCCCTGTTTCTTGTCTGCAGTGCTATTTGTTAATGCACCATCAGCTGGCACTAACTACTTTTGTGACAGAGGAATATTCCAGACTTAATATTCCTATTTATTTGTAGCAACCATTGAGAGAAAGTTGGAAGATTTTAGAAGAATCATAGTGACAGCATACAATTTCCTGATTAAAAACAAATAAATAACCCTTTACTAAAATTCTGTCTACACTGTTGACAGTATTTGGAAAATGAAACCTTTAACAGCTAAGAAGTAAGCCAGTAGGAGAATCAACGTGTTTACCCAGAATTCTGTGTGTATAGAGATGAGAGGAGACTACAATATTCCAACACATCAGAAAGATGCACACTTCTGTGTGCTCTTGACTCATAAAAGGTCACCCATTTTGTCCATAATAGAATAATTTATAAATTGTATATATTTATTCTAAATTTTAAAGTACTGATTTATCATAAAATTTTGATTTTTAATGTAATTTGGTGCAAATTAAAAGAAGTAAGATATTTTAAGGTTGAAGAAATATACTATATTCTAAACCTTTCATAATGAAATTGGCTTTTATTCTATACCTGCAGGGAACATATGTCACAACGTTTTGGAAATGATAAATTACAATTTAGTAGGAAATACTTTAGATTCTTACATAGAAATCATTCCATTCTTATGATTAAGTCAAAAGATATTTTGTATGTGGTAGTCAGAAATAAAATAGCAGATTTTTGCAAGAAGGTGAACTTTGAATTGATAGCAATGCACACATGGTTACAGAAATAATTTATTGAGAAATCCAAATGAAACCAATGACGATATATTAAAAAAATTCAAATTTTAAGTCTGGCCTAAAAAAAAATCAGGATTTTATTTTTCAGAGTATTGCATACATATCTTGCTTTTATAATCAAGTTTCTGCTAAGTGCCCTTGAGCAATACATTGTTTGGTTTTATCTGATTTTTGTAGGCAATGATTCAAATAGGCAGTTTTCTTTCAGTCCTTTATTTTAGTTAACAATATGTTGGCAAAATACATATCATTGTGTAGCTTATATATGTTCAGATCTACAAACTGTTGAAATTAATATATCAAACCTTATATAATACCATAAATAATAATGTATAATTTATTAGTATATTTATTAATTTCATAAATATAAAATTGAGAGAACTGATAATTGATATATGATTTTACATATATAATTTTATAAAATTAATATATCATACTATATTATATCATATATTGTAATTTATAAATTATTAGTTCTTTCAATTATATTTGAATTGTGTGAAATATTCACTTGTTTCTAATTATGAAATGACAATCATCTGAGTATTTACTATGCAAGACTCCCTTGATAATTAGGAGTGTGGGACTTTACTGTGGTGAGTTACATCAGGTAACAGGAATTTATTTTTCAAAATTTAGCTAGCAAACCACACTTCTACCTATAATGTTTATATGTACAAACTTGTCCACAACACGGTTCATCATTAAACCCAGTACAGGAACTTGAGCAGGGCAAGTACCTGTAGCTGGGGACTGCTATAGAAGCCATAGAGGAGTGATGCTTTCTGGCTTGCTTAGTCTGCTTTCTTATAAAGCCTAGGGACGTCGTCCCAGGGATGGCACCAAGCACAGTGGGCTGGGCCCCAATGAATCATTAATTAAGACAGTGTTCCACAGCTGGGCGCTATGGAGGCATTTCCTTAGTTGAGGTTCTTTCCTCTCTAATGATACTATCTTTTGTCAAGTTGAGATAAAGTAGCTAGCACAATATGATAAAGTGAGTTAATATAATTAGCATTTATGAACCTCTGCATCTATTTCTGTGTTTATGAAGCTTTGGTGTTTCATGAATTACTTGTTCATAATCCTTGTCGACTTTCCATTTCTATTTGTCCCTCATTCATTCAGTGCACATCAGATATATTTAGATGCAATGTGTTATAAGTGATTGGCATTCACGTAACAACTTCTAGATTTGGTTCTATTTTAGATTGGTTTTATGGTAAAATTTGATGAACAGGTGTTTTTTTTTATTTAGATTTAAGCTATACGTGTTACTTTTGGTGTGGTGGCTCAGATATGTAACCACACAATCAAAGAGACTGAGGCAGGATGATTTCCATTTGTTTAACGTCAACTTGAGATACTTAATGTGTTTCAGTATATGAGCAACAAAGCGAGACAGACTCAAGGTAAGAAAAAGTTTAATGTTATATATTCTTAGATAACTATATTAAAATATATTTGTAAGAAATTAAACAAAAAATGCCATGTTCCTTTCAACAGATGCTCTGATTGTATCAACATGAAAAACAGAGGGTTAGTGAGATAGGATTCATCATTCATTCCCAACTATGGAACGATCCTTCACCTTATCCAGGAATAGCCATACCAGCTTTCTTTTCTTTCCTTGTTCCTTAATATGTTATGTTATCCAGCTCTGTATGCTTGCAATTTCAGTTTTGAAATTTAAGTATATTACAAAGCATGTAAAACTTAGATATTTTCTTTTCTCATTAAAACGTAATTCTCTAGGCATTTATCTAGGCCAAAGTGTATATTAAAGAATACTCCTTCTCGCTCTGCTTCTTTTTTTTTTTTACTGAGAAAAGGAGAAAAAAAAAACAAGTTTCCACCTCCTCCCACCCTCCCATTTCCCTCCCCCTCCTCCCACCCTACGCCCCATCCTCCCACCTTTCTCCCCCTCCCCCCACTCCTTTCCCCGCCCTCTCCAGTCCAAAGAGCAGTCAGGGTTTTCTGCCCTGTGGTAAGACCTAGGACCTCCCACCTCCGTCCATATCTAGGAAGGTGAACATCGAAACTGGCTAGGCTCCCACAAAGCCATAACATTACGTAGGATCAAACCCCTGTGCCATTGTCCTTTGCGTCTCATCAGCCCTCATTGTTCGCCATGTTCAGAGAGGCCAGTTTTATCCCATGCTTTTTCAGTCACAGTCCAGCTGGTCTTGGTGAGCTCCCAATAGATCAGCTCCACTGTCTCAGTGGGTGGGTGCATCCCTCGTGGTCCCGACTTCTTTGCTCAAGTTCTCCCTCCTTCTGCTCCTCATTGGGACCTTGGGAGCTCAATCCAGTGCTCCAGTGTGGGTCTCTGTCTCTATCTCCATCCATCACCAGATGAAGGTTCTATGATGATATGCAAGATATTCGTCAGTATTGCTCTAGGATAAGGGTCATTTCAGGTTCCCTATCCTCAACTGCCCAAGGAACTCACTGGGGACCTCAGCTTGGGCACCTGGGAGCCACTCTAGGTTCAAGTCTCTTGCCAACCCTAAAGTGGCTCCCTTAACTAAGAATTGTGGTTCCTTGCTCCCCTGTCCAACCTTCCTTTATCCCAATCCTCCTGTTTTCCCAAGGCCCGACCTCCTTCCCTTCTAACATTTCTCTCCCCATCTCCCCTTACCCCCATCCCACCCCACCCCCAAGATCCCAATTTTCTCCCTGGCAATTTTGTCTACTTCCCTTAGCCAAGAGGATAACTATATGTTTTTCCTTGGGTTCCCCTTCTTACTTAGCTTCTTTAGATTCACCTATTGTAGACTCCGTGACCCTTATTTATGGCTAGAAACCAATTATGAGTGAGTACATCCCATGTTTATCTTTTTGGGTCTGGGATACCTCACTCAGGATAGTGTTTTCTATTTCCATCCATTTGCATGCAAAATTCGAGAAGTCATTGTTTTTTTACCGCAGCGTAGTACTCTAATGTGTAGATATTCCATACTTTCTTCATCCATTCTTCCATTGAAGGGCATCTAGGTTGTTTCCAGGTTCTGGCTATTACAAATAATACTGCTATGAACATAGTTGAACAAATGCTTTTGTCATATGATAGGGCATCTCTTGGGTATATTCCCAAGAGTGGTATTGCTGGGTCCAGGGGTAGGTTGATCCCGAATTTCCTGAGAAACCGAAACACTGACTTCCATAGTGGTTGCACAAGATTGCATTCCCACCAGCAATGGATGAGGGTACCCCTTCCTCCACAGCCTCTCCAGCAAAGGTTATCCTTGGTGTTTTTGACTTTAGCCATTCTGACAGGTGTAAGATGATATCTCAAAACTGTTTTGATTTGCATTTCCCTGATTGCTAAGGAAGTTGAGCATGACCTTAAGTGTCTTTTGGCCATTTGAACTTCTTCTGTTGAGAATTCTCTGTTCAGATCAGTGCCCCATTTTTTAATTGGGTTAATTAGCATTTTAAAGTCTAGTTTCTTGAGTTCTCTATATATTTTGGAGATCAGACCTTTGTCTGTTGCGGGGTTGGTGAAGATCTTCTCGCAGTAGGTTGCCTTTTTGTCTTAGTGAGAGTGTCCTTTGCTTTACTCAGGAACACGACAAGGCTGTCCACTCTCGCCATACCTCTTCAATATAGTACTTGAAGTTCTAGCAATAGCAATAAGACAACATAATGGGATCAAGGGAATTCGAATTGGAAAGGAAGAAGTTAAACTTTCGTTATTCGCAGATGATATGATAGTGTACTTAAGCGACCCCCAAAACTCCACCAAAGAACTTTTACAGCTGATAAACAGCTTTAGTAATGTGGCAGGATACAAGATCAACTCCAAAAAATCAGTCGCCCTCTTATACACAAAGGATAGCGAAGCAGAGAGGGAAATCAGAGAAGCTTCACCATTCACGATAGCCACAAACAGCATAAAATATCTTGGGGTAAATCTAACCAAGGAAGTGAAAGATCTATTTGACAAGAACTTTAAGGCATTGAAGAAAGAAATTGAAGAGGATACCAAAAAATTGATGGATCTACCTTGCTCTTGGATTGGGAGGATCAACATAGTAAAAATGGCAATTCTACCTAAGGCAATTTATAGATTCAATGCAACCCCCATCAAGATCCCATCAAAATTCTTCACAGATCTGGAGAGGACAATAATCAACTTTATATGGAAAAACAAAAAACCCAGGATAGCCAAAACAATCCTATACAATAAAGGATCTTCTGGAGGCATTACCATCCCTGACTTCAAACTCTATTACAGAGCTACAGTAATGAAAACAGTGTGGTACTGGCATAAAAACAGAGAAGTCGACCAATGGAATCGTATAGAAAACCCGGATTTTAACCCACAAACCTATGAACACCTCATTTTTGATAAAGGAGCTAAAAGTATACAATGGAAGAAAGAAAGCACCTTCAATAAATGGTGCTGGCACATCTGGATGTCAACCTGTAGAAGAATGAAAATAGACCCACATCTTTCACCGTGCACAAAACTCAAGTCCAAATGGATTAATGACCTCAATATCAGCCCAAACACACTGAACCTGATAGAAGAGAAAGTGGGAAATACCCTACAACAGATGGGCACAGGAGATCGCTTCCTATGTATAACCCCAGAAGCACAGACATTAAGGGCAACATTGAATAAATGTGACCTACTAAAACTGAGAAGCTTCTGCAAAGCAAAGGACACTGTCACTAAGACACAAAGGCAACCTACTGACTGGGAGAAGATCTTCACCAACCCCACAACAGGCAAAGGTCTGATCTCGCTCTGCTTCTTGATACCAAAAGACAAAGCATGTCCCCTTTGCAAGATAATTGCATCACTTTATTTGTATCTAACATGAGTGAAGTTGCTATAAACATTTCTGTACAAGTTTTATGTGGAAACATAAATGTCACTTGTTGGCAATAAATGTTCATTGATACAGTAACTAGATTAAATAGCAATAGAGATTTTAAATTTTAAAGAAATTATTAGAATATTTTCCCAAATCACTGCATCTTTAACAACATTACCAGAAAGATATGATTAATGTCATTTCCCTACTTCTCTACTGGTATTGTCACTATTATTTTTAGTTTTTTTGATGGGGAACAGTGATTATTCATTTTAGTTTTAATTTGCATTTCTGTAGTAGCTAATAAAATGAGAATCTTTTCACCTTATAATCTGTTGCAAGAGAGGGATGGCTTTCATTATATAGTTAGGAGACTTTACTGGTGAAAATTTCAGAGTTTACTTGAGACATATTTTTTATGTCAACTGCAGGTAACTGTTATTTTCACTTTGATGGGCTTGAATCTAGGCATGCAGCTATGAAACCATAAACACAATGAAAACAATAAATGTAGCCATCAGTTACACTTGCAAAGGATTCTCCATTGTCTCTAGCCCCCCTCCCGACTACTCTCTCTCTCTCTCTCTCTCTCTCTTTCTCTCTCTCTCTCTCTCTCTCTCTTCCACTGAGTGTGTGTGTGTGTGTGAGAGAGAGAGAGAGAGAGAGAGAGAGAGAGAGAGAGAGAGAGAATGTGTCTTTTAACAACATAACAATATTAAGCCATGAGACTCTAGTGCCCAATATGGTATTGTTAACTACGGCTTCATCAAACCTTTTGTTATTATCATTCCATTCTCTGTTTCCTGAGTTTGACTGTATTTCACCTTTTGAAGTGGACTTCTTTCACTTACTATAATAAATGGAGCCTGCATTTTTGTCTTCCATTTACCCTGGACCAAATAATCACTGTATTAATACAACAATTAACTATATTATAACAACAATGTTTGGCAGATGGCTCGTGCATATTTCTAGCTAGTGCTTATATCTGAAATCAACCTATTTCTATTAATCCTTGTACTACCACCACGCTGTGGTTTACCAGGAAGTTTCTGGCATCTTTCTCCTTCGGCAGATATATGGCACCTCTCTGACTCTACTTTCTTCCTTCCTTTATTCAGTTTAATTTTCCCGCCTACCTATATTCTGCCCTGCCATTGGCCAAAGTAGCTTCTTTATTAACCAGTGGTAATAAATCAAATTCATATCATACATTCATGGAACACAAATTCTTGGATATTTTGCCCTTTTAAGTTTGAATTAGTCTTCTATCTTTGTTATATTTTTGTTACTGAAACAACATATTATGACAAAATCAGATAGGGTAAAAGCCTTAGTTTTAGTGCACAGTTCAAGGTATTAAGGGCTTGAAGCAACTGATCACAGTCAGCACTATCAAGACACAGAGAAGGATGAATGCATACTTTCTCCCATATTTTAGACAGTCTTGGTATGCCCTGACAAGGAAATGGTCTCACCCATTGTTGTCAGAAGTTTCCTGTCCTGCCAGGTTCCCACAATCGGTAAGTCCCAAAGAAATCACACAGAGGTCTACAGTTATAAACTGATTGGCCCATTAACTCAGGCTTCTGATTAACTCTTATAACTTATATTAGCCCATTATTCTTGTCTATGCTAGCCACATGGCTTGGTACCTTTTTCACCATTATTCTAGCTTTTAGACACTAGTAACTATTCCTTTATACTTTTAAAATTCATCTTTTAATTTTATTTCTTTTCACATAACTGGATGTTTTGCTTGAATATCTGTCTGTTTGATACATTTAGCTGTGATATCCATAGAGGTCAGAAGAGTGTATCAGATCCTCTGGAACTGGAGTCCCAGATAATTGTGGCAGCTGCATGTAGGTGGCAGAGAATCAAATTTTGATCCTCTATATGACTAGCCAATTACTTTTAAATGCAGAGGCATCTCTCCAGCTCCTATTGTCCTTTTCTTTAAAGCCTAATTTTATTCTGTTCACAAAATAAAACAAATTCACTTAGCTGAATTTGTGTAAATTGTGACTATAAGAGCAAGTAATTTATTTTTTTGAAATTCCATGTCACATATCTCCCCTGCATATTGCTGTGTGCTTAAAAATGTAGACCATTAAATCTTGTTGGACAATTTAATATTTAATTATCCTTTTACTACCTTAAGTTCTGTTTGGTCTATTATTAATTTAATGATTTTAATGTATTTTGCAAATTCATCTATATCATGAGTTTCTTTTAAACATATAATTGTTATTTTGAAAATGCATACTGATTATATCTTACATAAAGAATTTAATTCATATGCTTGGTTGTGAATAGCAAATACATACCCTACAATTTCATAATCTTATTTGTGTTTTGAGGCATCCTGTTTTGTCAAATATTCTTTTTCTTGTGTTTTCCCTTCTTAATATTAGGTAATATTATTATAATCTTTCATTATATTTTCCATTCTACTTTGGAAATAAACACATATATTTTCTGCATTCCAAGATTTTTTTCTCAAATGTATTTAACACAATATGCCTATTTTTAAGAAATACTTTGCTTTTAATGAAAAACAGTACCCAAACCTGTGCATTTGCTGAATATTTCCTCAGAATTTTTTGTCTGTATAATCATTGTTTAATATTCCCATTGATTTTGAATTTAAATGCCATATTTTGAAGTCTTAGAAATATAGCTTGGTTTCTGCTTAAAAATAGAAAGACTCATTAGTATCCTTTGCCTTTGTATTACTATTTTATCAATTTAGTCTTATTAAAATGATTTAACATTCTGCATCTGATTTGTCTTCTGTCTATAGTTTTTTTGGAGTAGATACTGAACGATTTGTTTATTGTCTCAGGGTTATTTGCCATGGCTTGTTAGCTCTTGGATGCTGAGTTTATGTCCTTTTAATTTAATGTGTAATCTTATTTTCTAGAATTAAATATAACAGCTAATCTTCCTCTAGTCATTGTCTAAGAAGAATGAAAATGGAAGATCTACTTACAATTTCTACCTCCAGTTTTAGACAACACGGTTTCTATGATGATTTCTGCAAAATGGCATAAGTGTGTCGGGGAGTTATGAATTTTCAATCTACAGTGTTTCAGGATATTTGATTACACTGTGTGAAGATGTGTCTGTTTCACCTCACCTGCCTTAGGCACCGTCTGATTGGTTTAATAAAGAGCTGAATGGCCAACAGCTGGACAAGAGGGGATAGGTGGAACTTCTGGGGAGACAAAAGAATTTGGGGGAAGAATCTGAAGGTGGGAGATTTGCCCTCCAGACTCAGAGGAATTTGTTGTACTGTAATAGTGAGAGGTAACAAGCCACGTGGCAGAACATAAATTAATGTAAATGGATTAACTTAAGGAGCTGTTGGGAATAAGCCTAAACTAAGGCCAACCTTACATAAATATTAAAAAGTCTCCATGTCAGCATTTTTGGGAGCTGGCAATCCAATGAGAGACTATAGTTTCTGACATTTTCACCTCAACTCAATGCCTAGTCAGAGCTTCACTCTGATCTGCATCTGAGATGCATGGTTTCCATGACAACAGTTGCAGCAGTTGCTGTTGTATGCATTCACATTTAATCACAGATCCCATTCACTCATTTTAAGAGGGAAAAAATAATGAATCAATCAGGAATAAACATAATAATTATTTATTTTTAATAGTTGGAACAGTTTATGAATCAAATTGTTACCTATATAAATTCCAACTTTCCAACTACATCTATTTATTCTACATTGCTGTTTAAGTTTTATTTGAGTTATAAATAATACTTCATATCCTTTTATTGTTTCTGCAAATATTTTTGCTATTGTGGATTAGGTTTAGGAGTTTGTATCATGCAAGTACTCTACCATTAATCTGTATTATAGTCTTTATTATTACTGCATTATTTTTTATTACTAATTATTTATGTTGAGACAGAGTCTTGGAAACTTTACCAGGTTGGCCTTGACTTCTGTAGGTATAAACCATGATTGTTGACTCTGCTTTCTCAGCTTCCTAAACAGCTGATGCTATATACTTGTGTCACCAGCCTTGGTGTTAAATTTTACTAATGAATTAATATGTCTACGTTAGAAATAACTTCAAGTTCATATGTTTAGATTTATTCTCTCAATTATGAAAGTGTGGAATGAAATGCACTTGATTGTCTGAGCCATTAACCATCTCCATTTTCTGGCATATTTACTAACACAGTACACACTTCAATGTTCCACTTGTCTTGCAGTTATATAGAAGAAATGTTTAAAAAGAGGAGTTTCATAACTATCAGTTCCATAGACCCATTAGACCATTTGTGATGCTTTTAAAAATATTTTATCAATACATAATGAATTTCACAAATTGTATTTTGATAATACATATCCCATTACATATTTCCTCTTATATGCAACCCTGTTTAATTCCTACCAAACTTTATATCTAAATTTATTTTTTATTAAAACCCAATGAATCACATTTGGTACTGTATCTATTCTCCTAACATGTGTCTATGCACTGGAGAGTGTTAGAGACTTCCTTAAGTTTACCTCCCTCTGAGCCCAAATCTGGATCAGTTTGAAACACAGACTTCAGGTAATACTCCTGGCCTGTCCCACAAATAGTCCACATTGACAAAAAAGTTTTATTCCATTATATATTTTGGACATTAACAAAAATTACTTACTCTCTACTGGGTATCACTTTCAATAATAAAAATACAATGAGAGAGACTCTGAGCTTCCTTTCCATATTATAAAAGCCAGAAATGACCTTCCATTAGACATGGGAGTGTTCAGATTTCATATAAAATGAATAAAGCGTGGATTCTTCACTTCTGAATCGTGAAACCTGGCCAGAAGCACACAAACACACTGATAAAAAGCGATATAAAGTAACAGTCATGTAAATATTAACACACAAAACATGAATGCTGGAAACAGGGTTTTATGGTTTTATTTTTTTAAGCATAACAAGAAGTTTTTCACAACTGGATGAATTTTTTAACTGTTATGATGAGACATACATTGTCTTATGAACATTTTGATAATAAAATCGAAAGATATCTGAGTTAACATAACTGGTAGATTTACATTTGAGAGAGAAACACACTGAAGAATCAACCAGGAAGTTCTTCATCAAAGGCAGAAAAACAATAAAGGCCACTTTCAGATGGCGGTTTGATAAATTAATCTTGCACCACACAAGTAGACACCCAAAGAAAAAATGTAAACTGGGTGCAGTTGAATTGATTTTACTGTGACAAACGGGTGATAGCTTTCCATTAAAATATATATAAAACAAAGGTCACAAGAAGGTCATGGCTGTAATGTTCCTTCATTATCCAAATTATTCACCTTCTTCTACTTTTTCAAAAGAGGTTTAGAGCATATTCAGTTTTCATTCAGCTAAGAGAAACAGCAGGGCTCTCTTGAAACTGCCATCAATGATTTATTAAACTCATTTTCTATTCATTTGTTTATAGATCAAATGCATAGAGGAAGGCTCAACAATATTGAGCATATTTAATAAAAAGAACACAAACACTGAGTCTTTAAGCATTACATTGTGCTGGGTTAGATATTTTGGAAGAATGACAATAATTGTGTGCTTTGATTCAACTCCTCAAATCAATATAGCCACTTAGTACAAGGTAGGCATTTCTGCATGTTTAGCACTGGCATTCATTCCCACTATGACATTCAGGTGAATGCCTTTCATTGCAGACTTGAGAAAATAGATAAATAAACTTTTTATTGACAGTTTGCTAGCTGTTATAAATGGGATGCTATTAATCTTCTGTTTGCTGTAACAGCAGTCTTCACATTGGCTGAATGTTCACTCTGTTAGTAAAATATGTTGTTTTGACTACTCTGTTTATGAATAACAAAATACATCTCTCACATGCATTACAAAGTACGTAAAAATCACAAATTAGCTATTTGAAATGACCAGTAAACTCATGTCAAAAAGAGACATTCTGCCCTTTTCTTTCCATACTGTATGGATCATCTTTTCACCATATCTAGGTATCATTTTGAAGAGCAGCATTCTATAAGTACTGTGTTCTTGAGGGCTTCAGCAAACAGTTGAAAACATAAATAACCACAAATTGTCACAAAATAGAACATTGCTGGTTTCTGATGGTTTTCTTCCCGTAAGAAGGATTTTGTTAATATCTGTGTTCAATGAGTAGTATGGCCATCTAATATTATTTCCTCAATCCAGTATCATCACAGGGTGTACTAGACATTCTGGATTATTTTATTTTTGATAATTATATTGGTTTAAGGCAGAATGGTCTCCATAGGCTATTATATTTGTCTACTTGACCCCCCACTGATGCAGCATCTTGTGAAAAATTAGGAGTGTCACTATGGGCAGGCATTGAGGTTTCAAGACTCTGCTCTATTATCTTTGCCTCTTGGTTGTATCTGAATATATAAGCTCTCAGCTATGCCTGCAGTAACATGCCTCCCCGCCTGTTGACATGATGGTCATGGATTCTAACCCCCTGAAACTGTCATCCACAAATATAGTCTTTCATCTATAAGTTGAATTGGTCAATTTTATCCCAACAGTAGACAAGTAACTAAAACAACAATATTCTTAAAAATTAGTTATTTGTTCTCAAAAGAGTTGACATATAGCAAGGGGCTGAACTCTAATTCCAATGTATCCACAATTCAACAGACATAAAGTGACAATTACCATGTGATCTCACTTGTGTGTAGAAACGAAAACTAGGGAATTACCAAGATTAGTAGAGTAGTTGTTACCAGCATCAGAGATTCAGGAGAAAATAGAAAGACAATGGACAATGTGAACAAAGTTTCAGGTAAATAAAAAAGAATAAGCTTTTAATATCTACTGCACAGCATGTCGTCATTCATCATCATATGTTTGCGCTTCAAATTTCTTCACAATTTAAAACAAGTCATCACTAAAAGTAATGGGTAATTGAGATGATGGATATTCTAATTAGCTTGAATTAATCATTCCACACTGGGCTCACAGTAGTGTAACATAATACCATTAATATATAGTTGTGATTTATCACATGAAAATAACAATCATTTCAAAATATTAATGTTCAATGTATAGGTCATTTATAGAGCTTTAACTTTACTTTCAGTGGTCATAATATCCCATTTCCTGAATGACCAATAGGAGCCATATGTATCCACTTCCATAAACAATAATCACCAAATCATGAGGAGGGTTAAATTACTATCAAAGTATGCATAGATAGCTTAGAAATTTTTAGTCATTATTTTTTTAGTTAAAAACAGAATTGCAGGAATCATTAATTCTACTACCAGGTATATCTTGAATAGAAATGAAATAAGCGTGTAAAAGGGATGTGCACAGGCTTATAATCTGCCCAGAATTCATAATATGTAGAAAATGGAAACAACTAAGGATCTCTTGTATAAAGACTGGATAGAGAAAATAAGACAAACACAATAAAATTCCAATCAGCTATAAAGAAGAATGAAACCCTATCACCTACAACAGTGTAAATAAATCTACAGATTATTCTACCTACTAAGCAAAATAAGCCAGGCACAGAAATACAAACCCTTTATAACCTCAGTAATGCAGAGAAGCCACAATAGTTATTTTTTTTTACATAAGTTGACACTGAATCGTGGCTACCCTAAGATGAGAAGTGTGGGAGATGTTATGCCTAACTTGTATTTACATTTACACTTTAATGTATAAACTTAGAATCAGAATCACTAAAGCATTAGTTATAATAATAAGGATTTTCAGATGCTAGCCACATTGACACTAAAATCTTCCATAATTTTACATTCCTAACATAATTTATATAACTGTAAAAGTGGGAAAACTTAGAATTTCTCTTAGCTTTCTTGAAGGCAAGATTACTCAGAAGGTTAACATCATGTTCCCATGAAATTCAAATAATAGGAAGATAGAACCCACTCAAAAGGTTGTTCACTGTCCTCCACTCTTGGGCTGTAGCATAGTTAAGTGTATACACACATACACATACATGCACACACACATCAAGCGACAAATAATTTATCTTAAAATGTCTGTAAAGATTTTTTTCTCCAAACAATTGTCCTGTGTCAGAGTTTCACATTAACAGTCTTGCATCTTCATAGTAAAAACATGTTGGTTAATATGTATGCCACATATATTCTAAAGAAGATAATAATGTATCTTTTGAGTATTTGATTAATTACAATAGTCTGGGTAATTAGTATATACCTAGAATAAATAGTTTAGATACACAAAGCAAGGTATGTAAGAAAAACACAATCATTTATTTAAGAATTCATTTGACACACTCAAAGGCTAGTCATAAAATGGAAGGAACATTTATCACTATGTTCACACTAATTTTTTATTGTGACCATTGGGTGTTGTTTTATGCAAGAAATTTTATTGCCCATGCAGACAAGTGAGGATTGCATTGGGCACAGAAAGATGTGAGCATTGAACTCCTGTGGACAAAGTGAATAACAAACAGAATTTTCAAAGGCAATAAAGTTTTGATTACAAAATCATGTTATGTGTTATACTTAAAAAGTGCCTAGAATCTTTTAACCTGAAAGTTTAATAGAGAATATGTCCATTTAATAAAATTTCTTTTGTCTTTATTACCAAGGAAAATGAAAGCAAAAATTGGATATATCTCACCGAAGATCCTGAAGAACAAATAGCAAGTCTTGACACTGTAAACATAGTAAAATATTATGATAGTTTGAATAAGAATACACCCCCAGGGGCTCATATATGTAAATGTTTAGTAATTAGAAAGTACAAATCACTGAAAGGATTAAGATATGTGACCTTGTTGGAAGAAGTAAGTACATTACCAGCCCTTCTCTCTCTCTCTCTCTCTCTCTCTCTCTCTCTCTCTCTCTCTCTCCAGACCTGGATGTCGCTCTTAAATACTTCTCTAGTTCCCTGAGTATCAACATGCATCTGCCCTGCCCTCCATTGAACAAGAAGAATAAAATGGACTTTGTATTATATATCTGAAATTATAAGCAAGTTGCCCCCGAAAAATGCCTCTTTTATGAGAGTTGCTTTGGTAGTGGTGTCTCTTTACAGCAATAGAATAATTTGTCAATTTGTCAAGACAAATATGGTTGCTTCAAAGATCATTTTAGATGACTGCTAATTATTTTATAATTTAAAAATAAATTATTACTTAAAACAGTATAAAACTACTTAATTCCTAAAATCATTCTCAAAAAATAGAGACTATTTTAGAAGACAAGATCCCTTACTTTTACCTTTAAAATAAATAATATTCAAATTGAATTTTGAAAGTCATTTCAAAAGTTTGGGGTCAATAGAAGAATAACATAGGTGTATATAAGTATAAATGTGTACATTTGGATATAAGCATGCAAAATATTAATATATAACATACACACACATATATATATGTATATATATATATATATATATATGAAAACATACTAAATGTGAGTACTAACATTCCTTTGTGTAATATTCATCCCTGGAATAGGAGGATCTTCTTTCTATGTGTTGCTTTCATGGTTGAATATAGGAAACTGTCTTGACCTTTTGATATGGCAGAACTTAAATGTGTGTGGTAGACAGAACAGAATTCTGGGAGGAGGAAGGCAGTGTGGCAGATGCCATGGCTCTCCTCTCTGAGACGGACACTGGTTAGACTCATGCCAGTTAGCCACAGTCAAGTGGTGATACAGATTATTAGAAATGGGTTGAATCAAGTTGTGAGAGTTAGCCAATAAGTGGCTGGAAATAATGGGCCAGGCAGTATTTAAATGAATAGAGTTTCTGTGTAATTATTTCGGGGGTTAAGCTAGCTGGGCTCTGGGAACGTAGTCGGCTCCTCCTTTTACTACACATCCCAATCATCTAATTGGGATGATTATATTCACATAATTTTAAATGTCTAGGTTTCATTGTTTTATAACCTCTCCTTACAGAAAAAGTTATGTTTGAAACATGTGAAAAATACAGAAATGTTTATGATATTGCAAGTTACATAATTATTTATGAAAAAGTCTCCAAAGGAAAAGAAAAAAACTGATAAAAATGATTGCGGAATCTTGTGGTTAACAATAAAAAGTAATCACACAACTTAAAATTATGTAAGTTTGTGACTTCTTTTCTGTAATATAAGTGATTCATTGGCTGGGAATAATGAAACAATAATGGGGCCTTTAGAAGATCATTATATTTATTGCCAGATATTTGAGGGTCAAGCCTTTAATTCCAGCACTCAAGAGGCAGAGACAGGTACATCTCTGTGAGTTGAAGGCCAGCCAGTTCAGGACAGCTAAGACTGTTACACAGAGAAACTCTGTCTCAAAAAAAAAAAAAAAAAAAAAAAAAGAAGGAAAAGAAAAGGAAAAGGAAAACCAATATACCATTATATATCTTAAATGCACAACAATTATGGAGACATGAGTATTTTGATTCTTCATGGTTTGTTTAGTTATGGTGTTTAGCTTGGTGTAATTTTATATTTATATTTGTTTTGAACTTTCATTATATTGCAGTATATTTCATGGAATCTCTGGGTGAGAGCTTCATCTTAATATTTCATGCCCATTGAATGCAATGTGTTAACATATATAAATACATATATAATACAGTCCTAAACACATATAAATATAAGCAACATTAAATGGACTTGAAAGGTTTTTAACGTATGTTTACATGTGTGTATGAACTAAAATCAATCATACGTATGTACCTGTAAAATGATATTGGTTAGGTGTGTGTAATAATAATAGTTGTGTGTACATAATGATAACGATTATAATATGTGTGTAAAAATAAAAACTATTGCTGGGCTGTGGTGGCACATGCATTTAATCCCAGTTCTCAAGAAGCAGAGACAGGTAGAACTCTGTGAGTTCACGGACAGCCTGATCTACAGTGTGAGTTCCAGGACAGGCTCCAAAACTACAGAAAAACCCTGTCTCAAAAACAAACAAAAATTATAATATGTGCACATGTAACAATAATATTGAAGAACATGTCTTGTTCAGAGAAAGTACTCTTCTGTGCCAGTGAATTAGAGGGTGTTCCTTAATTTCTTCTCTATCATTTATAGTGTATTAAATCTTATCTTAAGTTCTTTGATCAATTTGGATTTTGGTTTTGTGCAGGGTAAGAAAAAGGATTGAATTTCATTCTTCTACATGTAGCTATCCAGGCTAACCAGTGTCATTTATTGAAAATGCTCTCTTTTCTCCAGTTTGTCTTGTTAGCTATGTTGTCAAAATTCAGGGAGTAGTAGGAATTGTGGATATACTCTGTCAATGAGTCATTTTATGTCAGTACCGTGTTGTTTTTATGACTATATTTCTGTACTATAACATGGAAATATGGATGGTGATATTTTCAGCAGTTCTGTTGTACAGAATTCTTTAGTAAAGAGATCCTGGGTCTGTTGTGTTTCCATATGAAAATTGATGATTTTAAAATTGCTTTGGAGAATTGTACTGGAGTTATTATTGGAATTGTGTTGACTCTGTAGACTGATTTCTTTAGGAGAGGATAGACAGTGCCACAATATTTATCCTACTAGCATATGAGTATAGGAGGGCTTTCAATCTTCTGGTATCTTCTTCAGTTAAGATGCCAATAGTTCATGCATTAAGACCAAAATTAATAGATAAGATTTCATGAAACTCAATCATTTCTGTGCTGCAGAAAGGAGTTATGTTTGTAGTAGAAGATGAACAACACACAGATCACAATTGGCCAAGGTGCAGAGAAGAAGGTATTTCAGAGTGATCAACCAAGAATGAAGCAAAGATCCTGTCACCCCTCTCCAAAAGCTCAGGGATCACTGCAGAAGAGAAACTAGGAAGAGTCTAAGAGCCAGGAGCAATAGATGTGACTACAAAGAAACAGTGTCTTCTGGCTGTAGTACAATAACTGAATGAATGGATATCAGAATGAGAAATTCTCAATGAAAAAATAAAAGTTTCAACTATAAATAATCAAAGGTAATGCTATAGAAATTAAGATGCACATATATTACAATTCAAAAATTATTTTGGAAAAATTTATATATTTCTAATGATACCTGTTTTTATCATGTTTAATCTTTACCCCTAAACTAAAGTTGCAGCACCTTATAAGTGAAAGAAAAGTGCTATGTAATCTTTGTAGGTTTTACATTTTAAAATTACAAGCAGGTTAAGAAGAATACCATTTAAATAGTGTTATCACAGAAGCAGTGGATTCCCCCCACGAAAAAAAATGAACATTCTCAGGAAAGCCTGTGACAAGTGAGAAGCTGCCAGACTCCCTCCAGTGATGGTGCCTGTTGCCAGTCTCCGCAATCCATTTTGCATGGTTTCTCAATGTTTAATGTGCAGAACATTCACATTTGTTGACCCAGTGCTTTTCAATTACCCCCTTTGCTTGGCCTGATATTTAAAGTGCCACAGGACAGGCAATGCAACATGAAAACACTCTCCCTCTCACTCCATTGATACCTAGTGCTATCATGTGTACTGCTGTTCTGGGAAGATCACAATCTTTGTTATATTCTGCAGTGGATTCTTCTAAAATGTGTTTCAGTACTTGGACTAAAATTCAGTATATATACTATTATAGGCAGTCTATGAGTATATGATACACAAACACACACATACACACACATACCCTCCCTCCAAGGAGTTAACAGATCTTTATTTCTTTTTTTTGTGACTTGCACAAAATTTACTCAGTGAAGTGAAAAAAAAAACCTGGAAGTTCCTAAGTGGTATAAATACTACACACAACATTAACACCAAAAGTAATTCTATGAATTTGGGATATTCATATAGTAATGAAGTGATTAAATGAAAATATAAATGCTAATTAGCTACGTTACTTATTTGCTTTTATTTATAGAAGCATCAATAAGTGTTTTGTTTTTGTTTGATCTTTTAAAACAAAGACAAGTAACTTTTCTGTTTAAGGTCAATATGTGAATGTAACTGTAGTGACATCCCTTTTATCAACATGGCTGTCTTTGTGCTCAGCGCATAAAGGTATAAAATTGCAATGTCTTATTAGTAGACTTTTTCTTTAATTGGTATGTGGTTTCCATCCCTATGTCTTACAATTAGTTTTGATTTGAAGTTTATTTTGTCAGATATTGAAACAGCTATTCAAACCTGCCCTTTAGGTCTTTTTGTTAGAATATCTTTCTCCATCTTTTTACCCTGAGGTGTTTTCTGGTTTTGATTTTTAGCTGTTTCTTGGATGCAGGAGGATGTTGAATTCTATTTTCAAATCCAAGGTGTTAGTTGCTGTCTTTTCACTGAGAAATTAAGACTATTAGTATTGAGAGTTATCAATGAGCAGTCTTTGTTTATTTCTGTTATTTTGTTTTTATGATGTAGGTTCCCCCTCTTGATTTTTTGGTTTGATATTATTTATTCCTTTGTTCTCTTGGTTGTGATTAAACTCTTCAAATTAGTTTTTTCTTCTATGAAGATAGATGCTAAAAAGAAATTCCACACTAGCTCAGAATTTGGTATAATAAAGGGTTATTTATTTAGGGATAGACTCGTTGATCACAGGTCTCTGCTTGAAGGGGAAACAGCAACGGGATCCCGCAGCCAGAAGAGAGAGCTACCATGAACTTTACATTGGCATTTATATTATAAGAGACCACGTCAAAGTGGGCAGGGAACTTAAAGGCTACTAGCTATAGGAATTCCAACAGCACTGTTAGCACTTTGTAGAGCTAGATTTTTAGATAGATACTGCTTAAATTTCCTTTCTTCATAGGAAGGTTTTCATTCTCTGTTGTAAGTTTTACTGGGTATCTTAGTTTGTGATGGCATTTGTGGTCTCTTAGACTTCATAGAACATCTAAAAGCCCTTGTAGCTTATAGCATGTCAACTGAGTAGTCAAGTGTTATTCTAATGGGTATGTCTTTTTATATTACTTGGTGTAGTATACCGTGTTAAATCAAAGTGCATTCATGTGTCTTGAACAGAAACTGTAAAGTGAGCAAAACTAGAAAAGATAACCCACAAAGCTAGCCACTGGCCTCTTGGAAGTAGAATTATAGCATTCTGTCTTTCATTGCTATACTTTTCTGTTTCAAAAATCTGAAAACTTGAGATAGCAAATTCAGGGAATTTTATATAAAATATATTACAGCTTTATTTTAGTATAGTTTGTTGATTACAGAATCTCCTACAAATGGTATCTGTGTTGGCAGAAATAATAATATTCGCTATAAGTCACTGCGCCTGTGCTCTGTGCTCCCCACTCTTTTGGTCCCTAAGGCCTTTCTGCTCTTTTTCATGAAAACCGATGCACATGCTGATGACAGAGCAAAAACAGTTCCAGTTTAATCTAGTTCCAACTGATCATGTTCTCAAGCAGGTATGACTTAATAATGACTTTTAATCACTTAAGTTGTCATTGTGTAATGAGATGAATATTCTGCCTTTGAGTTTCTTTGATAATCAGTTCTGCTTCAAAGAAATTCACAATATGATATTTTTTCTGCGAAGCATTCTTGCTATGCTCTAGTTAGAAAATTAGAAACAGTAATCAAATAATTATACAATTGTATGGAAAACATCAAAACTGTTGTCTGTTTCAAAATGTTAAGTGAGTATAATACAGGGAATTTTTTCACACTAGACTTTAAGGAAGAAGTGCCATAGTTGCTCTTGAGAAAGAACTAGGAAGTCAAGAAAAGAAATTTGAGATCAAAACAGGTGAAGGCATAAAGGATAAATATCTGAAAGTTCTGGAGAGTGGAGTGGGTCACAGAAAACTGAAATCTGATTCTGACTATGGTTTGAAAAGTTACTAAGGAATGCTGAAGGTATTTGTGCTACAGATGACAGGTTAGGCATCTTGGAGCTGATTAACTGCATGAAGAAATTTGAAAGCTAAATTCTCATTGCTAAGGGAGTTGTGCCTATTGAAATAAAGCTTTGTAAGGTTTCTGAGGATGAAGCACCAACAACACAGTGGAAGCTACCCCAAGTTTCCACATGACCATTGTTTAATTCTTAAGTATGACAGCTTAATTAAATCAATTAAGACTCTAAAAAGGCAAATATTCTTCAATAAAGTTTGGTAAAACACCAAGAAAAAGATGGCCACTTAGTGTAGGTTAAATGGTAAGGGATAAAAGATGCAACATTACAGTAATCATATTTTTAGGGGCTTATAGCTAATTTTGTCATTGCTCAGACAGTAATAGGAAATGCTGAGGTTATTAGTAAAGCACTCCTTCAGGTGTGTCAGCAGGAGCATTTTAGAGATAATTAACTTAGGGAGTGTCTTAATTACTGATCTATTGCAGTTAAGAGACATCACACCTAAGGGGGATTACAAAAGAGAGTATTAATTGTGAGCTTGCTACAGTTTCTGAGGGTTAGTCCATGACCTTCATCTTGGGGACTGTGGTGGCACCAGGAAAACATTGCACTGAAACAGTTGCTAAGAGCTTACATCCTTACCCCCACTTGGGGTGTAGGGGTATAGAAGAGGGTGAAATTGGGCTTGGGGTGGACTCTTACAACCTCAGTGCCCATCCCCAGTGATTCAACTTTTACCAAAAAAACAAAACAAAACAAAACCCATACCACCTAATCCTTCCAAAACAGTTTACCAACTGAGAACCAAGCTATCATAAATACATGAGACTATGGTTGCTATTCTCATTAAAACTATCACAGGGGCTTGCCGTCAATTTTTGTTCAGGGACTGAATAATCAGGGGGAAGTGAGAACACCTAAGTATCTGATTGTTACTTTCTCTCTTCCGTGATCCCCATTGACGTATCCCTTAATGCCGAAGTTGAGAGACCCTCTTACCTCCATTACCTTACCTGTCAATTTGGATTACATATTTAAATATTGAGTAAAAGTAAACCCTTCTTTCTTCCCTTCCTTCCTTTCTCCTACCTTTTCTCCAGATGTAGTTGCTTTTAATCTATTTTGTCATAGTAGTGAGAAAAACAGATAACCAAGTGTAAAGATCCTGTTCTGCGTTAGATGATGGATTAGACTGTGGATCAGGGCAATTTTTGGACCCACACGAACACTGTTCCACTCTCCATACCAGCCATATGTCTGCTTTGCTTTCTTGTCTTTCTTGTAGTAGATTCATCACTGAAGTAGAATTTTATGTTATCTTCGAGCACTGTTCCTTTCATGAACTGCTTGATTAACAGTTTTGCATAAGTGGCCCTGCTTTTGACCTACTTTGGCTTTCAAGCAGCCTGACTCACCAGGCTTAATCACTTCCAGCCTTTAATTTAACGTGAGAGATGTGTGACCCTTCCTTCATTTGAGGATGTAAAAGCCACTATATGATGATTTATGGCTAAATTTCAACACGTGTGACTCAGGAAGCAGGATTATCTGCAGAGATGCAAAGAGATTGTAAAGGACTCAGTAGGCTGAGTTGGCAGAGCATAGACATCATTTGTCCATAGAGATTTTGTAGGTATTATTCACACATGCTTCCTCAAAGAAATCTTAACAGAATGTCCTAGGCCCCTATCATAGGTATGATAATAAATGCCACCTTGTAAATGTTGTGATAACTATCAAATGTTCAGATAATAACCAAAATATGATGAAGATAAATGAAATGAGCTCATGCTGTTGCAAAACTATGGTATTAACAGCAAATTTTGAGGCAGAATTGCCACAGAGCTTTAATTTATTAAACAGAATACATAGCGTGTGAAACACAATGGCAGGAATTATAATTAAACAGAATATAACTGGGCATTCTCAGCTATCCCTGAATTACATCTTAAGAAACATAAGGGCCTTATACTCCCTATTCTTTTTCTAAAATGATAATAAATTTTCATATTCTATAATGTAGGCATGGGATCTCTAATTGAACATCACACTGGAAACTGTACACTAACACTTTGAAAGGCATCTGGGTCCATGAACTAACTTGTAAATGCATAGATGCTTCTTCCTACTTCTGCACTTTTAAATAAAAACCACCAAAATATGAAGACATTTAAGCACTGTTTATCCTAGTCATTTCAGTGATATACAGATAACTACAATCAATGCTACTCAACTTGTCATAGTCCAATAGCTGAATGCCATTGGGACCACACTGAATGTTGTTAGAGAAGCTAACTTTAAGATATATCATTCAAATATTTCATTTTTCTGAAAAATACTAGTTGTATACAATTTAAGGCGGGAATAAGTGTTTTTATCTGACACTGACACATAATTTAAGGTTTCATGATATGAACAGTGTGATAGAGGGGAATGAACAGCAGCTCACATAGTAGTGACCATGAAGCTGATAAAAAAGAAATGCCTTAGCTATGCTGGCTCATTTTTTCCTCCTTTATTGCATTCTGAGCAATAATATATATATTCAAGGTGAGTCTTCTCTGCTGTGGGACAATGGTTTTGTACCCTGTCACTTATATTGTATTGTTTTAGTTAAATGCTGCTTGGCCAGTAGCCAGGCAGTAAGCATAGGTGGGGCAACCAGAATGAAGAATTCTTTGAAGAGGAAAGTCTCAATCTGTTGTCATCACCCAGACACAGAGGAAGCAAGATGAGAATGTCTCACTGATAAAGGTATCAAGCCACAAGGCTAACACAGACAAGAATTATGGCCTAACTTAAAATGTAACAAAGTTAATAAGAAACACTCGCTAATAGGACAACCAATTAATGATTAACATATGAGCACAGGAGACCACTTCCTATGTATAACCCCTGTAGCACAGACAATAGGGGCAACATTGTATAAATGGGACCTCCTAAAACTGAGAAGCTTCTATAAAGCAAAGGACACTATCATTAAGACAAAAAAGCCACCTACTGATTGGGAGAAGATCTTCACCAACCCCACAACAGACAAAGGTCTGATCTCCAAAATACATAAAGAACTCAAGAAACTAGACTTTAAAATTCTAATTAACCCAAAGAAAGGAGGGAATCTTAACCGAGAAAAAGTCACATCTTTTAACAATCTCTGTATCCTGGCTGTGAACAAACACTACAAGATGAAAAAAATCATTGTGGTCCAGTATTTAGAAAAGCAGTATGTAGAACAACAGAGTTCTGCTTCATGTGTATCTAATAGTGTCCACAGTGGTTTCCCAATGCCTGGGATTATTTTTCTTGTTCATGAATATGTAATTGGGATAGATATATACACAATCTGTCAAACTCTTCAGAATGGTTTTCAGACCCATGTAGTAAGGATTATTACTATACAAGTAAAGACCTAATGAAACCAGCTAGAATTAGTTCTACCTAGAAATTAGCAAGTCAATATCAATACTTCATTATTACAGGGATTCCTAGAGGAAAGTTTTGCATGGACTGAAACTCATCATGCTTAACATTTTACAGCTACAACTGACTACTTTATATATCAACAGAAGAGATTAACACTATATTCCAAATACAACTGCTTTTCCAAGAAGAATTAATCATGTACTTGCTGTCAGGTTGATCACATTAAATCATTTCAGTTATGCAAAGTGAGACATTCTAGTTTTAATGATAGGTGGATACTCTTTGGATGTATGTCCTGTACAAAATGTTTCTGCCCAAACTACCATTTCTATATTCACAAATGACTTATCCTAACATCATATCCCACACCATTGCTTATGGTCAAGGACTTTCCTTCACAAGTCTATAGCAATAGCCCATGCTCTAGAAATTTGCCATCTTACTATGTACACCTGTCACACACACATATACACACATGTATGTATGTGTGTGTATGTGTCTATGTGTGTCTGTATAAACATATATATATATATATATAAGAAAATGCAAAATAACAAGGAAAAAAAGCATATTCACTTGTTTCTTGTATATTTTATGTGGCACAAGTATATATATACAAAGACACAAATGATAGGAAAACATGTATACATTATTATTAAATTTGATGAGGAGGGTACTATCTTACAGATATAGAAAAAATGAATTTAATTTAGCTTTATGTGAATTTAGAAGAATTAAAAAAAATTCTGTCATGTTAAACCATTTCCTTGTTTCTCTGTCTTCCTAGACAATTACATTCTTTTCTTTTGAAAACAAGGTTATCACTTATATAAGGTTCTTGAATTGTGCTTCAAAGGAGATGAGTTCAGAGGTTACCCTTATAGAGTTTGGGGGGGAAAGTATCAATAGAAATTTGGAAATTTTGGAGGCCCAAAAATTTAAGCCTAATTCCACCTTGTCTAAGGTCAGAGTTTCAGCTTGCTCAAAGTTGTTGAAAACACGTGTGGCCGCACACCCTGACCTAAGGTGTGGTTGCTTTGTGTTTTGGACATTAAGATGGCCCATACAGGTAAGTCCACAAGCATACTTTTGTTCCTTCTTGTAGTAATATGGGCAGCGGGGCTGCATCCCCAGCACCCCGGCTGCCTGGCTAGCTTATGCCCGAAATAACAACACACAAACTGTATTCATTTAATCACTGCTTGGCCCATTTCTATCTAGCCTCTTCTAGGCTAATTCTCACATATTAATTTAGCCCATTTCTAATCATCTGTGTAGCGCCGCTAGGTGCGCTTACCGGGAAGATTCTAGCCTATGTCCATCCTGGGTCAGAGCTTCATCGTGTGTTTCTGCCTGGGAGCTGGGAGCATGGCGTCTCTCTGAGGCATCTTCTCCTGAGAGGAGAGCTGTGGAGTCTGAGCTCACTTCCTCTTCCTCCCAGCGTTCTGTTCTGTTTACTCCTCCCACCTATCTTCTAACCAATGAGAACCAAGCAGTTTCTTTTTATTTAACCAATGACCTTCCTCCATCACCTTTTCAATTGAGAGGTTTGACCTAGGGAGCAGCTACCATCAGGATACTTGGTCTAAGGTGGGTTCACTGCCTAAACCATAGAATGCTTTTCTCAAGAGTTAATGGCTTGATGTTCCAAAGTATTGAAGCAAGTAACTGTTTGAGCTGTCCTTTGTATCATGTTAAAGCCGTCTTTTGCCTTTTCCCCCTGTTGCACTGGGGAATATAAGTACGTGGAAAATTAAGTGTGGGCAGATTTCAGTGTTCACTGGAACTCCCTCATGGTCCTATCCTATCTTTCTGTTTTATTATTTTCACTTGCATCTTCATTCTCATTTTCATGCCCCTACCCTAGTAAGTGGTACACTTGCCGAAGTTGGTCTCTGAGAGAGAATTACTTTCTTGTTTCTTGTGATATTTTAAATGCTAAAGTGCCAAATTTGCAGTTGCTTATGCTGGTTTAAAGAGAGAAATAGTTCTAGAAGAAAATACATCAGTGACTCCACTAAACTGGAAGTTAAGATAACATCTAGCTACTTTGGGGATCTCCTAAGTTTTTAATTAACAGACATAGAGAATTACTGTGATTGCTGGGACCACTGATCCCAAGTGGTCTACCACAAAAGAATAAGACTACTACTCTACATGGCTTAAGGAAAATATCCATGGAATGTAAGCACTTCTCTAGAGTATTTATTATTATTATTATTATTATTATTATTATTATTATTATTATTATTATTATTATTATATTTACAACCTGACCACAACTACACCTCCCTCTTCTCATTCCCTCTCTCCCATTTCCTCCCCCGACCTCTCCTTTACTCCCTCTCCAATCAATCCCTACTCCACCTTCATTCAGAAAGGGGCATGCCTCCCGTGGGTTCCAACAAAGCATTGCATATCCAATTGAGTTAGGACTAAGTTTCTCCCCTTGTTTTAAGCCTGGGCAAGGCAGCCATAGTTAGAACAAGTTCCCCAAATCTAGCCAAAGCATTAGGGACAAGTTCCCCAAATCCAGCCAAAGCATTAGGGACAGGCCTCACTCCCACTGCCCAGAGTCCCACAAGATCAAGTCATACAACCTTCAAACATATGCAGAGGGCCTAGACTGGTCTCAAAGAGGTTTCCTAGCCCTCAGTCTATAGTCTATGAGCTCTAGTGAGTAGCCCAATGGTTTCTGTGGACTCCCTTGTAAAGACTCAAGGCTTTATACAATTTTTCCTCCCTCTCCTCAATATGATTCCTAAGGCTCCACCCAGCGCTTGCATCTGTTTCCATCAGTTACTGGACAAAGGTTCTGCTAATGACAATTGGAGTAGTTACCAATCTGATTACAGGACACGGCCTGTTCAGGCTACTTATCCATTATTGCTAAGAGCCTTAGCTAGGGTCATCCTTGCAGATTTTTGTGAGTTTCCCTTCTATCTGACCCTGAAGTCAAGTCATCTCTTTCATTATTCTCCCCCTCCACACACTCCCCAAATCATCATGTTCCAATCCCCAGCCACCCCAGTCTAGGCAAATACAACACAGTGTGTCCTCACTCATAAGTGGATATTAGCTGTACAGAATAACCATTCTACAATTCATAGCTCCAGAGAAACTAGATCACAGGAAAATCCAAAAGGGATACATGGATTTCCCTTGGAAGAAGAAATAGAAGAGACCTACTGTAGAGCATACATTAGTACTACCATGTGCTATAATTTAAACAAATGGAAGATTGCAAATATGAAAGGAAAGAACCACCCTAAAAGTTTGTCCTCTCACTACCACATGTGTGCAAGGCATGTTTGAACCCACATATCCATACGTAGGTCATTAATACAGATAATAAGGATAATGATATAAAACTTTTAGAAAAGAATTATTTGGATAACTACAATCAGCAGACAGAAGTCTATAAAGTACAATCACATAAAGATTTCATTAGTCTAGAAATGCATAGATGTAAAAATCAAAACCACACTTTGCTTTGTCAGCTCTTTCAAATATCAATAGGAAGGTTAGTAACTATTTTTTCTTATCACAAAAATTATGAATATTAAGAGCTGCAACCCAACTTTGGCAAACATAAAATGCTATATAATTTCTTAATCAGTTAAACAAACACCTTTAAGATATTTAGGCATTGTGCCAAAGACTTCAAATAGCATTAAGATTGTCCCAAAGTGTTGTCTTTATTTGTTTTAGTCCCATAAATGATCTCTGTAGCAGGCTGGCACTTTGTTCTAACCTTTCTAAATATTTTTGTGGTAACAGGCATATTTTTGACAGAGAAAACAATCACTTACATATGTAAGTTATAAGATTAGATTAATATTTTCAACTCCTTCTCTAAAATATTCCTGGACTTCTGAACCTAGCATATGTCTTACCTTCTGTAATTTACAATTTTCAGCTTAATCACTTTAGCAACATACCACAAAGCAAGGGACTGTTGGGTTTTGTTTCACAGAATTATAAAAGAGCTATTGAATTAATTATATGGTTTAAAATTTCAAAATATTATTCAAGATAATCTAGTTAATAAAGACTTACAGTAAAATTTGTGAAAAATTTTCAATTTGTTTATAAAAATTGGCAATAAAATTTGCTAAGTTTTGTACTCTGATCTTAAGTTTGTTCATAATTTGCTTTCTGACTCACTTTCCTTGACATCCTCAAAAAGATCTTAAATTTAGCTAAACTGATATGAGATTTCCATAGTAAAATCAGCTTTGTTATTCTTGCATCCTATTTCTATTCCACCCACTCCCTCTCATGCTTGTTTGTGCATGCACATTAGCAAACACACGTAAAACCAGAAAATAATCTTCTTGGAAAAATAAAGATTCCTAAGATGGATATTCTTTTTAATTAGAGCTATATTGTCATCTCCAATGTGTAATACAATCTTGGAAATCAACAAAATATTATTGGCTGAGAAGTATTATATATATTTGAGTTTAACTTTCAGCTCTTTGTCAATGGCAGGAGACTAGATACGTTTCCAAAATATTTTAGGAATATTTTCATTATTTTTTCACAATTCCATGCAAACATATTGTGAATGAGTACATACAATACAAATGTCACCTCTTACAAGCCCTGGATACCCCTATCTATTCTAATATATCTCCCCTATTATCAAACCTTTTCATTTTTTTCTTCTAAGTTTTTAACACACTGAATATAAATGTCCACATATGAGTGGATACAGGTTGGGACCATCTGCCACTAGAGTGTAGAGTCCAGGCAACCTAACAGTGACCTACACTCAAAGAAGAATGGCTTATCATGCTACAGAAGCCGTCAATTGCCAATACATTCCTTAATTGTGGGATGAAGCCACATGAATCCCTAAATTATCCTTCCTGAAATGCTGACATTCTTTACTTTTGGCTTCTGCATATATAACTCCAGCACCTTTGAGAACATGAGTTCAATAGTCATGTAATATCTAAAAGGCAGAATTTCAGAAAATTCCTGCTACTCTCTGGCTCTGACAGCCCTTACATACTTCCTTCAACAATGTTCCCTAGTATTGATTGGGGAGGGTCATATAAATGTCCCATTTAGGGATGAGCATTCAAAAGTTACTTATTTTAGCATTTAGGCCAGTTATGGGTATCTGCATTGAATTTCCAAACTTCTTAGAATTTCCTAATTAAAATAAGGATATGTGTGATTTCCTCTATTGATCTTTATAATCATCAGCTATCTAGGTTTCTAACTAATGAACACTAAAAGCAGATTTCTAAAAGTAAAGGAAAATTACTTCACAATTTAAAATCCTTTTGAAGCCTTACCCTTTATATAAGTGTTAAGGGATTCAGTGTAATTACATATGGCTTCTATGCTTTTATTTTCCCCCTTTCCACTTTATGGTTAAAACCTCCCATGCTCTTTGTGTAATAACCGTCAGAAACATCAATAGCTTGCATACCAATCATAACACAACGAATGATGTGTCATATCCTCATTTGTGATTCTGAAAAATGAGAAGTAAAAACACAGCACAGAGAAGAGTAAAGCAAAATGAACGAGCAAGATTCCACAGTCGTTATCTCTCAGCAGAAAAATCGGTGTGAATAACTATACCAGTGCAAAATAACTCAGATGGGAGATCGCAGTGCCTGGTTTACACGACAATAAGAAAACTTACTGAAAATGGGGTGGACAATTTCTATTTCCACGCAACCTTTCCTAACAAGAGGAGGCAAATAAAGGGAGAAAAGTTACTGTAGAATTTTGCTGTAGTCTCCAATGTCAGGCCAGACACAACACAACTCAACATTAGAAAAAGCCCACTAGCCTATAGCCTCAGGTTAAAATCTATAATAGGATACTAGATCTACATGTATCAAATGAGAACTCAGTGGGCCTCTGAGACAAATTTGACTGACATTACTGTAGGCTAACATTGGCTGTGGATTCCAAATAATCTACAGTGCCAGGCAGTCTTCAGGAGTTATGGACTTCAGACACACTCTGAGCTGAGGTAGAGTCTCATCTATGGCCTATGAGTATGTCCAAGAACTGCAGTAGTCCCGGGAAGCTGCTGACTCCAGCCCAGTGCTGCATTGGCCTTGTTGGTTTTAGATGTAAATGATTACTGGAGAACTGAATTATCCTGCAATGAGGGACCACACTCAACCATCTGCCCAGAACCTCTGAACGAACACACTGAAAAATGAAACAACAGCAAAGAGAAAAAAAAAAGACAGAAAAAAATGGAAAAAAGAAAGGAAACATTCCTGGAGGAAAACACACACTCACATACTCAAAAGTTTGGAGTAAGTACCTTCTTTAAGATGCAGACCTGAGCACAGAGACATAAGACTTAAGATCATAGAGAGAAATAGCCATTACAAGACTAATGACATAGACTACATATTGACTAAACAGAGCAGTGAAATTAAAATTAATAATAATAATGAAGAAACAATCCATTCTTAGAGTAAAAAAACAATAAAGAAAATGAAAAATATTATAATGAAATGCATTAGAAGCTGGCCAGATAACACATAAAAATCCATCTGTAGGTGTAAAGGAAGGTTTTTTGAAAATACAAAGCAACAAAATGAAATCTGAGGATGCTTTAGTAATATATGGAACTGCATCATCATCTTCATGGGGAAGTACAAAATGACAAAAAGTAAAGTGTTAATTCAAAGTAATTACAGAGAAAAGATTCCTAACCTGTTTAAAAATATAATAGGGCACATCTTGAAAAGTTTCAAATCAGATTCAATTCAAAAAATTACCTTAAGATACAAAACCAGACGGCTAAAGGTCAGAGAAAAGGAGACATAATTTTAAACACATCATACAGTACACAGTACAGAACCTCTCTCTCTGTCTCCCTCTCTCTTCTCTCTGTTTCTGTCTCTGTGTGTGTGTGCATATGTGTCTACCACGAGTTGAAGTGTTTTCAAATGGACACTGCTACACATTTATATAGAATCTGCATTAATAATATGAGAGCTCCAAAGCAGACACATGAAAGAAACAGTTGCCAAAGAATCAAGCCAAAGAGAAATTGGGGACAAGAGTGAGAATATAACTTGCTGCAAGAATGAAAAAACAAGATCTGGCCTAAAGCAGAAGTGGTAAGTTCATGTCTGGATAGGCCATCTTGTGAAGAGGAAGATGGCAGAAAGGTAAATCACATTAACAGGCTACTTGTACTGGGTATCAGATTATAGGCTGGTGTAGAGCCAGTTGTCATCCCAGTGCCAGGTGTCTATTATTATTTTGAGTCCAGATGAATGAATCAAATCCTTTTCATGGTCTGATGTCTATTAACTAAGTCTTGTTTTCCCTGAAATAATTTAATATGCTCATATGCCTCTGCAGTCGCAACTCACCCTGATAAATTTATAGGGTGGTACCTTTCCTACTCCCAGAAATAAGTCATTTTTCAATCTAACACACAGGTAGTGTTTGATAGATGGTGGTGCTTGTGGGTTCACCTTGATGGTTCACTAATTCTCCATCCTCAAAATGTTCATAGCAGTATTATTTGTAATAGCCAGAACCTGGAAACAACCTAGATGCCCTTCAATGGAAGAATGGATGAAGAAAGTGTGGAATATATACACATTAGAGTACTACGCTGCAGTAAAAAACAATGACTTCTCGAATTTTGGATGCAAATGGATAGAAATAGAAAACACTATCCTGAGTGAGGTAAGCCAGACCCAAAAAGATGAACATGGGATATATTCACTCATAATTGGTTTCTAGCCATAAATAAGGGTCACGGAGTCTACAATTGGTGAACCTAAAGAAGCTAAGTAAGAAGGTGAACCCAAGGAAAAACATATAGTTATCCTCTTAGCTATGGGAAGTAGACATAATTGCCGGGGAGAAAATTGGGATCTTGGGGGTGGGGTGGGATGGGGGTAAGGGGAGATGGGGAGAGAAAAGGGAGAAGGGGAGGATGAGGGGAACTTGGGGAAAAAGGATGATTGGGATAAAGGAAGGTTGGATAGTGGAGCACGGAAGCACAATTCTTAGTTAAGGGAGCCACCTTAGGGTTGGCAAGAGACTTGAACCTAGAGTGGCTCCCAGGAGCCCAAGGCAATGTCCCAGTTAGTTCCTTGGGCAGCTGAGGATAGGGAACCTGAAATGACCCTATCCTATGGCAATACTGACGAATATCTTTCATATCACCATAGAACCTTCATCTGGTGATGGATGGAGATAGAGACAGAGACCCACACTGGAGCACTGGACTGAGCTCCCAAGGTCCCAATGAGGAGCAGAAGGAGGGAGAAGATGAGCACAGAAGTTGGGACCACGAGGGGTGCACCCACCCACTGAGACAGTGGAGCTGATCTATTGGGAGCTCACCAAGGCCAGCTGGACTGTGACTGAAAAAGCATGGGATAAAACCATACTCTTTGAACATGGAGAACAATGAGGGCTGATGAGAAGCCAAGGACAATGGCACAGGGTTTTGATCCTACTTAATGTGCTGGCTTTGTGGGAGCCTAGCCAGTTTGGATGTTCACCTTCCTAGACATGGACGTAGTGGGGAGGACCTAGGACTTACCACAGGGCAGGGAACCCTGACTGCTCTTTGGACTGGAGAGGGAGGGGGAGAAGAGTGGTGGGAGGGGCAGGAGGGTGGGAGGTGGGGGAGAAGGGTGGGAGGAGGGGGAGGGAAATGGGAGGCTGGGAGGAAGTGAAAACTTGTTTTTTTTTTCTCCTTTTCTCAATAAAAAAAGTGTAAAAAAAAAATGATGTCAAAAGCTGATTGTTAAGTAGGGTCTCTCAAGACAAAGTAGAGCCTGAAACACAAACACTGTTTTATACAATACAGAATATTTAGGGTAAATTGTAGTGCAGTCAGGTCTGACCAGTCCTCTGGAGTTACTGGAACATTACGATTAAATGAGATTTAAGACAACTAATATTCTTCAAGGAAAGAAGATAAGGGTAAAGACCCATGTTGTGATTTGACCACACGAAAATAAAGACACAAGCTAGTCACCTGGAAGATGATTTTGACATGATAGATATGTATACTTTATTTGTTATTTTGATTTTTCATTTAATTTTATTGTGAATGCGTGTTTTGCTTGCATATATGTCTGTGTTCCCGTTGCATGTAGTGCCTTCCAGTGCCAAAAGAGGGTACCAGATCCTTGGGATGGGAATTATTCAGTTGTGACCTGACACAAGGAAACTGAACCCAGGTTCTCTGGAAAAATAGCTGATGCTCTTAATCCACCAACAATCTCTCCAGTGCCTTTTAAAATTATTTTTCTTGAGAAGCCCACTCTATGGTCCTCTGTAGTATCTGTAGGAACAGCACAAACTCTATGGTCCTTTGTCCGATCAGTAGGAGCAACACAAACTCAATTTCACCAGCCAGAAAATGTTCTGTCTTCACTATTAATATTCTATATCAAATACATAACATGCTGAAAATTAAAGCAAGTAATTTGTAACTAATTGATTATGTGGATTTTAACATATGGCATTTATTTGAGAGACAACCTGTTTTAAAAGGTGATATTGTAAAATTAATGTTAGAGATAATAAATACTTCAAAGACACCATAAACTACACACACACAAATTGTATGCGCCTTTGGCTACACTCTTTCAAAGCTTGGCTTTGCATCCAAATTCAGGTAACTAGACAGACCTGTGAGAACTATTAAAGATGACCTAGTCTTTATGATTTGCTACTTAAGAGCTTGTTACTCATTGGCTCTTGGGTGGTCTCTATCAGATGCACCTGCAAACATTGAAATCAGTCTCTTGACCACACTCCAATAGATTTATTTTCCCACTCTTTTCCTGCTCAAAAAGTTTTGAATCCTTTAAAATGCTTATATGAAGCATATATATTGCTCATACATCAAGCAGACAGAAAGGAACAAATGATTAGTTATGTTTATCTACTTAGTGAACTAAAGATTATTTAGTGAAATGCTTGTCTCTGTATTTCTTTTTCTGTCCTCGCTACTATCTCACATTTCCCACATACAGACTGTATGTAAGGGAAGACAAGTTCTGAAATCACATGTTCCCCATCCATAGCCAACCCTACGTGTGTGTGTGTGTGTGTGTGTGTATAACTGAAATAGTACATGTAAAATATTCAGAAAAAAACTACCCAGTACTTAAATGCATATTTTTTCATTATTTTTCTTTAAATAATGTAACATGGCAACTATTCGCATAGTATTTACTTGTGCTATGCATTATATTTAGTTTGGAGATGACTTAGAGCATAGGAGAAAGTATGCATAATTTATCCATAAACAGTCATTCCTTTGCATTCTTGAATATTGCAAGGGTGTAAAAACAACTCCAGTGATTAAACTTTTAATTAAAGAATGACAAAGTGTTTGAATGCACCATATTACAAATTTTGTATACTTTAAATACCTGTGGATTGCTTATAATACTTAATACAAAAATAAAAACATTAACAAAAGTTTCATTGTTTTAGGAATGCTTATCAGATGAAATTCTCTATATGTTCAGCACTGGTGAAATGTTTTCCAGGGTATTGGGTCCAAATGTGGATAAATTCACACATGTAATTCTGTAGACATAGATACATCTGTGCTCACCATTTACACAATGATTTGAACAGTCCCAAACGCGGCTGCCTCAAGGAAGGAAGGTCTTCTATGATCAGTCCTGGGAGGGTGTGGACGGGTATGTGTATTCATTGAAGCTCTCAATGAACGGTGTTGAGCTCTCACTTTGACTTTGTACTGAGTATGTTTTCATTCTTAAGACACTTTTGTTATCGTTTACCTTGCAGATGTTAAGTATTGACACTTAGTTTTAAAAAATTAGAAACAAACTCAATCTAATACTAGCTCTTGCAAGCTTATTTAATCACTCCAATTAAATTATTAAATTGCTTAACCTCTCTGAGCATTTTATCTTCCATGAGAAAATTCTTTTAATAGGTAGAATAAATATGATTTAATGTTTTAATATTAGGGAATGAAATGTATCATTTAATCCTGTATGGAATTTGTAATTAAATTTAATATAATTTAATTATGTCTCACATCTGCTCAAAATCTCATGAGTAAAACAGGAAACTATTATGACTCTTATTTTTAATTTTCAACAAATAAGTAATTTTCTATTAAGGATTTACCTATATAAGTATTTTCTTAACTACTCTTAGCTTGATAGAACACAATAATACTACTATTTTTAAATAATATTTTAAATTTGCTGTTAAATTTTATTGTTCAAAATGTATATAATGTCAAATAGCCATTTGTTTACCTCAGAAATCAAATATCAGAGAGGAATAAATCATCAATGTAGATCTTTGTCTCAATAAAAGTAAGAAATTAGCTGTGAGGCACAGAATATATACATAGTGTAAGCAGCAGATTAAATGTAAGCTGTACAGGTGTAAGGCAAAAACAGATAAAGGATTTAAACATAAACATATCAGCAAGAGGTGGAAAATTATATATCTCCAAAGATAAGTGTACAACTTGAAGAACAAAATGAACCCCTTTATTTATCACAGCAAGAGAAATATCACTTAGGGACAGCAGAGTCCCTATATTCCCTACATCTGTGAAGCAAAGTGATGGTCTTGAAAAATCACATAGAATCAAGAGAGATTGCAGGAAGCAGCTCTCCTAAATGACTAGATAAACGGATCCTGCCAAGCTTCTACCAACTCTACCCCCATTCACCATAGGTAGGAAGAAATCACAAACCTAATGTTAAAATATCACAGAAATTGAGAACAGAGAGAGAGCATGCTAAAGAACTTTTGGTGTCTTCAAAGATTCATTTAATTTAAATATAAGTGCTCTTGCTAACGATAAGGTTGTTATGGGGAAAATTTAGATTTTACAAAGTAATGCAGCACTAGGAAACCAAAACACAAACCTGACATCAATTACATTCTATTTAGTCATTTATTTTAAGCACAATGAAAAATACTTTCTCTAAGTCTAGAAAATAAAGGGAAGAACAATCTTGGTGAAACTATAGGAAAACCAGAGTAAGCACACTTACATTTAACCTTAGCAGCAACTTAGTATCCATAACCCTTCCTATTAATAAAGCACTCTCAGAACTCCGTGTCTTACTCTTAAAAATTCAAGACATTGAATTTAATTGTGTCCTCATCTTAGGTCAATATTGTATCTTAACAGTGGACACTTTTATGCATTATTGAGGCCTAGAATAGTGTCTAGTACAAGCTATGAGCTCAATAAATATTTATAATCATTCATATATCTCATGAAATGATGGTTTATAAAAGAAATGAAAATCACTGTCTGTATTTTTCTTGTACCTAGTTCAGTCTAAAAATCCGGACGCTATAGTACTTAAAACAAGAGTAATCAAAGGGATTCCTATTCAGTGTTCATTGTCTACTGGGAATATGTCACCAAGCAGCATCATTGATCAGTCTTAGCTATAAAGGACACCCAGTTAAATATTTATGGAATTTGAAGAGAATAATTTTAAGATATTTTACCAAAAACAATTCAATAGGAGAACTGATAGATAATTATTGACAAAGTTCTTTAATTAATAACTATAATGATTTTTCTCATCCTAAAGTCTGATGAGAAGAATATTCTGAAATGGTAAGCAAGCCTCAAGGGGTAATAATCTTCCAAAAACAGAAGCTACAGTATTAAAATCAGGAGTTGAATAAACAAAAATGTCCTATTCTACCATTGAGTCATAAGTAGAATATTCACTTCTAAGAAGTGGGTACAATATGAGTACAGATCAGAGGACATCACCAACTCCACCTCCTTGATGCTGACTGTGACTGACACGGTAGTAATTACATCTATGGCTAACTTCCTACTAGACACGATGGAGCATTCATCCATCAGAGGACTCTGAATGCATTGTCTAGGCAAAAGAAATGACACAGTTATAGAAAATGAAAAGAAGTATTCCCCAGTGTCAACAGGAAGACAGAGACTTGTAAATGGCTGTGGAGCACTTTTTACACGTTCAGGGAATTGTCATAAATGACAAGTGACTCCCATTGGCCCTCTATTGACAGCTTCAACAGGCCTGCAAACTGCTGTTAGCAGGGACTAACACTGATCCAAGCCTGCCGCATGCTGAAACAAAAGCAATCACAGGTAAAACTGCCCAATATGTCTTTCCATAATAGGGCATAATTTACTGCTCCCAGTATACACAAGCAAACAGGGAAACCGCACATACACCAATTTTTGTTTCATTCTCAGAGCCGTTCTTTAATTATAAAAATTGGGGGTGAAATATTTTAAGGATTTGTTTCATTTTTCAAGAAATTCTATTATCAGACTTAATTTCAAGGACAGTAATTGAGATTTTTCTAATAAAATTTCTAAAACTGACTTGGGTGATGAAGAAACTGCTAATAAATAGTATGACCCACCTGCCCACTATGAGTTCCATAATTTAGTGCACTCTTCCTGGCTTTTATGCTTATGTGGACACTGGGTATATGATATAAATATTAAAGATACAATATCCATGCCATAACATTTTACAGTAAACATTTTAAAACATTATAACAGATTTAAACTTATAAAAATAAGTTTATTTTCATACCAAGTGATATTTAATGAGTATTCACTCCCTAGGACAAGAAATGATCTGGTTGGTCTTTATACATTAGCTCGATTGTTGGCACAATGAGAGGACTGACAAGTACAGTCTGAAGATATTAAAATGTGTATGACAGAACTGTGCTGTCACCATTTGGTCCACTTTAGGCCTCAACCATCCAATTGTAATAACTGGTTTACTGAAAATATCATTCTGACTTGAAAAGAAGAGAAAATCATATTCCAATATTAACTGATGCATGCCGTGTCAAATATTCCTCTCCATAGCTATATGGGTTGGTAAAAATTAAATTAAAACAGATATTTGTTGATGAAGATAGTACAATAAGTATATGGGAAATCGAGTTGCAGTTTTAAAAAATAAAAAAAAGAAAACAGAGCTTGGCTTGGAGAGATGGCTCAATAGTTAAGAACACATCTTTGCTCTACCTTAAGATCTGAGTTCAATTCTCAGCACCCATATCAGGTAGCTTACAACCAACTGCCTGTAACCCCAGCCCAAGAGGAATCTCATATCTCTGACCTCTGTGGGTAACTTCCTTAATGGTCACATATCTCCCCCCCCACACAAAAAATAATAAAAATAATTCTTCAAAAAATTAAGGAAATAGAACTGGAAGTAACAATAATAATCACAAGCTTGTGCAGGAATTGCTGCAGGAAGGGGAAATAAACAGTACAGAAGAAGGCTTGATGTGGGAGTCCCTTCTCTGTGTTGCTTGTATTGGTTAATGAATAAAGAAACTGCCTTGGGCAGAACTTAGGTAGGAGAAGAAGACAGAACTGAATTCTGGGAGGAAGACAGCAGAGTCAGAGAGAGGCCATAGATCCGCCAGAGGCAGACGCTGGGAATTTTACCCAGTAAGCCACTGCCACATAGCAATACACAGATTAAGTAAATGGGTTAAATGAAGACGTAAAAATTAGCCAATAAGAAACTAGAGCTAATGGGCCAAGCCGGGATTTAATTAATACAGTTTCTGTGTAGTTATTTTGGGGTTAAGCTAGTCGGGTGGCCAGGACGAACAAGCCGGCCCTCTTTGCAACAGAGGCTGATTTCAAATACAGCACAGACAATGGAATATTTGTGTCTAAACAGTAAGTCAGGACAGTGGTGGGGAAATACTACGAGAAATTAATTAAATCAAATAAATACCATGGCTCCTGCTAAAATGATACACAAGATCCTGCTGAGGTCAGACCATGGTGACTAATCGCCACCTAGACAAAAGATTTTGATCAGCAGCTGATGTTGAGGATGGGGGCTTTCACTAAACTGAACAGCAGATTCTTTTTATATTTAGATAACGTATACCCAGAAAACAAGGACACTGAGATACAAGCTTGGGGTCTGAAGATGGCTGATGAAGGTCTGTTCTATGGGGCAGCTCCCATTCAGAGTATCTGCCCTTGGAAACTAATCCGTACATAAAAGAGCTTGGGAACAGAAAAATTATACATAATTTTATCATTCATCATTCTCCATAAAAACATATGAAATGTTGCCTCTCATGTATAGTGGAAGAAAAGTGCTCATTGTGTTATAATTACTGGTCCTTCCTGGGTAGTGCAAATACTCATGGTGAATGGAAAACTTTTGAGATTGGCTTTTTGTAAAAAGTATTGTAGAAGATTCCTCAAACTTTAGAAAACATATATTTATTAGAGACCACTAAATTGTGCTTCTGTTTGAATATTTTGGTAACAGCCAAATCGTGATCCAAGGTAGGGGAAAATGCAATTTATTTTTAACTTTTAAATATTTATTTTATTTTGTATGTTTTACTATTTTGTCTTCAAGTTTGTAGTTGTACCATGTACGTTACTGGTACCTTCAGAGTTCAGAAGAGGGTATGGGAGCTGCTGAAACTTCGGTTACAGATTGCTTTCAAATCAACCTGTGGATGCTGGGAATGAAACCCTCAGTCCTATACAAGAATAACAAATACTGGGCATGAACACTCGACATTTTAAAGAAAATAATGCTATATCCAGAAAAACACTAATCAATAATCACACAGCCAAAAGTTAATTTGAGTGTTTATAATTTACTGGCTATAATTATTACTTATTTTTATTTTTACTGAACCAATTTTATAGAGTTTCTGTGTTTTTCAAATATAGTTTTGATTGGGTTGAACAAGATAGTACAGGTCATGTAATAAGTCCCCTTCAAAGTCAGAGTGGAAGAATTCTGCCTGCTTTCCTTTCTCCAGCTCTAGGTAGAAGGGCCTGTTATTTTCTAAGGATGATGTAGAGCCGAGATGTGAGGAATTGAATTGGAAAAAAAAAAAAAAACGGATATACTGATTCTGCAAAAGACAGAAAGTATCTTGAAAAATTGCTGCCCAAGTTACATAAGGTTTCAGGTAGTTTACAGGGTTATCTCTAAGGTAAAGACAACTACTTTGACCTATTTCGTTGTTATTTTTTGTTATGAAGTATTGAGTTCCTTACTCTATTATGTCTACTTATACTTCCAGTTTATACATTAGAAGGATATAGAGATGGTGACATTAGAAGTAAAATATTGGGATGACAATTTGACTAGACACCAATCTATGAAGTATCAGAATATTGTTAGGCATCATTGCATTAACATTTTTTTCTCTACTTGCATTTGGTTTCATCCTAGGTCTCTATACCACCCAACATCTGGGTCCTGGTACTCCAGGCAGTGTTGAAGATGGCCCCACTCGCCTGGCATGGGTGTCAGGCTAAAACAATCATTGGTGGGCCACTCCCACAATCTCTCTGTCACTCTTACTCCAGCACATCCCAAAGTCAGGACAGAGCATAGGTCATTTATGTGGCCGGGCCAGTGTCCCAAACCTGACACTGGAAGTCTTGCCTAGTCACAAACGATTGTTAGTTCTAACTTCTATCCACTATTGTTATAATATTATCAGAGTCATCCTTACAGGTTCCTGGGAGTTTCCCTTGCATGAGGTTTCTACCTGATCCCAAAATGCCACCCCTCTTTCCAATCATCTCTTTCAGTATTCTCTCCCTCCCCTCCTTAAACTGATTCCTCATGTTCTCATCCCTAAATGTCTCCAATCCACCCATGAAATCTTTTCTATTTCCCCTTCCCAGAAAGATCTGAGTCCCCCTTGAGTCCACAGAGATTCTCTGGCTCTGTGGATTGTAGGATATTTATCCTTTACAGCCAATATCCACTTATGAGTAAGTATGTACCATACTTTTCTTTCTGGGTTTTAGGATGATATTTTTCTAGTTTTATCCATTTGCTTGCAAATTTATGATGCCATTGCTTTTAACAGCTAAGAAATAATTTCCCTTTGTAAATTTACCATTTCTTCTTTATTCGTTTTTTAATTGAGGGACACCTAGGTTGCTTTTAGGTTCTGGTTATTAAGAATAAAGCTGCTATGAACATAACCGAGCAAGTGTCCTTTTAATATGATTGAGTATATGCCCAAAAGTGGTATAGCTGGGTCTGGAGGTAGATCAATTCCCAATTTTCTAAGAAACAGTCATATTGATTTCTACAGTGGTTATATAAGTTTGTACTCCCACCAGCAATGGAAGAGTGTTCCTAGTGTTCCACATCCTCTCTACCATAAGTTGTCATTTGTGTTTTTGACCTTAGCCATTCTGACTGGTATAAGATGGAATCTCAGATAAATTTTTATTTGCATTTCCCTAAAGGCTAAGGATGAATTGTCATCAGAGAGGCTATATCCAGCAACTCGTTGTAAAAGACGCAGAGACCCATAGTTAAAAATAAGGTAGAACTCAAGAAATCCTGCTGGAGAGGGAGGAAAAATTGTAGGAGACAAAGGGGTCAAGAACATTACAATAAAACCCACAGAATCAACTAACATGGGCTCATAGCGGCTCACAGAGACAGAACCTACATCTAGTGAGCCAACATGGAATTGACCTAGGTCCTTTTCATTGTATGTGACAGTTGTATAGTTAGGTCTTCTTGTAGGACAGTTAACAATGGAAGAAAAGGAGGGCCAGGATGTAAAACAAATAAATACTTTTAAAAAGCATCAAAGTATTTACCTCTGCTCATGGTCTGCTAAATAGCGAGTACAAACAACTAAAAAATAATGTTTTTTATAGTTTAATTAAGTATAAATCTAACAGTCTAAAGATTTCTGCTAGAATTGCCATCTGAAAAGTTGTTTCTTTTGTAAACTGAATTTGAATATACTAATGACCCTTCGTGATACACTACATAAGATGTTTATTTAGTAATAAAAATTTCATCCAAGCCAGGCACTAAATTTTTTAAAAATAGGTGCAGTAGAGATGCATGATTTCCACAGGGGACTCAGTACCACTTAAGGGTAATTTTATCTGACATTTTCTCTGTCAAGTTATTATCTCTACCAGATGAATGAAACATTTTAACATCCATATGGCCATCTAACTACTCTTAAGGTTTGAGTTTTTATATGATGAATAAATTATCTTGCATTAAAGCCAATATCTCAAAACATAAAAATTGGATGCAGAACCGATGGATCCTTGCACAAAAATTTGGCATATTGTAATACACATGGTTGAAGTATAAAAACTCCAGTTCAATATTTTAATCTCTTTCTCAAAACGTAGGTACGATATATGATGTTGGAATATTATAGATGCAAAAAAAATTGACATAATTTGTATGTAAGTAATTTATTTTAGGTATTCAACAACCCCTGACTGATCCAAGTTGAAAAAAGCTGTTGGAAATCAGTAAATATCATACAGAGAGTTATGAAAGCAAAATTTTGCAGAATTAGTAGAAATGCATCATCTAATGTGAGCCAAGTATCTTCCAGAAATGGAGAACAAAATTCCACATTACTATTATCTATTATTATTGTTGCCAAGAACAACAAATTCTTCTAATTTTTAGAATTCTAGTTTGTTGTAGAAGCACTCAATCAATGTCCATGTTCTCATGCAGGAAGCTGAAAGAGCATATATTTCCATAATTGGTCCTAATTGATCTAAAGATAATGAAATGGAAATGTGGCCCAATTCTTACCAATGAGATGTGAAATAAAACTTAATGAGGGGTTTCTGAAAAATGACTTGGGTCTCAAAGTGAATACTTAAAGAAAAAGTAATCACATTTATTTTCATAAAACCTACCATGTCTGAGTCTAATTCTTAGACATGAATACTAAACTTAAAACTAACACTAAAATGGCCAAATGGAGAATGCAAAATGATACATTCTTCACAACTGCTTTAAAGGCTAAGTTGAATCTCAAACTATAGAGCTGGGAGTTGGTAAAAAGCAACAGTGATCTTCAAAAACTTCTAAATAATGTTTTTAAAAATAACCTGAACAAAGGGTTTCTGGATAGGCTTGTGTTAATGTTTCTCCTTTGGTAGTATGCAAAATATCTTCCTGTTTCAAACACATTAGCTAAAAGAGGTCAAAGCTCTGTGTAGTCACCAATGTGACTTCTCCATGTTCAGTGAGTTGTGTAGGTGTTGTATTCATCAATAGGGCCTTGCCATCAGTTTGTAGAGAGGAAGCTATAGTCTTGACAAAAGTCTGGGATGTTTGGGGATACCAATGGTGTCCTGCATGAAAGATATGTTAGTGCCATCTTGGTACAAAATTTGTGTTAGTGACCAACCAAAATATCTGATTTTATTTAAGATCCACTCCACAAGATGGAACCAATTCCCAACATTATTTGTGTGAGGAGACTAGACAGCCCGATGACCTAGGGTAAAATCAAATATCACTGTTCTACTAAAACACAGAGCAGTGCTTTGCTCTACCATCATCAGAGAAGTATCTTCCTTCAGCAGAAGGGAACAAATACAGAGACCCAGAGCCAATAATAATATGTAAAGATGAAGAGACCTTAAACTATACAGCCCTGAAGTAGATGTCTCCATAAAATCCCTCCTCTCAGGGTTCAGGGAAGCCAAGAGTAAGCAATGAGTATAAGAGCCAGAGCAGAGGGAGGACACCAAGTCCCTCGAAATCAGCTGGATCCACACAGCTATGAACTCACAGATTGGGGCAGCATATTGACATTCTTGAATATGTTTCCTTAGATAAATAGGGTTGTAGAGCTGAAAGGACTAGTGGTCACATGCTCTGTTCCCTAACCCAGATTCTGAAAATTTGGTTTTCTCCAAGGAAACCTCACTGGGGAATTAAACTATTCTTAAGGGTAGGCTGCAATGCTTGTAAGTCAACAGAAAAGGAACTCAATGGTGTCTTTGGAATATGCCAGGGTATTTTTTCCTTTATTTTTAATTTTATCTTATTTTTATTTTTATTTATTTGTTTAGTCTTTTCTCTCTGATTATCTTACAGTTTATTTGTGTGTGTGTGTGTGTGTGTGTGTGTGTGTGTGTGTGTGTGTGTGTGTATCTTCCAGTTTAGTGTTGCTATGGGATTACCAAGTGTATGAACAAGTGGATTTCTTTGTCTATATATGTTTCCTCTACCTTTCCATGGGCTCCTTTCCTTCTGTTTGTTAATTTTATATTATTCCGATTTTTGTTTGTTTTGTCTTATTTTATTTTATTATTATCCCTTAGAAGTTTGTTTGTTTATTAATGAGAGACAGAAAAGGGATGGATGTCAATGGAAAGGGAGGTGGGGAGAAACTGAAAGAACAGATGGAGGGGAACCTGTAATTAGGATATAATATGTGAGAAAAATATGTATTTGAAATAATAATCTGACTACTTAATATTAAAAATAACTGAAGAGACAACTAGTGGAACATTTTATGTAGTAGATGAAAGAGTCAAAACTCAAAAAGTGATGCTGAACAAAACCAGAGAAATGACTGGAGTGTAGAGATATTTCAAAAAGCATTAGACCTGGAGCCACATCAAGCCATGATGGAAGAGAGACAAAAAGTGCCTATCTCAAAGCACAAAATAAAATTCAGGTAAGTTTTAAAAATTGCATCTAGAAGAGCAGGGGTGTGGTAATAGTTTAAAAATGAATGTTTATTCAGCGACCTGAGTCTCTGCTTTTACTTTGTATCTCTTGCTGAGTTGGAGCTCAAATGTTTGGTTCAGATACTCACAGGACCTTGCCACTCAACAGCCTCCAATTGCTTACCCTTGCTGAAGAACTTTCAATGTTTTATTCACTATTCCTAGCAATTTCGGATTTTCTCCCACTCCTTGACCTTTGTATAATACGCACTGTAGCTTCTTCGTCTCTCACTGATATGAATGCCTCTCCCATGTATTTGACATTTAACATCTAAACAATATGTTTACATGTGCTCTTTGTGCCTTTACTCTGATTCAGCTTCTATGTGCTTTCAGATACTAAATTTCACCTTAGCCACAAGGCCAAGAAGTAATCTAGATGACTGTACTTTGAAGACTACTGTCATTTATTTTGGAAAAAAATAGAGCCACTATTGTTCCAATTCTTTTCTTTAGCCTTCGGTAATTCTGTATGCTTGGATATTTAATTACACACTTGCTAGATCATTCAACTGTGTTTCACAATGAGCCTGAGTTCTTCACTTCTGCTGCTTCATACTTTAAACACAGTTTCATTGTGGGAGGAGGCCTCCTCTTGGTTCCCGGCTACTCAGCCCCAAAATATCACACAGAAACTATATTATTTAAATCGCTGTTTGGCCCTATAGATCTAGCTTCTTATTGGCTAACTCTTACATCTTCTTAATTTAACCCATTTCCATTATTTTCTATTTTACTACAAGGCTCATGACCAGAGGGCTACGTGGCATCTCTTTTACTCTGCCTTCTTCCTCCCAGTATTCAGTTTATTTTTGCCCACCTAGCTCTGTTCCCCTATAGCTCTGTTATAGGCTCAAACCAGTTTCTTTATTAACCAACGATATTAAGAGCATACGGAGGGGGAATCTCACATCAACTCAGTTTTTGCTTGTTGACTCTGGATATCTGCTCATAAACTAATTTCTCTTGTATGGTATTCTTTTCATTTAATAATATTTATGATTTTTTTCCTTCTAAGAATATTTCCCTGTCCATGGAAATCTACATCTCACCTCCTGTGCACATTCACTATGCTCCTTTTAAAAAGGGCCCTACCCACCTTCTCTCTCTCTCTCTCTCTCTCTCTCTCTCTCTCTCTCTCCCTCTCCCTCTCCCTCTCCCTCTCTCCCTCTCTCCCTCTTTCCCCATCTCCCCCTCTGCCCATTCACCCCCCAACAAAACCTCTCCACCTGAGCTCTTTTTATCACATGACATCTTTTTATCAAGCACTGCTTTTTTTAAAATATTACAGCATTAGCTGTTAGAGATTTAAATGTCATTGAAATTCTGTTTCATTCAGTCAGAATGTCACTCATCAAAAAGCAACAAATAAATGCTGGCAAGGAGGTGGACAAAATCAACCCTGTTACACTGTGGGTGGGAATGTAAACTTGTATGGTGATAGAAATAGGTATCCCTTCTAAGTATGCATAAGACACCAAGTCGATGTCTTACAAAGATATTTGCACATCGATGTGTATTGAAGAAAAATTCATAGTTCCTAACTTACAGAGAAAACATGAGTGTCTAACAATAAAGGAGTACTTAAAGAAAAATATGATTACATAACACAGTGGAAAATATAAACCATAGAGAAAAATAAAGTATTGTTTTCAGGAAAACAAATGCTAGTTAAAATACCATATCCAAAATCTTAAGCCAACTCACAAAGACAACATGTTTTCTCACATGACTCCTAGATTTTTATGCCAACAAAGTTATGTACTTATATATAAAATAAAAGTAAACATGAAATTGTGGCAATAAGAAAAACTATATAGAGTGGTAAAGTCTGTAAAGGGGGAGATAAGAGAGATTTTATGGGAGAATATGTTCAACAACTTTGTGTTACAGCCACCTTATATAACTATTTACAATGAATTTGCACAGTGGAATTTTTGAATAATAATTTTAAAGAGATGCCCCTTTATTTTGAATGGCTTCTCTTTTCTAAAAGCTAGTATACACAACCCAAGTTACAAACAAAATATGTCTAATAGAGGATATCTAATTACTGATCCCATAAGTATCTAAGTAATGTATGAGTCTATCAATTGAGATTAACTGATTTCAAAGCCTAAGAGTTTAGGAAAATATAATCCTATGGATTTTATTTAGGCACATAAAAATAGATATGTATAGACATATTTATGTATGGACTTATGAATATACATATATACCTACATATTTAGTATATCCCTAAACAAATCTGTTCATTTGTAGGTGAAATGAGGCAAAAGTTGAATATGGCATGCTTTCTCTGAAGCCATGTGATTTTATTGAATGAATAAATTATTATTAGTTTTAATGTATAATAAAAATACCTTTCTGCTAACTCAATATTATGAACAGCTCAGTTGAAGGGCAGCAATCCCTTGTGACACCTGCCCCTGCCATCAATCCATTCCATAGCATGTAAATGAAGACTTTCACTGTTGCATTAGACTAGAATAAATACTTCATTATCAAGATTTTTGCAAAGTGTTGATTTTTAAAAATTATATATAACACCCCTAATGAGCACCTATGAATATCCAAATTTTCATTTTCTTGGGAATTATAATCTCCTAAGTATTCTCCAACCTCCCAGCTCACAGCAGTGTCTCCCAGCAGTCAACTGACATATGCAAATAATAGTCCATGTGTTAACGCTTCATAACATGACATATTACTTGTTAGCCTAATTGATGACATATTTTCCTGGCTCTTACCACAGATGTGGGATTGTGGAGGTCTTCGGAGTAGGCTTTGAATAAGATAACAAAATAATAAATGAAGAGACTTTATTATCTGATAAGGAAAATAACCGTTAAACAAATAACCACACAATAATTTCATTGTGATAACCCTCAGTAAAAATTATAGCAACGAGATGCATAGAGTATGCTATGTCCATGGAGTGATCAGGGAAGATTATCAGGGAAAGGTGAGGAAAGTGCAGACATTTCCTATTCTCGGTAGTCTTTTGGGATTACCTAGCATGAGAAGTCATGTAATGACAGCTACAACACTTTGGGTCACTGGGGGAGATGTCTGTTAACCTATTTGAATATTTTCCTAATTGAGTAATTGTTTATGAATGACTAGATAGAAACATTTTTCCTGGACCCAGGAGGAACTGTAAATGTTATTAAAATAATCCTTTATAGAAATGAAAAATGATTTGCTATTATCATGCAAACAAGCAGGAAAAAAATTCCTGAACATCTGGCATGCTTCCAGTTTGCCAAGAAAGTTGCAAAATTAATCAAGACTCCTAGTTAGAAATGTGACTAAAACACTGCTCACCTGCCATCCAGATGTAAGGAAACTCTTTACAATAGTACTCTGCTAATACTGATTAAAAGTGTAAAAGAAAATCAAGGGGGAAACAGTTATATTGATTGGTTGCTTTTTTTTAACAATGAATGTCTTGCTATTACCAATAATGCTGCTATGAACATAGTTGAACAAATGCTTTTGTAGTATGATTGGGCAACTTTTGGGTATATTCCCAAGAGGGGTTTTGCTGCATGCTGAGGTAGGTTAACTCCCAATTTTCTGAGAAACCACCACACTGATTTCCAAAGTGGTTGCACAAGTTTGCATTCCCATTAGCAATGGATGAGTGTACCCCCTTACTCCACATCCATTCCAGCATAAGCTATCATTGGTGCCTATGGGTTCATTAAAATTTTACAAGGAGCATCGAGTGATGATTTTCATTTATTTTCTAAAATTAGCCTGCACTGACTTAGAATAGGTAGTAGAATTTAAACTTCTGCCCAAGTAGAAGTGAACCTGTGTGCCTCACCTTGTCTACACTGAACAGTTTTCTGTCATTTTTTCTGAGAAAATCCAGAAGTACATGTGACCTTGACAAAAAGGCTATCATAGCACATGATTGCATGCAGAGCTGGTGAGTATTCTTACAGTGGGGAACAGAGCAGTGATGACTCTTTTGAAAGCCTATATTCATCACGATTTAGAGAAATTTTTATAAACCAAGCAGCAACCTCAATTGCTCAAATAAAAATGCTAGGTAGTTTTGAAAGCGTCATCTGCTGGATTTTTCACTTCTGTGCATTGATCCCAAATATCTTAGTTCTAAGTGAAGTGTGGGCATTGTTTCTCTTTAGGAACTGACATGAGGCAGGCACCTCAGCTTTGCTTCTTTGAATGAGCACAGAGAAAGCATTCCACAGTGCAGTACTAAAGGTGGACACATACGGGACTATCAGCTGATGTCACCTGAACTGGATTTCATATATTAGCAGGACCGCATAAAACATGAACGGAATATAATATGCACCAAGTACACATGAAGTGGCCTCATTCTGCATATTGTACTAGCTGCAATTCAAGCTAAATCGCCTACCACTCCCTACCTAAATTCTGAAACAGGAAGCCTACCAACTGAAATGTGTATTATGTAATATTTAAACCTTACATTCAAATTCATGAGTTTTTAATTAATATTAAATTAATTAATATTAAAAACTTCCTTACTTAGTAATGTTATTTTCTGTTGTGTAGACAAGTAGGGGAAATAAGATCACTTTCAAAGTTAAAGTGTCTTTGAGCTGATTCTATGATTCCCCAGAGTGGGGAGAATAAATAGAAGAGCTGACATTTTGCAAGATTTACATACGGGCTGCAAAGGGAACGGAGGATGGAGGAGCAATGTAGAGCAAATGTGGTACATGCTGCCATGCTGGTTGCTGCTCTGCAAGGAACTATGACGAAAGGTATAGCAGGTCATTCAGTAAGGACATCCTTTAAATGTCAGCGTCACTCATCAGAGTCATGCACTAGAGTAAAGCATGCATCTTCCTGACTCTCCCATTGGCTTGTTTCCTGATGGTTAAAGGTAGGAATGCTGGTAAGACTTCAACTACAAGGTACAAACACTGGGTCCTTCAAGCTGTTGTTCCACATATCAGATTCCAAATCCTGTGGTTATTGCTATATTAATCCAGAAATGAAAGAAGAGAGTATTTCTTCTCTTGTAGTTGAGGTCTGCCTTAACGTGAGGCCACCTAAGAAGGACAACCAGGCCTAGGAGAATGACTGGTCACCATCAGTGGTAAAAGATTATAGGTCCTGTGAAAGACACAAAATCTATGTAAGAATTTAGTTTGATGTAAGCACCAATAAATTGTGAACACAAAATATTTCTTAGTAGTGATGAGAACTAGAATGTGAATGGAAAATACTTCAGAGTCAGGTATCAAACCCATTAACTGTTTTGCTGAGAAAACACACACACACACACACACACACACACACACACAAATCATTTCTGAATTAGAGAGAAAAGTAGGAAGCAATGTGTTTACTCTTATTTTGACATGTAATTGGTGGCTGATTGATTGGACATTATATTTCTTTTAACTCTTAAAGGATAGGACAGTGGTTCAAAGTTTTAATGTAAAGAACCGTGGGAAATGATATATGTTAAATATCATTATACTTATAAAACATGATTGTTACAAGTAATTCAGTTGCAGAACTGATGGTTTCTTTCTCACACAAGATAGTGAAAAAAGACAGACAATTACCTGAGAAAATCTGTTAAAGATATTATTTCCCTCATTCAACAAAGGTGCGATAAAGTTTTAAATATATGTATACTTTTTTACTAGTCACTTTTTGAAATTTATTTTAAATATTTTATTTATTATTTATACCTACATATTCTCTGTTTTGATCAATTCTACCCACCTTCCTTTTCCTCTATTACCCTCCCTCACTTTTCTCTCCCAACCTTATGTGCTCGCTTTTGGTTTTTGTTCTCAATACACACTGAATCTATTTATTGCTGTATGTATGTGCATGCCTGTGGTACTAACTGTTGGAACACAGCTAACCTCTCAAGGCCCATGTCTTTCATGAACACTGGCTCCACAACTCCCACAATCCTGAGGCAAGAGTAATCCCGTCGTCAGTCCTTCTGGATGGTTTGATGATGTGGATGTCTTTTGAACACACATCAAGTTTCTGCTAATTTATGTGTGAAATGATCATGCCATGTCAAGACAAGACTGTTTTGATACAGATACCTACTCCCTCTGGATAGTTTATTTTTTCTTTGCCCCCTGATTCCATGGTAATTCCTGAGTCTGAACCTTAAGTGAAAGGTTACAATGTAGACGTTCTACTTTGAGCTGAGCACTCAATATTTTCTTTGTCTGTTCATGCTCACTGTGTATCTCTGCAATCATAATCTACTGCAAAAGTAGCTTCTCTCATGGAGGCTGAGAATTGCACTAATATTTGGATACCAAACTATGGTCTCCAGAGCTACACTGCCTCCTGGTATTGAATTTCCTCTAGAAACAGGTGGTAGTTATTTGCTCGTTGGTGTCCTTGGTAACTTTATTGAAGAAAGGTAACAAATCTGATGGTGATCCATTGTTTCTGGGAACAGAAGCAACCAAGAGACATTATAAAGCTACTGCATTTTCTGTTTGAGTGGAAAGGAAACATATGCTTTTGGGTACAGTCAGATACTGACAGAGAGGGAAATAAAGGCAATTCCAGTCTTTGTTACCTTCCTTACAAGGATACCACAATCTAAGCAAATAAAAGTATGAGGAAGGACTATGAAAGAGAACTAATAGACCCCTTATTTGAAGTTAGAGATTCTTTGAAAGGTAGTGAATTGGCAGATCAGTGACAAGGATGCCCCTTTAGAAGGAAATGAGTAAAGAAAGGCAGTCATAAGAAGAAATGTCTCAATAACCATCTTTGTCTCCATGTTAGTTATTTTTAATTGCTGTGATAAAATCCCATGACCCAAAGCAACTTACAGAGAAATGAAGTTTCTGATTGTGGTTGCAGAGGGAAAGTTGAAATTGGTGGAGGATGCTTGGCAGCAGCCACCAGGGCCAGAAACAGAACTCACATCTCAATCACACAAAAGACGCAGATTGCAAGATGGACCAAGCTAGAAACTCTCCTACACCAATTCTGTGTCTCCATTAGCCTCCACTTCCTTCCCAAACATTTCCGAAAATTCAGGAACAAGTCTTCAGGCACCTAAACTTTTTTTACCAAAACGCCAATTCTCAAATATGCCTTGACAAATTAGATCTGCAGACCATGTTATCAGAGAATTTTTTTTAATTTTACAGAAATTAATATTGTCATATTTTAAACATCCCTGGGAATGAGTTTTTATCCCTAAAAACTACTACAGGAATTTATTTTCTATCTGTCTGAAATGTTGAAGTCCATTTTTATATGGGGACTGCCCCTCACTTGTTTCATTCTCCCAATATTCTTCCTTATACTTTCACACCACATGTATTCCATTATACTCCCCACTCCTTCCATTTATTTCTTGCCATATATGCCTTTCTACTGCCTTAATTGCTACCTACTGTGTCTCCCACATAAATACATAAATTAATATGTTAAAATTAGAAGCTAGCATTTGCATATGAAAGGGAACATTTGGTGTCTGTCGATTATCTTACTTAATATGTTATTTTCCAGGTCTACTCATTTGCCATCAAGTTTCCCAATTTGAGTTTTCTTTATGGTTGCATAAAACATCATGTTCTATCTATCTATCTATCTATCTATCTATCTATCATCTATCTATCTATCTAAATATATTTTCATTATCTATTAACCTGTGGATTGACATCTAAGCTGATTCTAATTTCATTGTGATCGACTATCAATAAACACGGTTGTTCAAGTATCTCTGTGGTATGTTTACTTTGAGACCTTCAGATATACTTAGGAATAATGTAAGCGAGGTCATATGGTACTTCTTTTTTAATGTTCATTTAAATTTTAGCCTCTGCTTCTGTTTCTGTCTCTGTTTCTTTCTGTCTCTGCGTGTGTTTAATTACTATTTACTGAGAATGTACTATACATTTGTGTAGTGAGCCGGACAGGATCGCCATTACAAGATGGTGCCCACATCCTGTCTTGTTGGAAATAAATAACTCCATATTTGGCTATGCCTTTGAGAGCTGCGCATCCCCCGCTTCCCACATGCAGGAAGGATCCTCAAGGATGAGGATCCTTGAGCCTATCCCAATGCGGTCTGGTGTCAGCTGTTGGTGGCAGCCAATCACGGGGCGACCCGTGTGCCATTTCCCTATTTAAGAAGCTGCCTAAGAGCCCTTCCCTCCCTGTGCTTCCTACTGCCTCTCCCCTCGCTCCCTGTCCCTCATTTTCCCGCCCTCTCATTCCATGCTCCCCATCAATCCAGTAAAAGCATGATCTGAGTGGAATCCTAATGTGGTGGTCATTCTTCGTCGCCGGTCGAGAGGTCCGCCACACATGTGCAATGTATTTTGATCATACCTTACGCCCACTGTCCTCCACAAGCCACTCCCAATTTCATGTCCTCCTTTAACCCTCGGAGTATAGGTAATACTGATCATATGCACAGGGGTAAATCTATGACTGGAGCATGAGTAATCTATCAGGTACAACATCCCTGAACAAATTTGCTCTCCTTCCTCTGGCAGTCATCAGCTGCCAATAGCTCCCACCTTAGTGGCAGAACTTCATGCGCTCATTTCTTTCCCATGCTGGAATTGTGTATGACTTGGTATTCTACAGGTTTTCGGTGAGCAGCTAAAGCTACTGTGAGTTCGTGAGTGCGGAAGTCCTACATGTCCAAAAGGCATGGATTTCCTAAGTCTTCCTCAAACTCATTCCCTCTCAGTCTTTCCAATTCTCTTCTGTAATGTTCCCTAAGCCTTTTCTTGGGGAACTGTTAAATAGTTGCCCCAATTAGGAGTTATAACTCTGTTGTCTCTTATTCTCTGTCATTTTAGCCTTTGCTAGTTTCTCTATTTTCCACCATCTGCTGCACAAAGAACTTATGTGATTAAGGTTTAGGGCTATGCTAATCTATGAGTTAGGATCCTTAGTTCATAACACCTGCAAACATTTATTCAAATAGATCAACAATCTTAATCTAAGTGGTAAAACCATAAACTCTCAGAAGAAAACACAGGGTACTGCTCCATGAGCTTGGTCTCTCATTTATAACAATAAAAGGGTCCCTAAACTAAATGAAAACCTGGTAGTTTTATGTATCCTGAGACATCATCAAGAGACTGAAAAGGTAATGTATAGAACTATAGAGTTTAATGATAAATAATATATATTGAATAAACTTCTTGCATCCAGATCTCTGTAACTAAAGAGATAAGCTTCTCCTCAAAAAGGAAATGAAGAAAAGAGGAACACTTCTCAAATGAATACTTGAAAAAATATTAAATCATCAAGAAAAATACTCAGCATCATTAAATAAGGAATGCAAATGAAAGTCACAATGATATGGTACTTTATATCCACTAGGATGTCAGTGAATTGATTCATTAACTTAATTGAATTAATTAATAAAATGTGTGAGCAGGGATGACAAACACTCATATACTGCTAGCAGGAATGTAAATTATGTGGAGGAAATTTTGACAATTCCTCAAAAATTTAGACATAGTATTAATATGTGGCTCAACAATTCAATTTCCAAACAAATATTCAAAGAAAACATATTCTTGTGTACCAACTTCTTAGCATTATTATTAATGTGAAAGAAAAGACAGAAGTCAGTACTAACCACAAACGAACAAATCAATAAAGACAATAAGGAAACTATCTTATACACAAAGTATAATATACATATATAAAAATGAATATTACAGTAAAATGAAATATTTATATATGCTAAATCACACATGTTCCTTTGACAAACATAACACAAAAATATGTATGATGAAAAGTATTACATATGTATAATGCCATACCTATAAAGTATAAAAACTATGAGCAATGTTATAAATAAAAGTGACAGACCTAGCATTCTGATAGTAGCTAAGTCTAACTAATTTTATGCATGATTCTTTAAAAGAAACTTAATAAGTACATTAATATGGTCATTTCTGAAGGTCGTGAGAAGTGTTTTGAACAATGTGGATGCAGAGGTTATCTACTACTGGGGATAGGTTTGACACCACCAAACTCTTTTATCCAAAGTGCCACTCTATTTTACATACATTTCCTCTAATGCATATTTATATATTCAAATAATTTAGAAACAAGTAAAAGATGAAGCAGGCAGAATAATAATAAATACATAATTAAAATCAGATGATGTGGGATTCCCTTCTAGATGCTGTGATAACCACTGATTAATAAAGAAACTGCTTTGGACCTTTAGCAAGGCAGGGAAAACTAAACTGAATGCTGGGTGAAAGAAGGCAGAGTCAAAGAGAAACCATCAGAGAGAAGCCATGGTACTGCTGCTGGAGACTGTTATGCCAGAACCTTGCCGGTAGGCCACAAGCCTCATGGTAAAATATAAAACAATGGAAATGGGTTAAATTAATATGTAAGAGCTAGCCAATAAGAAGCTAGAGCTAATAGACCAAGCAGTGTTTTAATTAATACAGCTTCTTTGTGATTATTTCAAGTCTGGGAGGCCTGGAAACGAACAAGCAGCCATCCTACAATAATCTGAAGGGCTATAATAGTCATATAATAGCTCTTATAATGTTATAAAGAAACATTCAACAGCCAAATTTCAGTTCACAAGGTTGAAGGAACAGTGTGCTAAACAAATCACAAGACACATATAGAAATGCTTCCTGGGAGAACAACAGAAGCAATGTCAGCTTGGAAGAGTATGGAGGAGGATTTTATCTACTATGGGAGTAGAGAAAATGATCATATTTAAGATAATTTTAGCCTTTTTATTAATATGTAACACCACTTTAAATTTATTATTATAGAAGATCAGCTTTCTCCTGTTCTCCTAGTTAATACAAAAAATACCCATTGATGGAAATGGGGTATGTGTGAATTTATCTACATATAGAATGACTTAGTGAAAATTGATTTACAAAAATAGAAAATAGGGCCATGAATGATCATGTTCAATCAAAAGCTCTGCAACATAACCAGAAACTCATAATTAAGACTTTCAAAATTATAGAGTTTATTAATATTGGAATGATTTTTACATGGATGTGAATGCATGCTCACTAAGATTCACAACTAGAAAACTGAAGCATCCAATCCCACTGAAGACCCTAACTATTTTTGTACAAGAAAAAACACTAAGTCAAACTGGAAATCGGCTCAGATGTAGATATAACACTGCATTCAGACATCACATATGAGGAAACTAAGGGTGATTCCCTGGAGAACTTGAATAAAGTAAATGACAGGCTTATGCAAAATCCACCAGAGACATGTCAGCCGTCCGCAGATGCCGTGTAATTGACTTGTTTCAAAGGAAGGATCCCTGTGATTCCAAAAGATGCCAAGCAATACCTGCATGCCCTGGAACTGCAGACTCACTGTTATCTCAAGCGAGAGAAGCTGGGTTCCTGGAGGAAGAGCAGTTCTTCGAAAAAGATTAATCAGGATGGAAACAAAAAAGGACAGCAGAGCCTGTTAGTAGCCACCACGTGACAAGCCACGTGGCATTGAAATTTCTCACCGTACTTCCAAGGAACATATAATACACAAGATTTCAGCACCTTGTTCTTACAGGCACTCATAAAACCAGATTTCTAGGTGTCAGTTTGATTTGGCTATTCAAAGGAGGCAAAAACCATGTCTGATCATTTTCTACTACAATAGGTTAAGTGTTTACAACTCTAGGTGTTTGCATAACAAAAAGACTTGTCATGAAATAAGTGATGAGACACAAATTTAAGTCAAACAAAAACAAACAAGCCGAAAGGAGTAGTGCATTCCTGGCTGGAACTGACTTTGTATTAGCCTGTGGTAGCTAATGCAGCTTTGTTGTGCCATAACCGCATGAATGCTTTCTCTAGTGTATGCATTTAAATCAGGAAGCTTCTAAGATCTTTTCAGAAGGTCATCCTTGTTACTTATTCCTACCTTATTGCCTGCTTCTCTATGTTGCTTTATTGTGAGGCAAGAATCTGGTAAAAAGAAGGATTATCTCTTGACAAGCCGTATGGCCATTTTCATTTTATTCTGAGACCTGAGATGTAATGGTAATAGAACTTAATAATTGCTAATTATTATTTTACACATAATTTGCTTAATATCTCTGTGTAGATGTGTGAATACTTGACACTAAGACAGTTTTACTTTCATTCTAAGTTTACTAAATAAACAAGATATGATCCAATTATCTGCTTTAACTATCTAAATAAGTGAACAGTTTGGATCCCAATGTATAAGTGTATTTTGGGGCTTTAAAGAAAACTAAGATTTGCAATTAAGTTTGGTTGAATTAAAGTTCTTCAATTATTTTTCCTTCAGAGAGAAAAGAAAATATTTCATACTATTTTTAAAATTTCCTTTGATAAGGTGATCATTTCAATTGCTAATTACTTCACTGTTGGTTACAAAGTTCTGTACAAAGCTAGAAAATTAAAGAATAGCATAGTAATCTCCCTCTGTTGTTTCTGCCATCACATCAGAACTATTATTTGGAATTAATAAGACCTCTACTGCAATATTCCAATTTCTTTGTTAAATACAACTTTTGAGTAATAACAGATTTATCAAACATGAACACCAAGACCAGAGGATGTATGGAAACATCTGGCATCTCTTTAAATGAAAAGAAAGTCATCTTAAATTATTACGGTATATGGTGTCAATAAAATATCTTAAGCAATGTTGATTTCATCTTATTCTTCAAAAGTTATGACTCCCCAATCCCATAGGACTGGTCTCATGCAATTTATGAAAGCAGACATTTCAAATCAACCAGTAGAGGCCAGCTGTTCACACATTTGTAGCTGGTCATTCTTAATATTTTGTATGTCTCAAGAGCAAGGACAACAGTAAAAGGTGAAAACCTCAGTAATCAAACTTGTCCCAAAATGTCCAACACTCCTGTTCTGAATATTTCAGTGCCCGAAGTGAGACCTACTAATGCCACAGGAACAGGAGACGGCTTCAGGTCCTTGAAAACTTGCAGTTATAGAAGAAAATGTCCTATGAAAGATTTGCTCATGGAATAGTTTTGCTTGTGGTAATTCGATTGTACTTTGTAGGACGACAACTCTGTAAGGCAGAGATAAGTCCTTCGGCCACAGTGCCTTTGATCCTTCAGGGTTTCCAGATGGCCTTAGGAGAAGGTCATCAGTAGTAATCAAATTGGAAAGATTATTCTTGACTTTGTAGAAAGGATCTATTTCATTTCCTTTCATTTTCTTAATAAAATTGACTTAGAAAAGTTCAACTCTTTGAAGGATTATATTTTTGTGGTTCTTTATTGAATTTTCAAAAGACTGCTTGACTTGGAAGTCCCTGTTTCTGTATATTTTCTTTTTCTTTCTTTTTTTTTTTTTTACATGCAGTGATTTATCAGCTGCCATGCGCCCTTCAGATAAATTTTAAAACTGTTCCACATAAGAGGCAGAGCCTTATTTTTAACAGAAATAATTGAAAAGGCACCAGGGACTCCTTCGGAGCTCAGCCTGTGCCGCCGTAAGAACACCATTTCCTGAGTCAAGTCAATAACAGAACAGCATGAGAAATAGGTTCTGAGCAATCTAATTTTGTACGGGAACAAGTAGGTAACAGGTAATATTTGGAGAGTATTCTATAATCTTCAGTAAAATGGAAAATTATGAAATACTGCCTCGAAACCAGTGCAGTTGCTTGACAGGATCATCTGAGCTACATCTGTTTGTAGGAGACTTCAATTATAGGAAAGTTCACTGCCCTGTGCATTTAAGCCTACTTTATTATAAGGTGAACGGTATTACCTCTCTTGGCCAATCACATTCGCCCCATTTTTTTTCATGAAGCACAATGACAATCAGTGTGGGAGTTAGAGTATCAGACACACTGAAATTAAAGAAAATATATGATATATATTTTTTGTGACTCACTCTTTGCAGCTACTCAAGCAGGAAAGCATGTATTCTAAATATAAGAAGGGCGAGATGATTTGAATGAATATTTAATGTTTTGTAACAAACAAGAGAGTGCGATTGTTTCTTCACATTTATTATTTAATGTGAGGAAAAGTGTACCAGTGAAACAATTGGTAATAGGGGCATGTCTAAGCAATATTCAGGCAGCGTCAATCTAGAACTGCATCCACCATAGCATCACTTGTATGGTTTGGGTGAATGACAATAGGTGAGTCTTAGCTTTTGGAGAACCATGCCTTTTACCCCTTGTTCTGTCAGTTGGATCACTTCTTTGGGTCTCCTTTCTTTAGTCTACCTCTCTCCCTTCATTTATATGCTCCTATTTCACCATGAAGTCTTATTTCTTACTGGAAAGATTGCACAGTAAATGGAGCTCCTGGGGTGGGTAAGGTTTGTCCTTCCTTAGGGTGAACGGCCACTTTTGAGTGGCAGAGCAGTAAAGTTTGGAAATAACTTATCCTCGTTAATGATTTGGAAGATCTGGGGAAAGTTTCATTAACTTAGAACTTAACTTGCATAAGATTTCACCACATTTAGCACACATTCTTTCAAAATACAACTGAAGCAGAAGATCACAACTTTCAGGCTGGCTTCTGCTGAACCAAATGGACAAACTCCAGTGGATATTTTATTTATTAACATGTTTTCAACTGAATAACATCAGCAAGAAATTTGCCAAAGATTAACAATATAGTCATATCCCCTGGAACCATAAAATAGAAATCCCCAAATTTCATAATAATCACCTCCTAAGATTGACTCACTTGTCCCTTTAAAAGAGATGGCTTAAAAATGGGCAAATGCATGTTCTTTGTGAAAAGTAATTTAAAAATTATTTGGAATTTTAATTGATCACAATTTGTTTTTATTTAATTAACTAAAATAATTTTATGAAAAAACAATACTCTCATGAGCATTTTATTATTAATTTTTCTGTTATATTTATATGAAAAAAGAAAATGGAGAACACATAATGACCCAAAATAACTTTTGGATATATAAACAGATATATAACAGATATATATAAACAGATAGTTGAGTTAGCTTAAGACCAGCACAATGACAAATTCTGCTTTTATTGTAGAAGTTTTAATCAAGTAATGAAATTATTTTTCTCCATTTGCTACCGTTCAACTTCTGATTCAGAAGTTTTATGTTATACAGTATCATAAAAAGAAAATCTTCTTCTGAATTCAAAAGTAATCAAACATATTTGTATTTTGCCATTACTTTTATGATTAATATGTAGAACTTAATATATGTTTGTTATTATACATCTATTTCTCAGTTTATTCCCTACTATAAAACTAAGACAAATAAAGATCTCTGGCCTAGGAAAATCTTTAGGTATGCCAGTTTCCTTCAACTCTTCCTTAAGCACTTAATATGTTATCAGAAAAGGATATTACTATTTAAAAAGCAAATGATAAATGAATGTTTCATGTTAAAATACTTATATGTTTAAAAATTAAGACCACATAACATGAATAGATATTAATATACTATCATAATAAACTAAGGTTATATAAAAATATTTAGTAGACTTTTATTAAGTCTTTGAGATTTCATAAGCACGCACACACACACACACACACACACACACACACACATATATATATATATATAAAACATGCTTTGATCATACTTCTAGTTTTTCTTAAGGCTACTTGAGTAATAAATATCAGGAATAAAGGACAAATGCATGTATCTGTGTATCTGTACTAAAAATTTCAGCAGGCACTAATATTTGATAGAGATATAAGGATGAATGAGAAATTCTCTGTTCTCTAGGTTTAGAGTCCAGTATAACAAGCTCCAGTTCGTAGGCATGGAGTTTTGCTCACTGCTCTTTGAATGAGAATGTTTACTTTCATTTGAGCTGGTCTGAAGAGATTAGTAAAATATGGGAGAAAAAATTGATTTTAAAAGAATGAATAAGGATTTTTCTAGAGAAAAAGTCTACATAAAAGTAGGATTGGTAGATTTTCCTTCTTTTCTATTCTTTTTTTGAGATTATAATTTAATTATCACACTTCTCCCTTCCCTCTCCTCCCTCCAATAATCCCCTCCTACTCTCCTTCAAATTTATGGCCTTTTTTGTCATATTTGTTATCACATGTGTCTATGTTGCATACATATTTATTCCTAAATACATACTGTCCTGTTCAATCTGCATAGTGCTATCAGGGCTGCCTGTCTGATGCTGGACAACCAGATGCTGTGCTTTTCCCTAGGGAAGGGCACCTCCCCCACTCTCAGGCTTTGTTTCCTAAAGTACTTTCTGTAGGGTCGAAACCTTGTGGGCTAAGAAGAAAAAATTATTTTATGAGAGGGGGAAATGGTTTCAGAAGACTGGAGGACATGGAAGCCAGAGTTGTAGGGGATAGATAATAGATAGACAGACAGACAGACAGACAGACTGACAGATAGATGATAGATAGCCACATCTTTTCTAAAAACTTTCAATTGGGACTGTTAACAATTTGTATAATTGGATGGTTAAATAGTTTTTTTCAAAACCTTCTTATTCTTCTACAACACATGTCTGTGCTCATACACACACACACACACACACACACACACACACACACACACACAGAAAGAGAGAGGGATCAGGACAAAAGATGAAGTACCCTTATAGCACATTATATTAAGAAGTCACTTTCTAGGCTCCCACAAAGCCAGAACATTAAGTAGGATCAAAACCCCGTGCCATTGTCCTTGGTGTCTCATCAGCCCTCATTGTTCGCCATGTTCAGAGAGTCCGGTTTTATCCCATGCTTTTTCGGTCACAGTCCAGCTGGCCTTGGTGAGCTCCCCGTAGATCAGCTCCACTGTCTCAGTGGGTGGATGCACGCCTCGTGGTCCCGACTTCTTTGCTCATGTTCTCCCTCCTTCCGCTCCTCATTGGGACCTTGGGAGCTCAGTCCAGTGCTCCTGTGTGGGTCTCTGTCATGTTCACCTTCCTAGATATGGACGGAGGGGGGAGGACCTAGGACTTACCACAGGCAGGGAACCCGGACTGCTCTTTGGACTGGAGAGGGAGGGGGAGAGGAGTGGGGGGAGGGGGAGAAGGGTGGGAGGAGGGAGAGAAGGGTGGGAGGAGGGGGAGGGAAATGGGGGGGCTGGGAGGAGGTGGAAACTTGTTTTTTTTTTGTTTACGTTTTTTTCTTCTTTTCTCAATAAAAAAAAGAATAAATGATATCTTATTCCCTTGGAAAAAAAAAAAAGAAGTCACTTTCTATGACACTGAAAGTTAATGGAAACAAAAAGGATACACACGCAATGCATTTCCTGTGCAAAATATTTGGGGAACATTTTGGAAAACTGTAGAACAATTATAAAAGCCAGTGGACCAGGACTCAGCTCTTAGGTACTGCCTTCTCTATATGACAGGGACACTCTACCCAACATATCTCAACAATATGATCACCTAATTGGTGTCTAACTTGGAAACTCAAATATCCACCTCAGGTCTGAGAAAGTGGTCTCTCAGTCTGGCACGCAAAGGCGCAGTTCTTTTAAGAGGACATGCTTTATAGCTGAGCACTTAAGCAGATGGCACTGGGTACTAACTAACTCCTGCTCCAGGCAGAGCTGGGGCTAGTAAATATGGCTACCAGCCAGTACTCATCCATATTAGAGTAGGCCCTCACAGAACCATCAGGGGCAGAGCTAAGCACAGCCAAGGGGTGGTAGGTTAGCAGTTTAAGATTTGTCTCACACAGTTAGAGAGGCTTCAGAGGCCCATGACAAAAATGTTGAGAGATATTTGTACCCTATTTGAAAATGTTTTTATGTGATTTGTGTAATAAAAAGCTGAACAATCAATAGCTAGGAAGCGGTTAAACAGGACTTCTGGGGACAAAGAGGACTCTGGATAGAAGATCAGAGTTGCTAGCTAGAGTAAAAGGAAACAGCGTGGGCAATATGGAGAGATGAGTTAATAAGCCACATGCCAGATCATAGATTAAAATAAATGGGTTAATTGAAGTTATTGAAGAGATAATATGTCAAGTCTAAGCCAAGGACGAACTTTCATAATTAATAACTAGTCTCCATGTCATTATTTGAGAGCTGGTGGCTCAAAGAAAAATGTGAGTACACCTAATCAAGGGACATCAGTTGACACAGCAACTTGGATGAGTTGGATGAGGGAAATCTCATGAGGTCCTATTCCTAGAAGAATAGCTGTAGCTAGTTAAAGGTTGCTGAGTGAGGGAGAATCAGTCTTCGTTAGAGACAAGCCCCTGATGTGTTATTCACTCTCAAATGGTCAGTTATAACTTTGCATATACTTATGAGAAACACTAAATAGAATAGGACCTGAATTTTAAGGAATATTATTTTCAGGTGTGTGACTTTTGTTTACTCTGCATTTCTTTTTAACTCTGTGAAGCTGTGAATCTTTACCTGTCTAAAATAGCTGCTGGTCCTAATAAAGAGCTCAATGACCAATAGTGAGGCAGGAGCAAGGAGGCATGGCGTATAAACAGAAGGAGAAAAAAGGAGAAAGAAGTACAACAAGAGAACAAGTTGAGGAGGATATGAAGGGCCAGCCACCCAACCACCCAACCACCAATTCAGCCATGGAGTAAGAAGAAAAGTAAGATATACAGAAGTAAGAAAGATAAAAGCCCAGAGGGAAAAGGTAGATAGGATAATTTTTAAAAAGCTGGCTAGAAACAAGTCAAGTTAAGGGTAGGCATCCATAACTAAGAATAAGCCTCAGTGTGTGATTTATTTGGCAGCTAGCTGGTAGACACCTTTAAAAAAACCCAAAAGAGTAAAAAAATAAAAAAAAAATCTCACAACACCTGAACCCATCAATTTCTTTGGATCATGAATAATTTATCTTAATTCACAGAGTTACCAAAGAGTTGCACAAAATTTTTGTGTAAATAATTAAAGATTTTGCCAGATGATATGACTCATTCATAGAAAAACTGAGAAAAGAAGTTAGAATAAAATTTTAGAAGGCTAATATACCAATTCTAATTAACAGATAATTATCTGTCAGCTGTAATCAAGTTAAATTATTGAAATTAAAACTCCCTCCCAAAAAAACAAAACAATTAAAAGTTTCTATTTAAGAAGAGTGGTTTATTTCAACTTGTTGGCAGAGATTGATTGTTTGTTCCTGGCTGTTTAGACCCAAAATAATCACTCTAAAAGTATATTATTTGCAGTACTGTTTGGTCAACAGCTTAAGTGTATTTCTGGCTAACTCCTATATCTTAATCCCTTTCTATTAAGCTGTGTATCGCCACGTGGCTGTGATGTACTGGCAAGAATCCACCCGGCATCTGTCTCCGGAGGGGCTACATGGCTTCTCACTGATTTCACCTACTCTTGAGATATATATATATATAATCTTCCAGCCTGGCTATAGCTGTTAAACCACTGGCTGATAACAGCTTCTTTATTAACCAATAAAAGCAACACATATACAGAAGAACTTCCCAAACCCTCAACCCACAGTTCTCTGATAAAAGGTTCAGTCTTCATTCATTTGGAAAGATTTTTTTCTAATGATTCAAGAGTTTCATGAAAATATTTATCATTTGATAATGATTTGAAAAGGTTAAAGGCAAGTAAAGAAATGTACTAACAGAATTTCTATTTGAAATAAATGTCTTTAGAATAAATATTACCTTAGCAAATCATAGGTGATCTGTGACCTGTATTTAATCCCTTTAGGTTCTAAAGGAAGCAGAAACTAAACTGTAATATTCAGAATATTCAGTACTTTAAGAGTTCAGGTGTGAACAACACTAGAAAGATAGCAGCTGGTCAAGGGCATTCTGTGGACTGATGTGAAATATAGAGAAGTTTCCATGGGAAAGCATGTTAGGAAGAAAGAGACTATGCTCTTCAAGCCAACTCAAGGAGAGGCAATTTCAGATCAGACACATAAAAGCAAACACAAGATACTGAAGAAATAATAAATGGTGGTGAAAGGAAAGGAGAGACAATACAACCACATATCTTTGCCTCTTTTTCCTAAAGCTGTGAACTCTAAAATGAAAATATTACAAGTCACTTCAAAATGGTTAAAATGTTTTATTGTTTTTGAATTGTTTTGGTACACTGTATTTTGATTATGTTTCAACTTCTTCCATCTCCTCCCTGATCCTCTTCACATTCCCATCCTCCCAACCCCAAACATTCTTGCTCACTTTAAAAAAAAAAAAAAAACATACAGGTGAACAAAAGAGTTAAATAAAAAAAATGCACAAAGTAATAAAAAGAAGAAAAAAAGAACATGAGAAACACACACATAAACATAAACACATAAAAACACAAATCAGAAACGATAATATGCAAGCAAACATAAGCAAGGTGAAAGAAATAATAAGAAGGCTTATATGGACCTGGTGGATCCAAAACTTAATTGCATTCTAGTCATATTGCCTTCCAGAATTTCCCCTATAAGAATTTTAATGCAAAGGAATGATATTATCTTAGAATGTATCTTTTTAACACATAAACCGAATAAAAATTAAAAATTTATATAGAAAAAATGGTTAAAATGCAGGATTATTGGATGGACTGTGAAATCAGGTTGCTGATCCAGTTCTTGGAAGTATATGTGCTGGTGGTGTATGAGGTGACAATCTCATCACCCTTCTCAGCAGGACAGAATTGATCTACTTGAACATTATTTTGAAGAGGTTTCTTCATCCCTTCCTCTCCCTTTCCTGTCTGCAGTGTTCCCAGTCTCATCTTCAGTTACTGTTTTGTTAAAATACAATGATCCCACCTTACTCCTAGGTCTCCCGTTTTAGAAATCTCTGCTCTGTGTTATAAACCAAATGTCTGAAGCTTCCTGGAATTTTATATGGCAGTAACTAGGGAGGAACACTCAATACTTTATACATTTGTAAAAGTGATACATATTGAAAATGATATCTTTCTAACTGGAGTTTTGCCATTCTTTTCTTGACCCTAATCTGAAGCCACCCCTACAGGTCACTGTCAGCCCCCTCACAGGTATGGCATATGCTGCCCTGCACCCTCAGTATCTCAGAAACTTCTTTAATTCCTGACTTTCTAGAAATAATTTTACTAATTGTTTCTATAGTTAAAAAAAGATATTTCTGTGGCAATATAAAATGTCTCAAATTATTTACAGGCCAATAATTATAGCTAACAAAGATCTTCTAATATAATTCATAAAGAACAAACCAACAACTTTCTACTGTAATATATAGATTACTCTATGAAACTGCTATTAAAATAAAGACTACTTGACAGTCATAGCTTAGCTAATAAAAGTATGGTAGACAGAGGTATTTTTAAATTGAGAACAACAAAATCATGTAATTTAAAATATTCAAATATGAATCTATTAACAGGTCATGTTCTGAAAGACCAATCTATTTTCTATCATAATAATTAAAATTTTGTTATGAAAGGCTTTACACATAACTGGAAGACATTCCTGTTGATTATAAGTATAGTTGCTCATATTTATTAGAAGTGTATACTCACCTTAACAATTTCTTATTTCTTTCCATACAGTAGTTACATTTTAGGCTACTAAGTTAAAGCTACTTTTTTTTTTTTACATAAAATGCTTATGAAGGAAGTTTTTATTAAAATATGGGATAAGACTTATGTTCTTCATAAGTCTAAAGAGCAAGCAAAATGAAGAGCAGGATAAAATATACTTAAAACATGAAAGGACTGAAAATTATTAAGCAAAGTGTAAGGGATTTTAAATCATGAATAGGGAGCCTTGACTTAAGAAGAAAATTCAAATTAGTTATCCTATTAGAGATACAGTGCAGGATAAAACTGAATATAGGGAAAATGTTTTATTCATCATATGCTAACTGAAATGTAAAAGGCTGAGAAAATATCTTATATACATGGTTCAAAGATAAATATTAACGAACAAATTTCCATATAGCATCTAGGAGGAAATCTATACCAGAAAATCAGTACAGGTTTTTTCCACTTTCTTTTGTCTGCAATCTGAATTCAGTAAAATTAGAACTCTCTGAACATTTTTCTGTGCTTCATATTTTATAACAGTATCTACGTGAAGAGCAGCTAGCAAACTCCAAGGCCACAGCCTTGCATTTGATGATAAAAGTGGAACTATGCAATCTCTATTCATCCCATATTTTGATAGAATCTCACTTTGTCTTGACTGGAGGAAAATGTACTTAGCCCTTTAATGCAATTAATATACTATTTTATCTTTTATCCATCTTCTTCATAGATTATTCCTTTGTATTTCTAGTGCACAGAACAGTATATTGAGTTAGTAATTCTCACTACATTTACTTGGGTGTTTCTAATTGATTTGAAGTTCAAACTAATAAAAGGTTGTGGTTTATTAATGAATATGTTTATGTGGAAAACTTTATAAGACTTCATGCAAAATAGATCCATTATTAGATTTCCCCTCAAATCCCTAATAACACCATTCTTACTGATGTAAGAGGACAAGAGGAAGCACAGTAATGCTTCAGTTATGAGATAAAGAAATGATAGTCAGTGTCCCTGAAGACAGAGCTTCAACACTTTAAACCTTGGACATTTTGTTATGATTAGGGAAATACATATTTTAAGATATCAATATGTTGGTATCAATGTGTATTCTTTTAAATAATGGGAGAATTCTCATGACTGAGACAAGTGTTATGAATTTGAAACTGTGTTCAGAACCGTTTTCTTGGAGGAGTTTTAGGAGTATAATTTGTCAGATACAATATCTGTTACAGCTTTTCATAGAGACTAAACCTCATGTCATTTGGATTAAGTTGCAGACTGATTAAATTTTAAAGCATCGCTTCAATCAATATCTTAGCTGTCTCATACTCCCTTCTGCATAGTATGGAACAATAGATATTTTTGTCCTGGTGTGCGTTTCTCAATATCTTTATATTAAATTCAGTTGTTGGAGGATAGAATCATTTATTATACATACCCAAAGATAAATTTCTGAGATAGTTTATGTCTCTATGTGACCAAGAAATAAAATCATCTTAATGCAAACCAAGCAAAACTATCTTTCTAATGTGATACTAAGGAAAGTGTTATTTTCTATGGTGATATTAATGCTTTCTAGTTACTCTCATCATCTCCTCTCCTATTAGCATCTTATTCTGTCCATTTCCCTTTCTTCATGCAAGTGCTTATCTTACATCCTTGACCTTTTGTGATTGTGTGGGTTTGCACTGAGTTTAACTGCTGTTGTCTGTATGACCATGGGTTTGGTCTCTCCACTGAAATCCACTGGGTTCATCTATGTGTATATAACTAATCATAGCCCTTCTAGCAGACTGTAAGTTTCGCTCAGGGAATAAGATAATATTTTAGCAGGGTGCTGTGATGGCTTTAATTGTCAACTTGAAACAACCTAGGATCACTTGGGAAAAAAATCTCAATGAGGAATTATCAAAATTGACTTGGCACGCAAACAAGTCTGTTGGAGCAAGGGTGATTACCTTGAGTAATGTGGTAAACATGGTCTATTATGGGTGGCATCATTCCCTGCACTGAGAGTTCTAAACTGAATAATTATGCTGATTTCAAGTTAGCATTAAGCATTTCTTTCTTTTAATTTTTCTGCTTTCAATGGTGGATGTGATGAGACAAGGGACTTACATATTCTCTCTCTCTCTCTCTCTCTCTCTCTCTCTCTCTCTCTGTATATATATATATATATATATATATATATATATATATATATATATACACACACACACACTCCCTGGCATTGAGAAACAAGATACACCCTCTCTTCTTTAACTGGGTTTGGCATTATCAGAGCACCATAAGTGAAACTTGGGGAGATAGGGCCTCCTAAATCCCTTTCTAATCCACGATTGGCTGATGACAGACCTGGTTGTGCTCAGACCCAAGATGTTCAGAGAAGCTGCTGTGAGATCATGATTGAAACGGCTGAATCCTGACCAGGAGACAAGGTTCCTGAGATCTTCTCCCTTTTATTCTTACTTTTTTTTTCCTGCTCTCTCTTCTGTGATGTTCCCTGAGTGCAAGAGGAAGGTAAGTGTCCTGCTTAAGACTGAGCCTGACGTCATCACCCAGGCTCAGGATGTTGAGCAGCCTTGAGTCCCTATATTCACTGCTACTTGTTCCAAATAAAAGTTTCTCTTTTTGTTTTGACAACTTTGTGTTTCAGCTAGTAGAGTTTACAGATGGTTAGGAACATTGACACCACTAAACCTCAGTAGCCTATATATTTTATTCTGTCAGTATTATACGTATTACTCATCACGGAGGTCTGTCCTCTGTCTTCATTTCTCACCCTCCCAAACAATAGCCTACACACAGACACCGACTTTAGAAATCTAAGCATTTTGTCCTATGTCTAGGTCCTAAAATCAAATAACACTACCTCTCCCATTGAAATTAAAGATTTCTTTGACTTGTTTGACATAAAAATACATAAAGAAGCATGATTTATTTAAGAATATTTTAATGGATCTAAAAATGAGTGTAAACAGTATTTTATGAAGTGATCTGCAAATCTAAAAGTATCTTATACACATATAAACAGCATATACAAAATAATCATAATTTTATGGTTCACAAAAATGCAAATCCTTTATGTTTTGAAGCTAAAGAGCTATTATCTATGCATACCAATCAAGAGAGGAAAATATTCATATGTTGTCTATTAATAACACCTCAAAATTTATGATTTGAACTTCTATAATTTTCATATTACATAATATTTGTGATTTTTTTTATTTCCTGCAAACATTTAAAAGTGAATTAATTTTTATTAGCTTGCATCCAGACTGACAGATGGTGGTGCAGACTTGGCTGTAAGATATCATGAACTCTTTTCCTTACTTTGTCCTCTGTGCCTCAGAAAAGTGACATACAGGCAGACAGATGGCATATCAACTTGGCTGTAAGCTGCGGTGACCTTTTTCCTTATTTTGCCCCACCACACCCCAGAATAGTGGTATTCAGACTGAGAGGTGATGGGACAGATTTGGCTGTAAAATATCATGACCTCTTGTTTTTATTTTGTCAGAACAGTGGCATGCAGTCTGATAGATGATGAGGCAAACTTTGTTGTACAATGTCATGACCTCATGTCCCAATTCTGCTTCACCACACCTCAAAACAATGAAATCAAGATTGGCAGATGGCGCGTCAGACTTGGCTGTAAGACATCATGAACCATGCCCATATTTGATGGAGGAAGGTCATTGGCTAATAAAGGCACTGCCCTGGCCCATTTTATTGGTTAGAGGATAGGTGGGAGGAGAAAACAGGACAGAACGCTGGGAGGAAGAGGAAGTAAGGTCAGAGACTCCACAGCTCTCTCGGGAGCAGACGCCTCAGAGAGAGACGCCATGCCCCCGCTCCCGGGATGAAGCTCCGACCCAGGATGGACTAGGCTAGAATCTCCCTGGTAAGCGCACCTTGGGGTCCTACACACAGATGATTATAAATGGGCTAAATTAATATGTGAGAATTAGCCTAGAAGAGAATGGGCCAAGCAGTGATTAAAAGAATACAGTGTCCGTGTAATTATTTTGGGGCATAAGCTAGCCGAGCAGGCAGCTGGGGTGCCAGGGACGCAGCCCCCCGCCACTCTTATTACTTCATATGGCGCCCACGTGGACAACTGCTTCCACATAAAGCCTGAGACAGCTTGGGAAATAATTATAGAACAAAATGAAATCATTGTGCCTGGTTTCTTGGTAGCAGCAATTTCTCGGTTCTACTCTTCCTGCTAGAGGCAAGAAAGCACCTCATCTAAGAGAGGCTTCCTGACTCAGCTTCAGCTGCAAAATCCTACAGCTCATTAAGAGGTCCTGCCACGAAACACTTAAATGGTGTTGACGAAAAGCTGAATGCATGCTTTTCGGTTTTCAGCCGTAGCAGGAAAAAAGCTGTGCCATTTAAAAATGCCGGCTTTCTGGGCTGTCCTGCCAGGACAAACTCTGACTCTTTTACGCAGGCGGTTTGTGCAGTTTGTAAGCACAGGCTGCTGAAGCTCGCTTGCTGGCTACAGCCAGTACCTCAGCCATGAGGCTGAAAAGCTAAGGAATGGGCTGGATCCAGCTGGCAAAGCCACGCCTTTAATCCTACTGATATTGCTTGGTAAATTAAAGACTCGTGTGGTCAGAAAAAGAGAGATATACAGTAAAGAGAGATTCAAAGACAAAGAAAATTTCTAAATGGTTTGAAGTGTGTTAAAAATATATGCAGACTAAAAGTTGAAGTTCTTAAAGTAAAAAACATAAAAAAAGGAAGAGAGTTGTTGTGTGTGGTAGCACATGCCTTTAATCCCAGTGCCTAGAAGGCAGAGACAAACAGATCTCTGTGAGTTCAAGGTGTAGTAGTGTACACCTTTAATCCCACTGCCTGAGAGGCAGAGACACGCGGATCTCTGAGAGTTCAAAGACAGTCTGGTCTACAGAGATATTCCAGGTCAAAGATATACGCTCAAAAAGCAAAAAGTTAACCTAGGAATGCCACAGCTTAGATTCTAAAGCGCCTAGTGATTTAAAGGCGCAAATCAAAAGTGCCCCTGGATAGTAAAAAATTGCAGATTCACAATAGGACAGATTCAGACCACTAAATGAGTCACACTGTGGATGAATGTACGTAGGCTTGGGAGAGAGAAGAAAAAGAATATAGAGAATAAAGTTAATGGTTTAAAAAAGTAAAAGTAAAGTCTTTAAAGAGACAGAGTACAGATAGTTAAGAGATTAAAAGAAATAAAGAAAAATAAGCCACATAAAAATGGAAAATTCACAGAGAGTCTGGATTATGTACATTGTGTTTTCTTTAAAATTTTTGACTGTGAAGGAGCTAAGTACAGAGAGACATTTCATTATATGGGCTGCCAAGTGGAACCAGAACGGATATCATGAGGGTATGATTTCAGAATTTGGATCTAAGGATATGATACTTTGGAAAAGAGATTCTTCTTTTGTTTTCACAGAGGATCAGACCTTGTGGATTGCATTTATCCCGATATGGTATGATAGACCACGCCCTCCTGAAGGGTTGGTGTGAACACCTTCAGAAAATTGCTTCACTCAACTGCCAACTGAGATGAAACTAGCACACAGGTTATACCATGAAAGACCTAATTAACGACGCCCCCATTCAGCAGGAAGCAGTTTGGAGAGAAATAACTGCGCCCATATTCCCAAATATGGTTTATAAACGTTCTTTTACATTTAAAGGGGGGTATGATATAGATATGAATAATTTGCGTTAGTATAGATTTTGCTTTATTGATAGAGATTTAAGGTCAATTTTGTTATATGTATAAGTGTTTCTGATTTTGATTAAGGTATTGTGATTGTGTAGTTCATTTAAATATGTACTGTATAATTAAGAAATATAGGTTGTTAATGGATAATCATCGATAATAGTAAAGCTTGTAGTCATGTTAATTAGATTTTCTAGATATATAGAGATATATTTTAGATAGACATTCTTCATGTCTTTCAAAGATTACAGAATAGGACATTTAATGTTTTAATAACTGAGGACTTTTCATGACAATGAGACACTCTGCTCCTGGCAGCACCAATCTACTTCAAGAGGAAGATGGGCATCGAAGAGGCACCTTATGGAGTTTGATAGCCATTTGGGCAAGAAACTGCTCTTGCCTGGACTATTGCATAAACTGGACACAGAGAACCCGCAGAGGGAGGACTACTGAACTTGCCTAAGGTGAGATGATCTTTCGGGGTTCCTGATTCATTTTGAAAGAGTCTGCGAGACATTCTGCAGGACACAACAGATAGTGACTGAACTGACTTTGAATTTTCCTGCTTTATGGAAATGTCTGCTGGATACCATGGGCCTGAAGGCTGAAGATGGATGCCCCAACGGTGAACTTTGGGTGACTGTCCAGGCAGCGAGATGTCTTTGTCATTTCTAGAGTTTGAAGTTTCTTAGTTCTTGTTTACTTAGGTAATATATCTTTCTGGAGTCTTTGATGGAGTTAAGAATAGTTAGTTATAGTTATAGTTTTCCTTAGTTATGATAAACATTATTGTAACTTTTACTTGATAACTGTTTTGTTATATGTAATTTTGCTATGTTAAAGCCTTTTTTTTGTTTAAACCGAAAAAGGGGAAATGATGGAGGAAGGTCATTGGCTAATAAAGGCACTGCCCTGGCCCATTTTATTGGTTAGAGGATAGGTGGGAGGAGAAAACAGGACAGAACGCTGGGAGGAAGAGGAAGTAAGGTCAGAGACTCCACAGCTCTCTCGGGAGCAGACGCCTCAGAGAGAGACGCCATGCCCCCGCTCCCGGGATGAAGCTCCGACCCAGGATGGACTAGGCTAGAATCTCCCTGGTAAGCGCACCTTGGGGTCCTACACACAGATGATTATAAATGGGCTAAATTAATATGTGAGAATTAGCCTAGAAGAGAATGGGCCAAGCAGTGATTAAAAGAATACAGTGTCCGTGTAATTATTTTGGGGCATAAGCTAGCCGAGCAGGCAGCTGGGGTGCCAGGGACGCAGCCCCCCGCCACTCTTATTACTTCACATATTCTCACCTCACCACATCCCAGACAATGACACTCAGACTAAGAGGTGGTAGATCAGAAATGGCTGTAAGACATCATAACCTCTTGTCCATATTTGGCTTCACCATACCCCAGAACAATGGCATTCAGACTGACAGATAGTGAGTCAGACTTGTCTGTAAGCTATAATGACTTCTTGTCCATATTCAGCTTCACCACAGCCCAGGATACTGAAGTTGTTTCTTGGATTGAAGTTCAAGCAGTGAAGCTGTTTACACTGAAACCAGCATTAAAGAAAAAAGTTCTCATGTGATATTAACTGAATATTAACATAGTCTTGAATTTATAAAATAAAAAATACATGTACTATTAAGTATACTTTTTCTTTTGTTCCATATTATGTTTGGAAAATGATATTATTGTGTTTATGTCTCTATTTTCCATCTCTACACATTTGTCAATTGTGTGACTATTTCATCAGTTCGGTATACAATACAATCAATGGTTATTAGTGTTTCTGGCTGGGAGGAATCAAATATTTTTTATTCACTCGCCCATTCTTTTGTCATATCCGTTCTTCTATTACGTGTATCCAGAGTTTTATTTAATTTCCCAAGATTATTGATTTGCCTATTAATTGTTTTCCTCCTTTAGCAGATTGTATAGAGATTTGTAGCACCAAGAAAGCTAGATTTCAGGAAGGAGGCCTTCAGGTAAGACGATGCCTTGAGGGTTTATAAAATAACTTTGGGGCTGCATGTCTCCCATCCCTACTTCTACTTATGTATTTTCCCACTATTTTTCTCTCCATTTTATTGTATCCTACTTCATATCACTTATAGGTTTCTATTCCCATCTCAAGCCCCACCAAGCTCCATGCATTCTTCACATTGAATATGCACATCTGATGACGAGGAGCTAGAAATTGCAGAGGGGAGAGACCATAGAACATTTGTCTTTCTGTGCCTGGGTTGCTCCACTCATTAAAAGATTAAAGAAAAAAATGCTTATGCATTTGAATTCTAAAGTATGTGTTTATTTCTTATAATTTAAAATCTCAGCCTTCTATCTTGTCATTAATTTCATGCATTGTTTGCCTTTATAATAGTGAACATAGTTAATATTGTTCTTTTTAATAATTCTAGCTAAGATTTTTGCTATATTTTTGGAATTTTTAGATGTGAGTGTATAACATGGAGTCACTGATAAGTCAGAAATTTAAAAAGGACAATGAGAATGGAGAGAAAGAGCTCTAGAGACAGTTTAGTAGGGCACGTGTTCTGTAAAGGGGGATATTGGAAGAATGGGGTGGGAATTTAACTAGGAAGATGTCAGTAGGGGAAGACTGAGGATGAGGGAGAAAGCAGGGATAAATATGGATATTTTAAAATGTGTGACAGAGCGACATAATTTATTATAATACATATATGTGCATTTGTACACATACACACAATACATGCACACAAATTTATGTATACCTATATAAACTGTGTGTGTGTATATATATATATATATATATATATATATATATATATATAATGTGATAATACTTTCTTTAAGAGTTGTAGGTTTTCTAACATAAGCAAAAGCCTTAGTGATAAGCATGGAAAAACTCCCTTCGAGCTATAGATCAGGTGAGTTCCAAGAGACTTCAAAATAACATAGATCATTGCCATTGTCTCTGGTTGCATCCCAGAACTTGAAGATATGGCCATACTCTTTATGAAAACACACACTTCAGACAGAAAGAGGTAGAACTTACCCAGAAGCCACATCTTTGAGAACTAGATTTCATATTTTCCAAAAAGAACGTAAAAGCTGCCAAGTAATAAAAGCAATCAATATTCCTACCAAGTTGTAAAGCCTACAAACCAAAATAAGCAGCTAGGCAAGATACTCTCAATAGAAGGCAACTGTGTCTTGGAGATCCAACAGCTATCTAATTGGATCTCATTATCACTTCAACTGGAGGGAATTCATGCCTGATATTGTAAACTTATCCAACTACCATGAGTTAATGAGATCTCAGACCTAGAGTATAGTAATACGGGTGGCAGGGCTGTGTCCCCAGCACCCCAGCAGCCAGCACGGCTAGCTTTACCCGAAATAACAACACACAAACTGTATTCATTTAAACACTACTTGGCCCTTTAGCTCTAGCCCTTACTGGCTAATTCTGATATCCCGATCAACCCATCTCTAATAATCTGTGCGAACCGGTCTTACCGGGAAGATTCTAGCCTAGTCCATCCTGGGTCAGAGCTTCATGGTGTGTGTCTGCCCGGGAGCGGGGCATGGTGTCCCTCTCAGGCGTCTGCTCCCGAGAGGAGAGCTGTCGAGTCTGACCTCACTTCCTCTTCCTCCCAGCGTTCTGTTCTGTTTACTCCTCCCACCTATCTTCTAACCAATAAAATGGGTCAAGGCAGTTCCTTTATTAGCCAATGACCTTCCTCCATCACTAGAGGAGACTCTACATCTGCCACTTCCCCCAAACAATATAATTTATGAATTCTCATCATTCTAAAGTGTAGCTCTTTCCCTTCATCAAATAAGCTTATTATTTACAACAGACAGAGACCATTGCAGAAAGACAAAACAGGTTTAAACACACACACACACATATGATGGTAAAGATATTGGGTGCTTAAAAGACATCTCACATTCGCTCAGAACTGAGAGACAGACAGTTATTTATTTAGGGGGAAAACATCTCTGCTTGAACAGCGGGTAGAGGTGAGATCCAAAACAATTCGAACAAGCCAAACAGGAACCAGGGGGACAAGAGAAGGGGCCAGACATGCTTCTGCATCTGGTTAAAAAGTCTATGAGGCCATGCCCCAGTTACTAGCTGTAAACCTTCCAGCAGCGCGCGCGCACACACACACACACACACACACACACACACACACACACACACACACACATATATATATATATATATATATATATATATATATATATATCTCCCATCCCCCTGTTGATACAGCTACATCATAACCAACAGTTTAGAAAAGGAAATGAACACATTCTCAGATCAAGAGGACCAGAATGTCAGCTGTAAGATACTGTCTTTTATATATGACAGAAATGTCTATGTATGAGAAAAGGAATGTAAAATCAAAAGATATGGTATATAAAAAAGACAGTGTATATAAACACATACTATTTGACATGAAAACTCAGATGAGGGTAATTTTAAAAGCCCTAAACCTAGGTTTGCTCACTGCTGAGAAGCAGAAAAACTTTGCACTTGCCTCAGACTTTAATAAACCCTAGTATCATTTTCTGAGATGCAGTCAATTGATGGATGCTATGAGATAGTAAGAGCAAGCAAACAAGCAAGACGGGGAGGGATAAAGAGAAATAGAGAGACAGAAACATCAGTATTCTCTAGGGCAAGGCCCCTATTAGTTTTAGTTATCCAATGCAAGTGGTCAGTCTTCCACACATACGGTACATATAAGCCATATTAAATTGACTCAGTAGGATGCACACAGACACAATAATAATAATTAAAGAAGAGGTCATAGATTTGAGAACTAGTGAGTGGGACATTGGAATTACTGAGCAAAAATGGGGAGAGAATAATGTAAACACAGTACTCACATATGAACATCTGAAGCAGATTTAATTTAAAAGGTCATATTGTGATAGAAAGCAATACCAATAAAGATTAGAATTACATTGAGCTCATGTCATTAGCTTCCCTAAATTGTGAGATGTTTCTCTAATTAATCTACTTTGCTTCTTGTCCTGTTCATTATGTAGGCATTTCTCAAAATCTTTGGTCTTGTTGGAAAGTGTCTATGCACACTAGCAGTGGTCTTAGTCTGTGGTTCAAATGTTATCTATATGAAGTAGTTCCTAAATTCATAACAAAATGTGGCTCATTTTTCTAGCAATCCTTGTTGAAGCAAATTCCTAGAGAAATCGTGGGTCCTTTTGTCATTGCTGCCGAAACTACTTCCTCCTTGAATAATTCTGCTTTTAGAAATGTTTTTACTCTTGTTGTCATTGTGTTATTTCACAATGGCACCCCTTATTTAGTGTTTTAATTTGTATTTGGAATTTTCTCAATCTATTGCTCAAATTTCAGCTAAACTGTGTTTTAGAGACAAAGCTTTGATGGTGCTGCTGTTAAGCTGCTCAGAATCTCTCCTGTGTTACAGACAAGAACGGACAGAATCACACAATTCAATAATGTAAGCTTCATTTACCCGCACAAACAGTTCCAGCTGAGTCATTTTGGGTGCTCTGAGTACTGATCAAACTAGACTCACAGTAGGTTTATAATATCTTAGTCAGGACTTATGGCTGCCAGGAACAGAAAACCACTCAAGCTTACTCAACAAATGCAGGAGGTTTTTTGAATGGGCAGAGGCTGTAGAACCCAAACACAGCTACATTCCATTGAATTGGGAAATGAGACGAGGGTGCCATCAAGTCTGAGGCAATTGAAAATATTTCTTTACTTCTTAATAGTGAACATGCCAAATGATGCTTCCCTTCGACTTATTCTGTGGACCATACTTTGTACATAATTGGGTGGTGATGGCACATGCCTTAATCCCATCTCTCAGGAGGCAGAGGCAGGCAGATCTCTGTGAGTTCAAGGCCAGCCTGATCTACAAGAAGCTAGTTCCAGGACAGGTTCCAAAGACACAGAGAGAAACCCTGTCTCAAAAAAAAAAAAAAAAAAAAGATCTCCAACATCCTAAATCAGGGTTTTAGCTTCTTCGTTTAAAGTGTTTCTATGTATGTGTGGATGGGTGTCAGCATGTGTGTATGCATCTTTTGGCTCTGTGCTTTGTAAGAAAAAACTCTGATTGGCAGTTGGACAACCAATGGAATGAATCCATATAGGACCCATATCTAAAAGACCTCTAAGATGGTCAGCGATTTAAAATGTGTTAGATGGAAGACACACAGTATTCATGCGTTTCAGTCCTTGTTTTCTGTTGTTCTTTGTTCCAGTAATTTGTACGTGCTTCTTCCTTCTCTGCCATGTTTCCAAACACTCCTGGACTACTGTACTCACCATGCTTGAATCCTCAGCTGAAAGCAGTTTTCCCTAGCCCTCGCCTTCTCCCTCCTCTCTGTCTCTCCTCCCCACTACTTTCTCTGTGCTACTCTTTACTGTGTAGCATATGAAAAATCAATTTTATCTGAGTTTGCATCAGTGTTTCAACACTAGCCAGTGTCAAGCATACAGGATGAATTTTGGAAGCTACATGTTGAACAAAACTAATTCGGGAGACATTTACTTCTTAGTTAAATATCTCATGTGTTAAGTGATTTTTGTGTAGTGTATGTTATTGGTTAACCATCAGATTAAATGTGTTGATCTTAATTTTTACTCCTTTTTAATGCAGTGGTATATGTTGATTTCTTTTTATAATTTGCTATTTTAAGATTATAGTATAATTACATACTTTTCCCATTCCCCTTCCTCCTTCCAAACTTTCTCATATACCCTTGCTTACCTTCTTTCAAATTCATGGCTCCTTTCTTTATTACATGCATATATGTATATGTTTATATATTCTTGTTCCTAAATATAACCTACTTAGTCTTTATAATGTTAATTGCATATCTTTTTCAGGGATTATCCTTTCATACTGGAAAACCAGTTTCTCTTCCTAGGGAAGACTATCCCACTGTGTATTCTTTAGAAGCCCTTAGTTCTTTGTGTAGAGTTGAAGTTTCTTGAGCTTTCTTTCCTTGTCCACTTTAGCATGGTTAATGTTGCCCTTTTGATTTCTTTAAACTTAGTGTCCATGGATGTTGGTTAAATGTAGTGGTGTTTGTGCTAATGGTTACAGAGAGGTGCCAGAAACTCTGCAGAGAAGGGGAAGTATCACTTGGTTAGGGTTAACTAAAGTCTGTTGCTACTAATTGTAGTAATAAGGGCGGCGGGGCTGCGTCCCCAACACCCCAGCCGCCTGCCCGGCTAGCTTATGCCCCGAAATAACAACACACAAACTGTATTCATTTAATTACTGCTTGGCCCATTCTCTTCTAGGCTAATTCTCACATATTAATTTAGCCCATTTCTAATCATCTGTGTATGGCACCCCAATGTGCGCTTACCAGGAAGAATCTAGCCTATGTCCATCCTGGGTCGGAGCTTCATCCCGGGAGCGGGGCATGGCGTCTCTCTCAGGCGTCTGCTCCCGAGAGGAGAGCTGTCGAGTCTGACCTCACTTCCTCTTCCTCCCAGCGTTCTGTTCTGTTTACTCCTCCCACCTATTCTCTAACCAATAAAATGGGCCAAGGAAGTTCCTTTATTAGCCAATGACCTTCCTCCATCAACTAATGACCTTGTATTCGTCATGACATAAACTTAAAAAGTTGTGAAATGTAAAACTTCATCCTACACAATTGGCTTGAGTTTGGCCAACTCACTTGCTCAGTGGGTATAGTCATTTTTTTCTGACTTGAGTCTCTGCTCTGTCAATATCTGTAAGAATAATTCAGTTATTCCATAGATCGGCCTGAACATCTTGTTTAAAGAACACCTATTTCAAAATACTTTCCCTAATTCTCTATCTTCTTCCTTTGACTGCTCTGCACCAGATCATCATCATACTTGCACATCCTTAATACAGTTGTTCTTGGTAGCTCTCCTATAGATCCAGCTTGTTGTGTGGGTCTATGTGTTTGTCTCTGTGTGTACATCGGGGTGTTGGAGGGCTAACCTTATTTTTTGTGGTCTTGAAACTTCCAATTAATAAATGGGCCATAAAAATGTTCCATCCATATGTGATAAACATATGGTTTGATGTAAGCATGAATATGTTAAGAGTTTGAGTTAATAACATAACTTCTCTATGGTAAGCTTAGTTTAAAAAACAACCTTCAAGATTACTAGAAAGGGAAAAAATTTCAAATTTTTATATTCAATCATCTTTACTTCAATAGTCAGTTACTAATGTACACACATGTCATCTCACACATGAAATGTTTTGGATGAAGGGTTAACATCTCCAAAATGAGCTTGAGTCAAGTTTATCACAGGTCACAGTTCTGGTACACACATATACAATACCTGTCATGATTTTAAATGTCACTTTAGAAGTGCTATTATTCTTGATGGTGGATTGCTAGTTCAGGAACAGTCTCTGATTTAAAATAAGACCATTAATCCTTGTCATTACAAAATAATTCATGTAAATTTCATTTGCATATTCTTGCCTCCCCCTTTTTATGCTTTAATCTTGTAATCACTCCTATTAATATTGGAAAAGGTGACCTTAGGAACCGATTAGCATATTTGTTTAGAATAATGGAATAATTGCTTGTTTATTAGTACTGTGTTTGAACAAATAAATAGATTAACATAGAAGAGTTGTCTTTCAGCCTTGAAATATAGTAGATAATGCTAATACATAACATATTTTCAAAGAACAATAAAAAATTTATTAAAATGTTAATAGACCCTAAACTTCAGATTGAAATGAAAGAGCATTTCTCAGCTGACTCCAAGAGAGCACCCTGTTTTTTGATTCATATTTCCCATTTTAAAAAAAATTAATTCTTTAAAAATTTCATGAAGAGTATTTTGAAAATATTCATTTCCGCCCCTAATTCCTCATAACTACCTTCTTCACCCTTCCATCTCTCCTCAACATTCCTCAAGATTTCTGGCTTCTTTTTATGCCCTGTAGAGTGGTTGCCCTACTAGACTTAAAGACCAAAGGTCATTTCTTGAAGTCATTGGTTTGTCGATTATTTCTGTCTGAAACTGTTCATCTATGCCTAAGCTCGTCCTGAGCTGTACTCACGACTTCTTCTATAATTCTCTCTGTTTCTTGAAGGTTTTGTTATTTCTTTTCCACGTTTTCTTTCTTTCTCCTTTCTTTTTCTCTTCCTCCCTCTCTTTCTTCTTTCCTTTTTTCCTTTCTTTCTTTTTGTTGCCATTTTTCTATTTCTTCCTAGCTTTCCATTTTCATGTCCATGTTATTTTTATCTTTTCTAACTCCCTTCACATCAATTGCCAGGTCTTTTGTCTTTTTTTGCAGTTAAATAGTCATGATTATTTCTTGGTCTTTCCGTGGTATTGCCTCCTCGCCTGAACCCATGCTTTCTCATGACCCATGGTTATGACTCTTTCTATGAAAAACTTCCAGTTCCCATTCCTACTCTCATCCAGAAACCTGCTTCTTTTGAAACCAGATGTGATTGTGACCCTCAATGTCACAAAAATGACAATTTTTTCAAATAATCATAGGATATTTAATAGACAACAATTTTTATTTTTCCTAGAAGAAATACAGTGAGCTATTTATGAATATGAACATAGAATTTATGACATGCATTATATATTCTGAAATACTACACAGTGCCCCAATCTCATTTGAATTGCAGATCACAATTAGCACATAAAGTTATACAATTTTATTTATTTATAATTAATCAATAAAATTTTACTATGCAACATGAAGTGATCTAAAAACATAAAAACCTTCATATTCCTGGTATGTTCATGAAAATCAAGATATTGAGATTGGAAATTTAGATAGGTAAATTCTTTAATATCCACCCGATTCCCCATAATTTTTTCTCAAAAGGATATTAAGTGGCAATCATCTGAATACCTTATTTTATTATGCATTTGATGGCTAGAACCTGTAATCCTAGAACTTTAGAGGTAGAAGCAGTAAAATGAGAAGTTTAATATTATTCTCAGGTGTAGAGAAAATTCAAGACCATTCAGCACTACAGAAGATGAATCTCTGAGCATCAGAATAAGTAAGTGAAAAATAATAAGTAAATACAATTTTACTAAATTTAATAGAACATTACTATGCTAAACAATGTTCTATAAATCATAGATAAGTTAACTGACTAGTTAACAGATGACAAAGTTGAATTATAAAGACCCTGATTTAGTTAATAGTCACATAAGTCATCCAATTGACCCATGTTCACCCAATCTTGGCAATCAAGTCAAAATAATCCAGTCCCAACAATGAAGATAAGGTTACCTAACCTAGGTAACCAACCCAGGGACACTTCAAACTCGGTCTTATTTGAGACTATTGGTCTAAGAAGCTAAAAATCACTTTTCACTGATGAAATAAAATTGAAGCTAACCGAATACATACACTCATGTTAACCAACATTCTCACTATAAAATTGATGTGTTTCAATGTTTGCTTAACAAATACACAGATGGTTTAATCGTCACACAATCGAACCTAATGAATTAACTCAGCTGTTGTTTGCAGAATATTATGATGTACTGGGCATTTGTGGTAGTTCTTTGTGTGAATGTATAATTCCATTCCTAAATCAAAGCTTTAGGACAAATCCTATATTAGTCAGCACTGGGAGAATGATCTATGATGTTAAATAATATGCAGATAATGAACATGGACCATTTAGAAGTCATCTGTAGTAGGGTTATGATGGTGACCTGATAAACAATCCCCTCTTCTCTCAAAGTTAGCTTGGGGAAACTGGCCAGGGTATTCTGGAGGAAGTCTGAGATGTGCAGGGTAATATAGGTAATTCAAAGATTTATGGAGGAGCCTAAGTATTACCATCTACACACCATTTATAGGTTAACTTGAATGTGTTGATGAAATTAGTTGCCTTTAGATCTGCAGGCATTATCATTATTAGTCTTAATAGGAGGATGTTATGATGCATTCCATCCTAAGCTAAACCCTCACAATTTTCGAAGAACAAATCTCTGAGCATTTAACATTATTATAAAAGCTTATAGTGATGATGGTACAGAAAAGAAAATATCTCTATAGTGAATTGAAGTTGCTGAAGAAAGGTCCAAAAAATCAGATTGGTGGTGAGCATACAGATGCAGACACTTTAATGGCAAGAATTGTACATTTTATAAAAAAATAACAGAAATCATACGAATATGAAACTGAAGGAATGAATATGTGTGTGCATATTTAGATTAATTTTATTTGTATTTATGTGTATGTGTGTATCTGTGCATGTGTGGGGGTGTTCCAAGGAGGTCACAAGAGAATGTCAAATCCCCTGGAACTGATTTACATGTCTAAGCTGGCAACCAAAATCAGGACTTACCGAATCCAACCACGTGCTCTTAACAATTGGGCCGTCTTCATTCCAAATGAATGGACTTTGAAGCTAGTTTCTTTTTTTTTTTTTTTTATTGAGAAAAGGAGAAAAAAAAAAACAAGTTTCCACCTCCTCCCAGCCTCCCATTTCCCTCCCCCTCCTCCCCCCCTACGCCCCCTCCTCCCACCCTTCTCCCCCTCCCCCCACTCCTTTCCCCCTCCCTCTCCAGTCCAAAGAGCAGTCAGGGTTTTCTGCCCTGTGGTAAGACCTAGGACCTCCCACCTCCGTCCATATCTAGGAAGGTGAACATCCAAACTGGCTGGGCTCCCACAAAGCCATCACATTACGTAGGATCAAACCCCCATGCCATTGTCCCTTGCGTCTCATCAGCCCTCATAGTTTGCCATGTTCAGAGAGTCCAGTTTTATCCCATGCTTTTTCAAGAGACAGAGACCCACACTGGAGCCCTGGACTGAGCTCCCAAAGTCCCAATGAGGAGCAGAAGGAGGGAGAACATGAGCAAAGAAGTCGGGACCACGAGGGATGCACCCACCCACTGAGACAGTGGAGCTGATCTATTGAGAGCTCACCAAGACCAGCTGGACTGTGACTGAAGCTAGTTTCTATGCCAACATCTTATCTCTCAATTTCCTTGGGGCATAGATTTCAATCCTATAGAATAAACTGTATTCAACAAGTTTAAGTGTGAAGGAGCAGGTAGAGGTCTTTGAATATTTAGTAGCTGAGTTGAGGGCCCAGACGCTGTGAAATGGATGTGGAAAACAAGCAAAAGAGCAAGTCTCTTCTATTTACAAATCTGTTTAATGGCCATAAGATTTAATGTACAAGAAAATAACTAGAACTGGGTGAAAAAAATGCAACTTTTTAATGTGCCGCCTAAATGGTATTTACTTGTTGGGCTTTTAAAATGGGGTTCCTTTCAATTTAAACAATTTTTCCATATTGTTTACAAAAATTAATAAATTGTAATATAAAAACTAAGTTGATGGGTTGAAGTGAAAGGAAAGAAATGAAAAGGGAAGAAGGAAAGAAAAGTGAAATGGGAAGGGTAATGAGGGGAAGGAAAAAAGGGGGAGAAAGAAAACAGACAAAGGAAGGAGAAAATTGGAGAAGAATCAGTGAACTACACACAACCTCTTATTGAGAGCCACTACCATGGACTTAGGATTTAAACTGTGCTGTCACGTTATCCTATCCATTCCATGAAATATTTTCTCACCAGCACACACCATGAATGCCAACCCATGTTGAAACCATCTATTCATGGCTGGGAAAGCAAATCAGGTTAGAATGTTCTCACACTACAGATGAGTTATGAGTTGCAGAGCTGCTGAGTGAATCTGATTACTCTCCTTTAGCTTTAGCCCTTAGTGTGCATGACTCTTAACTTTGGCTTCACTAAGAGTCACTGCAGGAAAACAGCATTGTTTTATTAATACATAGTCATAACTTGAGCAATATCTAATTATTATATAATGTCTTCTTAAGTGTATGCTGAGAAAGAATCACAAACCGCTGGAAGCATTTCTCAGTGGTTCTGTTTCAGTCAATGCTGCCAGTACATGCTGATCTTCAGGGGACGCTGTAGATTACTGACATTGTTGTCTTTTTAGAATTGGTATTTTAATTGTCTCCGTTGTCATAAGTGTTTCTGAACCTTAGAAATAATAACATATCTCTAAACATTGGGAAGTGTTATTTAAAGTCTCATAATTCTAAAAGGGATGCAAGAGTGTTTTATTCACTATAATGCTTCTCATCTGAGAACTATATGATGTGACAATTTGTTGAACAAACCATACTTATAAGTTTCCAAGCATCTTTATCTGTCAACTTTGCCACTTATGTTTTTATATCTAATTCCAAAGTGAAAAGCTTCCATATAAAAATGAAAAAAAATATTCTCTTGCTTTAAGGCTTGCCACAAGAATAATACACACAGGGAAAAACACAGAAAAGAAAATGGGGTAAAAGAAAGGCGAGAGCACTGGCACTAATTATGGTGAAGAAAATAAAGATATCAATCAGGGTTTAGAGGCATAAAATATACTGTCATATTACATTTTCCATACTGAATATATGCAGTTATATATCTTCAGGTCACATCACAGTAAAGATTGGAAAAAATAAAGCATATCTATAAAAGTTCTGTTTTGAAGTTCTATCTATGGAAAGTTAGTAGCACCCTAAGCAGATTTCATCATTTAGAATGAAAGAAATATAAGAGGGAAATTTTAAAACATTCCCAATTTTCCCAAATGCCAGGAAACTGTGTAGTGTTTGATACAGATACCAATAGTTCATTAAATGCCAAAGACCAATGGGATGGCTTTGCAGGTAAAGGCAGCTGTCCCCAAGCCTAATGACCTGAGTGTGATCCCTAATAGTCACATAGTAGAAATCAGACCAACTCTTTCAAGTCATCTCTGCCCCCCATACATGCACCCACATACATACACAACACACACAAAGAAAAAAATTGCATGCCAAACACAATGTTCTTTTCCAAGGAGTGTCTTCATATTATCACCAAAACATAAGAATGCTACAAAACAATGGATATGAAGACATCTTACATTGTACAGTTTGGGCTTTTTTGTCAAAAATCAAATATTTATAGGTGTGTGTTAATGTCAGGGTCTTTCAATTCCGTTCCATTGGCACATGTGTCTGTTCTCATGCCAATACCTAGCTGTTTTATAACTATGGCTCTATTGCAGAGCTTGAAGCTGGGGATGGTGATGCCTCTTTATTGAACAGGTTTGTTTTAGCAATCTTCTTTTTTTGTTGTTGTTATTTTTCCATACGAAGTTGAGCATTGTTGCTTTGACGTCTGTGAAGAATTGTGTTGGGATTTTGAGGGGGATTGCATTGAATCTGTACATTGAATTTGGTAGCATCACCATTTTTATTATGCTGATCCGACTTATCCAAGAGCATGGGAGATCTTTCCATTTTCTGTTATCTTCTTCAATTTCTTTCTTCAAAGGCTTAAAGTTCTCATCTTACAGGTCTTTCACTTGTTTGATTAGAGCTATGTTGGGAGCAGTGAGACCCCAGATCCTGAATTTCTTGTAATCCCCTGATCTGAGTGCCTACAACTGCTCTGGGCATGAGACCTTCAGGAGTTCCTGATGGCAGGAGAGTGGTTTCTGGTGGGTTTGGCTGGGGCGTGGCTATCTCTATATAATCTGCCCCTGAACACAATAAAGGGGGCATTCTTGGGGAATTCAAGGATGATCCGTGTTGCGGTCTCTCTGTCTGTGTGTGTTTGTTTGTGTATTTTAAATTCCAGCCCCCTTGCCGGAAGCTCGTGAACTGGGAGCCAGCGCACAGAGCGCAGACACGGGGGCGCGGTGTGCAGCAGAACTACCTAAGATCAAAAACACTGATGACAACCTATGTTAGCAAGGATGTGGGTAAGAGAACACTCCTCCACTGATGGTGGAAGTGTAAACTTACACAGCCACTTTGGATATCAGTATGGCAGTTTCTCAGAAAATTAAGAATCAATCTACCTCAATACCCAACAATACCATTCTTGGGCATGTACTCAGGGTTGCTCTATCATACCACAAAAACACTTGTTCAACTATATTCATAGCAGCATTATTCATAATAGTCATGGACTGGAAACAAACTGGATACCCCTAAAAAGAACAGTGAATAAAGGAAATGTGGTACATTTACACACTGGAGTCTTACTCAGCTATAAGAACAGAATACCAGGCCAGGTGGTGGTGGCGCACGCCTTTAATCCCAGCACTCGGGAGGCAGAGGCAGGCGGATCTCTGTGAGTTCGAGACCAGCCTGGTCTACAAGAGCTAGTTCCAGGACAGGCTCCAAAACCATAGAGAAACCCTGTCTCGAAAAACCAAAAAAAAAAAAAAAAAAAAAAAGAACAGAATACCATCATGAAATTTGCAGGCAAATAGATGGAACTAAAAAAAACATTCTGAGTGAAGTAACCAAGACCCAGAAAAACAAACACAGTGTGTACTCACTCATAAGTGGATACTAGATTAAAAGCAAAAGATAACCAGACCACAATCCACCACTCCAAAAATCTGGGTAACAAGAAGAACACTAAGAGAGCCACATACTCTATGAAGAGAAAATCGTTTGGGTAAACTCGGGGAAGGGCAGTAAATGAGAAGCGATGAGGGATGAGCACCTGAGGGAACAGGATGGTTGACTGGAGGGAGGAATGGGATGGGAGAGCAAGGAAAGTGATATTTCTACAGAGGGATCCATTATAGGGCTAGAAAGAAAAGTGATGCTAGGAAAATTCCAAGAGACCCACAAGGATGACCTCAGCTAAGATCCCTATCAATAGTGGACAAGGTGCTTCAACTAGCCGTTCCCTGTAATAAGAATGGTCCTAACTGTCCGCATAGATATCCAGTAACTAATGGAAGTAGATACAGAGATCAACATCCAAACGCCAGACCACACTATGGGAATCCAGTCAAAGAGAGGGAGGAAGGAATATATGAACAATGGTATAAAGATCATGATAGGGAGAAACCCACAGAGACAGTTGACCCAAACTTGTGAGAGCTCACAGACATTAAACTAACGACTATGAATCATACAAGGGACTGAGCCAGGCCTTCTGCAGGTTGTGTGACAATTTTGCTGCCTGGTCTGTTTGTAGGACCCATGGCAGTGGGACCACGATCCATCTCCAGTACCTTTTTGAAGTTCATTCCATGTGGTTGGATGATGCCTTGCTCAGTCTTGAGATGGGGGTGTAGAAAGAAGGGCTTAGTCCTGGCTCAACTGAATGTGCCAGGCTATGTAACTCCCCTTGGGAGGCCTTACCCTTTCTGGGGAGTAGATGGAGGAGGCTTTTGGGAGGAAGTGGAGTGGAGAGGGGGGTGGGAAGAAGGGAAAACTGTAAGTTGGTCAGTAAAATGAATTAAAGAAATATATAAAAAAAGAAAGCAAAAAGACATCTTGCTCGACTCTGATTAGACCACTTATCTCTCATTAGCTAATAGCTGTAGGTGGAGACTGTTTATTCATTTCCCCGCTGCCCAAACCTGAAATAATAATCACTGTATTAGTTGAAATTGTATTAATTGCAACACTGCTTAGGCAATGACTCTAGCATATTTCTAGCTAGCTCTTACATCTTAAATTGACACATTTCTCTTATTTTATATTTTACTACGAGGCTCATGGTTTGGTTTACCAGTAAGGTTCTCTGGCATCTGTTGCCCTAACTCCACCTTCTTTACTCCTCTACCTCTGCTTGGCATTCCCACCTTGCTCTATTCTGTGTGGCCATAGGCTCAAAGCAGCTTCTTTATTAACCAATGGTAATAAAAACATATTCACAGCATACAGAGGGAAATCCCCCATCAAATAGCTCTATCTATCAAAGTGAACATTAAGCTTACATGTAATCTGTTCTGTCAATGTCCATGTTTTGTTTATGCATTTAAATCAGTTTGTTCCTAAAAACAGTGGAAAAAACCCACCAATAATATAGTAATAAATCCAAAACTCCCTTGAAATAATTATGGATATCTTAATTTATTTAATATATAATAAAGTTTCCAATACCCTTACATAAGTGTCTTAGGCCACTTGCTTAAATATTTAAATCGTATACAATTGATGACTTCCTATTCTCTTTCCCTGCAAGGCTCTAGGACACCTGAATATACCCTGCAGAAGACATATTAAACTGTTATAATGAATTATTTTCAGCTATGAATATTTAATTGCAAGTAATTATTAGCAAAGTAGTGTTAATATCTGTTGATAGTAAACCTTAATATGAGTTATTTTTTCAGGTGATTGAAAAATGGATTGAAACAGAGATTACATCACCATTTAAATCTTAGTATAACTGAACATCTGACTGAGTTAAAAAGTAATAGCAGAAGTCATGTTCTCACTATAGAATTTAGTAATAAAATACAGAAACATTAACCAGAAGACCTTGTTCTACAGACTTAGACTGTGGCCTCTGTAGGCACACAAAAATCTCAGAGGTAACTCTTACACAGCCAATATAGAGTCTGCTTTTGTCAAATGTACAGGTGGAGCTTTCCAAAGGGAAAAAAGACAAATGAGTGTGTTTGAACTGAAGACTGTAGGGTCAAGATAGCACCCAGACTGATTAGTTGTAAAGAATATGACAATGTCATGGTTTAGTTCCACAGGAAAATAAACACAGCACTAGACAACCAAAAAGGCAGTGGGGTAGAGGTGCTGAGATGGATATTCCACAGTTGAGAATTTCATCCTGGTGTCAATCCAAATTTTAATAATAGGCTTAACAGAAGGAAATTTACATTATGAATTGACTGTTTTGCTGTAGGTCTCTTTGTTATAAAAGAATTACCTTGATATCTTTCAAGTAATATTGTTCATTTATAAATGACTCTCCTCTCAGAAAAATATGCATATATAAAAGGATATTATTTTGTAAGTATTAATATATTTGTACCTTATTCTAATAAAAATAATGTTTATATATGATATATATTACACATACTTATGCATGTATTGTAAATGCATATTACCTATAAACTTTATTTTATATATACATAAAAACTTCAAATATTTAAAATAATCATACAGTGTTTTTACAGAAGCCTTCCTTCAGTACGGTGTCATTTTATTCATATTGCTACCTGTGTCTACTGTTACTTCCAATGGTTTTTCATTAACTGGACTGAGTATTTAATCATTCACCTTATGATGCTGCTACAACAGAGTTCTTGTGGAAGTGCATGTACAGATTTGTGCACAGGTAAATAATTTCAAATGTCACGGACTTGTAAGTCATATATCAGAGAATATTTTGTGATTATATAACATAAGAATATTAAACAGACTAAAACATATTAATAACCGCAAAGGTTATGTAGTTAATGTAGGCAGGAGGGGACTTTTCCAAGGAAGGAGAAATTGAGTCCAGTGTGATGAAGAAAAGGGAAAGTAGAACAGTATTAGAGATGAGATGTGAGGTCAATGTAAAGGAAAAATGTGGGGAGGAACAACAAATAGGAAAGCCTTTTGAAAATCCATATGGAGACATTCTACCCCAGAAGCTTCCTAAAATTCATACAAATATGAAATGAAATTAAATGGAGTCACAGAGTAATGGGGAAGACAATGTCCCCACCAGACATATTACATCACACTGATAAATTCCAGTTTCGGGAATGGATTAGATTTTATTGAGCTATTAGCCAAAGGATCCCATAGAATCTTTTCAACATTGCAAGTTATTGTCAGTGTTATTGGGTACTCTCCACAACTTTATGGAAAGGTATTTTCGATGAAGACCAAACTTATGTCATCAAACAAAGAAGAATTGACCTGGTGCCCATGTACATACTTCACGCACTGGCCCATGTTCATGGTGTTGGAAGGTACTTTGCACATTACTTAAAGAGAAAAGTATTCATGATCATCAACCAACTAGAAACTCTTTGATCTACAACAGAAGCCAACCTACAAGATATAGTGGTATCATAATGACACAAATGTTATGAAAATATCCAAATTACTTTTTATTAGACTTAAGGCTCACTCCATGAGACATAACTTAGACCTGATACTGATAAAATGGATAAGAACCCAGTACTGGATAGGTCTTGAGCCCTAGAGGAAAACTTACTGCTATTATTGTGCTAAAGGAAAGGAGCAATAAAATGATTCCTAAAGACATATTCACAAATCAGCATCATTCAGCCATTTTCAGGAATGGCTATTCTTTGTTAATGGTGATCCTATTTAACAACGAGATCTACAACTGAGCCATGTGCAGAGAATGAGAGACTTTGGAGAGCTCCGCCCCAAAAGGAATGTCTTTTTCAAATCTTGTCCTCAAGGCTCAGGGATCTAAAAGGAAGAGGAGGCATACGACTGTAAGAGTCAGAAGAGGTAGAAAAATCTGAAGAAACAGTGTGCTCCAGATACAAGAGAACTGATGCACATCTGAACTTAGAGCTACTGGGAGAGCGCAGAGAAGACCTACCCAGGTTCATAACAGAGGAAATCCCAACACTAAGAATGGGAAGCTGAACCAAGAAATTTCATCTGATACCTGCTGGGAAAGAGAATACCAACTCTAGCTAAGGAAGCATAAAGACTGCAGCAACCATGCTCCAGGGCAGGTCCCATGCTCAGGTCAACACGAAATAGACTCTGGATTTTTGTTCTGTTTTTTGTGTGTGTGTGTGGGGGGGGGGGGGTGAGTGTATGTGCGTGCATGCACACGTGTGTTGGGGGTTATGAGTTCCTTCCCTGGCTTCCCTTGGTGATGTACTGCAGTAGGGACATTTTCCACCACAAGTTATTTTTATTCATGAATTTATCACAGCTACAGAAAGCAAACAAGGACATCCCCAAACTGTCCCACAGGACACCAGGAATGTTTAAGACCTTAATAGCAGTAGTTGTCTCATTGATGTATACACAGTAAATTCAGCAAAATGTATGCATTTAATGTATTTGATTTTTAGATGTTGAATACCCCAGTAAAGCTTAAAAATCAAATAGGCTTTAAATAAATATATAAAGTCATAGTTAGATTTCCCTAGACACCTACTTGAATGGCTAAATTTAATAACCTGAGTACATGCAGCGTTGGCAACCTCCGAGAAAGTCAAAATATCATTTGTGCTGTCATAATACAAAACAATATCTCTTATGGGGAGGTAGTCTTGACACTTTCTTAAATAGTTAAGAAAAATTAGCACTTATTCAGTCATTTTGTTACGTATGACCTCCACTAGTTTAATTTTCAAAATATAAACATTTTGTTATTTCTTTTTTAACTCACTAGAAATTAGAAGCCTATTGTTTTTTTGAGATCATCATTCACAATCATTATGGATTTTCCCCTGCATTAGTATAATGACTGCAAGAGCCTTTTATGCCAAATCACAAGTAAGGTAGAGTCAATAAAGGAAAGCAATTATTTGCACAATTAGAATATTGTATAGACTATCTTGTCCTGTCATTATTTCATTAACTTTTGTGAGATAAGCATCAGTATTGAATGAGGAGGAAGCCATCCTTATATTTGAAATATAGAAGAAATTAGTTTTCTCTTTTGTGTTTAGAGGTCCTCTAAAAACATGTTCTAATGAATTCAGTTGTGAAATGAAGCTACTTCTCTTTTCTTTTCAATAAACCTCACTGCCAGCACAGCAATGTCAAAGTCAGTTCTAAAAGCACTTCAAGACTGCAATTTGAACAGAATGTCTCCAGAACTTTTAAGGAGGTCAGCAGAACCTAAGGATTGCTGAGGACGTGTTCTTCAAAATGCCCGTGCAATTCCTAGTAGACTAATGCAGCATATTTTTACAGAAGACTCCTGATTAGGGTCAGATATTTAGTGCTACATAAAATGTGCCCTCCTGCCATCACCATCCACATAAACATTACATCACGGAGTAGCAGCAGGAGGGTGGGAGCCAAATGCTTTCCAAAAAAAGGAAATCTTAAATAGCAAAAACATTAAGTAGTTCTTTATTGTTTTTCATATTATATTTATTATTGTATCTGAATGCAGTGTGTTTGTGTGTGTGTGTGTGTGTGTCTGAGTGTGTGTGTCTCTGTGTATGATGGTGTGCATGTAGAGGCAAGAGGACAACATTTAGACTTGGTTCTCTATGGCTTGTGAATCTGGCTCTTAGGTTGTCAGGTTTGAGTGGCAAATGCTTCACCCACTGAGGCAAAGAGTCACCCAATTTCTTGCCATTTTAATGTACAAGATTATTATGTTGGTTCAGATGAAATGAAGCAAATATTTGTGTTCCTATTAGGATGCATGCAGCTCAGGATTGATGTATATAAGGTCAAATACTGTTCTGCTATTGTGGACCAAGCATAGGCATTAAATTTGAAAAACAAACACCTACATAAACCAATAAACATCCAAGAACAAAGCAGTTTGTAGCTATAGTGGACATTCCATCTATAACATTAACATCAATATACCCTTTTGGTATCTGAAAATGTGTCCTACTGGCAAGTGACATTTTATTCAGATGGAAAAAGCTAGAATATGAATCCAGAATGGCAAGGTCAATCCATGACTCCAAGGTTCTTGATGCCCAGCAAGAGTGATATGGAAGCCCAACAGGAAACTACAATAATATTGGGCAGGCTGTTCCTACAGAGTTATTGCAGATAAGACCTCCTGGCTATGAACCTTGTTGAAGTTCTGTGTACTGACAATAGTTTTCCAGCTTTTATATGAATCTTGCCATATAGTTCAAACACTATATTAACATTGTATAGAATCATTTTCTTATTATTTTACATAAAATATTCTTATTAAAATTATGTAACAGAGGATATTGAACAAAGTAGTTAATAGATTAGTAGATGGGAAGACTTTTTAGAAAGTATAGCATGTAAAACATGGAGGATTCTTCTTACTTGCTCTCTTCTTGAGATGAAGAATTCAGCCAAGAGTTGCTGACATTTGAGCATTTTAACAAACTGGAGAGACTGGAGTGTGCACTCAAAGGGATAGCAGCATAATGAATTTTGCATTGTGTGTTTCTCCTGAATCTTATAAATACTTATTACATTTGTAGCATATTTAATGGGGAAGTTTACCTATTTTTCTGTCATAAATCTTGATGGACCAGAAGTCTCTTTAGGTCTTCCAGAACAGTGGTCCTCAACCTTCACATTGCTGTGAACATTTAATATAGTTCCTCATGTTGTGGTGATGACAACCATAAAATTATATTTCTTGCTATTTCAGAGATGTAATTTTGCTACTATTATAAAATATAGAGTAAATATCTATATTTTCTGATGATCTTAGCCGACTTCTCTGAAATAATCATCCCACTCTAAAGGGGTTACAACCTACAGGTTGAGAACCACACTCTAAAAGGTCTTTTAAAAGGCGATGTAAACCCTTGGACAAATGATTCATAAGGTCATCAGGGTATTAGGTTGCAGAATCTTTTCCAGTGTTAACCCATGGCAATTAGGAAGGTTCTTGGCATTCCAGTTTCGGAGGTAGTGTGATAGAATGCAGCTTGAAGGATGTACAATTATAAAGAGGCCTTCCACTATGAGGAAACACAGCTACCAAAATCCAGCAGCAGTTTTCCTCACTTATCTCATTTCTGTCTCCCTTCACATACAATAATAAGATGATCCTTGGAAGCCTGATATTTTCTAATGGGGAAAGCTGGGAATGCCTGTATGCAGGATAACTAGTACGCTAAGAGACAAAAATAAAATATGTATCATAATATAAGAATTTTGAATTTTCTCCTCATATGAGAGAAAAAGGAAATAGTTTCATTGGAAGGAGATATTTGAGGAGAAATACATACGTAGAACTTTGTAGATTATGTGGTTATAAAATATTCTGAGGAAAATGAGATGCTTTTGAAAGGCTTTTATAGGGAAAATAACATAATCAAATACAGATTTTAAGAAAGCCAGGCATGGTGGTAAATTTCTTTAATCCTAGGACTCAGTAAGCAGTAACAGGAAAATAGCTGTGAGTTTGAGACTAGCCTGTTGTTATAGCAAGTTCCAGGCCAGTCTAAAATATCTAGTGAGACGAGAGAGAGAGAGAAAGAGACAGACAGACAGACAGACAGGGAGAAGAGACAGAGACATAGAAAAACAGAAGCTCAGAGAGACATAGACAGATTATAACAGAAGAGGGGCAAAGAGATTGTTAAGCTCTAGAGGAAGGGGAAGTTCTTTGTGATATTGTATTTCCTACAAATGTCAAAGAAGTTGCATCCATGTCTCACCAACATGACTGTCCAAGGAAAACTTGAACAAGGGTGACAAAAACAGACATGGTAACATGAAAGGCATGTTCACAGAGCCCCTCCCCAATAGAAAAACCACAGGTAACTAAGGAATACTGAGAGCAGGAGAAATAGCACTCCCTAGGAAAGAGTTCCATAATTGTTTGGTTGACCAACACCAAGCAGTCATTCCTGAAGTCAAGCCATAAAAAAAAAGATGCTTTACTAAACAAAAAACAAGAAAAACAAGTAAAATTATACAGGCTCATCATGTTGTAGTCATGTATTTAGGAGTGTGTATGTGTGTATGTAAAAATACTCTTAAAGAAATAAAGGCTAAAAAGAAATTTATTCTGTTCTAATGTTCTAAATAAACAGGAAATATAAGAGAAGAGTGAGGCAAAATGGTACATAATCACAAAAATTCACATGATACATACCAGCAGCTAGACTGTTTGACATAGTGATGCTATGATAAACAAAAGCAAAAATTTTCAGTGTGCCAATACATTTGAAAGTCACATATAGCAATTTAGATGGTACAGTAGATGGAGAGAGTTATTAAAGAAAGATTTAAAAAACAGAGCTACCAAAATGAACCAAACAAAAATGGAGATTTATAATATCAGAAATAGCCAGAATATGAAGCATTTATATATGAAACGGCAATGCAGTGATGCTATTAAAACCATAGAAATAACTGAGTTCTTCATAGAGACAACAGAAAGAACTATGTTTATTAGCACATTTATTACATAAAAATATTAAGAGTTATTATATCTAATATGTGCAGAACATATTGTAGCTACGTTTACACTCTTCTCCCTTTCATAGCTCCTGTTCTGCCTTTCCTTTCTCACCTGTATTTTTTTCTGTCTGTCTCTTAATTTCATATTCTTTTTTTCTGAAAATTTACACACAAGATAAAATGTGATATATCTTGTTCTGATGTTATATTATGCATTGTGAGAAATCTACATATAATTAGAAAGGAAACTTATTTATTAAGTGAAGAAATAGGGAATACAAACTCATAGATACAGTGGAGACTGATACCATTGCCTCTTAGTTAACCAAAAAAGAATGAGGAAAGCTCTGGACCAGGCCACTGCATGGCATGTCAGAAGTGTTTTACATCCAAGTGAGAGACCATGTGACCACCAACCTCTGTTCTTATCTTATCACATATCAGAGAAAACTCCCATGACAGGTTATATCAAAATGTCATTGACTAAACTGGTCAAGCTCCCACAATTATGTCACTGGAAAGGGCATTCACCAATGCCATTCATTCCCTTCAGACAACATAATTTCAAATTCTTCAGGGATGAATGAGTCTCCATTTATGTATACACATCAAATCAATACAATCGTTTATTGTTGGGCACCTAGACTAATCCCATCACATGGCAAATATGAGTAATCTTGAATAATGCAGCCTTAAGATCTGCAGCCTCTGCATAGTAAACTGACCTCCATTCTTTTGGGTGGGTGTCCATAGCAATAAGGCTGTGTGCTACAATACTCATAGTTTTCTTTAACTATTTTTTCTTTTTTAAAAAACTTTATCCACTTACCCCCTTGTTCCCCTACTCAAATTAATTTCTTTTTAGTAATTGTTCACACATACATATATTCATAAATACATACATACAACCTTCTCAGTCTTTATAGGAATGGCTCTATTTCAAGTTTAACTACAACATTTTAAGAAAAACAATTACATGCAAGTACATCACTTAAGATGTGAATGACTAATGCCATACATTTCTGAAATTCTGTATTTCAAACTTTGAGGAATTTAAAAAATAAAGAACTTTAAGTTCAAAAAGAGCACATACCTAAGTTCTGGAGTTATGAAGATATCTGTTACTTTTCACTGAATGTACTTCTCTGGACATGTTCCACACATCCTGCATTATTTCTCAGGAGAATCTGTTTCATTGTCACACACATACCATACTTATAAAACCACCACATAACATTATAAATAACCGGGCTTCACATCCCCAATATGTATATTTCATACACATGTGTGCCTGTGAATAACCCTCTGCCCTACAAAAGCTAACCTTTAAAGCCAACCTAAAGATCAACTTCCACATTGCCTTCCCTTAATTTCCTATAAACTCCATATTCATCTATCAACACGCTAATGACATCATTCCCTTTGGACTTTAATATAAATTACTGTTGTTTATTACAGCAATATATATTCTTCTCACTGAATGAAAGACATGATGAGAATCTGTGGGTTTGGAGCTGAGACCTTTGCTAGTTTCCCACACATTTCCATCATTGCTCCCCATTTTTTACCTAGGTGTTTTCTTCCTTTGGATATATGCACCATCACTCCCTAGAAACTATAAAGCCATCATATAACATAATAAGACAACTCAGTTTTCACATCCCCAATATGTATACTGAAGGTCAAGATGTTTCAAAATCTAAACTGTTTTGAATATGTATTTGATCAGCAACATATATAACATCCCACTGCTGATTTCACATGCCAGACCACAGGTACCCTAAAAACATTACATAAAATTGTACTCTACTATATTACATAAAATTATGTTGTCAGGCTGAGAATGTGATTCAGTGAGTAATTCTTGCTTATGGTAAAAGACTGATTAGTGATATGGATTCCCAGAATATACAGTGGAAGGAGAGGAATGACTCTTTAAAGCTACTCCTGGCTTCCACAATAGCCACACACACACACACACACACACACACACACACACACACACACACACGGGGGGGGGGAGGGCAGAGAGAGAGAGAGAGAGAGAGAGAGAGAGAGAGAGAGAATGAATCTAAATATTTATTATTTTTTTCAAGGGTAAGTCAGAGCATCTTGTAAAGCAAAATGGTGCTGCAATGTTTAATCGCATGATGTGCTCCACATTTAATTAAGGGGATTAAGATGACTTTTTAAATTTTACTCCCTGAATATTTTTTTCCATTTTTTTATTGAGAAAAGGAGAAAAAAGAAAACAAGTTTCCACCTCCTCCCAGCCTCCCATTTCCCTCCCCCTCCTCCCACCCTTCTCCCTCTCCCCCCACTCCTCTCCCCATCCCTCTCCAGTCCAAAGAGCAGTCAGGGTTCCCTGCCCTGTGGTAAGTCCTAGGTCCTCCCCTCTCCATCCATTTCTAGGAAGGTGAACATCCAAACTGGCTAGGTCCCCAGTTAGTTCCTTGGGCAGCTGAGGATAGGGAACCTGAAATGACCCTATCCTATAGCAATACTGACGAATATCTTGCATATCACCATAGAACCTTCATCTGGTGATGGATGGAGATAGAGACAGAGACCCACACTGGAGCACTGGACTGAGCTCCCAAGGTTCCAATGAGGAGCAGAAGGAGGGAGAACATGAGCAAAGAAGTCGGGACCACGAGGGGTGCACCCACCCACTGAGACAGTGGAGCTGATCTATTGGGAGCTCACCAAGGCCAGCTGGACTGTGACTGAAAAAGCATGGGATAAAACCGGACTCTCTGAGCATGGCGAACAATGAGGGCTGATGAGAAGCCAAGGACAATGGCACGGGGTTTTGAACCTATGTAATGTGCTGACTTTGTGGGAGCCTAGCCAATTTGGATGTTCACCTTCCTAGAAATATTGTTTTCATAAGTCTCACATGTCCATAATTCATTTGATTTTCACAAGTTATTTCATTTATTTAAATATAATGCATATTAATAATTACCAACCAAGATCAATATAGTTACTTCAACTATGGCAGAGTGATTTGTAACTCATCCAACCCAGAACTGTTTTAATTGCTTTGTTACAATGTATCTCATCTTCTTTTTTATTACAGTGGATTTTGCTTTTAAGGTTTTTCATATTTATATATTTATACATTTTTCTAGTGAAGATCACATTTGAAAGTACTCATTTTGCATTTCTTATCTTCTTTTAATAAAATCAAAGAACTTTTTCCACAACTGTAAATTACACATTTTTTTTCCATGATCTTAGATGGTTGGTTTTAAAAGTCCTTAAAAGCCTTTTGAAGTAGCAAAGCCAGACACTTTGTGTCATGGTGTCATCTCTTTCTTCAACTTTAATTTCAGCTCAGACTTCCTCTAGCTCCCAGTTTCTGTTACCCTCACTACCAGCCCAATGTTACAGGCATCTCAAAAGATGAGGGAGGGGGAATTGATCGGGGGAGGGGGAGGGAAATGGGAAGCGGTTGTGGGGACGAGGCAGAAATCCTTAATAAATAAATAAATTAAAAAAAATAAAATAAAAAAAAAAAAAAAAAAAAAAAGATGAGAAATCTTTTTTTTTTTAAATTTTAGTTTCTCTTAGTCACCAAGCTTAGCGTGTGTGCCATGGATAGTGAACAAAATATCCCTTTTCAAAATATTAGAGTAGTGGCACGTATCCAATACTCACTCAGTAAACAATGGCTTTTCATTTAGCACTGCTACTTTCCATGGAAATATGCCACAATAATTTAAATATAGCACCTCCTCATTTATGAGGGGAATGGGGAAAAGCATGTTTTATATTTTTCTAAGTAGTACTTTTCTGCCTTCCATCATGTCTCAAACTTTTGAGATTAGTTATCCTCATAATGGTCTTTCTATGCTTTGACATTCTGTTTAAAAACGTTCCATTTGGCATGGTCATTCTTGCCTTTCAGTACCAGAAGGAAGAACGGGGATTTAAGAGGTCAGCATGTGTTTTAGTTAGAGTTTCTATTGCTACAATCAACACCATGACAAAAAGGCAAGTTGGGGGAGGAAAGGGTTTATTTGTCTTACACTTCGGCATTGCTGTTCATCCCTGAAGAAAGTCAGGAACACAAACAGGGCAGGATCCTAGAGGCAGGAGTTAATGCAGAGGGCATGGAGGGGTGTTGCTTACTGCCTTTTTTTTCCATTGGCTTGCCCAACTCTCCTTTATATAGAACCCTAGACTACCAGCCCAGAGTCTGTATCAACTACCGTGGGCTGGGCCCATGAGAAAATGAGAAAATACCTTACAGCTGGATTTCAAGAAGACATTTTTTTCATCGGAGGCTCCTTCCCCTCTGATGACTCTAGCCTGTGTCAGGTTGACACACAAAATCTCCCAACGCAGCATGTTTTATACCCCACTTTACAAATACAAAGTGAAACATCATAGCCTTAAAAAAATAGTCTGTATTAATTAAGCCATACTTTCTCTCTTCCTGTGTTATCCTTTAAGATGTAATTCTGTAGCATATACATGATACCAAAAATGTGAGCATTAAATTAGATGAAAATAGGAGCTCCTACGATTGTGCCTGAAGGATTAACTACTCACAAAAGCTACTGCCCTATGGCAGTGGTACAATGCACAGGTGCCTTGTGCCCATCTCGGCTCTTATAACTCAGCCCTAAGGAGGGACACTGTAATAGACTTTCTCTGGAGCTTCAACCAGAAAAAAAAATGTTTCTGTATTACGTGAGAGTGAATGAAAAAAAAAAATCACCCAAGGGTAGAAGAGAAAAAGTACCTCTAGACTCCCAGTGTAACTTGGAAGTCAATGGCCATGTTGGTGTCCAATGCTGGGCAGGGGCTCTTTTGCAGGAATTAAAAAGAGTGATATAGGTTGAATCTTGTTGATTCACAAAGTTTCTAACTAGGAGAGTTTGTGAATTGAGTCTGTAGGATTTTGAAACTTTGGCACATACAGAAATGGATATCTTGGGAATGGGATACAAACCAAAATATAAACACTAAATTCATTTACAATTCTTATGTGCTTCATAAGAGTTTTGTATAGTCTTTTACTTTTAAGGCTTATTTTATTATGGGTATGTGTAAGTTTATGTACGTTTCTATGTGCCACATGTATACAAGAGATTAGAAGAAAGCATGATATCCATTGGAACTAGAGTTAAATAACTTTGAGAGAGCCATTGCTTGTGTGCAGAGAATAATTCAAGGTTCCTCTAGAGCAGAAAGTCCTATTAACTTCTAGACCATGTCATTAGCTCTTTGTATAATATTTTAAATAACTTGAGTGAATCAAAATTCCATAGTATGAAAATTTCTGCATCAGATAATTCTTGGACAGTTTTAGATGGTAGAGAACTTTAAAACTAGGATTTTCACACTGCAGAACAGATTCTCTTTTTCTTTTTTGTCTCTCTCTGTCTCTGTCTCTCTCTGTCTCTTTGTCTCTCTGTTTCTCTCTCTCTATCTATCTATCTATCTATCTCTATCTCTATCTCTATCTCTCTCTCTCCCCTGTGCATGCAAATTCTCTTCAGGGTAGTGAAGACAGGGTTTCTCCTGGATTTGTAAACCAGGCAGGTCTTGAACTCACAGATATCTGCCTGTCTCTGCCTCTGGATTACTGGGATTAAAGGTGTGCCATCACCGCCTGGCCAGATTCTTAATTTCTAAGTGGTAACTTTTCCTACTGTTAAAATTGATCCTTCCATCTATAACACAATAAACATCTGTTCCTCTCTTCTTCTGCATAGGGGTATTATTCCTCAGAAATTCAAGAACATATTTATCTTTTATCTAATTCCACATTTTTTAACAGCAAGATAATTTTCTACAAATCCTGTCTCATTACTCTTAGACTCCAGTGACTTTCTGTTTTAAGTATACTTATATCTGATCATTTCTGAATTTCACCAGTATGTCTTATTTAACAGTCCTAGATTCATGGAGGTATTGCTTTCTGCTGGTATGATGATGAAAAGGTAAGTAAAACTTAGTGCCCTTGGAACTCATGTTTTGTAAGGACATTTAAGAGAGAGCAGAAGTTCACTAGCCCAAGATGGACCCTTTCTTCACAGTGCATTCCACGCTGAATGCCTAAGTGGTATCTGGTAAGTCGTATCTTTACCCTGTGACAGATAATCAATTTGTATTAGTTACTTTTCTATTGCTGTGATAAAGCACAATGACCAAGGGAACTTACTGAAGAGTTTATTGGGACTTAAAGTTTCAGAAAGATAAGAGCCATCAAGACAGTGAATTGTGGCAGCAGGTGGAAGTCACCATTACAGGAATATCTGAGAGCTCACATCTCTGCCTGCAAACAGAAAGTAAAGATAGCTTTTAAAAATGAACACACACCCTCGTGACTTTTTTTTTCTTGTTTTCCTTTCACTTTCATTCTTCTTTCATATGTTATATCACAACTGCAGTTTCCCCTCTTCCCATTTCTCCCAATCCCCTTCTCTTTTTCTCCCTCTCTCCAAGATGAACTCCTCTTTGATTTCCCTTGTGGAAAAAAAAAAAAAGAAAGAACAGACTTCCCTAGAATACTCACCCATTTTGGCCTAGCAAGATACAATCAGTCTGGGCACAAACCCTCTTATCGCATCTGGATGTGGCAACACAGTAGGAGTAAAAGTGTCTCAAGCACAGGCAAAAGAGACAGACATTCCCTCACTCCCATTGCTGGCAGTCCCTCAAGAACACGAAGCTATACAACCATAAGTTATAGGCAGAGGACCTAACTTAGTCCCATACTACATCCATGTTTGTTGCTACCATTTCTGTGAGCCCCTAGAAACCCTGGTTTGTTGATTTTCTGGCCATATTCTCCTAGTATCCTGGACCTATCGGACAACTACTTCTTCACTCTTTTCTGCTGGGTTCCCCTTGATCCTCTTAGGGTTTGGCTTTGGGTCACTGTATCTGTTTGCATCAGTTACTGAATGACACCCCTCTGATGACAATCGGTCTAGACACCAATATTATCTATAAGTATAGCAAAATATCATTAAGAATCATTTCCCTTGAGCAGGGCAGTGGTGGAGCACACCTTTAATCCCAGCACGTGGGAGGCAGAGGCAGGTGGATCTCTGTGAGTTCTAGACCAACCTGGTCTACAGAATGAGTTACAAGACAGGCTCCAAAAACTACAGAGAAACCATCTCGAAAATTCAAAAAAAAAAAAAAGAAAAGAAAAGAAAAAAGAAAAACAAACAAACAAAAGAATCATTTCCCTTCCTTTTTTCCCAGTCGTGTTTGGTTCTATCCTGAGTATTTGGGTTGTCTTGTCTATGGGTTCTGACCCTCCAGGCAGTGTCAGGGGTTCGTGGGCTCCCTGTCATGGCATAGGCTTCATATTGGACCAGTCATGGGTTGGCCACTTCCACAAGTTCTGTGCCACCTTTGTCCTAACATGATTTGAAGGCAAGACAGGTTTGTGCCTGGGTTGGCATCACAGTCCAGCAGCTAGTTAAGATTATTGTTACTGTGATTAAACACTATGACCAAAAAACAAGTTGGAGAGGGAAGTATTTATGCGGCCTACATTTCCATATCACAGTTCATCTTCAAAGGAAGTCAGAACAGGAGCTCAAGCAGGGCAGGAATCTGGAGGCAGCAAGGAGCTGATACAGAGCCAGTGAGGAGTGCTGTTTAGTGGTTTGCTCTGCATGGCTTGCTCAGTCTGTTGTCTCATAGAACCCAATGACTGGCAGCCCAGGGATGGCCCCACGCATAATAGGCTAGAGCCTCTCCCATCAGTCCCTAATTAAGAAAATGCCCTACAGCTGAAGGCATTTTTCTCAGTTGAGGTTCTCTCTACCCCCATAACACTAGTTTGTCTCAAGTTGACAGAAAACTAGCCAAAACAGTCATTGTTCTATTGCTATGAAAAACTGCCATGGCCAAGGTAACTTTGATAAAAGAAATCAATTAATTGGGGGCTGGTTTACAGTTTTAGAGGTTTAGTTAAATATCACCTAGAAAGGAAGAATGCCAGCACATAGGACGGGGAGCAGTAACTGAGAGCTACACCCTGAGTCAGGCTGTGAAAAAGAAAAAGAGATAAATCCTGTGCCTGGAATGGACATTTCAACACTTAAAGCTTACCCTCAGTGAAATAATTTCTCCAACAAGGCCATACCTACCTACTCCAACAAGGCCAGACTTCTGATTCCTTCAAATCCTTCTCAAAGACTCCCACTCCCCAATGACTAACCATATGACTATTTGGGGTCCATTATTATTCAAACCACCATATATAGTGTATTAAGCATTCTTCCAACCCCTGTAACCGGTGCTTTTACCTTGCTTAGCCTACAACCTTTCCGAGTACACAACTCTGTCATCTAATATATAAAAAATTCTGTAAAAATTCATTTAATAATATAACTTCAAGACTCACCAAATTGTGTATATGACTGTTGTTGCTAAGAAAACTCTGTTGTGGCATATTAGTTGAAGATGTCTTACAAACATTTATGCTGTGGAACATTTTTAATGATTCAAAGATGTGTTACTTTTCTTGTGTAAAACACCTGATTGTTCTAATGAAGAGTTGAGGGGCCATAGCTGAACTGCTTAGAGGCTAACACACTAATAATGGTATGTTGTCCTTTTCCTATGTGCCGAGCTCATTAAATCTCTCCTAAAATACCGGTGTTTAAGTCTATGTTAAAAATCTTTTTTTAATCAATAAAGCCAGCTTTCTTCTAGAAAACACATTACTTGCTTTTTATCAGCCCTCCCCCACTTTTCTTTTGACAATATATGTTTATATTAATTATTTCTGTAGCTGAAAACTCTTTCTACGGGCAGGAGAGGGATAGGTAGGGCTGCAAGACAGAGAAAATAATAGGAGTGAACAAGAGGAAGAGCAGGAGTGCCAGCCACACATCTACACAGCAAGTTGTAGAGTAAGAAGTAAAGATATACAGAAATAGAAAACGGTAAAAAGTTCAAAAGGATGAACTAGACACCATTTTCCCTTTTCTGTTTAAGCAAAAAGAAAGGCTTTAACTTTAACATAGTAAAATTACAAATAAAACAGGCATTAAACAAGATTATAGCCACAATATTTATATCTACTTTATCTTTTATCATAACTAAGGAAAACAATAATTATAACTATCTATTCTTAAACTCCATCAAAGATTCCAGAAGGATATAATATTACCTAAGTAAACAGGAATTGCATTATAAGTAACTTCAAAACTCTAGATTTGACAGAGACATATTGCTACCTGCATAGTCAGCCAAAGTTCTCCTGTATTGTTGGAGCATCCATCTTCAGCCTACAGGCCCATAGTATCTGGCAGACTTTTCCATGAAGCAGGAAATTTCAAAGACACTTTTGCCTATATTTGTCAGTTTCTCAGTCACTTTCTTCTGTATCCTGAAGAATGCCTGGCAGACTCTTTCATGAAGCAGGAACCTTGAAGGACTGTCTCACTCTCCTTAAGCAACTTCAGCAGTCATTTTTCTGTGGGTCCTGCATGTCCAGTTCATACAGTATAACATCAAGCAGTCCAGGCAAGAGCAGTTTCTTCCCCAAATGACCAACAAACTTCATCAGGTTCCTCTTAAATGCCCATCATCCTCTTTAAAGAAGATCGGGGCTGCCAGGAGCAGCTGTGTCTCATTGTCATGAAAAGTTTTAAGATCTTAAAACATTTTAAATGCCATATTCTGAAGGTTTAGGAAAGATTTGAAGAATAACTACGTAACTGAAATGTATTTCTATATATCTGGACAACCTAACTAGCATGACTATAAGCTTGACTATTATAGATGATTATCTATTAACCTATCCTTCTTAACTATACATTACATTTTTAAATGAGATATACAAACACAATACATTAATCAAGAGCAGGAATATACATATAACAAAATTGACCTAAAATTTGCATCAATAAACCAACATCCATACCAATGCAAATTATTCATCTCTATAGCATATCCCCCTTTAAATGTAAATAAACATTTACAAATAATATTTGATAATTTGGGTATAGTTCTCTCTAAACTGCTTCCTGCTTTTTGTTGGGCAAAGTACTGTTTGGGGGTTTTCCAGGCAAACTTTCAGGGAGTCTTGGTCCATCAAATCACATTAGTCTGTAATTAATCCATAGATTCTCATCCTCTAAAAATGAAAGAACCTCTTTTCCAAAGCAACATCCTTAGACCCTTATTTTCAAATCAAGTATCTTAAAGTAGATATGTTGGTTTAACTTAGTATGGAATGTCTCTCTGTACTTAGCTCCTGACCAGTCAAAAAATTCAAAGAAAATACAATAATATACATAATACAGATTCTCTGTGTATATTCCATTTTTATATGGCTTATTTTTCTTACTCTATTACTTTTTCTACAAGTTTACTGTCTCTTTAAAGTCTTTGTTTTATTTTTTAGAAACCATTTACTTCTTTTTATAATCTCTATAGTCTTTTTCTTGTCTCTTCTAAGCCTACATACATTTATCCAGCACTGTGAACCATTTAGAGGTCTTTTTTATCTGAATCTGTCTTTATTGTGTATCTGTAATTATTTTCTGACCAGAAGCACCTTTTTTTATGCTAAGTGGGTGTGGCTAGGGCCAACACAGCCCTGTCTGCTTGCTCCTCCCAGTCAGCAAGGCAGAAGCATGTTCACTGCCTCTGCAAACCATACACAGTGCCCTAGTTCTAAGTATGCAGTAGGTCTATGTTGTACCATTAAGTACTTTATAACACACTGTTCACAAACCCCATTTAAGTGCTCAGTCTTTTGAAACAGCCAGAGCAGTTTGTGCTGCCATTTTAACCCCACTTTTTTTTTGTTTGTTCGTTTTTGTTTTTGTTTTGAGTTTTTCGGTTTTGTTTTTTTGTTTGTTTTGTTTTTTCCTACCACTGAATCAGGAAGACCTCTCTTAAAGTAGCTATGGCATGCTGCCGACAAGCAGAGCCCGTCTGTTTTGTTAGTGTCTAGAACTCCTTTCTCAGACCTCTCGGGGTTTTTTGTGGATTTAGCTAGCACATGTTGGTGCTAATTTGTTGTATGAGGCCGCTTGTTTGTTCCTGGCTATTCAACCTGAAATAATCACAGAGAAACCATATTATTCTGGCTAACTCATATCTTAAATTAATCCATCTCCATTAATCTGTGTGTCGCGATAAGGCTATGACTTAGTGGGTAAAGTTCTGGTGTCTGTCTCTGGCCTGGGATACATGACCTCTCACTGACTCTACCTTCTCTCTATCAGCACTCTATTAAGTTCTCCTTGCTATAGGTCACTGAAGTTTCATTATAGATAGAAAGACCTCCCACACCAGTTTTTTTTATCAGTCCCCCATTTTTCTTTTGATTATATATGTTTAAATTAACTATTTCTAGAGCTGAAAACATATTTTTCTGACTGCAGTCTTGTTCATGTTTTAATTTATCACACTAGCCTGAGTTCTTCAGAAGCAAGCAGATAAATATAAATCTATAATTCTTTTTTTTGCAAAAGAAAGTTGATGTGTTCTATATTTGATGCAATTTGTATATATTTTGAGTCCATGTGTGTGAGTATGGTTTCGTGTGTATCCAAGCCCCTAATCAGAAAATATTATGAGACTCATCATCTTCTTTCTTTTCTTTTGTTCCTTGTCCTCAAGTCGCAGTCTCTAGAAGACAGCAATCTGACTGTTAGAAAATGATGATTTTTTTTTCTGGTGATAAAACTCAGAAGAGACATCCTTTCTTGTCTCCCCTGAGAGGAAATCGGTGATCTGAAAATCATGGGGTTAAAGCTATCAGTGTTTCTAGTCTATAAATCCTTAAAGTCCAAAAAGACTAGCAAGTTCTCCTCTCATGACCACTCATGCAAATCAGAATTGCCCTCCATCCATGGGTAAGAGAATTTATACAAGACAGTAAAATTTCCCCATGATCCAGAGACTTCTAACCCTTGCTTAGAATCCTCTTTTGTTATTACCAGAGTAAAGTTTAAAAGAATAAGTTCTGTTCCCTGTCTCATCTTATATTAAATCAAAAAGGCCATTGCTTCTATTTAGAGCCCAACTGCATGATAGACCTAAAACTTATATTTGTGGTTAGATTACAGTTCACAGTGCAGGTAGGTAAAGGTATACAGATAGCTCACCATATCTCCACAACCTTTATTCTTACTTCTTTTCCATAATGTTTTGCCTCTAAGCTATAAATAATCTCTGAGGAATTTGAAATATATCAAACATCTTGAATTTATGAGTCTTTTTTAGATAATCAGATTTATTCCTCTCCATTTTTGTACATGATGTGGGTTTTTCTCTCCTCCCTTCCTTCCTTTCTTCCTTTTCTTTCTTTTAGACAAGATCTTATTAAGTTACCCAGGCTGACCTGTAATTCACAATCCTGCTCATCACCAAGGTACAGGGATTACAAGCCTGCACCACCACATTATATTTAAAAAAATATTATTTATCTGAATAGAATTGGCTACTGGTTATACTAAGACTAAAGATCCAAAATTCATCTTTGATCTTCATTCTGGCTTTAATGTATTACTATTCTAGAAGGCCATATGATGTTTAGTTTTTGTTTTGTTTTTTTGAGACAGGGTTTCTCTGTGTAGCCCTCATTGCCTTGGAACTCACTCTGTAGACCAGGTTGGTCTCAAATTTAGACATTTGTCTACCTTCTGAGTGCTGGGATTAAAGGTGTGCAGTAGCACTGCCTGGTAACTTTTTTAAATCTTAAATATAACATTGTGGTAAGGGTTAGAAAAAGTGATATTTGACAGTAGTATTACTACCAAGAAGTACCAAAAGTCTATCATTTCAAGTAAACAATTATGTGTCAACTGGTCTATCGTATTGAGATGGTCATGTCTCCTCCTGCTCTGATCTGCCTGGGCCATTCTTGGGCCAGGACCAGGACATCTCTTGCAGTTCTTTTTGTGTTAAAGTGTATTTTTCACTTTCTCGTCTGTAAGGTTCAGTGTGGCTGGTTCTATTTTGAGGTATTTGATCCATTTGGACTTGAGTTTTGCGCATGGTGATAGATATGGGTCTATTTTCATTCTTCTACACGTTGATATCTAGTTACTCCAGTACCATTTGTTAAATATGCTTTCTTTTCTGAACCTCATTAAAAAGACTTATTAGTTGGCCACTTCCACAAATTTTATAACACTATTTTCCCAGCATATCCCAGGACATATTGTAGGTACAAAGTTCTGTGGTTAGATTGGTGTTGATGTTTCTCTTTTAGTAGCCTACAGAGTACCTTTCTGTAAAATAAATAAATGTTAAGAAAGAAAGAAGAACAAAAGAAACAAACAAACAAAGGCTAAATCGTAGGGGTGAAGGCACCAAGCCTGTAACAGCTCAACTGCTCCGTGTTCAATGAACTGAGTGGAGGTTGTCCTCATTAAGGGTCCCACATAGCCAGTTTGCATAAAACAACCCTCTGTCTTTATCTTAGCTTTTTTAGGTATTTCCATGGGAAACATTTGGCCAACAACTCAAACAAATGCAGGCCTTTCCAGCCACTGGAAGCCTTGCCTGATTACAAGAGATGGCCCGTTCAGATTCTGTGTCCCTCATTACTAAACATCCTTACTAGAATTACCCTCATACAGTCCAGGAAATGTCCAGTGTACTAGGTTTCTACACTACTTCCATATTCCCTCCAATTTCAGCAGTCTTCCCTGCTCACTTTTGATCCCCATCTCATCCCCCACACAGATCCTTCCCACTCTTCTCCCCACTTGCCCCTACAAAATCTATTCTATTTCTCCTTCCTAAGGAGATCCCTAGAGCCTATAGGGCCCTCTCTTTACCCATCCTCCTTGGGTCCATAGCTTGTAGTTAGTTTATCATTTACTTGATACATTATCCACTTATAAGTGAATGCATAGCATATTTGTCTTTCTAGGTCTGGTTTATGTTACTCTAGATTACTTTTTCTATTCTCATCTATTTGCCTGCAAATTTCATGATGTCATTTTTAACAGTTGAATAATACTCCACAGTGTAAATATACCACATTTTCTTTGTCCATTCTTTTATTGAGGGAAATCTAAGTTGTTTTCAACTTTTGACTACTAGAAATAAAGCTACACTAACATAGTAGAGCAAGTGTCCTTGTGGTAGGATGTACTGTCCTGTGGGTATATACCCAAGTGTGGTATAAATGGGTCTCGAGGTAGATAAATATCCAATTTTATGAGGAACCACCATATTTATTTCAATAGTGAATATAAATGCTTGCACTCCCATCAGCAATAAAATGTAGTCTTCTTGCTTCATATCCTAGCCAAAATGAGCTGTCACTTTGTTATTAATCTTAGCCATGTGGACAGATGCATGATGCAATCACAAAGTAGTTTTGACTTGTTTTTTCTTGGATGTTGAATATTGCTTTGTTTTTCAGTATATTAAGATTATTCTATAGAGAATTCTCTGTTTTCATTGGATTATTTGGGTTTTTCTAGATATCTAGTTTCATGAGTTCTGGATGTATTTTGGATACTAGTCTTATATTGGAAGTAGAGTTGGTAAAGATAATTTCCCATTCTGTAGAATGCTACTTTTTCTGATTGATGTTGCCCTTTGCTGTGCAGATACTTTTCCATTTCATAAGGTCTCATTTATTAATTGTTGATCTTTGTGCCTTTGCCATCAGTGTTTTGTTCAGGAAGTTTTCTCCTGCCAATGCATTCAAGGCTATTCTCTACTTTCTGTTCTATCACATTCTGTAAATATAGTTTTTATTGAGGTCTCTGATCCACACAGACTTTAGTTTTGTACAGAGTGATAAATATGAATCTATTTGCATTTCCTCTACATTATGATATCTGTTTAACCAAAATCATTTGTTGAAGATGCTATTATATTTCCACTGTGTATTCTGACTTCCTTTTTAAAATATCAGGTGTCCCTAGATATGTGAATTTATGTCTAACTCTCCAGTTCCATTTATGAACATGTTTGTTTCTGTAGTTCAATCTGAAATGAGAGATGGTGATAGTTCCAACAGTTCTTCGACTCTTCAATATTGTTTTAGCTATCCTAATTTTTGAAGTGTTATTCCATATAATGCTGAGAATTTTTCTTTCAAGGTCTCTATAGCATAGTGTTTGAATTTTGATGGGGATTGCACTGAATCTGTATGTTGCTTTTGTTAGGATGGCCATTTTTATTATGTCAATTTTACAGATCCATGAGTATGGGAGATTTTTCCATTGTCTTATATCTTCATTAATTTCCTTCTTCAAAGACTTTAACTTTTCTTCATGCAAGTGTCTTATTGCTTGGTTAGAGTTATACACAAGATACTTTATATTATTTGAGGCAATTGTAAAAGGTACTTCCAATTTCTTTCCAAGTCCATTCACCATTTGCATATACGAGGGTTACTGATATTTTAGAGTTAACCTTGTATCCAGCCATTTGAAAAAGAGTTTATCAACTGTAGGATGATAATACTTCTTATGAGAAGAAATATATAAAAGCATCCCTGGTAAAGGTGTCTTGGTCTCTGAGTCAGCAAAACTTCATGAAATCCAACAGGATGCTTTTCCATGGTTGGTCACATACATATTGTGATAACTTAAAATTAGGAAAAGTAGAGTATTTAAAAACAAATTTATCATAACAGAATGCAATTCCAATGACTGAAATTGTCTTAAAATCCATTTAATCACGCATACCTCATTTCTACAGAATAAAAAAAATACAGTTTTGTTAAAGGTGACTTATTCAAAGTTTCCAACCTGCATATGTTTTTATAACAAATTAAAGTGTCATTTTCCGGGGGCTGGAGAGACGGCTCAGAGGTTAAGAGCATTGCCTGCTCTTCCAAAGATCCTGAGTTCAATTCCCAGCAACCATATGGTGACTCACAACCATCTGTAATGGGGTCTGGTGCCCTCTTCTGGCCTGCGGGCATACAGACAGACAGACAGAATATTGTATACATAATAAATAATTATTTTTTAAAAAAAGTGTCATTTTTCCTAAAAATAAAGCAGTCCAATTGGGTATATGTTATATATTGTTTAAAACATGGCAAAATAGAACTATGAATTCATACATACACGAAAAAAATCTATCAAAATTAGGTTGGACAAAATAAATTACAAAACATAAGGGAAACAAATATATGCTATTAAAAAACAGACATTTTTGAATAGATACTGTGGATGTTTTCTTCTGCGAGGAAAGTAAATGGGTTACACTATTTACATGCTAATATGTGGAATTGAGGTACATAAATGAATTATAAAATATCTGTCTACTCATTTGAACCGTTAGAATGCAGTATCTCAAGAGATTTATTTCAGTTATCCACCTGTATACTAGTCATGATGAAATCCAAATAGAGAAGTGACATACAGCTCTACAGTTCATTTTTGGCCTTGTAAAACATTCAAATTCATATTTTTTTGGTATCAGAGCATAAACTTTTATTAGTCACTACTTAAATCATTTATTATTTACAGTCATTTGATTAAAAAAAATGTGGCTATTGTTCTTTGCTTTGGAAGTTGGGAGGAGGGTAAAATTATTATTTCTGACAAAATAATAGCATATTTTATTTTATTTTTTTGTATAACAAAACTTATATTTTATTATGTGAAGGGTCATCACACAAGGCTCACACTCTAAATTCCTAATTCTAAGATCCTAAGCCTAGCTCCCCAAAGCTGCTTAAATAATATAAACATGAGGATTTAGGCCATAATAAAAAAATGTAAAGAGTAAAATTTCTTCCTCAGAGACATACATATACCAAAACAAAACACAATTCAGAAACAGAACTCCCCTTTCAGTTAGGAATACCCAGCAGGTTCTTTTACCAACAGAAGGATGGCAGAAGAATCAGTATGTGACTGGCACCTAACACCAGCCATTATGTTCTTGTATCTTTTTCATCAGTGAGCAAGAAGTCTCATTTTTTTTTTTTTTTTTTGGTTTTTCGAGACAGGGTTTCTCTGTGGCTTTGGAGCCTGTCCAGGAACTAGCTCTGTAGACCAGGCTGGTCTTGAACTCACAGAGATCTGCCTGCCTCTGCCTCCCAAGTGCTGGGATTAAAGGCATGCGCCACCATCGCCCGGCCGAAGTCTCATATTTTTTTATTGAAGGAAATTGATATGCACTCTTTGTCTAAACTCTGACATAATGTTCTTGCTAAATCATAAGTCATCTTTTTAATGTCTCTTTTCTAATGTAATATGCTACATCTTCCATGTTCGTTCAACAAATTGATTTGGTGATTAAACTTCTCTTAAAAATACAAAATCTCACAGCAGGAAATATAGAGCTACTATTTTAAAAGTAAAAAAAAAATATCTTGTTGAGGGAGCTGCGGGCTTGCTTTTTGTCCCGCCCGGCTCCCGCATGGCTAGCTTTACACCAGAAATAGCAACATACAAACTGTATTCATTTAAACACTGCTTGGCCCACTAACTCTAGCCCTTACTGGCTAATTCTGATATCCCGATCAACCCATCTCTAATAAACTGTGTAGCACCAGTCTTACCGGGAAAGATTCAGCATGTCTGAACTGGCGGGTTGCTTCACCGTGTGCGTCTGGCTCTGAGAGGAGCTGCATGATTTCTGACCTCACTTCCTCTTCCTCCCAGCATTTTGTTCTGTTTACTCCACCCACCTATGTTCTTACCTATCAGGGCCAAGGCAGTTTATTTAACCAATGACCTTCCTCCATCAATATCTTAGTATTTCTTAGTGGCCTTTATGTTTGTTTATTTTGAGGCATTTTTAGATCTTTACCCTATGATGTTAGCATGTCTATTGATGTCATTCTTCTCCAGGTGTTCTTTTGCATGCATCTTGGTGAGACTTTCTGGATATACCTTCTGTGACATTTTTAGCAGATGCAACCACATGATAAAGGGCCTTTTACATGGCCCTTAGAATCTTTCGGCCCCTCTGCCACAATAATCTCTGAGCTTTAGGGACAAGAGTTGTGCTATAGATACTTCCTAATGCCTTATATACTGAACTTTCACCAGCTTTGATTTTTCTGTAAAGATGCATTGCAAAGAGAAATTTATTTGACGAACAGTGGCTGAAAGGATAAATATATAGAATGTAGTTAGGAATTAGGCTGGTTCAGTAAAATGACAGTTGTAAGTTCTCCCCCAAAATCTATAACTTGATGTGCCATGGGTAGTTGGCTATATTTCCATTATCAGGCATAAATTTTCTCTAATTGAGCAGTACTTAAGACCAATTATAGAGTTATTGGTTACCATCAAGTAATGTATACATGCCACTATTGCAGCTTTGTGGATATTGTTTCATATTGCATGCAAACCATTAACTTCCTAGGCATCATAACCTGGTAAAACTATTGATTGTTTTCCTCCCTTGAAAACTTATATGGAATTGTCTGGTACCATGAAAGCTCACTATCAGGAAAGAAACTTTCACGTCAGAACCAGCTTCACTTCTCCATGACCTTTATCCAAAGTACATGACATAATTTTAAGTTTAAAAATATATAAAAGAAATTATTCTTATATGCATAGAGTTTGAGACAGACAGGAAAGAATCTGTTTCAATGGCTACCTTAATCTGGCCATGGAATGTTTTCAATTCTGAGTTCATTGCAATAAAATGACTTCTAAAATTTTCTGACATCAAATATGTTCATTATGTATTTTTTCTTAATTTTTAATATATTTTATTGACATTGTGAGGACCAGGAATTCTCATGTATTTTTCAATTTTTTATATACAAAAGTGAGATATTGATATTATTTAACTGAAATAATAAACTACTGTAGTTTTTATTTGTATTTGATATATTTTAGATCTCTAAGAACCTTCAAAATCAATGACATATTGTTATCAAAAACATATCAATGATTTACATAATTTGGATTTTTTATGATATTTGGAATTTATCTCAAAACAAAAATAATAGATTCACAAAGAAAATATAGGTGTTGGGGACTTTAAACATGTATTTATCAAATACTCTAAGTAGTTGAACATAAAATTTAAGGTAATTTTCAGCAAAAGAAAAAAATTATGTGAAGTCTGTATGAAGTTTGTAAGGGGGTTATGACGAGTATAGCTGTCTTCAGAGTGCTGTTTATATAAACAATATCACTGAACTAAAAAAACCTTCACCAGCACTGAAAATGTAACTACTGATGTCAGAAAATAGTGGGGGTTCCCAGGCTTTGATCATCAGACCCATCAGAGCAGATTTAGAGACTTAGAGATAATTCTCCCATTTGAAATAAAATATGATTGAGTAGACACTGTAGTTGTTACAAGGAAAAGATGTTAAGATGGTAGCAGGAGGACTTCCAAATTAAATACATGCAGAAGTCTAGAAACTAGCCAATTGATGATGGGAATAGGCAAGGTGATAAACAAGTGTAAATTTTCATATTTACAGCAGCAGCAAAATGGTGATGGAGATAGCATATTTGAAAAGTTTAAGCACACATATTAACCCTAGTATAAAGCTCTCTTTTTAAAAATCTATGAATATAAAATCTATAAAAAGTGTAAAAGATAATTTAGAGCCATTATTTACTAAGAAAACCCTCTCAAACAACCGGTTGTATCCTGGGGTTTATTTATCTAGCAAATCAATAATTTATTCACAAAGAGAAAAAATCCATACTGCAGTAAATACTTACACAAAACTAAAAATAGATTATTTTGGTAGTCCAACCCAGCTCTCCTCTTCTTTGTCCTCTTTTTTGATTTGGAGCTAGACCTCTGGAAATTTTATTTCTAGGTGGAATTTATTAGTCAGCTGGCTTCGTTTGTGCTGATAAATATGACAGTCAAATAGGTTGGGAGCATGTGTCTTTATGAACTTGTAACCTGTAGCACCTGTAAGCGCTGTCTCCTCCATTAACAACTGGTACCCATCTCAAATTTCATTCCATTCCTTCAGAAACAACTTCGTCACACCCTTGCAGTAATTGTCAATAGATTCCTCAAAGAGTGACTGTACTATGTGTCTAAACCCCATGATTTAGCCAAATCATGAAGTATCTGTGCCTTCTATTGGTGTTCAGTGGATCAGTCTTTTGGAGATATTTTTCTGAAGCCCCCTTCACAAACCCATGGCTACTAAATTTAAAAAGATGTCCAGAGGAAGTGACAGAATCTTTATACTGACTACCTAACTCCCAGATTAAAGGGTATTGTGAGAGGTAGATTCAAGTGGAATTCTGTAGCACGGTTTGTCTTTTTCTTCCCATGACATATGCTGCATCCCAAGCATAGAGAATTTTTAGAGATAATCACCGAAGGAAAATAGTTGGATCATGGCAAATGACTATGCCTCACCATAAATCTGACCAAGTAATCACAGTCATCATGGTCCCTTCTAGAATTAATTTTGTGTTGTATATGAAAATAGGTTGATTTCTTCTTTCACCTTGTGTGAGATAGTCTCTCTTTGTTTAGATTGCCATACACTCTAGGATAGCTTGTCTGGTCTTTAAGCTTCTGGGGAGTCATGTCTCTGTCTCTAATCTTCCTGTATAGTCACATTCGGTTACAGATGTATAAACTACTGCATCCAGCTTCTACATGAGTTCTGGGAAGACTGAACTCTGGTTACCAAACTTACAAGGCAACAACTTTTCCCCCACTGAACCATTTCCTTAGTTCCTAGTAGTATTTATATACCAGCTCAAACTGATCTATGTGCCACTGTAGATTAAAATGTTCGTATCAGGTGTGATGTTTCCCTTTCTCTTCTGGTAGCATACAGAGTACCATTGATCTCAGTAGGCATGAAGGCTCTATTTATATACCAGCTCAACTTCCCCTTGTTCCGTGAGTAATGGAAATGTTGTTCCCAGCAACAGGGCCTTACCATCAATTGGGGGATAATAATGAACACCTTTCCAAAGGCCTGAGATGTGTGATAGTGTCTTAGGGTTTTGATTGCTGTGAAGAGACAGCATGACCACAGCAACTCTTATAAAGAAAACATTGTGGGGCCTTGATTATAATTTCAAATGTCCAGTCCATTATCTTCATGGTGGGGAGCATGGTAGCATGCAGGCAGAAATGGTGCTGGAGTAGCAGCCGAGAGTCCTACCTCTTGTAGGCAACAGAATGTCATCTGGGTGTCACACTGAGCAAAGATTAAGCAAAAGAGACCTCAAAGCCTGCCCTTGTAGTGACACACTTCCTCTAACAAGGCCACACCCACTCCAACAAAGCCACACCTCCTAATAGTGCCACTTCCTATGAGATTATGGAGATTAATTACATTAAAACTACCACAGAGTGTTTCCATAGGGCCCCTTTGGTCAATAATTTAATTAGGTATAATCCATTCTTGGCACTGAACTTTTCACAGAATTAAAAAAAAAAGTAAACAAAAAGCTCCAGGCACACATAGATAGACACACAGAACACAAAAGCACCAGAAAAAATTTGTTTTCTTCTACCAGCTAGCCTCACCTGAATACCAAATGACTTTTCTACAGCATACAACTTGGATATCAAAATTAAGAAGCTGCAGACTCATTATACATTCAGTAAAAAGTTAATACATGTTGAATTTATGAAATTTGATGAGTACAATCTTACCTAACACAGTAGGCCACAGTTAAAGATGATTTTGCCTCTCTGGAGACAAGTGGCCAATCAGACGCAAAAAATACCACTAACATATGATGTAAGTAGAGGCCAGTAATTCACAGGAAAAAGTACAATGTGACACATAGCTTCCACAATAAAGACTGACTAGACTGCATTGTGGATACCTCAGGATCTCTGCTGAGATCACACTAACATGATTTAACATTGGAGTGCAATCCTCAAATCAATACTCTGATCATTTATTTCTACACTTCATCTTGAGCATGTATATGCCTATCTGCAGTCCATTCCCAATCACAGGCCAGTGCGTGTTTAATGATTTTACTTTTTGAAATTTCAGTGTAAAGCATGTCACAACATTTTCCTGCTCAAATCCTACAGTAGCTTCACTCACAATTATAACATGAGCCCTAGTCTCATTTCCCATCTATTGCTATTCCCCATAACTTTCCCCTAGGCTATTATGATGCCTTTTATTATCTTGCCGCAATTGTAGAGAACTTTGCCTCCCATGCAGGTGCATTCTTCCTTTAGGCAGTACATGAGGCTTTTGCTCCAGTATCTAGTCCTGAAAGAAATCCATTTTAAATACTTACATGAAATAGATCCTAGACCAGTAATTTCTTTTCACTAAACTTATTTTCTTGTTTTATATCCCAACCAGTTACCCCTACCTCCTCTCCTCCCATTCCCTCTTCCCATGTCTCCTCTGCCCAAATCCAATCATCCTCTGTTTCTTTTCAGAAAGGGTCCAGTCTCCCATGAGTGTCAACAAAGCATATCACATTGGGAAAGAACTAAGCTTGTCCCCTCATATTAAAGTTTGGTAAGGCAACCCAGTATGAGAAATACGTTCCCAAAAGCCTTCCAAAGTGTCAGGGACAGTCCCTGCTCTCACTGTTAGGAGTCCCACAAGTAGACCAAGCTACGTAACTGTTACACATATATAGAGGGCCTAAGTCAGTCCCATGTGGGCTCCTGAGCTGTGGTTCCACTCTATGAGCTCTTCTGAGACCAGATTGTGGATTCCACCATATAAACAAACTGAAAACAAAAACAAAAACACGTGATCAACTCATTATATGATAAAAAAAAATCTTTGACAAAAATCCAACACCACTTCATGATAAAGGTCTTAGAGAGATCGGGAATACAAGAAACATAGTTAAATATAATAAAAGCAATATAAACAAGCTGACATTCAACCTCAAATTAAATGGAGAGAAACTCAAAGCAATTTTGCTAAAATCATGAACAAGACAAGGTTCCCTACTCTCTCCAAACCTATTCAATATAATACTCAAAGTTCCAGCTAGAGCAATAAGAGAACAAAACGAGATCAAAGTATAACTAGTTACAGATAATATGATAGTATACATAGCAACCCAAAAAATGTCATCAGAGAATTCCTACTTGGATGGATACAAGATTAACTCAAAAAATTTAGTAGCCCTTCTATATATAGATGATAAATGGGCTGAGAAAGAAATTAGAGGAAAAAACACCCTTCACAACAGCCACAGATAATACAGAATATCTTGGGGTAACTCTGGACAAGCAAGTGAAAAACCTATATGACAAGAACTTTAAGTCTTTGAAGAAAAAAACTTGAAGAAAAATATCAGAAGATGGAAAGATCTCCCATGCTCATTGATTGGTAGAATTAACATAGTGAAAGGGACCATCTTATCAAAAGCAATCTACAGATTCAATGCAATCTTCATCAAAATTCCATTGCAATTCTTTAAGGTCACTTTAAAATGTTTTTATTAATTCTATAAGAGTTTAAGATACTGTGGTTTGAACCTTTTCAGTGAAGGCAGAAGGGAAGAGAGGAAGGGGAGAGATTGTTTAACTATATTTTCATTAATTTTTTAAAGGGAATACCTCAGCAAGTAAGTTTATTTTTTCAGACTGTAGTATAATTACATCTTTCCCTTCCTTTTCCTCCTTCCAAATTTCCACCACAAAACCCTATCCACTCTTCTTCAATCTTCAATATAGTTTTAATGTCTTCTTTTAGCATCTCTATGCTTGGACCACATCTAGCAAGTGTTCGATGTATATTTGAGAACAAACGACAAAATTAATATAAAGGAAATCTCTAACTTTGTCAAAATGTCAGTATTAATCTCCCTTGGATTTCATCCTTCCAAAACATATTTCTCACTTAAAATGTGATCTGCTGTTTTTTTTTTCTCCTAAGAACATGTTACTTCTGGAAATCAATTTTTATTTCACTTTACGAAGAAAAAATATACATTTGTGAATCCTGTCTAAATTTTAATTTTACACATATTTCCTCTTTTTTACTAATTTCCATAAGCATTGGAAAATGACTATTAATCTCAGATAAGGAATCACAAATGCAGAAGAAATATTCCTAATACTTCAAAGGAGTTCCACTCTCCCTATCTGAATGAAGATAAAAAAAATTAAAACAAAGCCTAGTGAATGTAATTGTTGCTGTTGTTTTTTACTCTTATTCTTTTGGCTCTTTGGATCTTTGGTCTTTACTCTTTTGGGTGGCTGCCACCCAGCTCCCAAATAAATCACACATGGAAGCTTATTCTTACTTATGAATGCCAGGCCTAAGTGTGCCTTGTTTCTGATTATCCCATTTACCTTTTGCCTCTGGGCTTTTATCTTTCTCTATTCTATATACTTTCCTTCCTTCCTTTTTCCTTCCTTTCTTCCTCCCCTCCCTCCATTCTTTATTTTTCTTTTCTTTCTCTCCTTCCTTCCACCTTCCTCATTCCCTCACCCTCTCCACACTCTCTCTTTCTTTCTTTCTTTCTTTCTTTCTTTTTTTCCATTGCTAGTTCTGTAGCTGGGTGGCTGGTCCTTGACATCTTCCTCCTTCTCTTGCTTCCCCATCTTTCTCTGCTCAGATTTCCCCATCTTTTTTTTTTTTAATTTTCTCTGCCTGCCAACCCCACTTATCCCTTCTCCTGCTTTACCATTGCTCATTTAGCTCTTTATTAGGCTAATCAGGTGTTTTAGGCAGACAAAGTAACACAGCTTCACAGTTAAACAAATGCAACAAAAGAATGCAACACATTTGGCACTATTAAACAACATTTCCACAGCACAAATAAATGTAGCACATCTCTGACTAATTCCACAGCATGTAGTGGTTTTCAAATAATGAAATGTAGACCCATTTTGAACTTTTAAGCCATGCTTATAAAGTAAAACTGTAATCATTGATAGTGGGATCTGAACATACTAAAAACACTGATAAGGGATAGTTTAAAACAAATGAACAAACCAGCAACAAAAACACCATCTCAGGGTACAAGAAACGTTGAAATATTGGGAGCTGGGGCAGAGAAGGTGCAGTGAGAGCTGAAAAAAGAATGTCAATCCTGTCTGACTATATGGTGAGTATAAGTAAAATATTTACAACTTAATTGTGCATTGACAAGCATAAACCAAAAACTCAATGGAAGTAACCTCAGAAAAAAATGTCCTTGCTGGGAACAATATGTTTTATTTATAAAATACAAGAATCAGAAATATTCAGGTAGTAAAATCAACTTAGAACTAAAGCAGCATAACCAGATGTAATATAAACAATGTTCTCATTAAATAAGAAGACAGTCTCAACCCCCATTCATTAAGTATCTCTGTACACTCAGGATCTAAATTGTAAGAAGCAGGAGCTTCGAATACAAATAGATAATAAAAAAGTACTTCAAATTTGAGATCATAAGTATCATTGACTAAACTGATGTAAAGTGCTTTAATAATAACTATGTCAGCATACCTATTTTATTAGTATTTTAAAGAACTTGCTTGCAAATCACTGGGTCATTAACAAAAGCTACAATTTCTGTCAAAAGGAAAGATGCCTATTCAGATAGATGGTTACTCAATCAAATAGAACAAATAATTCTGAAATGATAAATGTGACATTCTGGAGAGTGGATAATGAAATCAAAAGCAATAAGCCAGTAATGTGACACAGCCACACTTAATAGATTTCCTTTTATTAATAGCATTATCTCATTGAAAGAAGTGAATATGAATAGAATTTAATAGATTTTTTTATGAAGGCTTCAGTAATGGTTTTGACATAATGTCCCCTGATAGCTGACTTCCAAAATTAATACAAATTGCTTTGGATATGAACACAATCCTGTAGATAGAAGACTGATTTTTTTGATTAAACAAAAGTTATCTGCAAATTAATATTAATGTAGCTCATTGAGTAAGACTCCAATCAGCTCACATAGCTATGAATTTCTGCACTGAAAGTTGTTGAGTTTAATAGTAAATAAAACATTTCAGTTGAGTGCTTACTAACCAGAAAAAAGTGAGTTTTAATTATATGTTCTGATTATATTAAAATGGCAGAGTAGTGAAAAATGACAGAGACACTGTACTAGTAACCAAAGCCACAGTCTACATGCGTATGTTTGGCAGGGATGTAGGAGGGTAGGGGCACGGAGGAATGATACTTTGACAAACCTTGCTGGGTTTCCATTTCAGTAGTTTGTCATACATTAAGAGCTTAAAGTATGTTTTTGGACCTAAAGCAATCATTTTCCTTGACTTAATAAAGGAGTTATAAAAAAGTGGGAGAGTCTAAAGAGTTATGGATTTCTTAATTGTATATTATAAGAATTTAAATAAAAGTCATCTTTGTCAAGCACTGGAAATAGTAGATGCAAATATGAACATATAATTTGATCGATTTTTAATATATCTGAATCTGTGTAGAGTGCTCTTCTAAGCACCTAGTTTAGTGATTAATAAAACAGACTAAACTCTGCCTCCACTAAATTAGTCTTCTACCAAACTGACTTCTCTCATTTCTCTTCCCCCTTCATACTGCCATAGAACGTTTTCCTAAAAAGTTAGAAACCTTGAGACTGATATTAGCCTTTTCAGAACACCTGTTTACTCCTATATTTGGGGTCTTGTGGAAGTACAAATGAAAATCAGCTTCAGCACCTGAGGAAAGATGTCTGTATTTAAATTAGTTAGTTAGTTGAAAACAAAGCTCTATAAGGAGAAAGTGCATATGAAGGCATGGCAGACAAGAAAATAAGACTTCGAGGTGAAGAATAAGGTCCTGATATAATGAAATTCAGATTATCATGCAGGTGAGTCCAACATGTCATGGTGAAAGAAAACATTGAAAAATTTGTAAGATGGAAATTATAGTATTTGTACCAGGATCATGTTAATAAAGAGGAAAACAAATCAGGGTTATATTAAAATCAACAGCAAAAGTCCAGTGGAAAGAAGAACAACTTATGCTATCCATGATGGGAACTGGGAGACACGGGCACTGTAGCAATGCAAGAGGCAATGAACTGAAGCTGAAACTAGAAGTCTAGTTTCTCAGTCATATTAAATATGATTTTCAAGTATTGTGAGCTAGGAGAGGTAAATCAGCTCTGACAACCCATGCATTTTCCGTCAGCACTGAACTCCTGTTGGACTCTAGCGTCCAAACACCGAGGAGGAGTTGCCCCCAGACACCACAGCCAATGCAAAAGCATGAGGATTTTATTAATTCTGTCATGACAGGGTCCCCCAGCATTTGGGAAGCCGAGGGACCTCGAATAGCTGGTACAGTCTACTTTTAAAGGGGCCACAGAAGCAAGGGGGGGGTTGTTCTTTGACTATTCTGATTTGGCTTATTCGAAAGGGCTATTACCAATAATTGACTGGAGAGCTGTTGCCAGATCAGATGAGGTAAGAGGTCATTTTGACCCCGTTTCCCAGGGGACCGGACCAAAACATACGTATATGGGTAATTGTTCAGGAACTGAGTACATGTGAGTGTAGCTGTTAGGTCCTTGCTTCTCAGGGGAGGAGGGGAAGCACTATGGCACAGAGGCTGAGAGGATCCAGAATTGTCAAAATGGCTTCAGGATTGTCTTAAAGTATCACACTCCTAGATTGTGTCAGTCAGCTCCTCTGGGGAAGGGACAAAGGAGAACACCTTCCTTAGCGTATTCAGGTTGACATGGCATGCTCTATCAGTTGATACACTTACAACATGAAATTTCTCAAGTAACCCTCATAATAATAAAAATCTACTAAATTAAAATTAGCCATCTAAAAAGTCAAGAATGACAGAGAGGTAAACCCAAACTTTTTCTGTGTTTTGTTGACCACCTTGAATGTTCTCTATTAGGCACTGGCTACCATGTCCGGAATTTAAAGTATGCATAATGAAATTTCCAAATACTCAAATACCATGGGACAAATAAAAAGAACATTTAATGAGAAAATTACTTAATGGTACATGATATTCAAGTTGTTTTCACTATTATTTACTGAGGTAAACATGAAAGCTATTTAATGACCTTGGTCATAAACATTTGGACAAGAAGGCAAACACAATTGTCTACTTGTTCTCTACCTAAGGAGTAAAGAAACAGGCACACCTGGGTGTGGTCTGGCCTCAGCAGCAGCCAGAGGCTTTGTAGAACAGTTGCAACACTCCCACAGTGAATTTGCTGGTTGCTCAAAATGCTCAGCCAGAGTAGGCAACTGGGAACTTTCCCTCCAGCTGCCAGACTCTCAGGCTGCCAGTACAAAAACTGCTTTACAGTCTGCTGCCAAGGAAGTTTGAGCTTGACTCTTGTCTAACTTTCCTCGGGTGGTGAATAATATTATGTCACTTCTTCCGCCAAAATAATGCAAATTAAAGCTAAGGACAAAAATAAGACAAATACATGCATTGGAAAATTTGGCAGTCCTTGAAGCTAAATTAGAAGAGTGTGTCAAATGATTTTCAATCCACCACACTTCCATACAAATTGCAGAATTCAAACTTTGAGTGAGATTATTTTTTAAGCCCCTAAAATGAAAAGATGAGCCTCTCCTCATAGAAGCAAATATGAAATTTCATGTTGCCCATAATAAATGAACTGCTTATCAATAAACTGAAAAGCTTAAACATTCCCTAACTCTTGCCAGTTCTACCCTCACTGAAATTTATATCACTTCTGTAGAGACAATTCTAATTTTATTTTGTTGCAAAAACAAAATGAACTGAGAATGCAATACAAAGATTATACTTCAGCATGATCCTAGGTTACATGAACTGCTGACAGTTCTGTTATAATGCTTTTAGAAGTTCTGAAACTTACTTTCATCTACAGCATTCCTATCCCTTGCTAATAAAAAGAAGGAAAGAAAGGCAGAGAGGAAGGGAGGGAGGGAAGGAGGGAGGGAGGGAGGGAGGGAGTGTGTAAATATAAGTATAGTTGCACACCATCCTGGCACATCAGGCCAGAATGTGTAATTGCTAATTCTTTGAAAGTGCAGTAAACATTAGTATGAGAGATTTATTTTGTCCAATTGTAGAAATGGAAAAAGAAATTGAATAACAATAAAGAAAGGCTTTTGTGAGGTGAGAAGCAGAACACATGTCAAAATTTTCATTTTGATGTGAACATGGATGAAAAATGAAGACAGCCATTCAAAAGTAAAATTAAAAGTTGTTGTTATTCTTTAAAATCTAAGAATTACAACTGGCAGGTATTGTCTCCGGTTGCTTCTCACTGAACCCCTCCACAGGCTTTTCTAACCCTGTCAGTCCATCTCAGGTTCTCAAGGTCAGGTAGTACTATTGCACCCCCATATCCATTTTCCACATCCAGAGCCTGCTGTCATCAAAGGTACACCCACCAGGTCCAGCTGCATAATAATGGTCCCCAACAGGGACAGTGGGCATTTTTGCTAGCTCCATTCAGACAGCTGCATGGTGGCTTGCTTTTCCCCAGCAGAGCTGGCAAGTTACACAGACCCAATGTAAGAGGACTTCTGGAATCCAGTGTCACAGGGTGAATATTATTTGCTATGATACCAAGGGAGTTACACACAAATTAAAATATTAATTTTTCTATTAACAGGAATAGTCACATTATGGTATATACATATGTATATTGTGTATTCATGTATTCTATACACATATATACAATTGGTTCAATTGAATGAATATTTGAAATTTCTGTATGCCAATGCAAGGTTAATATATAATTATAAGCCATGATCTGCTATTTTTACAATATTCCAGTCAAAGAGAGAAAGGCAGGAATCTTTCTTAGTTTATAAAATTGTCTGACATTTTATCTTGCTTCTAAACAATATAAATTAATCTTAACTGAAAAAAAATGTGATACAGCTGTAAAATAATGAATAAATTTCCTTCAAGGAAGTTTCATATGATTTTATGAATATCTAAATATTTAAAATCTTGATTCTCTAATATTCAAGCACAAAGAGTTTTTATTTATATATAAATAAACCAGATATCTGAAGTGCTACTTGTTATAAAACAGCGTGAGAGAGACCTTGGTGGGTTGGAGCCAAGGTGCCCCGTGGCAGTTGAGAGATACATATGCCATACAGACAGCGCTCACAGGGAGGGTTCATTTATTGGGGAGAAGGGAGAGAGAGGAGAGAGAAAGGGAGCACAGTGACCTCCTTATGGGAAAGAAAGATACAGAGATGCAGAGAGACAGAGAAAAGAGACACAAAGAGAGAGAGACAGAGAGAGATGGGTGGGGGTTGGGTAGAGGGGAAAAGAGAGAAGAGGAAGAGGAATAAGAGAGAGAAAGGTGGCAGAGTTCAGCCTTACAAAGGGAGGGGCGGAGCACATGTACACAAAGACCACACAAAAGGTCAGGGTATTGCACACTGGGGTTATGCATTCTGACGAATCTCCAAAGGGCAGGCCGGTTTTGCCTGAATGCTAACACTGTTTCTCGTTAGTTTTGGATATTATACTATTTGATAAGACATGTCAGAGAAATAGCCCAATACCTCTATAATCTTAGCAAAGCCCCAAATACCTCCTTAGCAGAAAAAAATTATGGCATATAATTTCTAAATTATTTATAAAAACACACAAGCACACTAACACAGGGAAACTGAGTTACAATAGAAAATAATATAAGGGCATAAGTATATAGAAATTGAAGTGTTCAAACAGATCTAACCATAGTACCTGGCAGTCCTGCCCCCATCCACCCCCTATTTTCTGATCCATTAGTTTCCCTTATTTGGCTGCTTTTTTAATCCTAATGCTGACTTCCAATGTCTCGTCCTTAAAATTCCTCTCTGGTCATACTGACCAACATGTCCAATCAGCACTAACCAATTCATCCTAGCAAGGGACTTCTCCCTTTTCTCCTTAAAAAGCATTTCTATAGAGCCACCTGCTACCTTTTGCCCAGTTTAGATTCAGCAACCCAACCTTCCTATCTTGCTTAATAAAGGATATCTTTGTGTTGGAAATTGGCATTTGGATGTGCTCTGGGTCTAATCTGTGGTCCAGAGAAGATACCCCAAGGTACATGGGTCCCTTCACAAATAGTTCTGTTTTAATGATAGTTCTGTAAATAAAGTTAGGTCACATTAAAGCCTCCTCCCTGAAAACTAGCTTTTTTTGGTATCAGAAGGTGATGTGCAGGCTTTTGACACAAGAGGGGGTGAAGGGAGAAAAGAGAAAGTAAAATGATGCAATTTACAATAATTTTAACAATTACAAAAAGAAAAATAATTAATAAAATTTGGTCCTAGCATACCATTTTTACTAAAATGTAAGTTAAATATTTAGTACTCAGTGTGTGCTACTTTTTGTACCCAGTTTTCCCTCCCAGTCTCTATAAAACAAGTTTTATGCATAGCAATGAAGAAATAGAACAAACTCCATTTTGAGAAAGTACTCCATTTTAGGCAGGATCTAACTAAGGGGGAATGAATGCAGTCCAGCAAAATCATAAACATTCTCAAGAAACTGTGCCAGTCCTGATGAAAGTGAACCACCCAGGTATCCAAACATCTGCTTGCTTCAAGTGTCCTTGTAGATACCTGGTTAACAGCTGTTTTGAAATTCTTGTCTGCTGACAGTCACTTATTTGAAGTTTCCCTATACCCCAAACAATGAATTCAAAAGTTGTATACTGTACCCAAACTTGAAACGCCAAGGCCTGTGCCACCCTGCTTGCAATTTCCCTCTTTAAAATTCCCTTACCCTCAAGCCTCCAGGTTGTTCTTCCTCACCTGCTGCGTCAGTGTCAGACTATGGTCTGAGTTAGCTAACTTGCAATCAATAAACCCCAGTGCCTGTGCATCGAATACCAGCTCTGTAGCGGTCTTGTTTGGGGGCTCCATGTAACACAGGCACAACAACTCTCATTCAGAAACAATAATTTGTGGTCGGATAAAGCAGAAAATATATGTAATTCAAGCACAAGCAAAAAGGTTAAAGCAAGAGGATAATCAGTTTGAATGAGGCCAGCCTGGGCTACATAGAGATACTTTGTCGCCTCTTGGAGACCATTTCAACAAGCATTCCACTTACCAGGGTAGGAGCATGGGGATTAGAAAAATAAGTGAGCAAAGACACAAGTGAAAATAATAAAGAGAAGCATAGGATAGTAACAGGAGGGAGTTCCACTGAATACTGAAAAACCACCCACACTTAATTTCCATTTGCTTAAATACCCTGACTTTAGGAGTGAGATAAAAAAAAAAAAAAAAAAAAAAAAACAACTGTACCAACATGATATAAGGAATTAACACATCAGTTGAAGGATTATGGGTTACATTCTTAGTTAAGCATTCTTTTGTCAAAACAAGACAAGCAAAGCTAATGCCCTAGACCAAAACATTCCCCGGGTGGAATCCATAGTTATCTCTCTAAGGAAGTAGGGACCTAGTTGGATCCTAAGACTTTTGATGGGTGGAAACTTCTACTTCTTGACTTGAAATACCAGGTCTGGATATTAGCCACACCTGATATTTGAACTGTTGACAATAACCTTGAAGGAACAGAAGTAATTCCAACTCTCTCATCTTTAGTCAAGGTAGATGGATTTGTGCCTGTGTGTCCCGTCAGTCTCAAAGAGCCAAGGACTGGGGAGAAACCTAGTAGTTGAGACTCACCTAGTAGGTTCAAGAACTGGGTTAAATCGCTAACATCACAAAGAGTTGAAGCATGTACTATCTTCTTAACGTTACCATTCTAAAATACTGGCTCAAAAAGTAGACATATCTTCTGTAATGCTATACCATGTGTTATCATTTATAAAGATGTGGTGGTGGACTGGTCCCATGAAGGGCAGTGGCATGTCATCCAATGCCCCAGCAGGTCCCCTGGGGGGTGGCCTGAGACCTCAGCGGGAGGCAGGCAGATAGATACACCATGTAGAAAGAGCTGGGGCACAGAGTTTATTTAGTGGGTTTATGGATGGGGAAGGGAAGAGGAGAAGAGGGGGAAGAGAGAAAGTCAGAAGTTGCCTCTCAAAAAGAAGAGCAGACAGATAGAGGTGGGGACTGGAGAGAAGGTGGGAGATCTGCTTGCCTCAGCAGAAGGGGGGAGGTTGGGAGTGGGTGGAGCTTGTCTCTTAAAGGGTCAGGGTACCAAAGTGACAGACCAGGCCAACAGCTGACAATATATTAGCTGCTCAGGTCAAGGTAGAATTGTCGTCCTAAAGATTTCCTAACACACAGGATCTTCTAGAGTCTGGTAGGCCCTACTTATAACAGCAGAAAACAAATACAGTCCCCATGCGATGTCCTTGCCCTCAATGACCACAGAGGAGACTGAAGAGTGGCTCTAGGTAGACAAATGAATAAGTTCTTTGTCGTATTTTTAATCAATAACTCCTCAAGTAAAATTTTATCCTTCTCAAAGATCTCTGATGTAGTTTGACCAATCAGAGGTTTTGTCAGTTTAAAAGAACAACCTCATCAAAGAAATTTCGGTATAACTTCTTAACATATTCCAAATTAAAAGTGTTTTTTTTATTTTATTTTTATTTTTTAAAGTGTTTTAAGATATACAAATACAAGTTATTAAGGTGTGCACCTGCAAGTTATAAAGGTGTGAGGACAAGTATAAGCTATCAAATTTCTCTCATACTGCCTTTCATAGTCTTAAATATACCTTTCATTGTGCAAAAACATCTGTCACAGTCATTCTGATATAAATATGCTGCTGTTTATACAATATATGTATCTAAAACTTATCTTTTCACAAACTCAAAAATTCTTGTGAGTTCCAGGGAGCCAAATTAAAGGATCCACTTTAAACAGGTCAGATACAACCTTCTCGATTTCCTGGTCCTAGAAAGAATATTTTTTCTTCCTAAACTTAACTGTGTCCTCTGCTCTGCCAACACCTGATGCCAGGTTCAGGAGACACTGGACAGTTCCACACCACAAATCCCGAATAGGACTAAAGCAACCAACCACCCCAGGATGTGACCAGCATCCAGTTATCTCAGGCTCCCTTAGAAAGACTTTGATGCCCATAAATAAGCAGAAAGAAGTCTAGAGAATCTGATATCCTAATTCATTCAGCCTGCTAGTCCTAACTCCCTACCTTTTTATTATAAAAATTATTATATTTTTTTATAAACATTTATTAGAAAAAGATTGGAATGTTGTAATCTGCTGGCCTGGTCTGTCCTTTATATACCATGTCTTTAAGAGACAAGCTCTGTTCACTCCCAATCTCCTCCCCTGCCCCTTCCACTGAGCAAATAAACTTTATACCCCAGCTCTCTCTGCATGACATATCTGTCTGTCTCCCACCTAGGTCTCAGGCCACCTGCTAGTAGACCTGCTAGAATCTCAGATGACCTACCGCCACTCCACATGGGACTGGTCCACCACCATATCTTTACAAATGATAACACCGTGTCTCTCTGGTCACTCGCTACTCCCAAATGAAGATTAACTCTCAACCTATTCTCAATTCTCCACCCACCCTTTGTCTACCAATTCCCACTAACAGCATCTTCCTACTCAAGCACTTCCTGAAAGCCATCAATATCCTAGATTAGTGGAATTAATACATCCCACTCCCCTCACAATCATACAGTGATGAACCTGACATAATTGATTCTGATTAATTATGAAGGCCTGGTTACACTTGAGCAAAAGATTTTTTTTTTATCAAATTCATCAACCCACTTATTTCCCGTAACTGATTGCACATTCTTCCTTCACAAACAGGGGCCCACCAAAATTAGTTGCTGGGATAACCCTCCCACCAACACCCCTGCACTTTGTGGCCATCGTTCTTCCTCCGGATTGTGTGATATTTCTGCCCTTCCTCACTCTGGCGGACGGCCCTTCTATTCTCACTCACACGCCAATTCTTTGCTAATTATTTCATAAAAGGGTCACTCAGGCCTTAGGGTCATATATTTCCTTTATTCGTGCTTCCACTAAAGTTACCATATCTATCATTTCTAATAGTTACTTATTTTCTCCTAGTATCTTACTATTGAGAAAGCAAGTTACTTGACAAAACATTTGCAATTCCTTACACATCTGTGCAGACTTTTGTTTTCCTAAGAAATCAGCATTCAACTGTACACAGTTCCACTTCATCTAGCATATAGCTGGTTGAATGACAAATTGGTTATCACTCAAGATTTAATCTATCTGATTTACCACGGATATAAGAAGTCTTTCCCTGCATCTTGTGTTTCTTATTTTGTCATCTGTAGCACCACAATGATGTACTATAATAAATAGAATTGAAACTCTAAAAGTCACATTCAATTGAACCACAGTGTAGATCATACACTCCCAGAATCAACCAATTCCTATCTACTTCCTCCTATATTACTCATCACAGGGCACATTCAGGAAATGCCCAGTGTGCATTTGTGTATGTTTATGTTAACATTAATGCTAACACTCTAGGAATGAAAATAGCTAGGAAATAACTTGCATTCAAAAATACCAGAATCATAGTTTTAGCATTCTATAATTCTGATTTTTCATGTGAAACTTTTACTTTCTTCCTGCTTTGATTTACAATAAAACATATATGGAAACTCTGCAATGTGATTCTTATTGTATATTTTAAATTTTAGGTAGGAAAGTAAGATACATCAGCAGTAAATACCACACCAGAATACACATTGCAGAGTTCAATACATTATTAACAAAAGCAGTATAATGAATCATTACACTGGTTACTCTCAGAATCAAATCCTTTAGAATCATATTCAGTATTTATTTTCCCTATAGTTAGGGGAGTCTAGGAATTCTTACTGTACTTATTTTGTACTAAGAAACATAATGCATGGAATGTTCCTTAAACACAGTCATTTTTCTTTTAGAACATTGCAACTCTAAAATGCTTTCTGCCTTTCTTAACACTGTGAGACAATCACATTACCAGCTGTGTCCCCACTAACACTATGTCCATTGGTCTACAAACTCAGCAGCTGCTTCATGCACATGCTTCTACATCCTCCTTCATGTATGTCAGGGCTGCACCATCCCATCGAATTGGTATCCCTGGTTAGAAGAAAACTGTCCTAAGGTATTAACAAACAAAAGCATTACTTGAATTATAATAAAAGTCTCAAGCAAATTACCTTGGATACATTTTGCTATGACTAATTTATACATCTTACCATATAAGGAGGAGAAGATGGAAAATGTATTCAAACTGCCTTCTAATGACCATACCTGTCTGGCATGATTGTTGGCAAAAGGATGTGTATTGCATCAGTCAATAGCAGCCTTATCCTGCTCTCAAGCAAGTTTGTTTACCCTTTTGTACAGTTTTCCCCCAATGGAATTTGTTGTCCTTGGTACATATCATCCTAGCTTGTGTGATGTGAAATTAGGTGAAGCTTACTAAGAGTGAAAAACCTATAATCACTCATTAACGAAGAACAAACCTAACTGAATCTTGTAAAGACAAACTGACATTGTATATTTTGCTCACCCAGTAAAGCAAAGCCCTTCTTTAAGCTAAGCTCCTTTCTAACAGAAATCCATTCAAATGCTATTATGGTGAAGTCACTGAAGCAGAAGTTCCAGACTTTTAACCTCATGAGTCTGATATAAGTAGACAGAGTTACATACAACGAAATCTTTCATATCAAATGAGGTATCAAAATATTTATTCCTCTTCAGGTCTTATAATGGCTCTGTCTGAAAGTCATTTACACCACCTCAACATACAGGGTCACAGGACTCACAAGTTATTTTACTCAAAAGATCACAATGTTTAGGAAAAGTCATGTAATAATTCATCCTAATGTATTCTATAAGCTGAAATTATGGGATTGTAATGCCTATATACTCAGAAATGATATAAATGCAAGGATGGGTTTTATTGTGTCTAGACTAACACATTGAGTCAAGTAGGGAATAAGGCTATAATAATTTTCAGAAATATTTTTATTATCTTTTACCAGGAGATCATTAACTTGTATTTATACAATGTCGTTCTTAGGTTAATTTGAGATGCTTCATTTGAAGTCAAAACATTTTCTTGAGAATGTTGCTAAAATGTGGCATTCATTAAAAATAAATGAGAACCCTTTAACTGACCTCAAAGCAATGATTATAATAGGCCCTCTTTCCAAGGGTGAGACAGAGTCAAACCTTTGCCTAGTTGACAAAGTTCCTTAATAGCTTGACATGAGAGATTTATAGTTATCTGATCTACATACCTCTGGAAACTGCCAATCAAGTCTTTAGTTAGTTAATTTAAGGCAGAAATCTACAAAATTAATTCATGTACATTCCAATTAAGTTTACATTTCATAATATCTAACCCAATGTAGAAGCTAAACAAATAATGATTCTTTGTTTTTAAGTCTGTGAACACAAATAGGAAAAGAAAACTTATGGGTGACAAGGCTGTATCTCAGAAGTCTAACTCTATCAGTTAACCAAAATGGGCTCCATAACATAAACTCCAAATGTCAGAGAATTTGGGTTACAGTGCCTTCAGCTTGGTTTGTCTTCTGTCGCATGTGCCTGAGAGAAAATCTATCTTTTGATATAATTATGCTATCTGTAGAAGTAAGTAAAAATATCTTTTTTTCCCCAAAACATTTAAACCAGGAGGAAAGGAAAGGAAGCATCTTTGGCATCTTATTTTGCATTAAACGCATAGTCACATGTAAAACTCATTCTCAAAGTTCCATATTGTTACCGACAAATGTGGTACTTTTTCTTTATTTTTTTCTGAATTGGATTCGATAATGCATATGGGTATCAGAAACAACACATAGCACCCTATTGGTATGTAAAAATGTGGGTTTATATCATTCAAAATGAATTTAATTTTCAAGGTGTACTCTCTCTCATATCACAATAAACTCTAAAATCAGAGCAGTGAAGACTTTTCTATTCCACAGTGCTATGAGTTATTTACGTAATAAGTCAGAAGACAATATTTCCTCCTATTTTCAAGAAAAAAATAATTGCCTTAGTCGGTTTTCCATTTCCCTAGGAAGATACCTGAGATCGAAAGGTCTATAAAGAGGATTATTCAGCCAGGCAATGGCAGTGCACCCCTTTAATCCAGCACTCAGGAGACAAAGGCAGGAGCATCTCTCTGAGTTCGAGTCTGGTTTACAGAGTGAGTTCCAGGACAGCCAAACAGAAATCCTGTCTTGTAAAACAAACAAACAAAAAATAATATTATAAATAAAGACCTACTGAGAGGGGCTGCTTGAAACATCAGGCATAATGGACGTCATTAGAAGAGAAGTCAATTGTGTCAACAGGAGCCTTTCTTTATCCTTAACTCAGTAATTATCTTCTATATTCCCCATCACTGAGAACCATTAGCCTAAGAGACTGGGCTTGAAATCACTAATACATGGCTTTTCAAAAGTGCCATCAAGGCATGGCCCTAATTATTTCCCAAATTTCCCAAGGCACCTGAGTAATATTGAACAATAATTCACATTTTTACAATTTTTATATGATCTTAAATTAAAGCCTTCTTTTTCTAGATCATATTACTGTATTAACTATTCTTCTAATGTCTTTGAAATTATACTCAGTCCAAATACAAGAAAAAAAAATGTAACATCAACTCAAGTTATAATTTACCTGAGTGTTATTTTATACTTTACCTGTGTGTTCCTTCATAATTTTTTTTAAATTATTACATATTCCTGGGAAGGGTAGGACACACTTCTGCCTCAAGAGCACAATCCCAGTACTCTTGAGCCATAAGTAGACTGAGCTCTGTGAGTAAGAGACCAGCCATGTCTACCTGGAGACTTCAGTTACAGGTAGCACTACATTGTAACATTCATCTTACAATGACAAAGTAATAACCAAATATAGAGCATTTAAGATATAAATTCTAAAAGACCAGCACAGAAAACTGAAAGTTATACTTTGTGAAGCTCCCTAATTCTCATCACTCATTCACAATTACAGTGAAAGGAGACAATTAAGTTTACTCCATGGGGCCTGGGATGTATCACATGGTAAGCTGCCTTCTACACAAGCATGAAAACTTGATTTTGTGCTTCAGGATTCTTATGAAAAACAGCTGGGTGTAGTGATAAATAAATCTCAGCACTGGGGAAGCAGAGACCAGTAGGTCTCTGAGGATTATAGGTAGCCAACCTTGCCTAAAGTGTAAGCTCCAGGCAAAGACAGAAAACTAGTTTCAAAAATTTATATCAATAGCACTAAAGTATGTTTATTTATACCATATACATAAACAAGTGAGTTCTCTCTCTCTCTCTCTCTCTCTCTCTCTCTCTCTCTCTCTCTCTCTCCCTTTCCTCACCCTTTGGTGACCAACATGGGGATAATGACACTCTCTACCCTGCCTGAACATGGTTTTTTTGTATTTTATTGAAAAAAAGGGGAAAAAAAGTTTCCGCCTCCTCCCAGCCTCCCATTTTCCTCCCCCTCCTCCCACCCTTCTCCCTCTCCCCCCACTCCTCTCCCCCTCCCTCTCCAGTCCAAAGAGCGGTCCGGGTTCCCTGCCCTGTGGAAAGTCATAGGTCCTCCCCCCTCCGTCCATATCTAGGAAGGTGAACATCCGAACTGGCTAGGCTCCCACAAAGCCAGAACATTAAGTAGGATCAAAACCCCCTGCCATTGTCCTTGGCTTCTTATCAGCCCTCATTGTTCGCCATGTTCAGAGAGTTCGGTTTTATCCCATGCTTTTTCAGTCACAGTCCAGCTGGCCTTGGTGAGCTCCCAATAGATCAGCCCCACTGTCTCAGTGGGTGGGTGCACCCCTTGTGGTCCTGACTTCCTTGCTCATGTTCTCCCTCCTTCTGCTCCTCATTGGGACCTTGGGAGCTCAGTCCAGTGCTCCAGTGTGGGTCTCTGTCTCTATCTCCATCCATCACCAGATGAAGGTTCTATGGTGATATGCAAGATATTCGTCAGTATTGCTATAGGATAGGTTCATTTCAGGTTCCCTATCCTCAGCTGTCCAAGGAACTAACTGGGGACATCGCCGTGGGCTCCTGGGAGCCACTCTAGGTTCAAGTCTCTTGCCAACCCTAAGGTGGCTCCCTTAACTAAGAATTGTGCTTCCATCCTCCCCTATCCAACCTTCCTTTATTCTAATCATCCTTTTTCCCCAAGTTCCCCCTAATGTTTCAAACAGAATTAAATTCAGTAAAAATGCTTTTTTTTTCACTAATAAATTCAGGTCCTAATAAGTGGCCTTTAGAATTTGCAAGTCATGTTGTAGATGGATTCATAGTATTCCACTGAGAAACCACGGCAATAATCCTGCTCTAGCACTTCAGCTTCAAGAAGCTTAGATCATCAGTGGTGAAGTCTCTGCTTATGATAGAACTAGAGGTAGTTGTCATGTGACCACAACACAGAACTAGAGGCAGTTGTCATGTGATGACAATTCTACAGTTGGCATTCATGTAAAACTAATTGAAACTTTATAATAAAAATCTTGCAGGAAAACAAAGCATTATACAGTAAGATTATTTGCATTCAAAGACTATATATCTCAACAAACTTTATGTTCATTCTAAAGCTATGGAGCTCCACATAAGATTTTATTTGTTCACTATAGATTACATTTTATCCACTTATTTGCCACAAAAAAAAATAACTGAAAAGTCAGTAAGAGTTAAAAACTGAAAAAATGACTTTCTTTATATCCTCTTTCATGACTCGGGTGTCCATTATTTGTATTTCTTTCTTCCTTAACACCGTTCAGTGTATTGTACTGTGCCTCCATGTTTATTTGCTTACATTTGTACATATGTGCAAACATATATTGTATATTATATATAATATAGGCTTATATTATATATTGTACATTAGTACCTTCATGTAAGGTACTAACATGGTTTTCATTCTGAGATTGTGTGACCTCACTTGGTGTTGTTATACCTTCTTGATCCATCCGTTTTCCTGCAAACTTTGTGATTTCATTTTTATTTAGAGCCAAATAATATTACATTTTATATGTGTGCCTGATTTTTATTATCTACTCAGTTGTTAATGGACAACCAGGTTGATTCCATTTACTTATTGAAGAGAATAAATATTACTCATATGTAGAATTGTTATTAGTATTATTTTAGCAAACATAATTGTGACTCTTTGCATTTGAGTCACTTGCCCAAGGTCTGTGTTGATTAAAACTTATAAGAAAATGTCCTCTTATATGGAAATAATAACCACAATCTCACAAACAAGAAAAGGTATTTTTGCTACACATTAAAATTCTTCTATTTTTTCTTCCTATTAATATAACCAACAAGAAGGATTTTCTAATAAGGGTCTGGGCTGTGTTCCTGGTAGGAGGTTAGATTAAAAATTGCCTAAACAGAACACAAATCAAAATAACCTCTGAATTCTAGTTGGCAGAGCCAACAAAATGCTCGAGGCAATAAGGAAAGATACTAAAAACCGTTTTAGATCCATGTACTTAAAGCTGGTATGGAAGAGAACACACATCATGTAGTCTTTGAGACAGTTACAGTAGCAGAAGACTTTCCACATCACATTTTTGTATATGTTACACTGTTTGGTATTTTAGTATGGTATCTGTATCCATATAAATTACATAGAAGTGAGCACAGTTCTGTACTGCACATGACATGGATTTCCAGCCTGTTGAAGATGTTATAGTGTCATACAGATGCCAGAAAATAATGGTAGAGGTAACACTGCCCTAAGTTTTTCATTTGTTTTACTTGGGGTACTTAAAAGGATACTCTGCCATAGGGCACATTTTCTGGGTGGGAAAATGACCTACGTTCATTTCAAAGAGAACAAGAGAAACAGAAATGAAATTATTGAGTTAGAAGGTAACCACGATCCTGTGGGAACTGATCATGTTTGTCAACCTCTCAGTTATTATTCATCCGCAGGCAAATCTGAGAGACCTGCTGTACTGTCAATTGTAGGAAAAGCTTTGGCAGCTTTTTTAATTATTAATGCTTCATACATAGTCGAATACAATATTTTTACTTCCTCTTCAAAAATCTATTGGTCTGTCAGGCTTGGTGCCACAAATTTAAAAGGACAATAAAAAGAGGATATACATGGATAATAGACCAGAAACCAACTTTGTGATATATTTTATCTTCCAATTCTTTGTTGCCAGTTGTGAATCTAGAGCCTATTTGTATATGTGCTATCCAGTACTAGAAATAAAATATAAACAGGCATTACAAAAAATGTAACATTAAAATATTTTAAAATAATAGAACTATTTTATTAACAATGATATCATACACTGACAGATTCAGGAAATGGAGCAATTATATCTACAAAACGAAGGAAAAGTTTTCTATTATAACTACTGACCTACCCACCCATATGCATACAAAAGAATCCGCTTTGGCAATCACTCATGCATAATAAATTTGTAGATATGTACTCATGAAGAATAACTTTGAAAGTCTAAGATTTCAACCGAGTACTTGCAACAGATCCCTGTAGCAAATATCTGAGAAAATACACATTCAAAGAGAAAAAAGTTGCATGCTATTCACACCACCACACTCACAAGACTAGCTCCCATAAGTCATAGGTTTCGATGATTGGTCACCAGGCAGTGACACTGTTTGAAAGGATTAAGAGGTGTGGACTCGTTGGGGGAATTGAGTCACTGGGTTTGCAGGTTTCACAAACCCAAGCTAATCCAAGAGTCTTTCTCTTCCTGCTGCCTGTATATCTGGATATACAACTCTCAGCTACTTTCCAGCAGCGTATTTGCCTGTTTACCTTCATTTTTCTACCATAATGACACTGGACTAAGCTTCTGAAACTGTAGCCAGTTCCAATTAAATGCGTTTTTATAAAAGTTTTCTGGGTCATGGTTATCTCTTCATACCATTCTGACTAAGAGAATATTCAAACATGTGAAATTCTGCCTAAAATGTCCATTTAATTTTTGCCTCATTTAGATTATTAAGATGATAAGCATAACAGAGAGACTGAGATCAGAAAGGAAGAAACAAAAAACCAACAAAAACTATAACTACAGAAAACACATGAACGCTACACTTTCAAGGACAGTAAACTTGTCCTCAAAACTGGTACTAATCTTAAAGATTCTTCACTGGCCCATGGCACTGAGATCTTTATGCACACCTAACTGTTTCCATCTTTATATCAGCTCCATATCAGTTCAAGCATATCTCTGCAAAAGATTAATAGAAGAGCCTTATTCAGAAAGCCAGCTAAATTATGTAAAACTAGGTCAACACAATAAAAACCGATTACCTCAAGAGACTTTTGTAGAGAAAAAGAGTTCAGGATTCTCAGTAGCCATGGTATTTAGTGGAGTCCAAAATTCACAATCTTAGGAAATAAAAACCAAGGAAATTGAGGATGTGGAGAAGAATTAAACAGAAAGTGTGAGAAGAGTTCAGAATCCCTAGCAGGAGTGCCTGTGGGCTCCCTGTCTCTCCTAAGTGCAGTCAGCAAAAGCTTGAAGGCTGACTGCTTTAAAGAGGGAAACACAGCAAAGAAATATGTCAAAAAAGAATAGGGGGATAAATATGATAATACAAACTCAGTAATTACATAAAACTATAAATGAACAAACAAAAATTTAATAAGTACACAGAAACTATAAAAAAGAACCAAAAAAAATAGTACTGAACAAAACATTATCAGAATGGGACATTGTATCACAGACTTGATCATGCAGAAAATAATCAGCAAATTCAGAATCAGGTCATATGAAACTGACCAATCAATAAGCAAAAGTGAAACAAGAATATAAAAACAAGAGAGTATACAAGTATGGGACTTCTGGACATCTCAGAAGCTGGGGAGTGGAGTGGGGGAAGTAATGGACTTTTACAAAGAAATGCTGTTGAAAACTTCCCCAAATCATTGAAGCAATAAGAAGACCTAGATTCATAATGTCATAGTTAAAAAATCAAGATCAATTCAAAGATACAGACAGCATACCATCATAAAAATTTCAAGATTCAAGACAATGAAACTCCTGAAACTAGCAAGCAAAAAGATGAAAATCACATCAAGGGATACCCTCTTCTTTTAGTAAGGCCATTAGTAGATCTGTCAATAGAAATCACAGAAGCCAGAGGGAGAGAAATCCTGTATTCAAAGTATTCTGTCAGACCTTATTAATATCCAGGAGTGCAGCCATTGAGAAACAAAGGAAAACAATAAAGACATGGTTTTTAAGTATCAAAGCTGAGGGGGCCTGCCTTATAAGAAATACTAAAAGAAATCTCAGAATTGTTGTCTAAGTATGCTCATTAACAACATGAAAATGTGTACAAAAATCTTACATCACAGGCAAAATAATAAAATTCAGAATATTCAAATATTGCCATTCAATTAAACCTACTTTTATCTCCAGGATAAAAGTTGAAAGAAATTATCAAAATAATTTGGACTTCAATAATCACTTAGAGATGAACAACTAAAAGGAATGTTTCATCATAAAAAGTATTCAGGATAAAAGCAAACTGTAGAATTTTGTCAAAATTCAAAGTAAGTTGTTGTTATATTAAAATAAACTTTTATAAATATTCTAAATAGAATATTTGTATTCTGTTTCCCACATTCATGGCAATCAAAAAGAAACAGTCTTACAGTAATTTTAAAATGTTAAAGAAATCAAGGCTGCATTTAGAGCCCTGTCTGTCATGTATAAATCTGTTCAATTTCTAACATGCAAAAATATATGAATACATAAATTATAAAATTATAACAAAGATAGATACTAAGAAAGAAGTTACAATTCAGAAAACAATCCCAAGAGAAAAAGTAGTATTAGTAAAAATTTGCTTGAATAATGTCACCATGGATTAAATTTTGTAATCCCTAGACATACAGTGATTTAATAGATAAATAAAAATAAGACTCAACAAAGTGCTGACCACAAGAGACTAACTTTACCATAGAATACATATAAATTAAAAACAAAAGAATGGGAAAATGTTGTTTGCTAATATAAGGCGAAAGATAGTAGGAACAGCTATAGTTATATAAGAAAAATTATGTTTTTTCTATAATTATAAAAGACAAACAGTATCATTATACTGTTTATGTATTAAGGAGTCTAATATCAGCAGCATATAATAGTTACAAATATATGTAATACCAAAACCATAAATATATAGGCAAATATTAAAGGATGTGAAAGTAGATATACAGTAAGGGACTATAATGCTACACTTTAAACAATGTAATGGCCATCTAGACACACAGGAATCATTAGGAAGCATTGGGCATGAAATATGCTTTAAACTGAATGAATCTCACAGATATGATGAGAACACTCTATGCCATCTCTACGATATACACGTGTTTTTTCACGCACACATGGAACATTCTCCAGGACTGATAATTTGTGCCAGAAATAAAAGTATTTTAAAATTTATAGGAAAAATATAAGAATAATGACAGCCATGTTGTAATTAAATGCTGTATTTTATACAGTTGTATTAAAAAAATCTGCAGTTTAGAAATGGAATCATCAAGTACTTTGAGATGAGTGAAAGTAGCAACAAAATCTTTCAAACTCTTTGATGTAGCAAAACAATGCCAAGAAGAAAGTAATAGCTAAGAAGAAAGTTAATTAGAAAGAAAAAGAAATGCCATGCAGTGGTAGTGTACACCTTTAATCCTAGGACTCAGGAGGCAGAGGCAGGCAGATCTCTGTGAGTTCAAGACCATCCTGGATCCCAGAGTGAGTTCCAGCATACCCAGGGTTGTTACACAGAGAAACCCTATCTTAAAAAAAAGAAAAGAAAAATATTTTATACAAATGAAAGAAATTTAGAAAAAGAATAATATAAGCCCAAAACTAGAGGGAAGTTTTAAAAAAGAAAATAAAATAATAAAACTTAGTGCTTTTTATTTTGAAGATAATTGAATTTTAGTATCTTTTTTCTAAGAAGAAAACTCAACATACACATGTAATTAAAATGGACACATTATAACAGACACCACAGCCATGAAGAGGTCCACAAGGAACTTCAAATATATAATATATATGAAATTTATTTCACATTTTGAAATCTTGTAAACAAAATACTATGAAATAATTAATTCCCAGTCAGAGAAAATATGTACATATACCACTTATTATTTAAGTGTTAATAACAATATCAAATGTGCACATATTACTGTTATGGCAGGATGTTTCAATACATGTAAACATTTTATCATGTTTATATGTAACATGGCTCCTTTCATTGCATTCTTTCCTTCTGGTGAACACATTCCAAATCCCTTTTTCTGGTCATTGTAAATACACAGTCATTATTATTCATAGTCACCATACTGGCCATAGCATGCCAGAAAGTTTTGCTTCTCTAACTGAAGCTTAACACTCATTGGTGAAGTTCCCCCACACCCCTCTATCTCTGTCAACACTTGTCAGCCTCAGACCCATATTTCAAGCTCAAATTTCAATGCCATGCACTTTCTTAGATCCCACATATGAGCTTACTTCAATGAATAACTCAATGAACTCTGAACTCAATGAAGTCAAGCAATATCTCAATGAACTGTGGATCTGACAATGTTACTAAACATCTTCTATAGCATTTAGTTTCTGGTAGGCACAGAATGATTTGCCATCAGGAAGGGAAAAGAAGGAAATAACGTTCCTATTTTATTAGCATGAAATTTTATCATTCAGGAAATATAATTTGAGCCATTCAAAGATATGTGTAGATTTATCAAAGACATCATCTGTAAGATGATGTCAGACAATCTAATTTATAAGCAATACAAACAGAAATATCCTTGTGTATTTTAACTTGCAAACCAAACAGGCTATCTGGTTATGTGCATCAGGTAATTAGAATCAACCCACACTCGGAGGAAAGCCCTAAAAATTCATCAAAAAGTTGTTAAGGTTACATTAAAGAGATGATGAATGGAACATGAGTTACTGAAGAAAAATCTAGAAAAAATCAAAAATCTGAAGATGTGAATGAAGATTTTAAGCCACGGTTCTGCTGTACTATTGTCAGCCTTAAGAAACAGCTGCAAGAGTTGTGATCATGCTGAACTATAAGAGAAGGCTTGTTGGAGGTAGAGAGGTTGGTACCATCTCTGTCACCAAGTACTGCCTGCAGGCTCTGCCTTCTCATCCTGAATCTGGAAATCTAAAAATGTTTGTCCTGAGCGCACGAAATCCTAATATGGCTCTAGCCACCCCAAAACACCAACGTGAAAGATGTTGAGTCTCAGCATCGTGTGTGCAGTCTGCATCCAAGGTGAATAATAGCTTCAGCAATAGGGCTTTAACACCCAGTTATGCTGGGAAATAAATAGCAATGCCCATAACTTGTAGAATTTTAGGGGTTTTTGGAGCTTTTCTGGCCAAAGCTCCTAGTTAAGTATCCCACATTTAAAATTGGAGTTCTCATTTAATGCCTTCTGGGATCAGTGTTATCCACCCATGTTTGGAGTTTATATTAAGTGTCTTTTAGTATTATGTTTTTAGATTAGTTCATAAAGTAGTAGTTTGTGTTCACCCGTACCCCATCTTCTCCTACCCCTTCTTCAACCCAGTTTAAACCTTGTCCCCCTCTGTATTCTCACTACACTGATATCACAGGTATTCTGCAATTCTCCCAAACCCTCTTCCTGTAAGATGGACTGGGGGGCTCGTCATTGGAACAGACACATCCAGACACCAACTTCTCAGCACAATGGAGATTTATTAGCCTGGAGGGGCAAGCACACATGCAGGGGTGAGGGCTGCCTCTGAACTGGGCACAGGCAGACAGCAGTTCTTTTGCAGGAGTGGGATTTTAAGGACAAAGAACAGAAGTCTGTGTTAGGATGAGTTTGTAAGTACTGATTGGACAGGGAGCCAGTGAAACCAAATAACGAATATAATTGATATATAATTGCTACAGTGTAGTTTGTTTTTCTTTTCCTGACCACCCCAAAATTAACTAATACAATTCCATACTTAAATTCAAGACCTTAGGGGAACTGTTTTCATGAGAAATAAGGATAAAAGTGAAATAGTCCTAAGTAGCCCAAGCATTCACACGCCAGATGATTAGGTTCAGGTGTTCTCAAATTAGCAGTGCTTCATAGTTCATTTATCCAGACGGTACTCCAAGTTTCTCCAGAGAATAGAATGACCCTTCTAGCATCTCAATATTTCTAGCAGTCATTTAGTGTTCCCAGGAAACACTGACAGGAATAGATGAGGCATACAAAGAACCATTCCACAAAACTGAGGAACCGAAAAAAAAATGTCAAAAGAAGTAACTTCTGAAGTTTTTATCAGAATTATTATAATAATTTTATTAAAACAAAAGACTAAAAATTTGATCAAGAAAATAAAGAACACAGAAATATTTTAAAAAGATAAATAAAAAGCCAGGAAGTGCAAAGTATAATAGACATGTGAAAATTTATAATTAAAATGAGCAAAAAAATAAGTTAACTGAAAAGTTAAAATAATTTAATTGAAAGTTGATTTTTTTTCATGCAATATTTTTCTTTCTCCTTTTTTTCTGCAAGAAACATCACTTTTGAGGCAGAAGAAACCCTTAGTACTGGAGATACATTCAATATCTGATCACATTCAGATATGATATAAAACGTGCATCATTTCCTATAATAGCACCTAGGCATGTCACCAGACAGCTCCATTGCTTCCAGATAAGAACACAGAACCAGATGTGAAGGGTTTGAACGAAGAACAGAAAATGACACCCAATCATAATAAACCATCTTCATGTGGACGTATTTCTCCAATTTTCAGACCCTTGACATAAGCACCCAGAAAAGAAAAGATGGGAAAATACTGGAATATATTTTTATTTAAAATGTACTACAATGAAATTGCAGACAATGGGAGGGGGCTGTAACGTCACAATGAGTGGTTAAATCCTAGTTTAACATGCTGTAGAAAAGCATTAATAAAAAAGAAAGAGAAGAAACAAAGCATTAAGATTTTTTTCCCATAATTTTTAGAGTTGACAAAAATGATTAATCTACAGGCACAAAAACCAAATAAATTAAAGGAACCAAGCAGGATAAATCTGCATTCTGAACTATTCTCATATACACTGAAGAAAGTAAAGAGTGAACACTGTAATAAGAGTTAGAATGGAACATAAAATATAAAACATTTATCAAAGGTGCGATAATCAGAAAAAAAGGGGTTTATTCTTAGCACCAAGGAAGTCAAAGTATCATTTGGTGTTTTGATATGAAAAACGTCACTGCCCACCTAGAAATATACACCCAGCAAAATGTTCTTCAAAAAAAAAAAAAGCTGAAATAATGGTGGAGAGAGGACCAGACCTCAAGAATATTTGAAAGGATGAATTTCAGCAGGAATTAATGGTCCAGCCCTGTAAACAAGTACAACAGAGAGCAGGGATCATGTGGATGTGAGCAGACAGTAACTGCCTGCTTCCCTTTATTGTAGTGACACCATGGAAGTGTTAGTACATTGAAACACCATTAAAAGATCCTTCTCCCCGGGTGGGAAGCTTTAGCCCAGAGTAATGTTTTTAATCAATTTTACTTATTAATGGTTTCCTTCTTTTTATTACATATAATTTGTAAAGACTTTATTTTCAGGGACTGAATTCGTGTTTATCAGCAAACACATCACGTGGGCCTCTCATTCTGCTTTTGCCGAGGCTTTAATATATAGTACCCAGTCAGGATGCAGAACCCTTTCCTCTGTGAGGAGCAGCCAGTCAGGGGCCGGGCTCCTAGCCCTCTCTCTCTCTCTCTCATGACCTGGGGCTAGCTCTCTCATTTTTAGCAGATGGCAATGCAGTGAGCTGGGGAGGGCATCTTTCTCTCACCTATGCCAACACAAGGCAGATGGGGAGGGGATTTGCTCTCCTGCTCACCTGAGTCCCTGGCAATTGATTCAGCTCTAGTGTACTGCAACCTCTTGTTGGAGATGCAGGTGAGCTGTGTCTTAGGGCTTGAGGGCAGAGCTGACACTGCCCCTCCCATCTGTCATGTGATGGCTGGTGTAAGGAAAAAATTTGACCCTGCCCACCTCATATACCCCCCCCCCGCAGTAGTTCTGCAAGGATCCAAAAAGAGGGTCCTGCTCTCTGCCTGGTCGAAACAGTAGAACTGGTCCTGGCGGTATCAGTGTGAGTGGGCTGGATCTGGAGACCTGGCCCTTGCTGCAGGCTATATTATGTGAGCTAGCACAGTCAGGGCTGGAGAGCCTGTCCAGGTAGTGACAACCAGGGAAAGCAGGAAGGATGACCAACCCAGCTACTACCCAGGCCCAGAACCATGGCTGTGAGTTAGCCCACCCCACCATTGACCTCATCTGTGTACTGTTGTTGTTTGTGAAGGGGACAAACCTACAGATCCAAAACTGCAGGATCTCCATGACTCAGAACAACAGAAGATCCAAGAGGAGCCCCAGAGAGAGCCCATTATCTATAGTGTGGCAGCAGCCAGAGGCCTTGAACCAGACAAATGACTCAGAGCAATGAACACTTAGAAGATGAATGGACTGAAGGGTCAACGGTGTGACTAAACAGGCCACACTACAGCTTCCACAAGGAAATTCGCTGCTGCTGCTGCTGCTGTTCAGTTTTTGGAATTTATTTCAATTTTTTTCTTCTTTTTTTTTGGAGGGAGAGTTGCATGGGCAGAGGTCAGAAGTAAAGAAGTGAGGGGTGAGGGGACTGGGAGATAAGTGAGATCAGGATGCATGGTTTAAAATCCATGAAGAATCAATAAAAGTTGAGGGAGAATAAAGATACAATACCATATAAGGAAAGGCAGCATACCCACCTGCATCCTACTAGAAGTGAAATGCAGAAGAGGATTACTAGTCAATAAAAACAAATAAGAACTTGGTTTAGTCTGTAGATTGCTTTTGATAGGATTGTCACTTTTATTGTGTTGATCTTACCTATCCAAGAACATGGGAGATTTTTCCATTTTCTGATATCTCGGGTCTTCCACTTCTTTGGTTAGTGTTACCCCAAGATGTTTTATGTTATTTGTGGCTATTTTGAATGGTGATGTTTTTCTGATTTCTTTCTCAGGTTTATCATTTGTATATAGGAAGGCTACTGATTTTTTTGAGTTAATCCTGTATCCTGCCATGTTATCGAAGGATTTTTATCAGCTGTTGGAGTTCCCTGGTGGAATTCTTGGAATCCTTATGTATACCATCATATCATTCGCAAATAGTGAAAGTTCAACTTCTTTTTTTTCCAATTTGTGTCCCTTTGATCTTCCTTTGTTGTTTTATTATTCTAACTAGAATTTCACAACTATGTTGAATAGATATGAAGAAAGTGGACAGTCTTGCCTTGTTTCTAATTTTAGTAGAATTACTTTCAGTTTCTCTTCATTTAATTTGATGTTGACTGTTAGCTTGCTTGCTTTTATTATCTTTAGATATGTTCCTTGTATTCCTGATCTCCCCAAGAACATTATTGTGAAAGGGTGTTAGATTTTGTTGAATGCTTTTTCAGCATAATGAAGTGATGAGATGATCATATAAGTTATTTTCTTTCTGTTTATTTATATAGTAAGTTAAATCCCACCTGAATATGTACAAAACTTTAGATTTACTATCACTATTGTAAATCTATTATTATTTTATTACTATGGGTCCAAATCCTGGAAGAAGGGAGACACTTAATGGGAGAGTTTCAATTCTAACATTATTTTTGCATCCATAAATTCGTGCTAATCTGTGGCCATGAGATTTCAGAAACTTACACTATAGTTAGTTTAGCAATGACAGAGATGCAGAAGAGCTATTTTCTAAATATTATTCAAATGTTCCTCAATTCTCAGGTTTAGACATTCTGTCTTTTAACAAGCAGTCCTTCTGTCTGCTCTCAAGTTTGTTTCACTATAACCAAATTGCATCCAGCCACTGTTTCTCGTCACCCATATCAAAATCTGTGATCCCTTATTCTAGTTCATAGATTAATATTATAGACATGAAATCACCTAGAACATATGGCTTAAAGTGGGTGCTTTATAAAATTCAATTTCCTTACATGTTTCAATTTATTCTTCTTTACACTTATTTTAGTATATTTAGGTTAATTTTAAATCCATTTCTCAGATACTAATTTTCTGGAACTATTTTCTTCCAATTAAAACTTAGGATCATAACCTAATGAACAGATCGGTTTAGACTGTATGTACACTAAAAATCTGTGATTGGTTCAAATAACGCTAGAACTTTCAAAAACTCCAGGATATTGATTTCAACAAATAATGACACAGCATTTCCAGTCTATTTCACCTAATTTTTGAATCATATTCTGAACCAATATCACAGAACTGAAACTCCAGACTGGACCAAAGATTCTGCTTGTAAGTACTGACAGCATTATTTCAAGTAATCATATTGTCTGATAGAAACAAAATACTTTAGTGGGACCGGGTTGTGATGGAACACAACTTTAATCCCAGCACTTGGGAGGTAGAAGCAGATGGATATCTGTGAGTTTTAGGTCAGCCTGGTCTACAAAATGAGTTCCAGGACAGGCTTCAAAGCTACACAGAGGGAACCACCTTGTGTCAAAAAACAACAACAAAAATTTAGTGGGAAAATGGTGTGCTCAAGTAATGTATGTAAATCAAATTTTTAGAAAAAGGAACTAACCTGAGTCAAATAAAACAGGTGTCACTCAAGTCTTGTGTATTTAAACTGAATTGAAATTGAAATGTTGTTTCTTCATCTAACTGGCCCATTCTCCACTGTGACTGCATGTGGATCAAGTGCACTGTGTCCTGATATACAGCATTCAATTGGTTGCAATACACTAGATGATTTGGAGGTCTTTTATGCATGACTTCTTGCCAAGAAAAATAAAATACTATCACTTAATGAGGAAATCAACGGTTTGTGGAGAGAACACTCTGACTCAGAGGGTTAGTACTGAAGAGACTCTAGATCTAATGATGCTGTGCAGGCATGCTAGGAGGCAAAGGGATGATGGGAAGTGCAGCTTCCTTAATCAAATCACTCTTCAGTGCTGGTGATGCATACATCGCTCCCTGGAAGTGGAAGGCAATAATGCTCATGGTTCTTTTTTTGACTGCTTAGTTCCCACTCAACAGCCTGTTCAGTGCATTTGACCGCTACTGCAACTGCACAGAGACCTACCTACACCACAGGATGGCTGCTGACCTGCAGGTGCGTGCAGAAGAAAGCAATCACCGTGCTGGTGAATGTTGAACAGCAGGCTCTTAATGCCAAAACAACGAACCGCCTAAAGTGAAATCAGACACCTGATTGGTGGGATTCTTTTTACTCCTCTGTTATAAACTCTTCTAATGTGGCAGAGGTCAAGGCTCCAGCATGGTATAAATAATGTTGCTGACAAAGTTCCTCAGTGCACGACTGACCGCTATCATTCACTTCCACCATTTAATGGTGAGTTTTGAGGATCACCTTTCCTAAATGGCATTGTTCTCTTAGCCCTGAATGGTCTGATATACTAAATATTATAGAACTGAGATTTTTGTGTATGTCCTTTCAAAAAATCTTAAGACTTGCTTATGGTTTCAGGAAATTAAAGTAAGATAATTACAATGCAGCTCAATTGCAATTAGAATTTCTTGAGATATTCTCCCCACCTGGGTACAGTGCTTGAAACCTGAAAATTGACAAAATTATTTTTAAAGCAATAAAACTGATGTTTAGTGCTAGATATTATGGCTCATGCCTGCAACTCCAGCAGTAGGAAAAATTAGGTAGGGGACTGCTAAGAATTTGAGGTCAGCCTGGGTTACATAAAGTATAGAGTTCCAGTCTAGAATGGGCTTCATGGTGAGGCCATATCTCAAAAGAAAGACAGAATGATGGGAAGATGGGAGATGGCTTGTTGTGTAAATTGCATGCTACTCAAATATGAAGACTCAAGTTCAAAAATCCCTAGAATTCTTAAAAGCTGAATTTGTAGCAGCCCTCTGTAATCCCTTGTTCCCAAGTTAAAATGAGAGAGAGACTGGGACATAGAGGAAGAGAACAATGGAGGGAGGAAGGAAGACACACACACACACACACACACACACAGAGAGAGAGAGAGAGAGAGAGAGAGAGAGAGAGGGGGGGGGGGGGAGCACATTCAGGCAGGCACAGATTCGGACCCATACAAAAGACAGTAATCATGTAGACACAGGGAGTGCAATGATCTGGTCAAATAGGATGAGCTTTGATTCCTTTCCTTAATGTGATACTGCACATTATTGGTGGCCCTGAGTTTACTATTAATATGTTCAACCCAATACAATGCCTTTACAATTTTAGAGAAAGAAACCTATAATCTGCAACAAATTGCTATAGAAAATAAAGACTCAAAAGGAGGATAGTATGTATCTCTAGCCTTTGTGTGTCTTTACAATACTCCATGATTCTTAGATGGAGACTCAGAGCCTCATGTCTTCACAGTTCTCTTTGGTTTGTAGAAACTCGGAACTTCATGTATTATCTTCATAGTATGTGCTTCTTAAAGAGAGACTCAGAATTTAATAGATTTCTGCTCCCACAAAGACAAGGTAGAAACTAAATCCTTGTTTAATTTCTGTATTATTCAAGGAGAGGATAAACAAAAAACTGGCTCCCAAGATATGCAAAAGTTATTATTGCTACAAAATAAATTATCAAATTAAATAGAATTATTTATGGATGTATGTTGATTATATAGTAAGCTGAATAAACCAAGAATTTAGTTAATCAGCACAAGGACTGTGACAGAGAAATCTAAAACCATGATGAGCTCCAAAACACGGCTATGAATGTTAATGTCATCTTCTATTACACTTGAATTCTACCAGTTCTGAAACACAGAGCTGCAGCTCTGCCTCAAGTTGTCTTCCTTAATGGGACCATGGAAGTCTGCCACTTAGAGCTTGTCTCTCTTTTTTTTTTTTGGAGGAACTTTGCTCCTAATCTAATTATTAAGCATCTCACTCTTAAACATACTTGATGCTTCATAAGCAAATTTTAAATCTAGAGCAGTAACCACGAACTTCTTCCTTCCTAGAAACTTTATGCGATGCTACTTACTACAGGCCAATCCATATCCTGGAATTCCATCATGTTTTAATGATAGACATTTCCATCAAGAGAATATTGTTGCATCTTCCTATGTCTCTGTAATATCTCTAGACATTCATTTTACTGATAAGAATTTAGAAATTAGATGATATTTAACAAATCTGCTTTATTCAAAGTTGCTTATGGCAACTCATTGAAAAGACAGACATAGGCCCTTCTATATCAAGCATTAAGATTCAACGCCTAAGTACAGATTTTGAAATAGAAAGAGAACCAAGTGACAATCTGATGACCAAAAGCAGTCCTCAGCGAACTACTATTATTATGTGTCATTTCAGATTCCCTTAATACTGTCATACCATGCAGAATCTCAAGGCAAATTCATCTCATTCAACGTAATCCAGCAATAATGACATCAGCTTGATATAGGACACAGGCGTCCCAAGACAAGTAGAGAGTGTGAAGCATATTAAATAAAGAAAGCAATTCAGCCACAGTCGGATGTCATTCTACTGATTTTCTAGGAGTGCTTCTCTCGTTACCATTTCTGGTACTGAAAAAGCTGCATTTTCTTCTTTAAGCAGAATCACAATTGATTTCTTACCTGATTATATTTTAAATGGTTATATCAACCTTTTTGACCAGTTGGCAACCTTACACTATCTGGCAATATTTGACAATAATATCAATGCTATGTACTTGATTAAAAAACTAGGGCCTGAACAAAATGACTTCCCAAGGTCCTATCTAGGTAAACATGGCTGCCTTGTGTTTTTTAACTTCAAAAGAGGGGTAAAATAGGTTTATAAAAGGAAGCATTTTGGAAGAGAACACAGTTAAGCTAATCTGAATTAAACTGATTTTGAAATAGTTGGTGATTATCATACAAACAAAAATATAGAAAAGATGTATTTTTATTTTAATTTGAAATAAACAAATATCCAAATAGGCTATAAACAAATACCAATATTAAAGTTAGCATGAAAGACATGTTCTTCATCTGTAATCCATAGCAGCAAAGTTTGCTGCTTCTTCAGAAATGTTTAATTATGTCTACAAAGTAAGGAGATTTTAGGTATTTGAACACAAATATAACTCTTTTAAAGTGAAATTCCTAAATAGTTTCCCAAGAATCTAAAGTATAATTCATATGCTAAGGGTTTAAGTTGGGGTCTTGCTAACGAGTCACTAATGAAGCAGACAGCACAGAGGATGCCCCATGGCCCTTCTAAGCAATGAGCAAATCTCCACCGAACTACTTCTACTCTTTCCAGTTAAATCATGTGAAGGAACATGAGAATGCTTCAATTCCAAAATTCCACATCACTGAGTCGCTAAACAGATGTTTCAGTTGGGGTAGAAAAAAAATAGATAACTAAAAAAAAAATTGTAGCAATGTATGTGTATATAGACAAATATTTAAATATTCATTCTATTAGTTTGGAGTCTAGAAATAACACATGATTTTTTTTTTTTTTTGTCCTTTGGGTTTCTCTATGTAACTTTGTGGGTTTCTCTATGTAACTTTGGAACCTGTCCTGGAACTTGCTCTATATACAAGTCTGGCCTTGAACTCACCAAGACCTCCCTGCCTCTGCCTCCCAAGTGCTGGGATTAAAGGCCTGTGACACCACCACCAGACAATACACAATCTTGTTTCCAAACATTGTTTGAGATCACACCCAATATTTAGATGCAAAGAAGATAAGAAAACGTTAAAACTTCGCTTGATTTAAGGAGTCAGTCTTAGGGGACTGTCTCCAAATCAATCTTAATCTCTTAAATTTCTGTCTGTCTGTGTCCTTCTCTGTCTGTGTCCTCTCTCTCTCTCTCTCTCTCTCTCTCTCTCTCTCTCTCTCTCTCTCTCTCTCCACACATTCATGTCTATGTTTCACTCTGCTGTCATTGCTGTTGTTTTCTTGTAAGTGGAACAAAAGGCCCTTAACAAGGAAATCAGAAGCACAAACAAATCATTGATCAGGAGATTGTAAAACATTAGTGAAGAACCCATACAAAAGAGTGATACTAAATTGATCTTCCATTTGTAACTTTGTTCCAAAGTATCTCAGGCATAAAAATAATTAATAACCTTATCCTTACATCTAATTTGGAAATAACACAGTTTCTTTCTAAGCAAATCTATAAGCATGTTTTAATTTAATAATAAATATAATACATAGAGTTTAAATTTTAAAATTACAAGGGATTTAGATTCATTTTTAATATTTAAGCCTCTGTTTTGTTTTGTTTTTTTGTTTTTGTTTTTGTTTTCTTTCCCTCAAGTAATAGTTGGTTCAGAAATACCCTGGAAGCAAGAAGAAGCCAGAAAACTCGGTGACAGTGAGTGGATAAGGAATGTGTTCTTCCTTGAAGGTACAGCTTTCTGCTTTGTGAAACAGAGTGTAAAAAACCCACATTTGGAGCAGATGGAATATAGACTGCCCTAAGGTAAAAATGACATTGACATTCAAGTCCTAGAGGGTAGGATTCAAGCTCCGTGGAGTGAGCTACAGCCCTCCCTTTCTGGAGCACTGCTGCCAGGCCCACAGACAGCTCTCAAGGGCTAAGGATCATCATCTCCTCTGTAATTACAATATCAATTATTAAGTGAAGTAAATAATCCACAGTGGTGTTTATATCTGGTCTTATCCTGAAATCAATTTTTATTTAGCTTTGTCAGAATATTGGACATGAAAATCAGCAGTCACTATAATCCAGTCTCCTTTTCTTTCTTCTATTCTCTCGATATTAATAGAATTTTTCTTAAATATGTGTTTAATAATTTTAATTAAAAGGCAATGTATATGTGCTTATTGTTGGTTCAAATTTGTATTTATAATAATATATTTTGGTATATTTTGTATTTTTCACAAAAATAGTTTTTGGTTGGTTATGTTTCTTCAAATTTTTTGCTTATCCCTGCTGTCCTATTTCAGGTAATACCTATGATGTATCTGCTTCTTTCTGTCTTCCTCACCTTATCTTCCTCACCTCATCGGGTTGGTTATCAAGTCTGCCACTAGAAAACTACAGCCTTGCAAATGTTAGTTGCGTGCTTTATTCTCCAAATACTATATTTTCCTTCTTCTAAAGCCATATGGTTTAGTACATAGAATTTTTGAGAAATACTTATCAATGAACTATCCTCCCATTACCATCACATTGTATAGATACTTACTATTGTGAGACAATGGTTTTGTGCCCCATAAAGATTTGTCACTTGTATTGATTTAATAAAATGCTGATTGGCCAGTAGCCTATCAGGAAGTATAGGTGGGGCAACCAGAATAGGAGAATTTTAGAAAGAGGTAAGGCTCAGTCTGCAGTGGTCACCAGATGCAGAGGAAGCAAGATGAGAATGTCTCACTGATAAAGGTATCAAGCCACATGGCTAATACAGACAAGAATTATGGGGTAATTTAAGATGTAAGAGTTAGTTAATAAAAAGCCTGAGCTTATAGACCAATTCATTTATAATTAATGTAGACCTTTGTGTGTTTCTTTGGGACCGAACAGCTGCAGAACTGGGCAGCACAGAAACTTCTATCAACAAAATGATGCACCAACATGGACCAGCTATATCCACATAAAACCTGAGGGAACTTGGGAAAGATTTCTAGACATAAAAAAAAAAAAAAAACAGAGTTAAGCACGGCTTAATGATAGTAGCATTTTCTTGGGTGGGTTCTATTTGCTAGAGTAAACGGAAGTACAATTCCTTTAAAAGAAGGTTTCCTGACTCAGCAGTAGCAACAAAACTGCATGGCTCCTTTAAGAAGGTGTCTTGATTAGTACTAGTTACACAAACAGTTTTGACTCTAACAGGAGGCTGACTATTTGAATGGGGTTTGAGGGCAGCATGCTGAAAGGTCCTTGGTGGCTGCATGGGCCAACTGTTTCTCAGAGTTGAGGGAGGAAGGGTGGCTCCATCCCAGAGGTCCCAGAGCTGGTGGTGAACAGGCCTCCACCATGTAGCACTGGTAAGAGCAAGAAGGCAGGGCCCAGTTGGTCCTAGGCATGCCCACTTAGCATTTAAAGAAGGGGGTGCTCCTGGTCAGAAAATGATTACAGATAGGCAATAAAGACAGATTCAGATAGAAAAAGACCTCTAAACAAGACACGGCATGTTTAAAAATGTACACAGGCATGAAAGAGAGGAAAAGAGTATAGACCATTATAAAAAGTAGAACCTTTAAAGACACAGTACAAGTAATAAAAAAGAGTACAATCAATGCATTCAAGTGTACTTCCCACTTTCTCTTCTATAAGGTTCAGTGTGTCTGGTTTTATTTTGAGGTCTTTGATATATATGGACCTGAGTTTTGTGCATGGTGATAGATATGGGCCTATTTTTATTCTTCTACATGTTGATATCCAGTTATGTCCGCACCATCTGTTAAATATGGTTTGTTTTTTCAATTTGATAATTTTTGCTTCTTTGTCAAAAATCAGGTGTGCAAAGGAGTGTGGATTAATATCCGGGTCTTCTATTTGGTTCCATTGGTCCTCCTGTCTGTGTTTATGCCAATACTGACTGTTTTCAGTACTGTAGCTCTATAGTAGAGTTTGAAGTCAGGGATTGCGATGCCTCCAAGAGTTCTTTTATAACCCTAGCAGCACAGACTCTGAGAGAAACAATTACTAAATGGGACCTCCTGAAACTGAAAAGCATCTGTAAAGCCAAGGACATGGTAAATGAGGCAAAATGACAGCCTACAGAATGGGAAAATATCTTCACTAACGCCACATCATACAGAAACACATAATCCAATTAAAAAAATGGAGTCAGGCCTAAACAGAGAACTCTCAACAGTGGAATCTAAAATGGCTGAAAGACACTGAAGGAAATGTTCAATATCCTTAGTCATCAGATAAATGCAAATCAAAACAATTCTGCAATTCCATCTTATACGTGTCAGAATGGCCAAGATCAAAAACACTGATGACAACATATGCTGGAGAGGTTGTGGGGAAAAGGGAACACTCCTGAATTGCTGGTGGGAATACAAGATGGTATAGCCTTTTTGGATGTCAGTGTGGTGATTTCTCAGAAAATTAGGAAACAACCTTCCTCAAGATCCAGTAATACCACTTTTTGGTATATATATTCAAAGAATGCTCAATTCCACAAGGGTATGTGCTCAATTATGTTCACAGCAGCATTGTTTGTCATAGCCAGAACCTGAAAACAACCTAAATACCCCTCAACTGAAGAATGGATAAGGAAAATGTGTTACATTTACACAATGGAGTACTACACAGCAGAAAAAAATAACAGCATCTTGAATTTTGCAGGAAAATGGATGGAGCTATAATGTTTTCTACACAAAGAGTCTGGATTACATATATCATTATGTTTTCTTTGAATTTTTTACTGTGAATAAGTTAAGTACAGAGAGACATTTCATTGTTTGGTCTGCTAAGCTAAACAAACATAAATATTTTAAAAGTATCTTGACTTTAAAATTTGGGTCTAAGGATATGTTGTTTTGGAAAAGAGGTTTTACTTTTGTTTCCACAAAGGATAGAAAGCTGTGGGTCCTTACTGGCTAATATGGTTTGATCAAACAAGATGCCCCTGCAGCAACAACCCAGATGGACCACCATCTATGACAGCTTCAGGACTGCTGGCTGAGATGGAACAACCACATAGAATACCCCATTAAAACCTGATTAACAGTGCCAACAATCAGCAAATCAGTAGGAAGTAGTCTAGAGAACAACACCCAAGTTCCCTTAATGATTGTTTATAAATGTTTGTTTACATTTAAAGGGGGATGTGCTATATAGATGAATACTTTGCATTGACATGGATCTTTGTTTATTAATAAAAATTTGAGGTTAATTTTGTTATATGTATATTTCTTTCTTTTTTGGTTTTTCAAGACAGGGTTTCTCTGTAGCTTTGCAGCCTGTCCTGTCCTGGAACTAGTTCTTGTAGACCAGTATATTTCTGCTCTTGATTTATGTATTGAGTTTGTGCAGCACATTTAAAAATGTAATGTATAATTAAGAATACAGGTTAATAGATAGTCATCTATAATAATCAATTTGTAGTCATGTTAAATTTTATACATGTACAGAGATATATATCAAATGGATAAGTATTCTTAAAGCCTTTCAAAGACTAACAAAATATGAAATTTAAAATGTTTTAATAACTCAAGCCTTTTCATGACAATGAGACACATCTGTTCCTGGCAGCACCAATCTACTTCAAGAGGATGATGGGCATCAAAGAGGCTCCTTATAGAGTAGGTTACACATTTGGGCAAGAAACTGCTTTTGCCTGGACTGCTTGAAGTTATGATGTATAAATTTCCATGCAGGACCCACATAAAAAAATGACTACTGAGCTTGCCTAAATGTGAAACAGCGCTCTTCTGGGTTTCTGCTTCATGAAAAAGTCTGCCAGACATTCTATTCTGCAGAATACAGAAGAAAGTGACTGCCAAACTGCCAAGAGAGGCAAAACAGCCTTTCAATATTCCTGCTTCATTGAAAAGTCTGCTAGATACTAAGGGCTTGTACATTGAAGATAGAGGCCCCAATGTTACAGAAGAACTTTGGGTAACTATGCAGGCAGCAAGCTGTCTCTGTCAATTCTAAAGTATTGGAAATTGCTTACAATGCACTTTCTGTTTACATAGGTAATATTATATCCTTCTAGGGTCTTTGAAAAGTTGAAGACAGATAGTTATATGTTTTTTAGTTATGATAAAGGATAAATTAGATATAAAACTTTCCACTCACAAAGATAGGATATATGATAGAGTATTTTCCTTAATTTTCCAAATGTAAATGGACTAAATATTGTAACTATAATTCTTGCTTGATAACAGTTTTGTATATGTGATTTTGTTGTTAAAGTTAAAACCTTCCTTTTTAATTAGACATAAAAGGGGAAATGATATGGAATGTCATTCTTTATATGTGTTTCATTTATTGGGTAATGAGTAAAGCTGTTTTGGCCAATGATTTGGTAGAGTAAAACCAAGCAGGAAATCTTAACATAGATATAGAGAGAAAGTAGGCAGAGTCAGAGAGACCCTATGTAGCTGCCAAAGAGAAAGACTCCAGCTGCTGACAACTTACTGGTAAGCCCGAGCCTCCTTGGGATTCACAGATTATTAAGAATGGGTTATTTAATATAAAAGAGTTAGCAAGAAATATGCACAATCTATTGGCCAAACAGTGTTGTAATTAACATAGTTTCTGTGTGATTATTTACATCCAGATATGCAGGAAACAATTGAGCAGTCTCTGTCTACAACTTACTCTGATTATAATGCATATGTTAAAATCTTTTCACTTAGATTTTAAAAGCATTGTCAAACTGTCTTTTTGCTTTCAATACTACACTAACCAAGTCTCCTAGAATTCTAATTTCAAGTTTTCTTGTCTGAACCCCTGACATTTTATTTCTGGTGCATTGATATGCCTGCAATACTTCTAGGTAAATGCTTAATGAACCTTTCAGACTATGTAACTCTAACTTTTGCTTTTGGGGAAAATTGTATTTTTTTATAAATCTCCATTGATGTTATTAGATTATACATGCAACCTCTTGTTAAATATACGTTCAATCCACTGGAAATGAAACATATTTTATTGTTAATTTTTAAAGTTTAGTAATTTTATTGTATTTTATTATTTAGGGCACTTTTTAAATTTAAATATATATTTTATCATATTTTTGCTTTTTTGCTTTCATCCAAGCCTTTCCAGATCTTCTCCCCGACCCTACCCACTCAACTTTAAGTTCTTTCTCAAAAAAAATATGCAAAACAAAACTGAGGTCCTGCTTATTAGTTGTTTATCACAGTACCTGTGCTAATGTTATTCTTCTCAGAGCGCTTTTTCCTGTGACAATGAGTTCAAGGCTACTCATCAGTTTTTCTCCTATCAGGCTAAGTATGTAGCTTTCTTGCTGAGGATTTGATCCATTTGAAGTTTAGTTTTTGCAGAATGATAAGTATGACTCTATGCATGTAGAAATCCTGTTTTGACAGCACCATTTGTTGATGACGCTATTGTATTCCATTGTGTATTCCTGAATTCTTTACTTAAAATTAGACATTTTTAAGTATGTGTGTTTATGTTTGAGTCTTCAATTTGATTCCATGGATCAACTTGTCTATTTTCGTGCAAATATCATGCAGTTTTTGTTAATAAACCTTTGCAGCAACTTAAAAATAGAAATGGTGACATCAGTAGTTCTTTTATTTGTCAACATTGTTTTAGATACCCTAGGGTTTTGGTTTTCAGTATGAAATTAAGAATTGTTCTTTTAAGACATGTGAAGAATTTTATTATAGTTTTGATGGCAATTGCCTTGAATTTGTAGATTGCTTAGGTAGGATGGGCATATTTACTATGCTAATCCTACAAAACCATGAGCATCAGAGAACCTTTTATCTTTTGGTAACTATTCTTTCTTCAAAGTTTCTTTCTTCAAAGACTTGACACGTTTATTATACAAATTTTTCACTTGCTTGATTAGAGTTACACCAAGATATTTTATATTATTTGAGAGTGTTGTAAAAGGTGTTGTTTAGCTAATTTCTTTTTATTCCCTTTGTCATTTGTTTATATGAGGGCTTCTAACTTTGGTGAGTTAATTTTTGTCAAGATAGTTGTTTTAAAAATGTTTATTAGCTTTAGAAGTTTCCTGGTAGAATATTTAGGGTCATTGACATACACTATTATATAATGTACAAATAATGATACTTTGATTTTTTTCTTTTCCAATTTGTATCTTCTTTATCTCCTTCATTTGTCTTATTGTTCCAGCTTAGACTTCAATCAGTATATTGAATGTGTATGGAGAGAGAGAGAGAGGAGAGCTTTATCTTGTTCCTGATTTTAGTGGAATTGTTTTAAGTTTCTTTCCTCTTAAGATGATGATGGTTATGGGCTTGCAATAAACTAGCTTTATTATCCTTTGGTTATAGTGGCATTTCAAATATATTGTAATAAATAAAGATTTCCTGAATATCTGAGAATAAAACATTCCCACTGGTTAGCCTTACAGACCAGATTATGATAACACATGCCTTTAGTCCCAGTAGCTACAATGACACATACATTTATCCTAGTAGCCACCCTAGTTGCCATAGAAATTGGGTGGTACATGTCTTTAATCCCAGTGGTAGATTCCTTTAGCCCCAACCCTAGAGAGGAATATAAAACAGAGTGAGATAGCTCTCAACTACAGTTTCATTCTGGATCCTTCCTGGAGGAAGGATCACCATTCCAGACTGAAGTCAAGGAAAAAGTCAATGGCTGGCTGTTTTGCTTTTACGATTTTTAGGTTGAACCCCAATTTCTGACCCTGAGTTTTTATTTAATCATGTTTCATGAGATTATGACTCTTGTAACCTTAATCTCTGCAGAACATTTATAATGAGGGGAGTTGGATTTTGTTAATGGTCTTTTCTTTATCTGATGAGATGTTCATGTGATTTTTCTTTTTAAATTTGTTTATATGGTAGATTACATTTATTGGTTTATTTATGTTGAGTCATCCCTGATTCCCTGGAATGAGTCCTATTTAATCATGGCATATGGTCTTTTTAATGTATTCTTTGATTTGGTTTGCAAGTATTTTATTGAGTATTTTTGCTTCTATGTTCATAATGGAAATTGGTCTGTAATTTTCCTTCTTTGTCGTGTTTTTATGTGGCTTGTGTATAAGGGTAGCTTTGGCCTTGTAAAATAAATTGTATAGTGTCTCTTCTACTTTTATTCTGTGGAATAGTTTAAGGATTATGGGTATTAACTCTTCCTTGAAAGTCTATTAGAATTTTGTGCTAATATCATATGACCTTGAGCTTTTTTAGAATGGGAGAATTTTAATGACTGTTTCTATTAAACAAATAACAATAGGACTATTTAAATTGCTTTTGTGATATTAATTTAACTTTGTTAAGTAGGATTTATCAAGAAAATTATCCATTTCTTCAAAATTTTTCAATTTGGTTGAATACATTTTTTAAGTATTGTAGTAAGAGGTGAGTGGGCCACGTCCCACTGCCTGGCTAGCTTAACTCTGAAATAACCACACAGAAATTGCATTAATTACTGCTTAGCCAATAAGCTCTAGCCTCTTATTGGCTAACTCTCACATCTTGATTCAACCCATTTCTAATAATCTGTATGTCACTATGAGGTCATGGCTTACTGGGAAAGATTCAGCATGTCTGACCTGGCAGCTTCATGGTGGCTCTCTCTGACTGTTTTCTTCATCCCAGAATTCAGTTCTGTCCTCCCCGCCTACCTCAGTTCTGCCCTAGCAAAAGGCCAAGGCAGTTTCTTTATTCAACCAATGAAAGCAACACAAATGCAGAAGGACCTCCTACACCAAAGTATGTCCTCATGATTTCCTTAATTTCCTCAGTACCTGTTGCTATATCCATCTTTTCATTTTCAATTTTGTTAATGTGAATATTCTATATCTGCATTATTTGCTATTAGAAAAACTCTAAGTGTAAAGAAAAGTTCACTAAGTAGTCATAAAGGCAAGAGATATTGAAGAAACAAGCAAAAGGATAGTTTCTAAGTCTATATAGAAAAGCCTTATGGAAGCCCATGAGTTTGTAAAATGACTACAAAATAGATATATTTTAAAATGCAGTTTGAACAAAAGTTCCTTGCATAGATATAAAATGTTCCCTTCAGAAGTTATGAATTATTAAGTTAAAGTCATCTTGTCAGGCATGGTATACCTCCTTATAAGTTATTGATAGGGAGGTCATACAAGTCTGTGAATTAAAACAGGCTATTACCATTGTACATGGTTACCAACCATAATTAGATAGTAAGAGTCTATCATTAATGACATTACACAAGGTGCTTGTTGGACGTATATAGGCCAGTCTGGAACTTTCACAGGAAAGTTCAACAAGGAAGAAAACTTCCTCCCTATGGCTAGGTATCATAATGCTAGAGGTGCTACATAGGCAGATGAGGGATAAAAGTTATCAATGATTTTACTCAACCCTGGACCTTACATGCTTTAATTCTGTCCTCGCAGGACCAATGTGCCCACTGATGTTACACTGGCTTGACTGTTAAAAAGTAGCCAACTGCTTTCTGTTTTGATTTGAGACCTGATTCACGGGAAATAATTTGTGCTTGTTATTCTAAATTTGATCAAAATCCTATGGCTGGGGAGGGCATAGACTCTAGGAAGGAGCCTGTTGTTGTTGTTGTTTTGCTAAATGATTATGCTGTCAAGCTGCTTTTTAAATATTGTTACTTATACATACAGATCTGCATTATTCTCAACCTTTGTCAGAGAATTGTTTTCAGGCAATGTGAAATGGTTTCTGCCAAGACTCATAACTGTCATGGTGTCAAGAATAAGATTGTGAGTGTTCATAAATGAAACATCTATGTTAACCTACCTAGTCTCTGTTCGCAAAACTAGGGTAATAGAGTAATACAGAAGAAGAAGAAGGAGGAGGAGGAGGAGGAGGAGGAGGAAGAGGAGGAAGAAGAAGAAGAAGAAGAAGAAGAAGAAGAAGAAGAAGAAGAAGAAAGAGAAACAATTCAGATCTAGAAGACAAACAGAAATATGAAATGTTTTCCAGACGTAGCATAAATGGTACACACTCGTGACCTCAAAGCACTGGTAGTTACCTATGAAAGACCTACACAAGAGCAAGACAGCCAAAATGATAGAATGGATGAAGGTGGGTTGGTGAGTCAAGAGGGCCCAACCCTAGCTGAGATGTTGGAAGTTGTTACAAACAAAATAATTTTTGAATGGACCAAAAATCATTTAGGGGATGTTGCCACTGATGACATATAATATGAAACAAATTATATATATATAAACTTTAAGAGGGTGAAAATTTGGTTGAAGACATGTTGAGGAACATGAGAAAATATCATTATTATACCTTGTATACATGTTTTAAATTCTCAAGATTACCACCTTTAAAAATATTTACATTGAAAGTGGGGTGGGACTAGGAAGTGGTAATGGGAAGACAGGTGTATCTTTTTTTTTTTTTTTCTTTTTTTTTGGTTTTTCGAGACAGGGGTTCTCTGTGGCTTTGGAGCCTGTCCTGGAACTCGCTCTGTAGACCAGGCTGGTCTCGAACTCACAGAGATCCGCCTGCCTCTGCCTCCCGAGTGCTGGGATTAAAGGCGTGCGCCACCATCGCCCGGCTGACAGGTGTATCTTTGTGGTGTGGATTTATCTTCCACATCTGAATATGAAAACTGTAGTTAATAACAAAGGAATATTCAACCATAAAACACCATAATGTATGGAATGTATGCAGAGTAATGTCAGTCACCCAGGCAAACGGAAATTTTAAGAAGGAGTTTATTTAGAAAAGAAAGAGGTTGTTGAAATTCTAGAAGAGCCATGGGAGGCCGGCTACACCTAACAAGACTTTGCCGGTAACTAGGAAGATGTAGCAATCTCAAAAAAGAGTAGCACTTGTCCCACAAAAGGAGAATACCGGAAATCCACTAACAACTGCCCATCAGTGCTTTGTTATGGTCCCATATTTTTTTTTTTCCGGGACACAAAGAGCCATGGAAACTCCAATTCCTATGAAAGCTTTGCAGTGGCGTGGCAACTGGCATGGTTCCTAAGAAATGAAGTGCCTGGGCTCCCGCTTCCTTTCAAACAACAGAAAACATGCAGCCACCATGGCAATTGTTTACTGTTAGCATTCCCTTTGAAATGTGACTGGCTTTCTACATTGCATGTGTTTCCTTCAGTGCCCTTTACTCTATGTTTATGGATGCTGTGTTGCTCATGGTGCAGTTTCATAGCTTTCTGTGCCATGTGTGGTTCTTCATGAAACACCACAGGGATCCAGAAGCTCTGTGTAACGACAGGATGTTTCCAGCATGGGTTTCAGTTCTAGTAGGTCACTCAGCATGTTCATTCAACCAATATGAATGGATGCCCATCTTATCCTTTAAAACAGTTTATCTGTATTGGGGTCCTGAGGAATTCAAAACGAGAAAGGCAACAGGAGCACAAATGCAAAGGACGAAGGGAGAGGCTCTCTTTACTAGCTACAAATACACACAGTAGCGTTTCACTGTCTGAAACAAGCACCTTTCAAACTCTCATCCCTAATGACATTGGAAGCCTTCTGCTGGGCTGACTTCATGTATTTACTTGCTCTGAAAATGTAAGGGCTGAAAGAGTCACAGACTTAGGGTGGCCTCAAATGTCATTCAATTTTCTGATGTAGCCATATTCATTGTTCAGGTTTCCTTCTGGAGTTTAGGTTTGTCTTCATCTTTTTTGTTTTTTGATAGTCCTGAAAACAGATTTAGAGTGTCATAGGACTCTATGACTGAGCTACATTTCCAGCCCTAGTTTTTCTTTTGAAAAAGTTCTGACCATTATGCATGGAAAAAATCTCTGCAGCTGAGAGAGGCCTTCGTCACTGATCACCCTGCTTCAGACTCTGAAGTGCTGGGAAAACAGGCCTGTGCCAGCAGGTCTGAATTCCATTTGTTTAAGTTTGCACAGGTTTTCACTTTTCACTATTGTGCTTCACAAATGATGTAGCTGTCTTTTGCTCTGCATAGTTTCTGTAAAACCTGACTTCTTGACTTCTATAGAGCAGTAGGGAAGCAGCTGCTGTCCTGCCTCAGAGATCATACATCAGAAGAGACATATAATATGATGGCAAGACAGATGCTAACTATTCCCAATAGGAGACATCCAAATAAGCAAACATATAAGACCACTGTCTCTAACCAAGCATCTTATGCTTCTGGTTGTATTTTCTGAGACCTGTGCAGTGGTCGTTCCCTCAATTCCAAGTATGAACTGTTCCATACATAAACTGCTATGGCTCACACAGTATGTGGGTACATTCAGACATAGACAACATTTCCACACAAGCACACACACACACACACACACACACAAACACACACACACACACACACACACACACATATGAAAACTAAGTTTTACATCATCCTTTTCTCATTTTCTTAGAGGCATTATTTTTATATGGAACAGAGCAGAAAATTCTTTCTTCATCCAGATTGAAACCACATACCCAAACTTATTTTTATAAAGATAAATCAAAGAGACTTCATCAAGCTGATCGTCTCAGACTGGAACATATGGTTTAGAAACACAGAGTCAAAAGGTAATGTCAATTATCGTTTTCTAAATATTTTAATTAAATATGTTTCTTTTTCAGTGTGTTGTCATTATTACTTTCCAAACATTCACACTTATTGATGTGAAACATTTTTATGGAGAATAACTTCTGATAACATACATTGACCTTTTGATTATATCCCTATTTCAAACCAATAGATTTAATCATTAATGACAAGTATTACTCTGCCCTAGATATTCTATTAAATTAAAATAATTTATATTAATCATGACAAACAAAACAGTCAAATAATTTATTCTAATTAAAGTAAAAATTGCATTCATGAGAATATAATATAGACTTAATAAGTATGGAATCTTAAATAGACAGGAGGACGAATGGAATCAAATCAAAGACCCTAATATTAATTCAGACACCTATGAACACCTGATTTTTGACGGAGAAGCTGGAATTATACAATGGAAAAAATAAAGCGTCTTCAGCCAATGGTGCTGTCACAACTGGATGTCAACATGTAGAAGAATGAAATCTCTACCCATGGCAGTTAAAACATCAGAATCTGAATCCTGGACAGATTCAACCCTTGATACACGGTGGGATTTTTCTTTTTTAATATTACTATTATTATTATTTGTTATGATCTTGACCCCTGCCCTTCATTGTGATGTTTGGTATATTAACTTTAAAATGTAGTTTTAAATAAAGTTTGAACTTATCTGTAAAAAATAAAAATAAAAAAAGAATGAAAATAGATCTATATCTATTCCCACACACAAAACTCAAGTCCAAATGGATCAAATACCTCAACCTAAATCCAGCGACACTGAACCTCATAGAAGAGAAAGTGGGAAGCAGGCTTGAACACATTGACCCAGGAGATGACTTCATGAATATAATACCAGTAGCACAGACACTGAGAGCAACGATAAATAAATGGGATCTCCTGAAACTGAGAAGCTTCTGTAAGGCAAAAGGCATGGTATATGAGACAAACCAGCAGCCTACAGAATGGGAAAAGATCCTTACCAACCCCACACCTGACAGAGGGTTGATCTCCAAAATATAAAAAGAACTCAAGAAACTAGATATCAAAATACCAAATAATCCAATTTAAAAATGGGGTACAGATCTAAATAGAGAATTCTCAACAGAGGAATCTCAAATGGCTGAAAGGCACATAAGGAAATGCTCAACATCCTTAGTCATCAGAAAAATGCAAATCAAAACAACTCTGAGTGGTTGGAGAGTGAGTGGGGGAAGGTGGGTGGAGCTACAGAAGGGGAAGGGAGGCAGCTGGATTGTTACGTAAAGTAAAAAAAGATTGCTTTAAAAAATAAATAAATAAATAAATAAAAATTAAGAAATATTTTGCAACAATATTTGCCCTTCATGAGAATCATGGCCTTCACAAGTGCCAGTGACAAAAGATGAGCTGTTCTTTACTTAACAGACAACAATAATTTATTAATATCACACAGATCACAGATGTAAGGAGAAACACATGCACTCATGGAGGACCAAGGTCCTGGTCCTATTCCAAATCCTCTCAGCCAGAGGCAATCATCAGGAGGTAGGAAGGCATTTTCATTTGGAATTAGTTGAAATTTTAGTTTCTTTAATTTTATTTCTTCCTCCCTCTATCTCTGCATCTCTCTCTGCATGTATTTGTGCCTCTTCTTTTCTTTCTTTCTTTCTTTTTTTTTTTTTTTTTTTTTTTTTTTTTGGTTTTTCGAGACAGGGTTTCTCTGTGGCTTTGGAGCCTCCCCTGGAACTAGCTCTGTAGACCAGGCTGGTCTCGAACTCACAGAGATCCGCCTGCCTCTGCCTCCCGAGTGCTGGGATTAAAGGCGTGCGCCACCACCACCCGGCGTGCCTCTTCTTTTTTACCCTGTATGAATGGATATATAAATGAGGATATATTATTTGTCCATATATTTTTCACAGATTAAGTTATTTAATTAATTACCTGTAGAATTATAATAAGTGTTCTGATCATTCTCTAGGCAGTACCTGAACTATACAAGAATGACGAGAGCCCACTAAGCAATGAGTAAGCAGGGAACAAGAGTGCATCCGTTTTTCTCTGCTTTTGACTATGTATGTAGTGCAGTCGGCTGCTTCTGTGACACCCCTACAAGGATAGTTTAGCACCTCGAACTGTGAACTAAAATAAAGGCTTCTTCCTCTGTGTTGCTTTGTGTCTGGGTGTTTCATTACAGCAACAGGAGTGAAACTAGGACAGTGCTGAAAGTAGAAGACTTGCTTCCCTAGTTCCTTACGTCTTATCCCTCATCTGACCATCCACACCATAAGCTTTCTTTAATCCATCATCCTATCCAGAATAACACCTATTCAGTTACAAATAAGCACCTAACAGTGGAAGTCACTGCAACTCAGTCAATGCCCAAAAAGGACAAGAGGCTTCAAATGCATCATTCTACTCACCAGAACTCTTAACGACTCTTCAGGCATTCACATGGAGTAAGCAATGAGGAAAGCAGCACTTTCCCTTGGGCTAAAAATGTCTTTGACTTTCACAATGGCCCAAGAAGCACCTTCGCCTTATTATGGTAAAACCCAAATGAGAATTGTAATTTCCCTAAAATCTGGCTTTTAAGTAATTCACCAAACCATCTCCATTTTCCTCTCCATCACTAAATTTGCCTTTGCATCTTTTCTGACTTTGCCTTTCATATCTGCAAGTTTCATAATTGTCCTGTTCCCCTGCAGACATTCTCATTCCTTGTCTTCTCTCCTGCGCCCAGGCAGCAGCGCCTGCTTCGCTCTGAAAGTGCCCACAGCTACCCCGTTGCCCTTTCTCCATCGCTGCAGCCAGAGTTGGCTGTGAAACACATGTTCAAAGCCCTATACAAAGAGAGAAAGCCTGCAATTGCCAGAGTAACAGTCGAAATGACACCAGACAAACCAGGTTACACATTTTCTCTCACCCTTATCTGTCACCGCAGTTTCCTTTCTTTGCTGTCATTTTTTTCTGGCACTTGGTAAGTCTTGATGTCTTTTCTATCAGGTGTTTTTTTTCTTTCTCCATCATCCAACTTTAGTTGTCCTAGGTCTTTCTCTTTCCTGAAAGCAAATTTCTTCCTGCTGTTTTCTTTATCCAACATCTACGGTTGCCCCATTTACATAATCTTGTTATATGAATATTATATATTTAGCAAAATGTAAAAATGCAGTGGATATATTTTCCTAAAGGAATGCAAATCGACATAAAAATAATTAAAATCACCAGAGAACTGTTCACATGCTATATATGCCTTATTAAGGGATGTGTTGGGTATTTCACATAAAGAAACCCCAACAGGGGGGTAATATTTTCTAATGAGAAAATAAAATGAAAGTGACAGGTTTATCATTAAATGTTTCAGGAACTGTGATGAAGACCAGTACACCATGGAGGCTTGCAACTATTTTAACATAATAACTTGTGCATTCTAATGGAAACGGATTTTCAAACTTTACTACCAGCCAGGTAAGTACTGACCAGGCACAGCCCTGTTTAACAAGATAAGGTGTGTGATTAGGGAATTGCAGATCAACATCTACAGCAGCTTTATTTATAACAAATATATATATATCTTAATGTCCCTATATTGATTTAGATTGAGGCGTCCCCCAAATCCCACAAATGACTCAGGAGTTAACAGCTTGATTCCTAGCTGATAGTGTTTTTTCTGGGTACCATCTGAGTAGAAGTAGCAAATTACTGGACCACAGATGTGATGTGCTTTTCTCTGGCTCTCTTTTGCCATCCTCTACTTTCTGCTCTCTGGTGCGAGTGCTTCTGCCTAGCCACATGATGGGCAAATCCACCGTGATGACCTGACCACCCTGAAACTGGGAACTAAGCAAATTCTCCTTCCTTTCTTTATGTTAGGCACTTCATTGCAACAAGAAGGAAAATAACTAATACAGAAAATTTCCCCAACAGGCGAATAGTTTAATAATTTGAAAAACTTGCTTACTATAGAAGGCTACTCAGTAATAAAATAGAATAAATTGTTGTTAAGAACAACTTGCATGAATTTCAAATTATGCTGAGTTATGAAGGAAGTCATATTTGAAAGATCATATACTGTATGATTCCGCTCGTGGGAATTCTTAAAATGATAAAATGGCAGAGACGTATTAATAGTGTTGATCACTGTCAGAGGTGAGGAGACAGGTGGAGGGTAGAATTAAGAAAGGACAAAGCAGGATTTCTGTGATGGTATTGTTTGAGCTTGGTTCAGTTACACAGAGCTACACAAGTAACATGACTGAATGTCTATAATACCCCAAAAAGAACACATACAAAATCTTGCAAAATATAAGATCAGTACATTGTTTCAATATTAAAATTCTGAATGTACAATAGTGATGGAAGATTATGCCATGAGGCTGGGTTATTAAACACTAGAGAGTTTCTTCAATGTTCTTTCTTATAGCTGCATATTATAAGCTCCAGTGACTTCAAAATCAGGCTGAAAAGCAATAGTACTTGAGAAAGACAGAAAAAAAGAGATTTATGTTTTTAATACATTGGAATTTATTTTTAGTTATAATTTGAATATGAAAACCGCGTTTGCTTTACTTCGACATCCACTCACACAGAAAAATAAAAGCAAACAAGGAACATGGAGGATGCCTCTTATTTTGTTAATATTTATTTACATTTTTAAATAAGAATGTCCTGCATGCATTTATGTCTGTCAACCATGTGTGTGCAGTGCCTGTAGAATCCATAAGTGTCCATCAGATCCTCTGGAACTGGACTTACAGACAACTCTGAGCCAATTGTGGGTGCTAAAAAATGAACACCTGTACTCCAGAAAAGTAGCCAGCGCTCTTAACTGCTGAGTCATCTCTCTAGACCTAGGATGGAGGTTCTTAGCATAAAATATGTTTTCTAGAAACATATATGGCTCTCTTAGTATTGGACCATTCTATTCCATTTAAAAATTGGGACAAGATAATAACGCCAGCTGATTAATTCTGATAAAATTGAAATCTAATTCAGGGAGAGTATATATAAATTTTATTTTAAGTTTCATACAAAACATGTATCAATCTCTATATAAACTCTAATGTATTGAGAATCTAGGTACTGTGAACAGATTCGTATGTGTGAAGAGCTGGCATAGTTTAGCGTGTGGCAGAGGTGGCACTATAAATCTCATGGATGAGAAGAGCTAGCTTCAAAGTCTGCCAGTCATAGGAATATGGTGCTAAGCTCTTGGACTCTTTTCGGGAGCCTGCCACCAAGCACCCGAATCAGACAAGAAGTCTTATTCTTCTTTATAAACATCCAGCCTTAGGTTGACTTGTTTCTTGCCTGCTTTTCTTAACTTATACTTATGCGTTTTCTAGAAACATATATGGCTCCTAAGGGAATATCCTAAGGTATTGGATAGTTATAAGTTAAGGAAAAGTGTTTTTCCTGTTATCTTACTTCTTAAAATCTTATTCTTATTCCATGGATGGCTGTATAGATGGGTGGCTGGCCCCTGATGTCCTCCTCCTTCTCAGGCTACTACTCTAAACCCCTTCTTCCAGTTTCCTCCTTCTATCCATTCTCTCTGCCTGCCAGCTCTGCCTATCCTTTCTTCTACCTCACTACTGCTCATTCAGGTCTTTATTATCAGACGTTTGAGATAGGCAAAGAATCACAGCTTCACAGAATCAAACAAATGCAACATAAACAAAAGTAGCACACCTTAAAATAATATTCCCAACAGGCAGTGGTGTTTCTCATTAGCTATATGAATGATATATTCATTCTCAGATTTCAACATTACACTATCAGGAAAAGGTAAATTTTAGTGCATTGGGTCAAATGTGGAAAGTCAATATCATAACTATGAGAAGCAATGTAAAAGCACATTTCATGAGCTTTGAGTAGAAAACTTTCTGAAATAAAGTTTATAATTCTACTGGGAAGGGATGAATAAATGTCATGCACTTACATCTTAATTCGAGAACAGTTATCACAGAGAACAGAAAAGTTAAAGCCATGGTCTGGGAGTAAACATTTATCATTACATAACTGTCAAAGTATTTGTATTCAAAATTTGTAATGACTCCTGAGATAAATGATAGAGCAGAGGAAAGCAGAACATTAATAAAATCTAGAAACACACAAGCACTAATACTCTATTTTGATGAGACAACTCAAAGAGACCCCTAAAATTCAGAGGTGTGAAGTACATTACCACCCACAAATAAAGGTTTTCATGTCCAAGTTAGCAAAAGTCTTTTAGTTTGACAAAACAACGTTTTAGATTTATTTTGGAATTAAAGTTCTTGTCTAGAAACTGGGATGACACATAGACCACAAAGACAGAAATGAACACAGTAAAAGCACATAAATGAGTACATCCTTAGACAAAGTAATTCTGTTTCTGTGTGTGGATTGCAGATCATTCTACCAGCTAAACAAGAAAACCCAGTCTAAGACGTCCATTGCCACACTGCATTATAAGAAGGCAGTGTGCAGCTATCCATGAGCAGAAGAAATGGACAGAAGACAGTAATTCAGTTACAGTTATCACAAAAAATTCAGTGAAATTACATACCAATATAAATAATCCTCTAGAAGATTACAAAATGTAAAAGTAAATTGTCCAGCACTCAATAAATATGACCTCTCATTCTGTTTGAATTTATTCACAAAGTCAGAAGGAATCATAAACAGTCTTCTGTGAAGCTACATGAAGCATAATAGGCCTGATGCCTTCCTTAAAATTCCTCATATGAAGTTAACCTGAGTGTATATTGTATAGAATAAGATGTTTACAGGACATTTGACATCCATGAAACACTATGTCCTCCCAGAACTGTTTCTAGCTGCGGTTGAGCACAGAGATGGAAAATCACCTATGATCTCACAGTGCTCTCCACCTGACAGCCATGGTGCTACTGTTGTTCCCTTGCAACACTACAACTCCCAACATCCCTCTGGACTCCAGCGCACGCAAGCGTGGGACACATTTCCCAGAAGCCTTTACATCCTCCGTTAAAAGCAAGGACAAGCCACGAGTTGGCCCCTTCCCTCCCCTTCTTAACCCTTCCCTTGGTCCCTTCCTTTCACTTTTCCTAGTGTGTTTTCCCTTCCCATTAAAAAGTGTACCTACCACGTGGTACCGCTGCGTGTCTGTGTCTTTTCCCTGCGTAATCGTCTTTACCCCATAGGACAAACAGAAATTAAGAACAACAGCTACCACAGTTGGTATAAGCTACATCACTCTGCTTTTCAGAAAATGTTTTAGAAGAATTTCTATGTTCTCAGATTATTTTACAGTTCGCACAATGGAGTATTATAAACATATATTCAATCATGAAATGCTATTTCTACAAATGTCAAATATTCCTGAACATCCAATATTCCTGTACAGTCAAACTTTTCGATTTGTCTTCTGTGTAATCTTTGTCTCTCCATCAGTCTGTGGAACTACATCCTTTTTAAAGAAAGTCCTAAGTAAATATATAATATATGTATATATATTATATTTTCGTGGTAGAAGGATCATCTGCTGCGCACTGCGTCCCCGAGTCTGCGCTCTGTGCGCTGGCACCCAGTTCGCGAGCTTCGGGAAAGGGGCTGGAGGTTAAAATACACAGACACACACAGACAGAGACACAGCGACACGGGTCATCCTTGAATTCCCCAAGAATGACCCCTTTATTGTGTTCAGGGGCAGATTATATAGAGATAGCCATGCCCCAGCCAAACCCACGAGAAACCACTCTCCTGCCATCAGGAACTCCTGAAGGTCTCTGTGCTCAGAGCAGATGTAGGCACTCAGATCAGGGGATTACAAGAAATTCAGGATCTGGGGTCTCACTGCTCCCAACAATCATCAATATTTTGACTGCTCAATCTGTATTTTTTTAAAACCTACAGATGAGTATCAGTGGGAAAGATTTTAATGTCAGGCCATTTCTCATCAAAAAACCTTCAGGTTTGGGGTAAGAAAATTATCTAATTATTCTCATGAATAGGAATCAGCAGTCACCCAATCCCAATAATTGTTGAAGAGAGGCACATTGCATGAGATATCATTCATTTCTGCAAACTTTTACCCTGTATGGTAAACAAAATGCCAGTAGAGTTCTCTGGAAAGTAAGACTCTAAGTGGGTCTAGACTATTGGATCTTACTCTCCCCTTATGCTCTGCAATGACAGTGACCACCTCTATCTGGAGAAGCATCAAAGCAAAAAGCCCGCTGAGGATTTAACAGCTTAATGTAAGCATACTAATTCTAAAATAACATGCTACTTTCTCTTCCCTATCTAAATCTCAGGATTAGGAACAAAGTTCCCTCCCCCTCAGTCTACAATTCCCATAAGCAGGGATATGAAGATTATTGCCTGGAGATAATCAGTGTCCGGCTGTGACAGGGTTTAGTATTGGAGTATTTAAAGGTAGTTATACTAGAGGATGTGAAGAATAAATTATTACTACTAGAATTCTTTAGTCAGAAATTATTATCTTTAAGATAATTAAGAAAATTTTGGCTTATAGCCTTAGGAAACATAATCTTTACACCATCAAATTTTATGAATTAATTTTTTTATTTTAAAATGTACTCTATAGTATATTTAATATTTGAACTGGTTATTTATTTTTATAGGAGCTGAAAATATAATAATCTTTTATCTAATGTATAAAAGTTAAAGAACAGCCACATCTTTACCTGAGGAGAAAGTCCATCAAGTATCACAGGGAGGAAAGAATACTGATGGTCCTAACACAAAGGGAGAGAAATCAAAATTCCTCTTATTTCTAGCAAGTGAATAAATCAGTGCCATGAGTACATTAATTATATATTTAATTTTTTTGGTTTTACAAACTTTAAAGTGGCATTTGTCTTAGAATATATGCCACGATCACATTCCATGAGAATAGATTAACAAACATTGTGTGAGTAGGTTAAAGTACATGCACACTGTATGTAAAAGTGAGCATCAGAGCAAAACCTACACATACACACATCATCACTCACACTTACAGTGTAAGTTTTGTTACCTTTATAAAACAACAGTGCGCAGACAAACCATGCCGTGTCTAAGTCTTCACCACTTGGTGGTTAATTTTCAGTGGGAACTTAGATGGATTTAAAATCATCTTGTGTATAGACACCTGTGTACATTTGTGATAGTGGTGCCAAAAAGATTAACCTGAGAAAGATGACCAACCATGAATGTGGGCGGTACCAATTCATAGGATGGACTCTACACTGGTACAGAAGGGAAAGTATACTAGGGGTAAGACCGCCACCAACCAAAGACTTAAACTTATGAAGATGCAGTTCAATTGAAAGGAAACTGCTCAAACTAGGAATGCCAATAGAGAAGGTTCCCTATTCTAAAATAGCTGTCTAAGCAATTATTTTCCCAGGTTCATGCATAGGTAGCAAAGGCCACTGCAACTGTAGAAGAAAGAGTGCAAACTACTGCTGGGTTAGTCAGAAAACACCCTAGCAGCATTCTCCATATTAGGCTTGTTTTGTAAGCTTAAGAATGTAAGAGTTACCAGCCTGTGGGGGCTTGAGCCAAGATTTCAGAAAGCCTCTGAGACAAAGCAGGGTGTGGCAGGGTCAGAATGTCTGCAAGAAGGCCATGGTAAGGATACTGCATGAAGCTTACTTAGTTTAGCAGCTAAGGCCCCAGGAATATTTGCCAATGAAAGCTGAGACCACCAAACAGAGATAATCCAGGAGAAATTGTTTGTGTATTACACAGGTAGCAGACCTGGAAATGCAAAACTACCTAATACCATAAGAGTCCAAGTGACCCCATACTCAGATGGCTTCTTGAGGTGAAGCTGGAAGAGCTGTTTTCCCCATTGGGCTTCAGTAAACAAGGAAAGAGAAGGACAAATAAGACTAGAAAACAAAACATGTTACAAACTCCCAGAGCATAATGTCACAGAACATTCATCCAGGTTTTGGAATTGGAATTTTTACCCTGGCACTTTATGTTGGAAGTTTGCAACTTATTTCTGTTTATTTTGTTTTGTATAGAATTAGTATCTCCTAGGAGACACCCTGCACGATGCATCTGGATAGGCATTTCCAAGGTTAGACTGAGCTGTAGCAACCCACCCTCAGTACGGGTAGTGCCAACACATGGGCGGGTATGACAAACTAAATAAAAACTGAATGTAAAAGCAAACTGAGCAAGGGCATTGTGTAAGGAGAATCTGCTCCTTTGTTTCCCAGCTGCCTTGAGTCGAATTATCATACAGAACTATATTAATTACAACTCTACTTGACCAATAGCTTAGACATATTCCTGGCTAACTCTTATTAACTCTAAATCTTATTTGTTCTGTGTGTTGCCACAAGCCTGTGGCCTACCAGTAAAAGTTCTGGGCATCTTTCTCTAGCAGGTACATGGCATCTCCTTGACTCTGACTACTCCCTCTATATATTTCTCTTCCAGCCTGGCTATATTCTGCCCTGCCATAAAGCAGCTTTATTCATTAACCAATAAAAGCAACACATATACAGAAGAACAGCCTACATCAACATTTGTCTCTCTCCAACACTTACAACACAATACTTTGTTCAGGTAACTTGTAAGTGCAACCAGAAATATAACTTATATAGGTCCCTTTTAGGATTTAATACATCAATACCTCATAAGTTGTAGTCTCCTGCACTGAATTTGATTATAAGTGAATTAGTAAGAAAATGCACCCTTAGACCAACTGTCTTCCATCACCAATCTCCTTGAAAATCACAGGAGCAAGGTTCTACTCCCTAAATGTTTAAATTTTTAAAAGGCAGAAATCATTAGTGCCCCTCTTCTGTCTGACTTTCCATAAACAAAATTCGACCAATACCCATGCCTTACTATAGTTACAATCTCCTTCATTATTCTAAAAGCCTGGAAGCAGCTCACACACAGCATGCTGCTTCCATTCTGGAAACAATGCCGAGCTGTTCTTCATACCTTGTCCACTCTGTGACTGAGTCATTGCTGGTGCAGATCACGATGAGATATGAGTCATGCTCCGGGCACATAAAATCTTTCGCAGGCTCCTCTCTTTCCCTTCTGGGCTTCCCATTTGGATGTCGATGATGATAAAGTCTAAGGGACAGAAACCATATGTCAGGGGTCTAGACACATAAAGGGGCAGCCTATTCAACTTTTACAGTCCTAGGACATCAAGTAGGAAAGAAATTTGTAAATGGAGAACACTCATTCATTTCCCGGCTGCTCAAACCCAAATAATCACACAGAAACTATATTTATTACAACACTGTTTGGCCTATTCGTTCAGGCTTCTTTTAAAACTAACTCTTACATCTTAAATTAACTCATTTCTATTAATCTATTTATCACCATAAGGCTGTGGCCTACCAGTACGCTTTTCTCCTTCTGCAGCTACATGGCATCTCTCTGACTCTGTCTATTTTCTCTCTGTATCTCTTCTAGAGGAGCTATATTCTGCCCTGCCATAAGCCAAAGTGGATTTAGGCATTAATCAATAAAAGCAACACATATTCAGAAGGGCATCCCACATCAGAAATAAATTTCTAATGTTTGAAATTCAGTAATATTCTTGGAGTCTAGTGATATATTGTCTACTCTAATTAACAGGATAACACTTTCTTTAGAGAGTTCTATGTACCACTTGATAAACCTTTCTTGTGTCATCTCTCTTTGTTTATGATAACACCCGTGCCTACTTTTAAATGTGTTAATATGTGTGTTTGTCAAATTTCACTGTAAAAGCTTATTTGTATCCCAACAAGAACATTGATACTCATTTTGAAACTTCACATACATACATCTCACACAAAAGAGAGAGAGAGAGAGAGACAGAGAGTTTCAAATGCATGTGTTGGGACCTCTGAAGTACCTTGAACACGAGTGTAAAAATTGGACTCGTGGTTTAATATTCTAAGACATGCATAGTCTCACTGCATTCCATTTGTTTAGTTGTTCACAAAAAATATATATCTTTTATATCTGGTAAAACTTTACTTCTTTAAGGTCAAAATATGGACCTTCAAATGTAGCTATTTTTAGTTTACTAATATCCATCACAGTATTTCTAACACATCTGTCTACCATCACCCTGTGGACTCTCTTGTCTCTTTCTACCTAGACATTCTTTCAGTGATCCTTGAACCTGGAGAAGAGTAACTTTCCACCAGGGTTGCTTCGAGTATTGAGGCTATGTGAGAATCATAATAAGAAAAATAATGGATGTTAGGAAAATCTACTCTCTTTCAAAACAAGAAACAAATATTATACTCATTTACAAAATATTATAATTAGATTTATTTATTTTATAATTTTATGAGTAGGAGTATTTTGACTACATCTATGTTTGTGTTCCATGTGCATGCCTGATGACCTCAGATATCAGAATATAGCATGGAATAACCTGGAACTAAAGCTGCAGATTATTATGAGATACCATGTATGTGCTGGAAAAAAATTCATGTCTTCTGCAATAACAAAAAGTATTGTTAACCACTGAGCCAACTTTCCAACACTGCAATGTATCCTTAAATTTAATTTCCTAAAAAAGAAGGTAAAATATTCTTTAAGAGAAAGGGAATAAAATTCTCAGTATATTTATTTTTTAAGTATAGTATACTCTACCTTTCTTTATTATAGCATCCTAAACATGAAATAGAAAAGCAATTCCAATGCTGTACCTAACTTCTATACACCAATCAGCTCATCAAAATGTTAATGGTGACAAGGGGATCTAACTGATCTTGTGAAATTCATGCTGGAATGTTCAAAATTATTATCCTACAGAAATGTTTAAACTCTTGAATGTGACATAATTAAGTGGAATATCAATACCCATTGCATATATGCATGGTTTTTGGAGGTTTGAAATTTTAGAAGCCTTAAAACAGGGAATTAGAAAGTGTATCAGAATAACAATAAGAAAACAATAACTCTCCAATTTCCACCCTACCCTTCATAAAAAATGTATCCCTAGACTTATCACAGCGTTGTTTTTCTCTTTCCAGTCCAATCATAGCATAGTTTTTTCAAGCCTTAGTTTTTATTTTGAGACACTTTAGTAACAACATTTTGATAAATTCAGTCAGACAATTTAACACTAATTATTTGAATATCTGTCACTCATTCCAGTGTTCTTATAGTATTTTAAATTTTTAATAAGTATATAATAACTGTGCATAATTATTTGATATAGATGATTATATATATACATGTGTATATGAATACTATATACAATATAATGACCAATTTGAATTATTATGTAGCCAAAACCTTCAAAATATTGAAATTCTTTAAATGAAAATAAACTAAAAAAATGAAGAACTATATATCCATCATAAAATAAAAAAGATTAAAAATCTCCATGTGCATACGCTCATGACTGTCTCACTTCTATGTACTTGTCTACTCATGCATTCTTTCATGGTTGTGGAGCCTTCATAGCTAAAGTTACCACTATATTAGATAGAAATAAGAATATCTAAGAGATTAAAAAATTAGCATACATAGTCAATGAAAAATAAACAGCTCTGGCAAACAAATGATCAAAATAATTCACTTGCCTATGCCAGGTCAACTGCAGTTTTTTCGGTGCCAATGGCCATTACTGTCCTAAACTATTTTTTGTTACTGAAATAAGGGGAAACAATGTTTATGAAAATTATGAGAGACTGAAAGAATCTTGTGAATAAAGATTAGAGACCATTTTTCAGGGGCAAGGAGGGGTTGGTATTCTTGATGATTTACTACCGGAACTAAAGCCAGTTTCATTAGACCTTCGGGGGTTTAACAGCTTTGCCCCGGAATCCTTCTTGTTCCTCAGTTATTACTGACACTTCACAAAACAGCCCAGTGCACTACCTGTTTCATGAACCTGAGACCATGAACCACACAAGCAACTTATTTATTAGAAGCGACTTTGAGATTGTCAACTTGCTTGCTCCACCAATCTAAATTATTATGTCATAAACTTTGTCTAGTTCCAGACAGCTTCCCTCTTGGTAAGATTTGTCTGTGCAACGCACCGCCCAGGTCTTAAATCCCTGTAAACATCTTGTCCTGCTTTTCCACCTTGAGATCATCTGCCTTACAGACAAGGGCAGTGTCTCTACCAGATACCACCACAGCATTTAAGATGCTGACAGTGAGTGCCTTGAATACAAAGATTATAAGAGTAGAAAGTGCATACTGTTTATAAAGAAAAGGTGCATGGTTATTTCTGATCTAAAAGAAAACAGTCAAGTTAAAGGAAATCTGTGAGTTTCTAAAAACATATATAAACCTAAAGCTGAAAGAAGCTTGAGACATATTGTATAGATATTTAGATTTATTTTTTCCTGTCAAAAGTTGGAAAATGTTATTCCTTTAGATTCTATATTATAACTTTATTTAAATATCATACAAGATCCAATTTTGTCCCAATTTCTTTTGATATTTCATGAGAATTTAGGAGTGAATGTCACTGTCACTTCTCACCCTATACAGAAACAAACCAACAGTTGTGTAAGTCATTGCTTCATAGACACCTACTTCTACCAGTTCCCAATAGCATTCCATGCATAACTGCTCATTTGTTTAGTATTAAAAACTTCACATCAGTACTTCAGAAGACAGCAAACTTTCAGAGTGTGTATCTATTCTATATTAATAAAGAGCTGACCTAGTGTGCAACTGTTGGTTTAAGTCTTTATTTGCTAATAACTGAAGCCTGAAACACATAAAACAAGCAGCTACTGCCTTATTTTAAAAAGTATGTCATTGATGGGTGAAGCACTGAATCTTAGACCAGAATATAAATTATCTAAAAATGTCCAGGAAATATTTAGCAGCCAAAGTTACAAATGAAAAGAAAATGTTAACTTCTAATTGAATAAGAGAAATATTAAATTTGTTATCAAACAAGGCAACTAGCAATCAAAAATTCCACATATGTAAAGGCACACTTCAGGGAAATTGGAAATATGAAATTAAAAGTTGCTCTAAATCATTGCACTAGGGCATAAAAACAGAAGTATAGATAATTCAGAACATCACTGAAACCATACCTAAAATAATTGAAGCACCCAAAGTTGATCCCTGGGGAAAATTAAAACAAGTCTGCAGCATTTTAAACAAATGGCACCTGGGAACTGAAACATAGCTCAGTAAGAAGAAGTACCTCCTATAAAGTAGGGCAACATGATTTCAATCCCTGGAGGCCGCATGGGAGAAGGGGACAAGGGACACACACAGGTGTGTGTCCACAGGAATGCCTTAGCACACATGCCTTACTCTCCTTACACAGACAGGAAAGAAAAATTTAAATTAATGCTTGAATAACATCTAGTTGGTGAAGGCAAGAGCTAGTTCTTTTGACGAGACTGACACAAAGAGACCTCTGACAAACTAATCAATCACTCTGATTGATTCTCCCAGTTCTTCACTCTCTGTTCAGAGTCTCCAAAGTAACTATGACTATCAGCAGAAGTAGAGAAAAGCCCCTACAGGACTTTACCATACACTCCCTTTGAAATATTTTATATCAAATCTGAGATGCAAAAAAGACTAAAAGAAAGAAAGGCCTTTTGCCTAACATAATTAGAGTCAATAAAAACAGATTTTTATATAGTTTTAAACATGTTGAGTAAATATTTTGCTCATTTGGAAAGAGTTCTGTCTTTTGATCTATAATTTGAATGTAAGCTATGCATGCATTGGATAATTAAAAATTGAGGGCTTCTGGGTGAATTTTAAACTTATTTTCAAATCAATCCAATACCCTGTGCTATTATTATGAAGAGAGTAGGCAATAAAAATACACACACAATATAGATAAGATTATAGTGCATAACCACATATTGAGCATTTAAAATTTTATGAAAAGAAACAAAAGTAACACACAAATGTGCTCACGACTTTGGTTAAGCAAAGAAAATTGCAACCTGCATAAAATATGTTATAAATCTTATAATCTAACAACTTTTAAGTTATTCTATCCCTTTCAACTATAATTTCCCTGGATGTGTGTGTGTGTGCGTGTGTGTGTGTGTGTGTGTGTGTGAGAGAGAGAGAGAGAGAGAGAGAGACTTTAGCATAATTCTTCTATGCCTATAATTAATAACTTTTCATATTTTCTTACCTTCTTATTAATGTAGCTTTGTTATTGTCTAATACCCAAATTCCTCTGTGTTGTCTTCAAGCACTCATACTGTACCCCTGCCCCTCAGGTCACCCTGTTGTGATGTTTTTCTTAAGGTTTATATTTGACTTAATATTTTTTTCATTTTTAGAGCTTCTACTTTTATCAGTGTTTCTCAGTATTGATTTTCACTCCCATATCCTGTATTCAGTACCTTATATCATTCTACTATTTGTGTTCTGCTGTAATCCATGTAAGAGTTTGTGTCTATTTCTGTGTCTTAGTATATACTCACAATCATTCTTCTGAAATAATTTCTAGGATTTTTTTCTAATCCCCCAGTTGAGGACATTATTATGGTATTAGTAATTTTTGTAAGCATAGCATTTCATTGGTTGTTCATTTGTCTTAGGTTTTAGTGGCGGGATTTGTACTGAAGTTGCTTGAAATATTGGTGGTTTGTTAGTATTCTTTTAGTGGATATATTTGCAATGTTCAAGAAACACTGGATTATATATAACATATATAGTTATGTTACTGGATTTGTGTTCAGAACAATTATTCTGATGATTAATGATATCAATTCACATATCAAACACATATGTATTAACACATTGGAATTTAAAACACAATACATGATTTTATGTCCTCAAAAAAAATCTTTCATCAGCAAAAATAAATGCAACTTTAAAGTAAAGGTTGAGACAAGGTATTCCAAGTAGAAGAGACTCAGAATTAATCAGTGTAGCTGTTCTTACATTTGACAAAGTAGACTTCAAGTCTAAGCTATTCAGAAGAGATGAATACTATCACATTATAGTGACTAAGGGAACAACCCATCAGGAAAACTAATGATTTTTAATAGCTATGTATTGATCATGGATACACTAAACTTCATAAAAAATACAAGTAGACAGAAAGGTAGAGATTAATCCAACAGCAGGTCACTTTAAGACCATGACATAGGTCACCCCAACAATAAGAAAATAATGTCTAAATTGAAATATCTCACAAATCACACCTATCAAATAAAAGACCATGCAAAAAGCAGAAAATATACAAACTTATGTAGATTGGATAAAAAAAACACTATTAAATGATGAATCAGTAACAAAAGAAATTAAAAAGGAAGTTTTTAAATTTCTGGAATCAAATAAATAGAAAAACTCTTATATTGAAATGTATGTGATTGATGAAAACAGTTAAATGGATAAGTTTGTAGCTAAAAAAGCCCACAGTTAAAACAAAAACCTTTCAACTAAATAAATAAATAATACACATTAAAGTGTTGGACAAATAAGAGGGAGTCATATGCCCAATAAGTAGAATAAGATAATTAAGATATGTGTAGAAATTAATGAAGTGGAAATGAATAGAAAATACAAAGAATCAATCAAACAAAGAGTTATCATTCTGAAAATATAAACAATAGCACCAAACTAAATAAAGGAAATAACTAGAAAATCCAAATTAATAACTTTTTATGGAAATGAAAGGATTACATCAGATACCAATGAATATTTAAATAAAAAATGACAATTCCTTTAAAATTTATTTTTCACTAAGTTTGAAAAGTAAACTAAATGGATGAAATTTCTGACAAAAAAATAAACCAAGATGTGAAAGATAGTTTAAAAGGGTATTTAGTATAGGCAGTCTAAAGAAGGGTTTCTTCTTAGGGTTTTTATTCTAGGATACCCTGGGAGATCAATAGGTTAACAATCCCTCTGTAACACCTCCCTTCTATCCTCTCAGGCTGTGCTGGCTCAGTCATCTTTGCTTCATGAGGTATCCAGACCTTGCTAACAACCCTGAGGCCTAGTCCATCACTGCCTTGTGGCACTCACTCCTGTCCAGGAAAAGAGAGCAACTTCTAAGCAGCAAGAATTGATTTGGGCTGCAATGACTATCACATGACACATGGCAGTCACTCCTGGCTGTTTTTTGAGACAAAACTTGAACTTACTTACTTATTCACTTAAATATAACTCTCTTCTTTTGTAGAAATAGAGGTCATTAATCATTATCTTGTCTTCACTACTCCTTGGTCACACAATGGCATGTTCTAACTCATCATCTCTAATACTTAAATACTCTAAAATGTTTCTCATAATGAGGCAAGAACATCATCTCATCAATTCCCAAAACATGATTGTCATTTATGAACTTATTCATCTCCTTACTGTAGATGTAGCTCCAATGAGCTTGTGCAGATATGAGATCACCTGACTCTCAACAATTTCAAAACCCTAGATTTTCCACGTTTGATAACGCAAATGACAAACAGAACTCTAGTGCTAAGTTGCATTTTTTCTTTTTACAAACAGTGCTTTGTAATATGCACAAAACCATTTGAATTTATTTTTCTATAAATTGAATTCCATTGAGTTTTGGGTTCACAACTTGCAGATTTATAGTGTGTGTGTGTATAAATATATTGTAGTGATAATTATTTTTAAAAAGTAATCAGACTCTGGTTACTTTTCTATGTTTTACCTTCACCACGTACATTTTTAAATATTCTATGTAATTAAGATTTTAATATGTGATTTTATGACTTTTACATTAAATACTATACTTACAACAAAAATTATCTTTCTATGCTTTATAAATATATTATCACAACTATTCAATTTTATTGATTAATAGCTTCATTTTTGTGCTTTTCTCTTATTCATATCTTTACTTTGTGTAAAAAATGAGACAAAATCAAATTTTATTGTCATTATCTACAGAAGAACCCAGTTTTTCCAACAGCATGCAATGCATAAGTCATCTTTGCTCCATAGATTTGCAATATACATACATCACAGCAAATCCCCCTATATCTTAAAGACCACCTAAGGCCTTCCTTAAGTTTCCACTCAATCTCATTATGTTCAGAATAATCATACGTCAGCAATACTCCTTGAAACACTAAATATAGAGGTTTCATTATATGTCAAGGAAATTGTCTTTTCTTCATTTTTCACTATTTCTCCAATTATATTAAGCTATCACCTATAGACCGAAGCTTGGTTTAACATAATTTTTTCTATATTTATCCTTTAATTTTTACATCAAATGTCACACAAGCTTTCCTTTCTCGAGTCAGTTGATGTACCTTCTTAGTATGTTCACCTACATGACCCACTGAAATTTACAATGGAAGACCCTTTTATAAATAATGCATCTTTTGGATATTTTTAAATATATTTACATCAATAATTTTGATGTCTCAATATAAAAGCATGTGACTAGACAAGGTACAAAGATGTGAGTTACTAGAAAAGATAGAAATTTATCTATGCTAATCAAATAAAAATATTAGATTAAAGTTTTATTATTTTTACTCTAGGAAATTGACAAAATGCCATGTATAATCACTCATTCCTGTAATTGTAGTGCTCAGAAGCCTGGAACAGAAGAATTGATATATGTTTTTAAGAACAGCTTGAACTATATTCAGTATAAGACTCTGTTTCAAGAAGACAAAATAAGATAATGAAGGTGAGGAGTGAGGTTGTGCATAAATCATTACACAGGTGTAGCATTTACACAACTTCAGTATACAAAGTTCTATGTACATATATCTCATAGTGTGCAAGTGTAGAACTAAAGACACAACACATTCTAACTAAAGAAATGCTGGCCATTGTGATATTAAACACTAAAATGCTTAAATTTCTCAAAAAACATATATGAGATGGAACAATACGCTCTCATATTATTATTACCACATAGTAGCTTTGAATTAGATCATTATTAATTATTAAGTGGCAAAAAACAAAAATGGGAACATTAATATATGACAGCAGTATGGTCAAAGTAATAGTCATCATCATATAGTATATATATTAAAGTATAACTCATTTGTATTTCTATGTAACAGGTAGATAATAATTATATCTGTGAATTATTCAGTTACTGATGATTTTTCTTTATTTTTCATCTTCTTGTATTTCCTACATGGCCAATTAAGCTAGTATATTTAATAAATAATAAACTAAATAAAAACATGTTTTGTGATTATCATATTCATAAAAAAGACTCTAATATTTTACAATATGTAATATTATAATATCTACTTAGTCATGACCTTAAATGTTCATTTTTTAATATGTATCTATTAATTTTGATATTATAATATCTGAAAACATAAATTATAATACTCTATGTATTTATGTATTACTAATTCTATATATACATCTCAAACTGTACATATATATATATATATATATATATATATGTAGCTCTAACATCCCAAGATCTCTCTGTGATTACTTTCATACAGATCAGACTTAGTACACAGTAAATAAAGCCAAATCTCACAGCTTTCATACTTGCAATACACCTTCCAGGTGCACAGAATGGGTCTCTGAGTATGTTTCCATGGTGAACCCAATCCCAATGTTTTCCAAAAGAGGATATTCTATTATCAACTGAAGACATTATCTTTTTCTACTCTGATATCCCTATATCTCATAAAATGTGGGGTCAGACATCTTGAGGACTTGAAATTGTAATTTAGTTAGAGATTTATTTGCTGTGTTCAGAGCAGAAGACATATATGATAATTGACAGTTGCTTTCATATACAATTTAGCTACTAAGAGCAAACTGACATGTGGGAAGCCCTTGGAGTTAAGACTCAGTAATGTAAAGTTACAAGTAAACCAACAATATGAATTTTTTTTTATGAATGATGGTACCTGGTGTATGTGATAAGGAAGAAAGGAAACACACCACTTATAGAACTAAGATCTCGCATTGGGAAAATCATAGATAGTTTTACAGTGTATCAGTAAAAGACCTGATAGTTTACTCCTTTTTTGAGAATATTAATAATGTTTCAAACAATATTTCTTAACAAGTTATGAAGCTTAAAAAACTTTCATCAACAATCAATCAGAAATTTCAAAATTTTAATCAACCATTTAAGAGAAAAAGTGCACTAGATTTCTTTCATCTTTGTAGACATTGTAATTGATTGCTGTCACAAGATACTGAATCACAGGGAGTTCTGTAAAGTAGAAAAATAAATATCACAGCGACATCTCAAAGTGAACAAAAGCAGCACATTCTCTTTCCTATCATTGTGTCTGTGGTATTATTGCAAGCAATTTTAATAAGATTAATCTTTTCTGCATTTAAACATGCAGAAAAGAAAATTTTATCAATGTATCTAAAAATTTATATAAACTTCAGAAACTATAAATCTGTAGCCAACAATTGGTTAGTGTTTTACTTATGAGAGCATGTTTGTGCATGTGTGTGTGTGTGTGTGTGTGTATGTGTGAATGTATGTGTGTTTATACACATATGTGTGTGTTGTGGGGTTCTGCAGGCCTCTTCCCACAGCCCGGCTCCTGGCCGCTGGCTAGCTTTACCCGAAATAACAACACACAAATTGTATTCTTTTAAACACTGCTTGGCCCATTATATCTAACCTCTTCTCGGCTAACTCTTGCACCTGGACTAGCCCATTTCTAAAAATGTGTGTAGCACCCCAAGGTGTGCTTACAGCAAAGATTCTAGCCTAAGTCCATCATGGGTCAGAGCTTCATCGCGTCTGCCCCAGAAGGGGAGCATGGCGTCTGAGCTCACTTCCTCTTCCAGCGTTCTGTTCTGTTTACTCCACCCACCTATGTTCTAACCTATGAGGGCCAAGCAGTTTTATTATTTTTTTAACCAATGACCTTCCTCCATCATGTGTGCATGGATTTGTAAAAGGAGAAGAAAGACATGGAATAAAACATTCAGTATGCTGAGATTTTAAAGAATAAGATGAAACATTATATTTCATGTAACTTTGGAAATCAAGCCCTCTTCTCATTTATTCCTAATTGTAAATTTAAATTTAGCAAACTAAAAATAACATGCAATTCTGGTGCTGAATTTATTTTCTAATTCCTACTGTTTCATTCTAAATATTTTGCTGTACATTCTCCCTTTTTCACTGATACAGTTCTAGTGAGATGATGAGTGGACATGTTACTCATTTGGCTATGATTTATATTTATTCCTTATATGCCACTAGAATGTTTCTTAGTTCAAATACAGGGTTTTAGCATTTAAAATTCTTTCAATCCTTTCATGTTCTTTCTTATAACAAGAACATAATTTGGAATTTGTTAAAAATAAAAATAGAATACTGATATAATACACTGCTGAAATTTTTTTAAAGGAAAGAAAGGAAGGAAGAGAGAACAGCAAAACAAATAAAAATCGACCCCCAAGAGCTGTATAAAAGAGCAAACAAGATCTTTATTGCCAGGGAATAGAGGTCCTAGAGCCACACTTGACCACTGCACTTCTGTACCTGGACAAATCTGTTTAGGGATGGGATTCTGTTTTATCACAGGATCTGCTAGGAGAAAGCATTAGGCAATACATGTTGTACCTACCAAATTATGGATGTATTGGTTGAAGCACTATCTACAATCAAACACAATGCATAAGAAAATCCTGGAGATCCTGCCAGTTCTTCTCAAACTCATATCCCTGTTAAACAGCTTGGAGTCACCACATACTGCCCCCCTAACCTTTGAGAGTTCAAGGAGAAATTCCCGGCTTTGGAAAGTCTGCTGTTGTGGAGTGCAGGCTAATTCAGAATCTTAAGACTGGGAAAATAAATTGTCAACATTCAGGCGTTCAGACACCATGTTAAAAAAAATATCCATAGATTAGGATGCTGACACTGTCTCTAAAACTTAGGAAAATTATGCTAAATGAAAAGCTATGATACTGAGGTACTTTCTCTTTCTTCTCATTTTAGCATGTTAGGGTTTATAGACATATGTAGGTCACAAATACCTAACCACTTTTGCTCGTAACTACAGTTTGTCCCAGTCTCTGGCAGCCAGCTCCACTCTGCTGCTAAGTACTTAATAAAAGAGCATTTATAGAGACTCACAAAGTCCCTGGTAACAGGCTGTGGATCAGACTCATTCACTAATTTGTTTACTCATTTGACAAACAGAGTGAATAGTGGTTTTTGGACTCTGTATAAATGCTAAGAAAATGGACCAACTTCATCTTTGGATATAACTCATGTCCTTAGGAAATACTTTTAAATGATTAGGAAAACTTCAGATAGATAATAATGCTAAATTACCCCAAATTCTATAATACAGAAATAAACAGAATCATCTAACATCACAAAAGGAAAAGAAATTGAAGAGGCAATCCTTTCCAGAGGCAGTATTACTGGAGCAGCCACGTCCAAGAGTTTCTCCACTCCTTACCACAAGGAACGTGTTTCCAAATTGAGTGAGTTAGAGACTGACTCCTCTGTCTGCTCTTAGGACCCTTTTCCTTCTACTGGGTTGCTTTTTCGAGGCTTGATATGAGCATTTGTGCTTAGTCTTATTCTAACTTGTTATGGCATATTAAGTTTATATGCCTGCAAAGACTGCTCTTTTCTGTAGAGAAACAGAGGAGGAGGAGATACTGTGGAGAGACTGAGGGGGTGGAAGAAGAAAGAACTGTGACCGGGATGTATTGTATAAGAACAATTTTTAAAAAATGAGTGAGAACCCTATACAGTTCATTATTCTGAGGTATATATAACTTGTTAATTGTAAGGTACATATGATAAATTTAATTAAAATTATAATTCTACAGTACAGCAAATATTACCTATCAAAGACAAGAATGCTATTTGAGGCAAAAGTTATGTATTTTGTTATAGTATATAAAAATTGGTTTTGATACCAAGAGCTCTCAATTCAGATGTTGATTTTTCTTCTAATCTGTTTCCTCCTACATGACAATTAAATGTAAGGATGAAATAAGATATGCTTAGATAAGCAGCCTAAGTTTTATAGCCTGATTTCTCTTCTCAAATACCTTAGCAGAGTCTAGTACACAGGAGTGTTCAGTGCATCCTGCTGGAGTGAACAGTTCACATACAAGACTAAGCTGGTATTGATCAATATCTTTTATAGTCTTTTCCTCTAAGAACTGAGGTATGACTGAGAAAGTAGTGACAAGGTGAAAAACGAGACAATTGGGAAGTGGGGTGAAGAACAGATGGTAGCTAGGATGTGAGACAACCACGTTAAAAAAGTTGACAGTCAAGGGAAGGATAATCTCATTTCATTTCCATGACTCCCTTGGAGCGACTCCAAGACCACCAAGATTTCATATTGAGTCTCATTCAAAATTTATTGCATATGTTTGTATGTGCAATATCTTGCAAGGATCTTTAGGGAGCAGACTCTTTTGTCACTAATCCCCAGGCACTGTGACAGAGAAATATGAAAAGACTCAGCTGGCTAAGATCCAAGAGGGAGTAACCAGACTGTGCAGGTGGTTAATCTCCTAAGAGTAAAGACAAGTTTGTTCCCCAATTCCCTGAATAAAATTGACTTCTCTCTGATTTGAAATCGACCCAATGGGAAATCAATGACTTGACATGGATTCACAAAATGAGGAAGTCCCGGGTCACTAAATAAGGTAAAGCCAGTGAAAAGAAAACCATTTAGTCATACTGTATGCCAGAACTGAAATCTGGAGAAAAATTGGCCCCAAGCATAAATGACTCTGAGTACATTTATTATGACTTGAGGAAAAGAGAAACCAATGAATTGGCAATGTGCCTTATTATTACAAAGAGATCTCTTTTTTCATCATTCAATAATGACTCTAGATGGCTATCTCAGCCAGAAAACTATACTTATTGCAGAAAATTATATTATATATATTACCATAAAGATGACATCTCAATTGTCAAAAACATTAAGTGCTGTCTAGGTAGACAGTGTAGATTCCATAGCTTCTCAATGGACTGAATGTTTTTTTCTATTCATTCTCTAATGCGCTATGAGTGTGAGATAAGCAAATGCATTTCAGAAAATTTAATATTGTATCAGCTTGCAGGACAAACTCAAATACTGTAGTCATCTTCAAAAATGTAGCTTACATGATCGGCATGATACCACCGTATCCTCTAAATAAATATGAGAAAAATTTGCATGTTTATTTGCAATGTCATATCCATTTCCATAATAATAAAACATTATGTGACTTTTATAGAGTCTTAGGTAGAACTCAGGGCCTTGTATATTCTAACATTCACTTTATGACTGAGCTGAATTCCCAGTTGCCATTCAACCTGTAAATCTTACTTTCTGAATACTCCATAAACTTTTCCAGAAATAAAATGGCATGTGACATTGTATCAGGTTAAAAAAGCTGAAGTGCAGGCATAAGAAGAGAACTATTTCTTACTAATCTAGATACCAATGGCTTGGAATATATAAAAATACATAGATAGATAGATAGATAGATAGATAGATAGATAGATAGATAGATAGATATAGATATAGATATATAGATATATATACTTAGGGACACTCTTCTTTTATATATTGGAGATCTAATGGAAAGATTTCCTGGCAGCTCTGCTTCGGGAAAAGTTTCCCCAATTCAAGTGTAACAATTTTACTCCAGCTGGGAGAGTTTTCCTAGTGAAAGTGTTACAGATCTGCTCTACTCCCAGGAAAATTGTCACAGCTGGGCTCTTCTCCAGTAAAAGTGTCCCCCATACAACAAACCTCACTCAAGAGATTTATTCAAAAGGAAAACTCCAAGAGGGGGCTGCCTCTGGGCTGAGACACAGTAACAGACTAAACAGAAGGCAGAGCTTACAGGCTGTTTCTTAGGTGTTTTGGGTGTGGGTGTGTGTGGAGCTTTCCAGAGTGGCTTGGGTTTGGTAGTTTTTCTTGATGTGATTTCAAGTCCTCAGCCTTGGTCTTGCGGTTGGGTCAGACTCAGGGAGTTTTTCCTGGCTTTTTACCCTACAGGTTACAATCTCTCATTTCAGCGGTCAGTATTGGAGGGAAGAAACCAGAGTGACTCCATTGAAGAACCTTCTGATTTTTGAGAACAGGTTTTAGCTTGTTCTCCTTTAGATCAAAATCGATGGCAGGAAACTAAGAAAAACTGTCAAAATCTAAACTGCCAATTGTAAGACCTGCATTTCATATCCCATTTTAAACTAAAATGATAAACACTTACATTTAAAATGAAAATTAAAATGATTTAAATATTAAAGATACAAGAAGTAAGGAGAGATACAATGACAATGGAATAAATTAATTCTAGCTTTCATATGCAAATAAGACAGGTAACGTAAAAAAAAACAAGATATAAAATGAGACAGAATTATTTGGAATTAACCTTCTTACTTAACCTTCAAACACTAGAGATGAAAACATGAAGTAGCTATTTACATGAGTGTGCAATAAAATCTTTTGTGTTACCTAGAAGATCTTGTACAGAAGAGCTGACCCCACTGTGTTGTTAGCAGAGGACAGGGTTGCTGGCAGGTATGGGGAGGAGTTCCTGTACAGGCATAATCCCTTTATGCAAAGGACCCTGCCGTGATTTGAATAAGAAATGTTCCTGTTGTCTGCAGCATCTGAACACTTGGTTCACAGTGGTGGTGCTGTATGTGGAGTTTAGGAGGTATGGCATTAGTGAAGAAAATATGCCACTGTGGGGGCAGGATTTGAGAGCCATCTCTGAGTATGGGACTGGGATTTGAGCTCTCAGCTTCCTGCTCCTGCCATGCCTACTGGTGTGGCTCCTACCTGTTTACTAGGGTTTCCATGCTGTGATGAACTCTTATTGTTAGCTCCATCCTGCATAGACCACCAAAGTTATGTTATCACTTGTCGCCAGTGCCCTTTTCACCTTCAACTGTGAAGCATGCACACTGCTTAGAAGTGCCTGTCCATCACAGTCCTCTGTCTTCCTCCTCTTGCCCCTCTAGACCCTCTGTTCCTATCTTGCTTGTTCTCTCTGTCTGTCTGACTGCGTGCCTCTCTCAAGTCACTGTCTCACTCTTCCCTTCCCCAATAAACCTCTGTATGCTAGATCTGTTGTGTGTGGCTTGTACCCTTAGGGGGATACCTAGTTAGGGTCCTGCTCACTGAAGATGTTTCCTTTTCTGCTTTTTATCTTTTCAGCACGTATCCCGCTGCAACCATAAGCCCAAATAAACTTCCCCCATTTCTCTAGAGAGATAAAAGGAACAGGAAGAAACAGGAAGATTGTAGCCTAGAACACTGGCAAACCCTGTAAGAACCCATCCATGTTATGCAAATATCAGACCTCTAGCATCCAAAACCATCAAAAATACATTTCTGTGATATTTAAGCTATATACTATGCTGATACAATACATATTTCTGTCTTTTTCAAACTTTTTCCAAGTGTTTCTATTGCTAACTCTTATGCTACAAATGTCTACAAATGTTTTAAATTAATTTTTCCTCATCTTTCATAATGCATAAAATTTAACTGGCTACAGAAAATATATATCCCTGGGGTATCTGAATGGATACTTGTAAAACCTTCAATGTGTCTCCAGATTGATGCTGTACTCATAGATTCTATACCTTTCCCTATATAACAAATCTATATAGTATTCAATTTCATGTAAAGTATATATTTTTTAGTGGTTGGAGAGAATTTTATTTTATTTTCATTTCTATTGCCAAATAAGCATTTGATTTATTACACTATCTATTTAATCTTGTTGATGGTTTAAAGATTTAAGAATATTTTCCCTAGCTCTCATAAGTAAATATATTTTAGTATTAGAGTAGTTTTACCTAGAACGAAACCCTGTACCATATATACATTGTTATCCTATTATTGAACATCTTGCATTAGGGTGATATACATGTTAGTATTGATGAGCCAATATTAAGATGTTACTAAGCAAAGTTCATAGTTTCTGAAAAATGTTCATAAGAACAATAAACAGCATCAATATGTACAAAAATAGTAAGCAATGTTTAATAACTTCTTTTAACATATTAATTTTTAACATGTATGAGTATTTTGCTTACATGTGTAATATGTGTCCCGCATACATACCTGCTACCCCATAGCTCTCTGCTACAGCATTGACAAGTTGTTGTGAGCTGTCAGGTGGATGCTGGGAACCAAATCTAGATCCTATGCAAGAGCAATGGATACCCTGCCCACTGAGGGGTAACTTTGGCCCAAGGTTAGTAAAGTGATAATAAGAGACTACAGCATCCTTTACAAAATGATATTTCTATGTCTATGATGTGACCCTCATTGCCTTTTGTAATAAAGAATATTTAATATTTAATAGTTTATCTCATTAAAGTTCATTTTATGATTTCATGAGCCAAAAACATGTATACTATTATCTCTATATTCAAGGACCCTGGCTCAGAGATGTCTCATTATCTTGCAAATATGCCCACTTAATGGTTTATAAGACTCAAACAGAAAAGGATAACTATGAAAGAGGCCCAACACAAAACTCTAAACTTAGTTACATGGTGTTTTTGTTTCTGTCTTTGTAACTCAAGTCCATGTTCACCATTTTGCAAAGTCAAAGAATGTCAAAGTTTGAACAGGTCTGCAAGGGTTTTCCTTGCAGTTCCTCTTTCCAAAGTGTGGCCTGCAGAACACTGTTGGCATTCTCAGAATGTTTGCTGGACTCTTGTCTTAGAACCTACCTCAGGTCAAGTCAAAATTTGCAGTGTTGACAGTCTCAGCTGATAACTATTTAATGACTGGGGACAAAAATGTTCAGCCCTCTGAGTAGCAAGGTTATTCACTTTTATATAACTATTACAAATTTATCTTTTTCATTTTGTTAATATAAATAAGTGATCTAACTGCTTCCCAGCAAATGAAGCAGTAAATTTGATTAATCCATATAGTCGACTCAGATGTTCTAGGAAAAATTCCAATTCTACTTACATCTTTTATCATCATAAATATTGATGTTCAGAATCAAAATTGATATGTATGTGACACAATATTTACATATTCCAAGATGTTCCTGGAGCATTTATGTGTTTCACCTCCATTGAACAAACTGTCATAAAATCAATTATAGTCCTCAGGAAATAAACTTGACAGTCATTTTTATTCAAAGAAAATATATTCAAGGCTTAATATATTTTCTTGAGGTTAACAGAGTCCCTGTGTGCCATAAATTGACTACTACACAGTTCCATAAATGAGAAAGTAAATCATAAATAATTTTAAGAGGCAAGAGAATAATCTAGGAGAAAAGGGAGGTCAGTCACTCTTTGGAGAGCACATGATGCTGAGGACTTCATAAGCAATGTCATCATCAGAAACCAAAGAGAGGGGAAGCAGATGGCATATGAAATGAGCATTTGAGTAAAACTGTAGTTTTAGAAGTCAAGCATATTCTTAAAGAACTTACATGAAACACCTGACGTCATTAAACCAAGAAAGAACATGCAAGCAAGGCCTTATTTTGTTTCTTTCCTCTTATAATCTTATCAAACCTTTTTGCATATTTTTAAATTAATGAAAGTTAATGTTGACTTTTCTAAAAGTGATGAATATGTAAACTCTTGTAATAGGTAATTAATCCATCTTCATATCTTACCATGGTCTCAATTGTATTTGTTTATCAAAAATAAAACCACTCAAAAAGTTAGCTCAATTTCTTAGAGAAGGTAAAATGATTTTTATCTAAACTACAAATTCTATAGGACAATTGAAGCCTAGTTATGTGAAATCCATTCCTGTCTGTGACCCTTCTGAGTGAGTTATTCAACCTCCCTAAACCTCATTTTCCTTACCTATTTACTGAGGATAAAGTACTCATCCCCTAGGTAGAGAATTGTATTAAAAATTGTTGTATGGGCCAGTGCACAGGTTAACAGTCAATATATAATAATGTTATTTTAGAAATAACTGTTTATACATGAGAATTCTAAACAGCATAGATGCCATTGACATAATATTTCAGAATGAGTTTCACTGCCACTATTAGAAAAATTTCTTTACCATCAAGTTCACTAGCTTTCAAAGTTTCCCAATCAATTCTTGGAAAATTCATGTTTTTAAAATATTTTTACATCATATTTACATGAATTTGTCATTTTATTGCCTATATATTTTATCCTAGCAGTGAGTTCTAAGGTATTTCTACATAAATGCCCTTATCTTAATTTGATATCAAAGAAAGGGTATCAGGGAAGTTCTCCATTAAAATCTGCCATCTTCTTTATTACATATAACCCACATTACAAAGTCCTCCTGTGGATTAAATTCCCCGGGCTTGCCTTCTGTGGCAGTTGAACGAGTGTTTAGAGAATTGATTGATGCATAGAGAAGCAGCTGGCGATCATGTACACAAGTTTTCTAGTACGTACTAAGGAAAGGAAATGATGTTTTTCTGAGGTACATTCATTTTTTCATTCAACTCAGCTTCATGTAGAAAGACTTGTCTTGGACAATCTCATTTTCGGCAAAGCTTAGTAGTAAAAGTAGCAAGGTTTGTGGAGTAATTGAATTGGAGCTATCCTGGAATTTGTGACCAGATCAGTCATGCATAGAGTACAGCTCAGATGAAGGATCCTGGGAAAGTTAATTCTCTTTTTTACATTAGAAAATCTGCTTCAATATTATACCCCTGGTCCTTTCTCCATTTGAATAGAGGTTCTGAAACCATGTAGTGTTGATAGAGGTTTTATTAGAAATCTTTAGTACATTATTAATTCAAGGAGAAATGCCTCCAGCATGCCTATCTGCCCTCTCCCAACCAGCCCAGCTTAATGGAACTCCAAGCTGTTCTCAAAGCAAGCAGCCATTTCTGGCTCTATAGCAAGTCACTACTGAGGTTTTCTACTTCTAACACTTTGTTTATTGTCCGGGTAGCCAGACTGTTTAAATTAAGATGACTGACAGGCCAGGGATAATGTACAGCAGCCACACATGCTCAACATGGTACCATTGCACCTTGACTCAAATAACATTAATGTATGAGCGAGTTCAAGGAAGCGTAGACAGTGAAACTAAAATAACTGTATATATGAAGTCAGAGACTGGTTTCTCTATGTGCTTTCCAACAATTACAATACAGAGACTACAAAAGTCATATTGATCCAGGAGCCCAAGAATCATGGGCTGGCAGCACCAACTTGCTCCTCCAGAAAACAGAATGTAGTTAAGAAGTCTTAGAAAGTCTTCAAGGACAACTGAATATGTTTATTTAAAATTTACATAGTACTTCCTTCCAAAAATAACTGTAGGTAACTGAGAGAAAGGGCTACATGCCAAAGAGAATTTCATTCTCTCTCTCTCTCTCTCTCTCTCTCTCTCTTTCTCTCTCTCTCTCTCTCTTAACATATAAATCAGATGTGATTGTGACTTAAACTTTAGTGGCTCCAAATGAAAAGAGAACCTAGTGATGATGCAAATGTTAAACTTAGGCAAGACTGGACTTGAATCTAGGCTTGTCACCTACAATCTTTGACATTAAATGACTTTTCTTCTTCAAGGTTTGTTTCTCCGCTCTGTGAAACAAAAAGTTAATAAATAGTACATCCACACAATTTTTTCTTTAATTAAATTCTGTGTGAGAAAAACCCACAACAACTTATAACTAAGAAGTGTATTATTATATTTTTACATTATTATTTTGTTTTTGCCAAGAGTGGATCTCATTCAGAATAATCATACAGCCATTAAACATCTATCTATGTGCTAAATGTTTTCAAAATTTCATGTGATAGCAGTGTGAGCTTCTAGAAGTCGCATTTTGTTTTAAAATGCTAGCCTTCACTTGCAGTACATGCTGGTGTCCTTGAAGGTCACTGAGATCTCATCATAGTTATTGAGAAGCCAGATAAGTAAAAGTGAAATGTCAAGAAGTAAAAGGAGAGCAAAAAAAAACCTACTTTGTTTAGTCAATAAAAGTGATTGGGTTGGTTATCTTTCTTGTCTCATTCATTAGCCCTGGAGATACTTGAAGGTTATAAGTGATTGGACTTGGTTAACTTCCCTGCCTCCTACTTTAGCCCTAGAGACATTTGGAGGCTACTAATATAAGCTGTTTCTAATACAAGATCAAAAAAGAATTTCATTCTGCATGCAAGTATTTTAACAATGAGTTGGTACATCAGACTTCTTAAGGGCATATGCAAGAAAAAACAGAGGAATCTGGACACTGGCCAAGATTTTTTTATTTTTATTTTTTGATTAGTTTCAAATTGAAACACTTAATGCTGCCCCTGGTTTGTTTGTGAATCAGGATTGCACACCTTGGCATAAAACAACTTCTCTGCACTGGTCATTTCTATACTATGTTTCTTCCCAACAGCACCCGTGGTTTCTCTCTTGCTGCTTGCATGTTATCCCTGGATTAGCACAAAGCCATCTCACTGAGTCTGAAATAGCTACTGAGTGGGAACCTGCATCTGAATAGGATTACAGAGTGATTCCCATAAACTGAAGCCTTTCAACAGCCCCACTGTGTCTGTATTTTAGCTCCCACCGCTTTTCCTCATTTGCTTTATACTCTTCCAAACTGCCCATATCCCCAAACTGATGTCCTGGAACTGTTTTGTATAATTTCACTCTAACTGAATATGTTTATTCAAAAATTTTGTACTTTTCACACCAACAGAACCAGCACCATGGGAAAATTGAGGTCTGGCATGTTCATTTAAATTCTAAATTGCTTGATAAATAGAGTCACTAACCAAAAACATAATTGGTATCTCCAAAGAGAAGTTGCATATCCAGGCAGATGCTAAGCATGTCCAGAGATATCTTCAAAGACAATTTAATACACAGTAAACACCATCATGGATGTGGTGGCCTGATGGCCTACAGGTAATGTGTTGTGGAATATTTGTTAACTGTGATGATGTTTAGCATTTGTGAAGATGTGTTATTTATGCTGTGAAATCTTTGCTTAACTATGCAAACAAAGATGTGCTGAATTTGTTTAATTTTATGAAGATCTGTTGCTGTTTTACCTTGCCTGCCTAAGGCACCTGATTGGTCTAATAAAAAGCTGAATGGCCAATAGCAAGGGAGGAGGTATAAGCAAAACTTCCAGGCAGAGATAGTAAGTAGGAGGAGAAATTTAGGCTCCATGGGAAAAAAAGAAAAAGATATGCCAGGAAAATACCAGGGAGATACCAAGGGCCAGACAGACAGAAACAGAGGAATCATGAAAGTAGAACTTACAGAATGAGAGAAAGGTAAAAAGCCCCAAGGAAGAGAATAATAGAAATAAGTTAAGTTAAAAACGCTAGTGGGACAAGCCTTACCTAAGGCTAAGTAATCATAATTAGTAAAATCCCTATCTCTTTATTTGGGAACTGGTTGGCAGTTCCACCTACAGCAATGTATGTTAAAAACATGACATAGAAAAGTGAATAGTCCATCAGATGTTGAAATCTGAGTTTAAGATTTCTAGAGAGATATGCCCAGTTATAATGACTCATTTTTCATTTTCTTTAAATGTAAACTAGAAAACAATCTTCATTATCAAGCTAAACTAACAGATCTTTCCAAACACACAAGATTTCTAGTCATGCTGAACTATTTCTTTACCAAGAACAGGTCACACATTGACTCATATAACTTTGTCTTTAAGTTGGTATAATGTTCTTATAAATAATATCAAATATATAGATGTTATAATAAGAGTCAATCTGGCATTATTTTAGTCCTTTCTATAATACAAAAATCAAAATGTCCCCACTAACAAACTCTCACTTAGGCATTAAATAAATGTACTTGACCATCAGAATAATGTATAAAATTCAGAAGTTGGTTTTTATGTTATCTATTATAGCAAGAGAAGATGTATTTTAGTAGAGTTTTCTCTCACAAACCTTTATATCAGACAACACAAGCAAACATATACCCTGCCGTCACCTTTTTTTCCCTCCTCCCTTTATTCTTTTATGCCTGCTCTCATTCAACTATTATATCTGGTGCATACTATGTGTACACATTCTGCTGGATGCTGTGCATGAAATACACCTTATAATAGAAGAACCATTTTAAGAAAACTATTTAGAGATCAAGAGACAAGTCACAGAAATTTGACAAAGTATATATATAAAATCTATACCGAGACATTAGAGGAAAGCAGATGATTTGTCAAAGGGTCACCTCATGAGTGACTGCAGGTATTGGAAGTGCTATTTTATCAAGTAGGTTGTAGAGCAGTTTTAGCACTTCAGGGAAAATCAAGAAAGTGACTAAAAATGGAGGGAAGGTTTTTCAATAGGTATTTAAAGGACTGTCCTAAAATGACTGACAGTTGCTGCCATAATGAGAGATAATGCTTGAAATGGAGAAAGATCAAAGTCAGTGGACTTCCACAAGAGTTTTTACCCAACAGCAAAGTCATAAACCTTTTCTCATAAATACATTTAATCTTATATTTTCAAGCATCTTACTAATTATTTACTTGAATTAATGTCAGATGTAACCATGCAGACCAAACACAAAGTAGGGTCATGTGGGATAGTGTTCTTGTTTGCAGAACCTCTTCACATGCTTGACATGCACCAGTACGATGTTATCCATCAGTCCATAGAATACATCTACTTTGGCATTTAACATGTTTGACATTTGACACACTCAAGACCTTCAAATACATTCTCTGATGTAAAACTCATAAGTAAATATTTCTATGTCTAATAACCATGAGGGTAGAAGATGTGTTATAGGTCATTGGGTAACAAGGAACTCTATTATCTCATGTTTCATGAAAACCAGACTAGATTCTTCCTCCCTTCAGAAAGTCTAAGGTCTGGCATTTTGTTAGCTAATCTAGATATTCAAAAACCAATTCATGTAAGGACAGTTTTCTAAAATGCTACTAAAATAGAGGATAAGATATCATTTCAGCTCTTATAGAATAACAATGCTCAGGAAGAGCCTATACTTGCCTCAAGCTCTGAACTGTTTTCAAATTTCCACATGTGCTGCATAACACAACAGATTCTCTTTTGAGCCTTCAGGGAATCTCATGTCTTTCTTACTGTGATAAAATATGCTGACAAAATCATCCTAAGAATAAAGGAACTTATTCTGGTTCACAGCTCAAGATTATAATCCGTCATGGTTGGAAAGGCACAGCAGCAGGCGCTTGGGGTATCTGGTCGCACTCTGTCCACAGTGAAGTTCAGACAGCTAACTCTTCTTGTGCTCATTCTCTTTCGTCATTGTATCCATTCTGCGATCTTCATACAGGGAACAGTGCTACTTACCCACCTCTAACCGAATCAAGATAATCCCCCACAGACATGCCTAGCCACCTATCTCCCTGGAGTTCTTAGATTCCTCCACAAATATTAATATCAAGCATTTCCTTTTCCTGCAGTCCTAATGTGCCTAATTTACTTCTTAATCCCCACAATTTTACTACAGTTCCACTTGAGTCTCTTCTGTTGAAGTTGAAGAAGTTAAAGAAAATGCCTACCTAGTGTTTCTTTACACAGATGTGTGTTATTTGTGCGCGTACATTTTTCTATGTACATTTGTATTGTAGATATTTCTTTTTTCCCACCTCCTCTCCTCCTCCCATTTCCCTCTCCCTCTCCCATCCCCCTCTCCCTACCTTTCCAGTCTAAAAAGCAGTCAGGGTTCCCTGCCCTGTGGGAAGTCCAAGGTCCTCCCCCCTCCATCCAGGTCCAGGAATGTGAGCATCCAAACAGACTAGGCTCCCACAAAGCCAGTACATGCAGTAGGATCAAAACCCAGTGCCACTGTCCTTGGCTTCTCAGTCAGCCCTCTGTGTCCGACACGTTCAGAGAGTCCGGTTTGATCACATGCTCCATCAGTCCCAGTCCAGCTGGCCTTGGTGAGCTCCCAATAGATCAGCCCCACTGTCTCAGTGGGGGGTATACCCCTCGCGGTCCTAACTTCCTTGCTCATGTTCTCCCTACTTCTGCTCATTTGGACCTTGGGAGCTCAGTCCAGTGCTCCAATGTGGGTCTCTGTCTCTAGCTTCATCCATCGCCAGATGAAGGTTCTATGGTGATATGCAAGATATTCATCAGTATGGCTATAGGATAGGGCCATTTTAGGCTCCCTCTCCTCAGCTGCCCAAGGATCTAGCTGGGGACATCTCCATGGACACCTGGGGATACCTCTAGAGTCAAGTCTCTTGCCAAACCTAAAATAGTAATATAATGAGAGAGAAGCTGAAGAGATAAAAAAGAACAAAGGAAAAAATAATTAAAACATAGCTGGATTACTTCCCCCTCCCTTCCCAACTCTCCTGTTGCCTCCCAAACTCCCTCTCTAATTAATGACCTCTTATTCCTTCATTACTGTTATATGCACACACACACACACGAATTTACAAATACACCCGATGAGTTTGTTCAGTATCACATGTATATGTTTTTGGGTCTAATTAGTTGGTATTAGATAATCAATTAGGAGACTCAATTAGTCATCCCTGGGGCAAACTGATTCTCCTTTTCTCAACATTCCTTAATTATTTGTAGCTCTTTATCTTTGCGTGGGTTCCATGAGATTTCTCCTGTACACACTGGAAATGCAATTGTTGTTACCATTGTTCAGGTCTTGTCTAGGCAGATATACTGTTAAGATTTATAAGAGCTATATCACATATATTACTTAACTGTAACCTAAAGGATGTTCAATAGCTTTGCAATAGAAATAACATGATAGTACTAGTTTAGTTACTAGCATGAACATCTTTTAAATTTTTACTATCAATATACTTGTTGTCCATCATCAAACAATAATAACTTCTAAAAGTTTTCAAATAGTGCATAGACCATCTATGTTCAGAGAAAGCTTGAATAGTTTTTTTCATATTTCATCAACAATTCTACTTTTAGATACTTCCAAACATAAATGTTCTTTGACAATTTTAATTCTAGTAATGATTTTATTTCTACTAAGAATGGATAGATGATAGAGATTAAATTCACAATAGCTCTAAATTTATGATTGCTCAATAGGCACCTTTATAATAAAGGAAATTATACTATACAAATCCTATAAAATTAGAAAATTTGTCTTCAGAAATAATGATTTTTGTTTTCAAAGTCTCATACCACATTGTAGAAAATATTACTAAATAATGTCATATTTTTCATTACCAACGGTTTTCATTTAGTTACTATACTATTTAGCAATTGCTTCTTTAACAGAATCAACTTGGAAAAGCTTTACAAGTGAAATTCATCATTTAAAAAAGATAGACCAAAGTAGAAAGTTATATTTTCTCTATCACTGTTTGTGAAGTAGCAGCATGAAAGTAGGTCATTGCCTATTCCTTTGTAATATGCAAAAGTTTTAATACAAGATAAAGAGTTTCTCCTTTTCCTGTCTTTTATCTACTTTTTTCACAGAAATACAGAACTAAAATAAGAATAACTTAAGAGGTAAATTAATAGCGTTTGTTGTTATTGCTTGCCTGATAAATGTGTTCCCAGCATGCCTTAAAGAAGCAACTTCTGCTTCAAAATACTCGGCACAAGAGAAAATTTATTCCTCTAAAAGCTTTTCTTGGGTAAAAAAATCCCTGAAAGACTTGCTTTCTAAAAGATAGCACTGATATTCTGTTAGATCCTATCCCAAGAGCTCTGACTGTTCTCTTAAATTACTACTTTAAACAAGACATGATATTAAAGATATGCATTCCTAACAGTGGGAGGATGGTTCAGGAAGAATGTGAGTTCAAAATCAGCATGGGCTAGTAATAAAACTGCCTCAAAGAACCAAGTGTTAGGCTTGTAGCTCAATAGTAAAGCCCTTACCAGTGTGTACAAGGTCACAGATCAAAAATAAAGGAAGGGTATAGGCAGAATTTTCTGTCCCACCAGCCTGTTCTTAAATAATGACACCATTACTTATTATTAATTATAAATACTCAATTAATAGTTTAGGCTCATTTTTAGCTAGCTCTTATAACTTAAATTAACCCATTTCTCGTTTTCCTCAAGTATGTACTTCCCAAACTTCTTGCTCTGTATCTCATGGCATCTCTGGAGATTCTACCCATCTTCTTTCTAGTGTCCTTAGTCCGACTCTCCTGTCCAATCTCTTCCTGCCCAGCTATAGAGCACTCAGCTCTTTACAGCTATAGAGTATTCAGCTCCCTATTAACGATGGGAGCAATACATACTTACAGTGTACAAAGATTGTTCCACAGCATTTTACCCTTTATGTTTAATTAAAAGGAACTTGTTAAGTTTAACATCATAAAATTATATACAACAAAACAGTTATCAAGTAAGAATTAGAGTTGCAATAACCAGGCCATTTATATTTGGCAAATTTACAGAGAACACAATCTATCTTATTTATGTGAGTCTAAAATTTTATGCCTACTTTATCATTTTATCATAACTAAGGAAAATATTAAGTTTACTATTTAGTCTTTAACTACATCAAATATCTTTTTTAAAAAGCATGTAATATTACCTAGCAACAAGGACATCTGGCTGCCTGGACAGTCACCCAAAGCTTTTCTGTAACATTGGAGCATCCAACTTTGATCTACAAGTCTAATAAATCTGACAATCCCTGCTTCATGTTTGGCTGTGGGTCTCTATATCTGCTCCTATCAGCTGCTGAAGGAAGCCTCTCTGATGACAATTTGTCTCGGTACCCCTCTATGATCATAGTAGAATATCGTTAGGACTTTTCATTGACATTTTTCTCAGTTGTGTTTGGTTCCACCCTAGGTCTCTGAGTCAGTCTGACATTTCATGTTAAAATACACAAAAAACTCAAAAATCAAACTATCATAAAACAAGCACTTCATAAAATGAACCTGAGAACTAAATAAAGTTATCAAAAGAAGAAAAAATATCTGTAATAAATATCTTTCAAAAGTATTCAGTTCTGAAAACATCCATATAAGTGCCATTAAATGATTCAACATGTTATATTTAGAAAATTATATGTATATATAAATACATATATGTATATAATAACAATGAAAAAAGAGGTCTTGAATTTGAATAGAGCAGGGAGGGGGATATGGGAAAGTTTGGAGGGGTAAAGAAAATGGAGAGATTTTGTGATTAAATTACAATCTCATAAATAAACAAGAAAATAAAAAATTTGCATAGCCCCAAATAAATATGAAATTGCAAACAAAAACGATTTTGAGGTTTTTCTCTTACCAGTCAGAATGGCAAAGACCAGTGTACCAACCCACAACAAACACTAGAAGGGATGCAGGGAAAAAAGGAACCCTCATTTACTGCTGGTGGGACTGCAAACTGTTGCAACTACTATAAAAATCAGCATTGTGATTCTCAAAAATCTAAAAATAAATCTCTCATAAAACAGATTTTCAAAGTGGTTGAGAGCCACTGGCACTCCTGAGCAAGTGAAATAAGGGCAGGTTTCATGTTTACTGCTGACAGAGAAGCTTCAAATCTCACTTTCACTAAATATAAACAACCTTCCTCTGGACTCTAGTAACACATTTGTTGAGCACCAGCTAGCAAGCGTAGTTGGCCAAATTACAAAGAGAACTGTTTACAAATCCACAAGCATTTTCATATGCTGTACACATTATATCAATCACTTTCAACCTTAACCCTCATCGGTACTCTACCAAAGGCTCAGCCAACGCTTAAAATCCACCTACATTCTGTGTCTACAGAGCTGAGCTCAGCCTCCCTTTCCTACAACAGACAAAAGAAAGTTTTTTGTGCTTATTTAGCTTTCTCCTTTACAATTTATATTTTCCCTTAGGAAAGAAAGACAGACTTTCAAATGTAACAAAAGCATATTATCTGAACTCACGTGTGGGAATTGTGTGTGGTAAACAGCTGGAGCCTACCTAGACTATTCAGCTCACCCTGCCAGGCTTCTTTCAGTGAGAGCTCATTTAAGCAGATCACCTTCAATTTGCCTTCTCAAAGGTCAGAGGCTTGGCTGGGGCTCAGTATGGATTCTTCCAGGGAGGGTCAGAAGCAGCTTTCCAGTGTGGAGAATGCAAAATACAAGGGATGCCTAGACCACAGGCCACAAGTGTCAGCTTTCATCCAACACAGCCCAAGTGAATGAAATACCATAGAAAGGCAAGTTCAAACTACGTCTGCCAGGACAAAAAGCAGAATCCTCACTAGGCAGGAAATGACTAATCTTCACATAAGAATCACATCTTCAAATGTAAGCATTATTATGCAGAACTATATTTCTAAGCAAGCGCCTTTTACAGCTACCCTTCCTTTGTATGTTTGCAATAATTTACTGAAATTTAATGAATAAAAGAACATCAAGAGAAAATTGGACTGTGTGTGCTGATAACAAAAGACTATTGTGCCTTTTATACTTTTTTATTCTATACAAGACCATTAATTTACTAAAGCTACAGAATAGCCCTTGTTCTAGGAATTCAGTGTAGAAAAGTCGTAAATGTATATAAATGTAATGATCTACAACAGAACATAGAGTTGCAGCATCTATTCCAAGAGTAACCATTGCTGTTAAAAGCTACATGAGTAAAATAGATGATAATTGTGTTAAAAGTATAACCATCACCCATCCTCAAGATAGAAAACATCAAAGGTAAATAGGGAAACACAAGAAAATGGTCTAGAAAATTAATGTTCAACAATTTGATATAAAAACAAAGATGATATAATTGATAGGATTCAGACAAAAGTATGGGAACATGGCTAAATCTTTGAGGAGGGGCTGGAGGCAAACTTGTAGAATGACAATTTCCCTCCCTCCTGCTCTATTTCCTGATCCATTTCTCTCTTTCTTCTGGGTATGGGAATGACGGAAGTCTGGCCCTACTGCCTTGCCACTTGCCTTTTCCTCAGCTTCATTTTTTTTTTTTTTTTTTTTTTGGAGGGGTTGAATCAGGGTTTCTCTGTGTAGCTTTGGAGCCTGTCCTGAAGCTTGCTCTGTAGACAAGGATCTCGAACTAATAGAGATCTGCCTACCTCCACTTCCTTGAGTGCTGGGATTAAAGGCATGCACCTCCACTGCCAGGCTCTTTCTCAGCTTCTTATTGACTGACTTTACAAAGAAAAAGCATGTTCAATACTGTTTGATTTAAAGGACATACATCCTACACACTTTATTTTCCAACGGCCAGTTCATTGCTGACTTTACATGTTTGTTGATAAATGTTTTATAAACTGCTTCTATGACTGATCTTACATATTTTAATCAATCAAAAAAAAAAAAAGACCCAAAATGATTACCAGGAATTTTCTCTAGAACTGGTACAGATTTAAGAAGAGCACTGGGGGTAGATTATGAGTGTTAAACATAAACCTTTAATATCATATCAACATTTAATATGCTGAAAATTGGTAATAATGGATCTAAATATCTCATGCTTTATCTACCTGTAAAGCTAAGAGCTATGTGTAAGGAGAAAGGAATTTTCCTAGTACTGCAATAACTGCAATAACTTCATAAAGATCTGAAGAGAGAAGTACAAACTAAGGTAGGAATTTGGCCATGCTGGGTACAACATGAAAGACAATGGTAAATGGTGCAATATTCACAGTTGGGTTTGAGGTAATAATTGTCCATTCTTCTGAAAAGATGCAAGAGATGTGAAATGAAAGATTATGCATCTGCTACTCCATTTATTCCTATTATAATACAAATTTATGGCTCAGAAATATGTTTTAGGGGAGCTTTTTTTTTTAAAAAAAAAGAAAAGGTATGGAAGTCTTAAATGCTACCAAAACCATTTATTCATTATCTTGTTAGAAAACTTAAAGCAAACATCTGTAAATATATACATAAAATTACCCAAGCAGTGATTTGTTAATGGCATGCAAAACAGCACAGGAAAGACTTTTAAACAATAATTCGTTGCTCCAGAATTGGCTGTCAGTGAATACAATAATCTCTTTAAGTAGAACAATACACTTATTAAAAAGTATAATTTGCTGTTTCATCATACCTTTCTTTCCACCTTGTATTAGCAATGCTAATCATTCATGGTTTGCTGCTGTTGTTTTAACATCTTTAAAATTCATTGTGAATTATACCAAGATTACAAACACCTGTATATTTTTGCATACGTATGTATAGAAAAATCAATATTGCCATCTCAAGTGTTTGAAAAAATATTATAACTATCTAGGCAGTTCTATCGATCCATTACCACCTTGATTTCCCTTTATGGTATTTTTACGATTTTATAATATAGAAAAAAAATATGTAGCCCCATTTATTTAACCTTATTTTTGAAAGAACGCTCACCAAGTCAATTAAAGTTTTCTCTGCAGATGGATCTTCTAAAGTGTGAAACAGTCTTTATCCAGATGCTCAAGTGAGCAGATGAATATTTAACATAATTTAACAGGTCCCTTCACAGAATCCCTCCTACGCAGTAATTTACAGGCAAGAAGAAGGGGGAAAAAACAAAGAAGAAAAAGAGAGTCTCCTTGGAGACAATACTGAGTAGAGCAACCAGCATCTTTTATTTGGGTATTATTCAAACATTTTTGAAAATCACCAGTAACTCTGTAGAGTTTCCTTTATGAGAACAAAACAGTCAGCCCACAAATATTGTAAATTTTTGACAGCCTAACTGAGGGGGCATTAATTTATTCATTCATTCATTTACTAATGTTAGCCTAAGGATGTGAAAGCAAAGAGTGGGCAGTCAGTAGAAACAGTTGTGTGAGTTCTGTGGCAAACCATAATATTCTAAAGTTCTCATTCTGTAGGTGACTGACTAGACATGCATGCATGGTAGTCTTTAAGACCAAACCATAGTGTTTCCTACCTGCTTAAGAGAAGTAAAACTAGCACCTTATATCACGAGACTTCATTTCTTATCTCTGTATTTTTTGTTACCGACATGACCTGAGGTCAGCCACTTAACTTGTTAGTTTTTCATCTGTAACACAAGCATATTTTCTCCTGCTTGGGGTAATTTGTGGCATTGTCAGCCTCATTAGTATGACTTCAGTATAAATTGAGGGGGAAATATCTATACATAATTCTATGGTTGCCACTCAAACCTTGTAGCTTCCTGGAAGTCAAGCAGAACATTGATTTTATTCTGCCTGGTTAGGAATAAGCTTGAGTACCAGGGATATATTTACACAATATCTTGAATGAAGGATGGTAAATGTCAAAGCTTGATTTCATGCTCCCTGAGATTAATTAAAAGTATTTCTGCACCTCTAGATTCTAGTTAAATTGGCCGTACACTATTTCTATAAGCTTTTACAAACTAATCAAAATCTAAATTACTTGCTTAATTCTTTATTTTTGTCCCGAAAAAGTAAGCAACTTATTCATCATTTCAAGTATTCACTCTCTCAGAAGTGTGGCTTTATATTTAAATGTCTTTATACATAAATGGAACATAAAGGGTTTCATATAAGATTATTATAAAAGAAGAACAGTCTTCCTGTCTATTTGTGTATAATATAAATGCATAGTTCTCATAAGGGAATCTAAAGAATCAATCCTGTTCTATTGTGACCCTCTATAACTTTACTTCCCACCAATGGCTACCAGGGCATAAGAATTCTTCCCAAATTAAATGTGAACTTGACAAAATATATACAGCTGTCTTCTCAACCCTAAAGACACTACCACATGGCCTTATCAGTAACAGAGTATTCACAAGTTAAGAAAAGATCACACAATGTCACCAAATACAACTCTACTAACTTGTAATAATGTAGTGCCCTCTGTAATAATGTAGACTTCATTATAGCAAACAAAAGTGCTAAGCAATGGGGAGTAGACTGGCCAGAAAGAGTTGGAACCTATGTCGGGATACTGCCTGCACACTGAAGGAAAAGAGAGTCTAAAGGGCCCATCATGCCAAGGACACTTACCTGAAAACCAGTAGAGAATTATTATGCTGGGAGTCTTATACTGTCCTCAGGGTTTCCTCCAGAGAATGTGTTGACTTTTCTTTTATGTTTGCATAGTCCTTTCCCAGATATCCACTTTAAACAACCCCCAAAGAGCCCAGGTTTCAACAATATGTCTACAGCTTTTACCACTGGTTTCCCCATACCTGAATCACTGTTTGAGGCATAAAAACACAAGAATATATATTTATTGAAAAAATGGAATGATCCCCAAGCCATTCTCAGAGAACTGTGTGTCAGGCAGAAGAGCATAGCCAAAGGGTTAACAGGCCAATACAGTATGCTGCATCAGAGATGCATTTCTTTGTTGTACTTTTAGAGAAGACAAACCTAGAAATAGTTAGAAGAAATTTGTTACATCATAGTGATCATTCTTGTTTCCATGTTTCTTAAACCTAACTATATAGAAGAGATATACAGCATAATATAATCTTAACTATATTGTGTCTTTTCCTTGATAATGTATAAATTGACATATATACAAACATACTTTCCATTTCGTTGAGCAGTTCCTAGTTATCTTTATTTGGAAGTTAGGTGACTGGGAAGCCTCATATTAAAAGAGAAGATCATATATGCTTATCAAGTGTTGTCACGAACATATAATTTTTGTAGTGCATGTAAAAAATATTTGTGATGTTAAAAATTTATCCAAACAACAATAAGTGCTATCTACTGAAACCATTATCACTGGCTGAAAATCTAAAATGGCTATGTTGTCCATTTCTAAGAAGCCCAGCTAACCACTCGAGACCATATTGTCTTGTTTGGTCATAACCAAATGATCAAGGCTGAACAATAACAAGGGTAAGTCACTAGGGGAAAAATTCTGCCTCATCATTTTAATTTAGCTCTATCCTTTTAAAATACTTAGTTAGCAAAGTGTTTCCCTTAACAGACTCTGGCAGAATGCCCAAATTTTAGTTAGGTTAATGGGCTCTTAGGGGATAAAAAAGAGAATTAGGGAATTAGATGGTGCTTCATGGGCCTGAGAGTAGTAAAAGCTATGTATGAGAGAGGGTGAGATTGCTATTTCATTTGAATTATACAGCAATTGGGCTTCCCCTTTGGGAATATTTCCACATATGTGTTTAGAAATAGTCATTTTAATAAAGAGGACAGACTGTTATTTGAAACCTCTCACTGGCACTGAGACCTAGATTTTCTTGAAATTTTATTAATTTATATAGGGAATGCCTACTGTGTACCAACTCACATATGGGGCTGGAGTCACACAGTTGAAAACAAACACAAGTTGCTGTCTACAAGGTCTGGCGAAGAACAAGAAAAAATTAATAAATACAATGGGATGCATTGCTTGGCAGGTTGGAAATGAGGTATACCCGGGGACAATGAGTAGAAGTGGGGGACCAAAGGAATTCCCTTCAGGACAAGCTGATATGATGGGTAAATTGGAAAGATACGACACATAAGATTCAGGCCAAAGAGGGAAGACTCTTGATGCCCAGGCAGCATGTGTAAAATGTGGGTAGGGAGCTCAGCTTCTGCCTGGCTGGAAAAGAATGAGGATACTGATACATCCTTCAGACATGGGAGAGAAGACACCAATACATGGCAAATATGCCAAGCTAGAAAGATACACCAACTGAATGCATAATCTTCCTTTAAGATTAGTGACTCGAAAACCAAACATTTCTGTCAGCTTTCTAACATTTGTACTCTAGAATGAATTTAAAACAAGTAGGGAGTATGACACATCTGAATCCTGACTCAGATGGGTGGTTTCCTCAGAGGTTGAAGGCCTACCCTTATCGCTGAGGACACTGTATATTTATGACTCAAATGATTTGAGTTGGATCTAATCTGAAAGCTTCCTTGCTGTAGCTTAGCCTCCATGATACCAGAAATTACTATTCATGCTGCCAAGGAAGAAGGCAATTAACAGTTTTAAACTCTTGCAATGCCTATGTACCACAATAACCACCATGACAAACCACATAAAGGTACAATAACTGCCATCCATGTATTGGTGCTAATCAACAGCTGTACAGTTAAAGCTATAGCCCATGGAATAGGAGGGAAATATGTCTGTTATGAGATACTTTGCCAACTTCCTTGATCTAGTGAATTCACAGATCCTAGAAAAGATCTACTATCATTACTTTACTATCCCAGCATAGCTTCTTACTCTATTCTAAGTTTCATACCCACAGATATGGCTACCATCCCTCACCAAAGAAGGTTTTCTTAACAATAAATGGAAACCATAACAGAAAACCACAACTGGACACAATGCAGAGATCAGAAAACTGTAGGTAATCCAGCCCCAGTGGTGTCATGGACAGCACAGGAACCTTCAAGGAAGATTGTAAGAGCCAGTATTCCAAGAAGTTTGCTGTGAAACAGTCTTTTCTAGAAATGACCACATGAAGAAGAATGGAGAGACAGCAGAATCAACAGAATGTGATAACATAGAAGTGGGTGTGTTATGGGGTTCCACCCCTAGACAAAGAATTTAAGGTGACTAATAATTGTTAGGAGAAGAATCATTCTTCCTAAGGGATTAGCCCCTAACTGGCTATCCAGTACAAAAGGGTCAAATAAATATGTATATTCATTTGATGATTTTTTATATATATCAAATACAGACTCAGCTGGTTGTATTACATATTTTTTCATGTTTGTGTACACACACACACATGTACACATATACAACAACAATAAACAAAGAAAAAGAGGCTATCAGTTTAATAGTGGGGAAATTAAAGTGACTGAAGGAAGGTAATGGAAAAAAGTGGTATAATTCTATTTTAATTAGAAATGTATAAATAATTAAAAATAAAAAACCACAAATTTATCACTCCCTCATCTTCAACAGAAAATTTAAAGCTGAATTATAATGTAAATAGGACTATCTTATTTATGGGTACTATAAAAGTCAATATATTATAGGTTCTTTAACAAAAATGATGAAACTTCATTTTCTTCAATATCTCAATTCTACTCATCTTTTAAATTGAGCAATACTTACTAGAGAGACATTTGTCTTCTAAGCTAATGAAATGAAAATTGTGGTCAATATTTAGTATAACTGTTCCAAAAATTTCAAGACTTTAGGCAAATGAGATACAACAGTGTATGTCACTAGTGGCCAAACACACTGCTAGTCAATTCTGCATCGTGTTAGATTCTATCTTCTCAGTGTGTGATGATATCACAGGCTTAGCTTCATCTTATCTTCTTAGTGAGTTTTTTCTCTTCTTAAGTAATTTTGTTTTTGTCCTACTAGAGCCAAAGTTCTAAATATGTTAAAGTGAAGAAAAAGTTTAAAGTTTCAAAGCCCAAGTTACAGGAGAGTCCTCACTGGGTTTTTCCAGTCAAAGATCAATAGTAAGAACACAGAACAGGACGGTAGAAAATGACAGACTCAGACAATTGAGAGGACTTGTTTTTCTATATTCATCTTTCTTTCATGACAGATCATTGAGAACAAATAAATGACTACTCTCACATTTTAAGAATGAATTCGAAGTGTGGGGATTATCATGTTTGTCATATATTAGCTTGAGAAACAAAAGTCATATGGAATTATCTCAGTCATCACCTGTAACAAGCTTGTGTGTACTGAAGATGTCATGACTACATAGAAGTCAAAGACTTACTGGTTATCTAATCATTGTGATTATTTTAATCATAGTTTTAAACTAATTTACTTTTTCTTCAGTAAGTGGCCATAATATGTGCATATTATATGCATGTTTGTGTGTGTGCGTGCATTTTTTAATCAACAGGCCAGTGTTGAGCTGAAATAAGTTGAGAGTAGTCCATTGGTTTTCTGAACTCTGTCCTTTAAAGAATGCCCTACAGGGTTCTGTGATTAAAAAAAGTTGCAGCTCTTGTAAAGAACAAGGGTTCTGTTCCCAGTTGTGGCTCACAACTGTCAGTTTCACTAGCTCCCAGGGATATGTTCTCTATTTTGGCCTGTGTGGGCACCAGGCATGTATGTAGTAACCTGCATAAATGAATGCAAACATATGCACACATAAATAATCTTCAAATACCTCTCTAACTGTAATTATTTCATGCACAAGTGCTCATCCTGTCTACATGACCTTGGCTTCCTTTGACTAGGACTTTCCCATTCCCCTGCCCCCTTGAACTCTGATAAGACACCATTGTGCTTTCTGCTTCTCTAAGTTCGACCATTTTAGTGCCCACGTATTAATGGGATTGCTGTCCACTCCAATCTGCATAAGAAAATAGATCCAAAGAAGCACAGGCCTCAGAAGTAGTCGGCAGTCCCCACAGGTGATGCTGAGTTGTCACCAAGAAAATAGAAAGCTAAAGCTTTTGTTTCACATCAGACCAAAGAAAATCAAAATGGCTCTGACTAAGTAAGAGAAATTCTTTGAAAACTGAGGTTTCTGAAAAAAGAAATGGATTCACTATTGATTATGGCAAAGAGTGAAAAAGGAAGCAATCTCCAGAAAGACCATTTATAAAAGCCAAGGAATGGTAGAAGTGGCAAAAGTTGATCTACTCTAAAATTCCATTAAAAATCAATAATATTCACATTCACTCTGATTAGCAAAGAAACTTAGATTCAATATTAAACACAGTAATTTCATTTTCTAGATATTTAAGGGAGATAATGGAAATAATGACATAAGAAAATATTTTTGATTCCATGTTCAGTTGTTCTCTGTATAGATACAATGCACTGTTGCAGAGCTAGAAAAATGCTATATGGATTATTTTATGTAGAAAAGATGGTGAGTCAGTAAATTATTTTCAGCACAATGTAAAACTGTGTTCTTAATTAAAGTTATAGGTAAGTCATAGCATGGTAGACTATCAGAAATATTTACTGTTGCAAGCACTTTGAAAATAAAAGCATATGTTAAGATGAATACTACTCCATAATTAGTTTTGAATGCATTAAACTAGAAGAATCCAAATACATAAAATTTTATGTTTTAGGATCGTAGTAGATATAAGGTTCTACTTGTGAAATATACCTCCAAGTACAGTAAGTAATTTGACCAAAATTAGAGAGCCATCAATAATTTCTTGGTATTGGTTACTATTGTTGTAATTCTCAATATATGAATTAAATGTTTACAATAATGAGTTGAATTTCTCAACCCTTTTCTTGCTTTTTCCCATATCATTATTCTAATATGTTGGTATTTTTTAAATTTCAAAGACAACTTAAATCATTTTCTGATCAAAGGTAAGAGTAAGAAGGAAAAAGAAAGAGAAAAAATGGGAAAGGAAGTATCAAGAGATACAGGAGCCCCACCTCACTTGTTATCTAAAGAGAACTCCCCCAGACCATCCTTTCTACTCAAATATTTAGAGTCTAGGAATTCCCTCTTGCCATACTCTCTATGGAATCAACATGTCAGTTTCTTATAAAGCATTGTTCATAGTTATTGTATACACAATTAATCTTTTTAAAGGGAAAGATAGATACCTTTACTGAATGTGTCAAGTATGGAAGGTTAACCTGCCATTTTAGTTCCCATCCAGTTTCCTGGATGAGGACTGGTGGCCGGTATGAGAACGGCTAAAGCAGGGGCAGACTACGAAATATCTGTATGCCCCTCAGCCCAAGTTGGCAAGATCATGGGGTATAGGGAACTGGGAGGGGACTGGTGCCTGGAAATGGAAATTTTTCAACCAGGATAATGCAGATGTATCACTGCTGTACAAAATGTAGAAAATACTACTATCCCTTAGCAATTTGCTATGAAGAGTTGTGCCTATACTCAAGATAAAAGACAATGTCAAAGAAGTAGTTGTTAGAAGGCACATGTCCCAATTTGAGGTATTGCTGAACAAGAGCCTGTATTCTTATCAAGCCCAACAAATAGTCTGTAATAGTCATGAAGAGTATGGTCATGGAAAGGTGTTCTACAACTAGATAACTACCAAATGCCAGTATAGGTGAGGTTAAAAAAAAAAACCTGAATTCTGTAAATGAACAAGATACTAAAGACTGTATGACTGTAGCAGAAATCTCCCAGTTTATTGAGATAAATTTTATTAAGGATCACCGGCAGCATATCCAGGGGATGTGGACTTTTTCAGGGGATAAACTATGCACAGGGATAAACTTGAATGGATTATGTCATGGTTTAAGATTTGATATCTAGTCTGTGGCCTCAGAGGAACTCTGAATCACAGGCTGTGACTTCACACAGCACACCACGAGGTTAGTGATCACCCATTCAGCTGGGCACCTCACTCTTGAGGCCCTTGGCACCAGGGCAAAACCATGGGCCCCTTACCCACCTGCCCCAGTTTCTCTAGCCACCCAGCAGGCAAACTTCCTGCACATAGACTGTTCCAACACCCCCACCCCATTGATTAGACCCAGTAAGCTACAAGTCCCACTTTACCCCCAAACCCACCTATTCCCCAAGTCCCCAGAGGAACTCTGAAGCACAGCTGTGACTGCAAAGAGCCGACCAAGAGAATGGGACAAGAGAGACCTCAGCAACTCCCTGAGACACAGACAGTGACAAAGCAGACCAAGAACAGATTCCAAAGACACAGACACCAACTGCAAGGATTGGAACAACAGGAAAAGATACGACCAGTACTGATTAGAGGGAGAGATAGGTAGGTGCCAATGCAAGAATTCATTCAACAACCTAAAAATCAATAACACCAGAACCCAGGATTATACAAAAGGAAGACTTGATCACTCTAACCGAGAAGAAGCAGGGGGGGAATGATTTTAAATATAGCTTTATGAAGATAATGTAGACCTTTAAAAAGGAAATGAAAAATTCTCTTAAAGTAATGGAAGAAAAGATTAACAAAAAATGTATGAAATTAATAAATCTCTTCAAGAAATCCAGAAACAAACAATCAAACAGGTGAAAAAAGTTCAAACAGTGCAAGATTTGAAATCTGAAATAGAGGAAATAAAGAAAACACAAACTAAGGGAATTCTGGGAATTGAAAATCTGGGTAAATGAGTGGGAAATTCAGGTACAAACATAACCAACAGATTACAAGAGAGAAGAATCTCAGATGTTAAAGGTATTATAGAGAAAATAGATTATCAGTCAAAAATGTCAAAACTAACAAATTATTAAAACAAAACATCCAGGAATCTGGTACAGCATGAAAAGAACATACCTAAGAATAATAGAGATAGAAGAAGGAGAAGAATCTAGCTCAAAGGCACAAAAAATCATAGAAGAAAACTTTCCCAACATAAAGAAAGATATCCCTATGCAGGTACAAGAAGCTTACAGAATACCAAATAAACTGAAACAAGAAAAGGAAAAGTCTCCTCACCATATAATAGTCAAAATGCAAACCATACAGATAAAAAAAGAATATTAAGAGCTGCAAAGGAAAAAGGCCAAGTAACATATAAAGGCAGACATATCAGAATTATACTTGACCCAATGTTATTTCAATGTATATGCATTAATTTGTATTTTACACATATGAGGATTTGTCTTCATGGTTATATGTATGCTATCAAAATACAATGTCCTCAGAGGTCAGAAGAAATCGGTGGGTGCTTTGGAACTCGATTACAGCAGGTTATGAACTGCCATCCCTTCGGTGTCATGAATATTCCTTTTGAGATGTGACTTTACTCCTATTTTTTTCTAGTTCCAGAAGTCCCACATCAAATTCATTGTCAAACTCCACAATAGGTTAAGGGTTCTAAAATTGTGTTCTTTCCTATATTGACATAATATCCTCCTGTTGTAAATCTGTATCTTTCTGTCTATCCATCCATATTTGTCCATCTATCTGTCTAATCTTTAGACACAATCATTTCTCAGTTGTTCCTCAAACACACCAACTATGCCTTAGTCTAAAATTGACCATCTCTCTGTGTTTCTTCTCACTGCTATATTCTTATTAGGAAGTAGTTAATTCCCTTTCTTCCCACACATCTTTGTTAAAAGGTCTTTTCAGACACTTTTCTAATTATGCTGTTTCCATTTATTTGCAGCTGCATCTCCAACCGGGAATCATTTGCTCCCACAAACTTGCTTTATCTTCAACCATAGCTCTTACTATCAATTAGCATTAGTTGTGCTTATTTATTTTGTGAATTTTCTATACGCTTCAATAAAAGCAAGTGCTTTTCACATATTTTTATGAATAACTATAACCCTAGCACTTAGAACCAGGCCAAGCACATAGTGTGTACTCAGTATTGTTATCTGACCTTGCATTTGATACCTTCTCCTTATTAAAAAGGAATCATGAAAACAAATGAATACCTTAAAACGAAGTGCCAGAATGGCACCTGAAGATGTCCTTTGTAAAGCTCATCTGAGCTTGTCTTATTTAAAATCTTTTGAGTTCCACCGACCACTGATTAAAGATAATAAAGAAATAAAAAGTGCTACCACTTAATGTAATGATATGATTCATTTATGCATAGTCTCTTTTGCTTTATTTAATGCTAAAAGAGATTAAAAACACATTAAATAACTGAACAGGGTGAGCTGACATCTGCTTCTCATAGTGGCCAGTATCTAGGTCAAGGCCTAGTAAAAGAAAAATGTTAATGTAAGTAAAATGTGTCCTCTACTCTTGGGTTGTGCATATTTTTAAAAAATTTACAACCCAATAAATTAAGAAAGCCAAACAAAACTTTGTATTTCACAGTTACTAATAATTTTTTGTTTTTAAAATCTCTAATATATTGTATTTTTTTAAAAAAAAAATCAACATCTATGCTTTTTCACTCACTTTTAATCAGCCCATTTCAAACATAAGTAAAGCTCCACTATATGAGGATGTAATTATTAATTCAAGAAATTTTAAGAGTGTTGAATTAATTTCGCTAATAGAGATTTTTTTAAACGAGACATAAGAAAGACAAATTCTGTCCCCTCTCATCTTCACACTCTAGATAACATGCAACCAGGCTCTGGAACCAGCTCTACTCCAGGGCTCCCAAGTCTGCTTCCCAACCAGGCTCTGAGACAAGCTCTACTCCCAGAACTCCCAAGCCCACTTGCTCTCTTTTGCATCTCCCTTGAGCTTTGAGGCAACATTGCTATGCATCACTGTACATCTCAGTCAACAATGTATCACAGCCGTGATGATGTTCCCATAAGATTAGTAACAGCTGAAAGATTCCTGTCAGCTAATGATGTTCCACTGTTCAGCAATGCCCTCTTGCTGTGTTTGTGGTGAGCTGATATAAACAAACTATAGAGGATTGTTGTATAAAAGCATAACACAATTAATACAAGATACAATATTTAATAACACTACTACTGACAACAATGACATGGTTCCTTGGTCTATGCATTTGATATATATATTAAGATTGTGCATGTATTTAATATACATACGTATATTTGCATACACACGTACATAAATGTTATATATGCATATCATATATACTTTGTTTATGCAACTGCTATATATACATATATGTATATGTACACACATATATGTCAGAGTACACTTCCTCTACTTACAAAATGTTTACTGTAAAATAATGACATCATTAATGTATACCGTATGGGTTTGTGTAAATATTCAAAATTTTTCAAGCCATAACCCACAACCCCATTGTTAAATGATTGGGTATTTTATATACAATTGTCTAGGCCAGGCACCACTTAACCCACACTAATCCAACACTGATATATTTATGACACTCTCAAACTTCCAAACATGTTTCTTTGCTCAGGCTTTTACGATTATTGAAGCTGCCACTATTTACGTAGTTACTCAAACCATAAATTTTCAGTTTCTTATCACTTCTATTTTTTAAATTTATTTATTTATTAAAGATTTCTGCCTCCTCCCCACCACCGCCTCCCATTTCCCTCCCCTTCCCCCGATCAAGTCCCCCTCCCTCATCAGCCCGAAGAGCAATCAGGGTTCGCTGACCTGTGGGAAGTCCAAGGACCACCCACCTCCATCCAGGTCTAGTAAGGTGAGCATCCCAACTTCCTAGGCTCCCCCAAAGCCAGTACATGCAGTAGGATTAAAACCCATTGCCATTGTTCTTGAGTTCTCAGTAATCCTCATTGTCTACTATGTTCAGTGAGTCTGGTTTATCCCAGGCTTTTTCAGACCCAGGCCAGCTGGCCTTGGTGAGTTCCCAATAGAACATCCCCATTGTCTCAGTATGTGGGTGCACCCCTCGCAGTCCTGAGTTCCTTGCTGGTGCTCTCTCTCCTTCTGCTCCTGATTTGGACCTTGAGATTTATGTCCGGTGCTCCAATGTGGGTCTCTGTCTCTGTCTCCTTTCATCGCCTGATGAAGGTTAATATTCAGGAGGGTGCCTATGTTTTTCTTTGGGTTCACCTTCTTATTTAACTTATCTAGGATCATGAATTATAGGCTCAATGTCCTTTATTTATGGATAGAAACCAAATATGAGTGAGTACATCCCATGGTCCTCTTTTTGGGTCTGGCTTACCTCACTCAGGATAGTGTTTTCTATTTCCATCCATTTGTATGCAAAATTCAAGAAGTCCTTGTTTTTTACTGCTGAATAGTACTCTAATATGTATACATTCCATACTTTGTTCATCCATTCTTCCATTGAAAGACATCTAGGTTGTTTCCATCAGGATGAAGTCTCAATCCTGAATATCTACACCCCTAATACAAAAGCACCCACTTATGTAAAAGAAATATTACTAGAACTCAAGGCAGACATCAAACCACACACACTAGTAGTAGGAGACTTCAACACACCTCTCTCACCAATGGACAGGTCAATCAGACAGAAACCTAATAGAGAAGTAAGAGAATTGTTGGAGGTAATGAAGCAAATGGACTTAACAGACATCTATAGAACATTCTACACAAATAGGAAAGTATATACCTTCTTCTCTGCAGCTCATGGAACCTTCTCGAAAATTGACCACATACTCAGAAACAAAGGAAACCTCCACAGATACAAAAAAAAATCAGTGTCTACCTGTGTCTTATCAGATCACCACGGACTAAAGTTAGAAGGCAACAACAATGCTACCCCCAGAAAGCCGACAAACTCATGGAAACTGAACAGTCAACTACTGAACCACACCTGGGTCAAGGAAGAAATTAAGAAAGAAATTAAAGTCTTCCTTGAATTTAATGAAAATAAAGAGACAACATACTCAAACCTATGAGACACGATGAAAGCAGTGCTAAGAGGAAAGTTCATAGCACTAAGTGCCCACTTAAAGAAAACGGAGAAAGCATACATTGGGGACTTAACAGCACACCTGAAAGCTCTAGAAAAAAAGAAGCAGACACGCCCAGGAGGAGTAGAAGACTGGAAATAATCAAACTGAGGGTGGAAATCAACAAAATAGAAACAGAGAAAACAGTCCAAAAAATCAATGAAACAAAAAGTTGGTTCTTGGAGAAAATCAACAAGATCGACAAACCCCTATCCAAACTAATTAAACAACAGAGAGAGAACACGCAAATAAATAAGATCAGAAATGAAAAGGGGGACATAACCACAGACACAGAGGAAATTCAGAGAATCATTAGATCTTACTACAAAAACCTGTATATCACTTCTATTTTTATCACATATCCATGCTTCAATAATGTATATGTGATTACTTATACATAAAACATATTGATGAGATTTTCCAAATAGCTTCCATAATATTCTCTCTGCTTTTGGTTTGGAGAGCATAATATCTCAAAAATTCCTTCAGAATGTATATTATTTGAATTCTATTGATTAAGTCAACTCTCAGAATAAAGTGCACTGTCTTCCCTGGGATCTTCCTTAGCCTCACCTTTTCCAAGCTTAAAGGTCTTACCTCTAACTCAACTCCTCTTGGGCCACTTCCTGGAGCCCTACTGCTCCAAATGCAAGTCCATTGTTCTGAAGCGGTCTCACAACGATTGGGTTGAGAATTCATTCTCAACACTCCCTTCAGTCCATGCCTTCTTTTGTGATGATGGTCTCAACTCCCCATTAGATCAGTTTGAGCAAACTTCAGAACATTCTCTTACTGGCTATAGGTCCAGGATCTCTCTTTTTTACAGCATTTACCATAGATAGACTTAAATATATGACAGTCCTTTTTTAAGTATGAAGATTCAGGAGTGTGTTTCTCAAGAGTCTGAAAGTGATTAGTGTCTCAATAGAAAGAGAGGAGCCTGACTTTGATAAGAGGTGATTAATAAGCTTAAATGAACCATTTGTCTCTTTTACCCCCATCTTTCCAGACTTCTCCGACTACTGAAAATGTTTATATTCTCATGCTTTTATTTAAGGAAAATTGAGTTTGGTGCCATCCGCTTCTTTTACAGTCTTGGTCCTCTGACCACAGTCATAGAAAATCTTCTTTGGCCTTCTGGTTCACTCTGGTGAGATTTTTTCATTGTAACCATCTCATGCGGTGCCCTCTGGCAACCTCATGTGATTTATTTGTCTTTGTAGAACTGGTGACTACCTAACATGTCACCCTCTCTTTTGTCAGTTTCTGCAACGAAACCTGAGCTCCATGGGCACAGTGATCATCTTTGCACTCCATCACCATTGCACCTTCAGCATATAGAACTGTACTCTGTATGTAGTAAGCTCACAATAATTATGTGCTCCTGAGATGGAAGGAGGAATTGGACAGGGCTTCAAAATCAAATTAATTTAGGAGAGAAAATATTTCCATATTCCATCTTTTCAGTTATGCTAGTTCTAAATACTTACTATGTTCCTGAGAATGTGAGCCCAATGCCAGCATTTTGAATTGCTTCTATGTCATAATTCTACGAAGTTCTCCAGCTTTCAGCAAGTTTCGGTTAAATCTCTGCTCCACAGAGGGTGCCTCATTTAAAGCATTGAGAGCAAAGCCAGGAGATATCCCCTAAGTTGGCAGGCCCAGTCTTCTCTGTGTGTACAAACCACTCTGTACTTCTCTGTGAGGGGTACACAGAGACACTCAACTCATGCTATTTCCCCTTGACAGTACCTCCTGCAAATTCCAGGTAGAATAGCAGAAGTGAATACATTTCTCAGACAGCCATTCATGGCCTGATTCTCAGAAAGTGAAAGAAAGAATATCCAACCCATTTTTCACTGAGTATCACACTATAGTAATATGAGCATAAGTTAGCAAAAGGTAAAGTAATGGTCAATTGGCAACTTCAGTTCTCCTGGGGAAGACATCAACATTGAAGCAACCATGCAAAAAGAGGGTTATGGCTGGAATCAATGCTGAATCATGTCCAAGGATGGGATAAAACTGGTAGCTGGAAAATAAACAGGAGGAAATTGGGAAGGCAAGAGCAGGTCATAGGAAGAGGAGAGTATGCATCAGTAAGTGGGAAAAGAGGTAGGGAAATCTGAGAAGTTAGTTCTGCAAAGAGATGGGGAAGAGACTGGTGAGAGATACAAGTGGAGAGATAACTGGAGAACATGCATAAGATGCATTGTAAACTAACAGAAAGGAGCTTGTGCCTTTGAAGACAGAAATAGCACTGAGGATTATAAATAATTCTACTTTTCAAAAGGATATTCAGGCTACAGTGTAAAGAGCATGTTAGAAAGAATCAAAATGTGAGTTGGAAACACCATTTTTGTTGTTTCGTTTTATTATCTGAGATGAGGTCTCACCAAGTTTCTCGGGCTGATCTCAAGTCTACGATCCTGCCAGTTTAACTTTTCAAGCAGCTGGGATTAGAGAAAGATCACAGTCAGGGCATTTTTGTAATTCAAGTGAGAAATGCTGATGCCATAGTGACCATCCATCTTCTTAAACTGTGGGCTATGATTCCATATCTGCTCAGCTGATTGTGCCTGTTGAAATATATCGGGCAAGTAATAGTTTTGGTGTACACAACAAATGATAATCAATTCAAAATCAAATTGTTGTATCAGCTGTCATTGCCATTATTTCAATCTTGTTCAGACAACCATATAGTTTCATGAGCACATTTCCCTTGCCATGCTCAGGGGACATTATCTAGCAGCAGGTGTCATAGGTGTTAAACCTATGTGATATTTTCACCTCTTGTGCAGTGTTCCCTGAGCCTTCACTGTAGAAGCTGCACTGTAGATGTATGAATTCGAGCTGGACATCCCATGATCACTTATCAGCCACACTGTGACCAGTTGTAGATTTGTGTAATAGTCTCCATCTTTTGCAAAATAAAAGAAGCATCTCTGATGAAGGGTGAGAGTCCCGCTTACCTACATATATAAGAGTAACTATTTATAATACAGTTAGAAATTATATGGGTTCAAGGAAACTGCAATAGAGAGTTCTCCTCTAGGGTCTAAATCTCTCCACTAGCAATTGGTTAAGGTATGCAGTACCTGACATAAATTCCCTTGTAACGGCGTAAACGAATGCAGACAGATTGTAAATATATATATATATATATATATATATAGCTTTAATGTAAAAATAGACTTACAGAACCACCGTTCCTGCGGAGACCAGGAAAGCAGAAGCAAAAGCTGGGAGCACTCTCGCCAAATTTATAGGCAGACATTAGCCCGAGGCGAACACGCCCCCCAAGGAGCGGGACTTATCCCTACATTCCCTCACACTGAGTAGGCCTTAAGTTCAATTAGACAGATGCCATTTATTCCCCATATAAAAGTGTCAGTATTGTGCAATTGGTAATATCCTGGCAACCTGAACTTTCCTGAGGTTCATAGGTTTTGTAGCTGGGCACAGAGGCAGCACCAGTTAATGGTACGAACATTCCACAAGTTCCCAGATCTTGATGAACCGAATGGCTACTTAGAAAAGGATATTCCATGTCTCTCACAGAGGACGTCTTGTATAGTTTGTCCAGTTCCAAGTGTCATCCTTGGACATCTCTACATTGAAGCAAAATATACTTCCAAGTGCAATTTTCCATGTAGTGTGTTTTGGGAATTTGTCTTCAAATTCTTCGTTTTAGAAATTGTTTTTTTAAAATCTTGAGTTTCATTTTAAAAATCATTAAATAAATTTTGCTTGAGAGTTGGGACAGAATTTCTAGCAACTCCTGAAATATATATATAAGTGTGTATATGCCACATTCACATGCATTTATACAGTCAGCATTCTCAGCATTGACTATAAAGTCAAAGCCCTGACCAACTCTCATGAAGTAATACAGATGCAATCTATATAAGTTGTCTTATCAGATATTCAACTAAGACTTCTTCATGTAAAAACAAGGACATCCATCTTACAAGTATGTGAATTTGCTTCTGTCTTTAATAAATGGTAAGCAATGTATGTATGCAAAAGAATGTAAAATAAATTTCTGCATGAAATAACTGTGTGAATGTCTACCTGTTTCATAACCTACAATGAACTAGTTTCTAGTGGTAAGATTTGAAAATTGGTGGTGAGAGAAGACCAGATAGATAAATCCCAATTGGATCCCAAGTTAAGAATAGTCTCAATTCACTGTGATGAATGATACTGGCAAAAGAATGTTTTGGGTTTTTTTTTTGTTGTTGTTGTTGTTAATTTAATAGGTCTTTGTATTCATTTAATGTACCAATTATGCAGGACCAAGTCACTTCCCAGTGTATTATGACTGATGTTATTTCTCCACAAGGAATGGGCTCCAAAGAGCCAGTTTATGAACCAAGGATAAATTCTGGTTTGCCAGTGGCCCTGTGGGCCACAGAGCTTTCGCCCAAAGTGGGTCAGGTTTGGTCCTAGGCATTCCCCAGCTGTCAATCTGGAGTCAGTGAGTGCCCACAAGCTCAAGTCAGCTGTCTTTATGAGTTTCCCTGTCATGATCTTGACCTCTTTGCTCATATAATCCCTCCTCCCTTTCTTCGACTGGACTCTGAAAGCCTGGCCCAGTGATTAGATGTGGATCTCTGCAAAAGAATGGCTTTTTAAAGGGTATATAATTTACCTATTTAGTTCATGACATTTAATCATGATTTTCCTGCTGCCCAACATGATAGGTAAAGACTCATGATCTTCAAGGCTATACAAGCTCATAGGTGACTCTATTCAGGCTCAGCCCAACCTGCCAATTGCTTTTTATAAATTGCCTCTCCTACATCTATTATTGATATTACTGAAGATCTGCAGTTTTGGTGCTAAAAACGATGGGCAAGGCCATCTTGTTAGTAACAAACCGCTCAGGCGCATATAGTTCCCATTTGAAATTGCACGTAGGTGAGAGGACCCAGACCCGCTGCCTTGTCAGCCTCTCAGAAGTATGGCTGTCAAGACGCAACTCATGATTGAATTTCACACTTGATTCTTTTTCCTCCTCCTTCACTTTCTCTGATGATATGGATCTTAAAAATACTGTGGATGGAGAAAAAGGAAATAAGCTCCCGTGGAGAAAAGACTAAAAGTTGTCAGCTCTCTTCCCTCAAACAAGAGAGCACAGCAGGGAATTATTCTTTTTCTATATCCTGTAGCTTGCCAGGCAACTACATTATATTTGATGGATACATTTTGGACTCGTTATTTCCTCTTTGGAACACTGGACATTTTACTCATTTTGACGGACTTACAATGGGCAAAGGTTAGAAAAGAGGAAGAGTATTAGTAGCTGAATGCTCCATTAACAGCACAGGCAGGTCAGAGGGGCTAAAGACAGAGGGGCCAGCATGCTGAGTCCACTATTCATGGATATCTGGCCAAACTCAACTATCCAACTGTCAGAACTTAGCTTTCACATGAGACTTATTTACACAGAACCGATGATGATTTCTAAACGAAAATGCATATTATTTATCTGCATAAAACAAATTGGCAAATTAAAACAGAAGTCATACAGTGGTGGAAGATAGGATCTATTTCTGGACTGAAACATTTCAACTCTGATACATATAGTGAAAATGCATGGGATATCCAGAAACGCACACACACATACACACACAAACACACACCCAGTTTAGCCCTCAGTTTCCTGATATGATTTAATGAAAAATGTTGATTAGTGGGTATGCACCCTGAGGATTTAAAGTAGAAATGACTGATTGTGTTTATATATAAAAGTTTAAACCTGTGATTCTTTTACGACTTTTTAGAAGATTACCTTATAAAGATAAATAATAAAACGATTTATTCTTACTTTATAACCACAAAATGCAATCTACCAGTAAAAGAACTGAGAAAAATGCCTTGCTTGCTTATACTTTGTTAATCTGTAGCAAGTTGCTTAGATATGAATGTATGTGAATCCTTGGGAATGATCAGTTTCTCACCTGTAATATGTAAAATTTTTAATCATGTAAGGGAAAAAAAGAAACATGCTGATTTTTTTGCATGTATTCATTCAACTGAAAAATTGAGTGTAACCACTGTTTAATTTTATATTGCTTGAAAGATTTTTGCTAGGGTAGATAAGCCATAGGGGGAAAATATGGGATATACATTATTCCTTCTTCCTGTATATCAGGAAAGATGCAAGGGAAAAAATAGACCCTGACATGTTGAAGGTGTGTGTGTGTGTGTGTTGCCCTGTTTTGTCAGCCCTAGAGAATTAAGGTTTGCTCCCTCAGAGAAAAAAGCCAATTAGTCCCTGACCTAGTACCTCACTTTCAGTTCCTGGCCTGCTGCAAGCTGGCCTTTCAGCAACAACTTTGTTTCAAGTTCTTTGTGTATTCTTGATAACAATCCTCAACAGATGCATGCTTGGTGTGCTGGTTAGTATTATGTCAACTTGACACACAAACTAGTGATCTAGAAGGGGGGAACCAAAACTGAGAAAATGCCTCCGTAAGATCCAGTTGCAAGGCATTTTCTCTTTCTTTCTTTCTTTCTTTCTTTCATTCTTTCTTTCTTTCTGTTTATAAATTCTTATATTTGAGTGATAGAAATGAAGAAATTCAGTGATCTGGATATTGGTGAACTTGTCTTTCAATTCAACAATTTATGGTTTCCAAAAGGAACTTTATATGGAAAAACAAAAAACCCAGGATAGCCAAAACAATCTTATACAATAAAGGAACTTCTGGAGGCATTACCATCCCTGACTTCAAAATCTATTACAGAGCTACAGTAATGAAAACAGCTTGGTATTGGCATAAAAACAGAGAAGTCGACCAATGGAATCGAATAGAAGACCCGGATATTAACCCACAAACCTACAAACATCTGATTTTCAACAAAGAAGCTGAAAGTATACAATGGAAGAAAGAAAGCATCTTCAACAAATGGTGCTGTAGAAGAATGAAAATAGATTCATATCTATCACCATGCACAAAACTCAAGTCCAAATGGATTAAAGACCTCAATATAAATCCGACCACATTGATCCTGATAGAAGAGAAAGTGGGAAGTAGACTGCAACACATGGGCACAGGAGACCACTTCCTACATATAACCCCAGTAGCACAGACAATAAGAGCAATAATGAATAAATGGGACCTCCTAAAACTGAGAAGCTTCTGTAAAGCAAAGGACACTGTCATTAAGACAAAAAAGCATCCTACTGAATGGGAGATCTTCACCAACCCCGCATCAGACATGGGTAAAACTTTTCAAAAAGTCCTTTCCTATACCTATATCATGGATATATTCTTCTAGTTTCTACAGTGTTTCAAGTTTTAAATTGAGGTTGTTGATACACTTGGATCTAATTTCTGTTCATGGTGGTAGATTTGGAGTCTCATTCCACGTTTCTACTTGTGGACATCCTGTCTTCCCAGCACCGTTTTCCCCTGTTTTGGCTTTTTGTCAAGTATTAGATGGCTATAGTAATGAGTACTGATGTTTGGATCCTCTATTTTATTCCATTGGTCTACATGTCTGTTTTTGTTCCTATATCATATTGCTTTTATTACTATGGTTCTATAATCTATCATGAAGTCTGGAAAATAAATCCCTCTGGCAATCTTCATTTTGATCAGGATTGCTTTAGCTATCTAGTATCTTTAAGGTGTCAAGAGAATTCTGGGATTTTTTTTTATTTTTCTATTTTGATTGAGATTGCATGGAATCTTCAGACTGTTTTGAGAAGTAGGGTCATGTTTAGAATATTAATTCTACCTCTTCCTGAATACAGATGTCTTTCCATTTTTCAATTTCTTTCTCAATCTCTTACTTTAAAAATTTGATGTCTTTATTCTAGATGTCTTCTACATCCTTAAGCAGGTTAGATTTATTCCAAGGTATTTTACTGTCTTTGGTTCTATTGTAAATAGGAGTGTGTGAAGTTTGTTTGTTGCTAGTGTACCTGAAGTTGATTTTGTGCTCTGTCATTTTGCTGAAATTGACAATGGTTTCTGCAAGTTTTCAGGTGAATTGGGGGGGGGGGGAGTCTCATGTATCTAATATAATACTATTTTTAAATAGGAGAATTTGACTTCTGTTCCTTTTGTATCCCTTTATTTAACTTGCTGTATTATTCCAGCTAGATGCTTCCAACACTATATTGAAAGGGATGGATAGTGGAAAGACTTTTCTCATTGCTGATTCAATGTGCTTGCTTCAAGATTTTACCCTTTAGGAAAAGTATAGCTGTTAATTTGTCATGTATATATTTTATTATATTGAGGGGAAGGCTCTCCAGTCCTAGTCTTTCTAAAACTTTTATTATGAAAATATGTCATATTTTATCAAAGGTTTTTTTTTCCATCTATTGAGATGATAATGTGCTTTTCCCCTAAAGTCTATGTATATGGTTTATATTAATTATCTAAAGGTGTGTTGAAGCAACCCTGCATCTCTGTGATATAGACAATTTGGTAATGTTGATTAATGTTATTGATATGTGCCTTTATTTGGTTTGGTATCATTTTATTAAGAATTTTTGCATCTCTGTTCACCAGGGATATTGATTAATAGTTTTGCTTCTCATTGTTGTCACTGTGTCTTTTTCTGTCTTGGGTTTTAGAATAATATGGGCTTCATCAAATGAGTTTGAGAGTGATTATTATGTTTAATTTTAAATAATTTAAGAAATAATGGTTGTAGTTAGTTTTTCTTAGAATTCTGATATAAATCCATCTGAGCCTGAACTTTTTTTTTTAATTCAGACAACGTTTATTATTGTTTTAATATTCTTCTTTGTTATGGGGTTCTTGTGTTCTTGGTCTCATCTTGATTCAACTTTGATATTTTGGATATATCAAGAACCTTGCTCATTTATTTTAGATTTTCCAGCTTAATGGAGTACAAGTTTTTAAACTATTCCCTTATAATATTCTGTATTCTTTTTATGTCTATTGTAATGTTTTTCTGGTCATTTCTGATCCTTTTAATTTCGATCATTTCCTTCTTTTGGTTGGTTGGGCAAAGGGTCTGTCAATCTGAAATAACTACTTGATTCATTGACTCTTTGTCATATTTTCTCTATTTTTATTTCATCAATCTCTACATTGATATCTATTATAATTTTCTGTCAGTTGGGTTTGTATTGGTTTATTCTTGTTTTTAAAAATTCTTGAGATTCATAATTAAGCAACGTATTTATATTTTTTTATTTTTTTAATATGGCACTTAGGGCACTGTGTTAAGATGGTTTCTAATATGTCTCAGAGATTTGGTTATGTTTTAATTTTCATTTAGTTCCAGGAATATTTTTTTTTTGAGAAAAGGAGAAAAAAAACATAAACAAAAAACAAGTTTCCACCTCCTCCCAGCCTCCCATTTCCCTCCCCCTCCTCCCACCCTTCTCTCCCTCCCCCCACTCCTCTCCCACTCCCTCTCCAGTCCACAGAGCAGTCTGGGTTCCCTGCCCTGTGGTAATTCCTAGGTCCTCCCCCCTCGGTCCATATCTAGGAAGGTGAACATCCAAACTGGCTAGGCTCCCACAAAGCCAGCACATTAAGTAGGATCAAAACCCCCTGCCATTGTCCTTGGCGTCTCATCAGCTCTCATTGTTCGCCATGTTCAGAGAGTCCGGTTTTGTCCCGTGGTTTTTTGGTCACAGTCCAGCTGGCCTTGGTGAGCTCCCAGTAGATCAGCTCCACTGTCTCAGTGGGTGGGTGCTCCCCTCGTGGTCCCGACTTCTTTGCTTATGTTCTCCCTCCTTCTGCTCCTCATTGGGACCTTGGGAGCTCAGTCTAGTGCTCCAGTGTGGGTCTCTGTCTCTATCTCCATCCATCACCAGATGAAGGTTCTATGATGATATGCAAGATATTCGTCAGTATTGCTCTAGGATAGGGTCATTTCAGGTTCCCTATCCTCAGCTGCCCAAGGAACTAACTGGGAACCTCATCTTGGGCACTTGGGAGCCCATCTAGGGTCAAGTCTCTTGCCCACCCTAAAGTGGCTCCCTTAACTAAGAATTGTGGTTCCGTGCTCCCCTATCCACCCTTCCTTTATCCCAATCCTCCTGTTTCCCCAAGTCCCCCCTCCTTCCCTTCTACCTTTTCTCTCCCCATCTCCCCTTACCCCCATCCCACCCCACCCCCAAGATCCCAATTTTCTTCCTGGCAATTTGGTCTACTTCCCTTAGCCAAGAGGATAACTATATGTTTTTCCTTGGGTTCACCTTCTTACTTAGCTTCTTTAGGTTCACCTATTGTAGACTCCGTGACCCTTATTTATGGCTAGAAACCAATTATGAGTGAGTACATCCCATGTTCATCTTTTTGGGTCTGGGATACCTCACTCAGGATAGAGTTTTCTATTTCCATCCATTTGCATGCAAAATTCGTGAAGTCATTGTTTTTTACCGCAGCGTAGTACTCTAGTGTGTATATATTCCATACTTTCTTCATCCATTCTTCCATTGAAGGGCATCTAGGTTGTTTCCAGGTTCTGGCTATTACAAATAATACTGCTATGAACATAGTTGAACAAATGCTTTTGTCATATGATAGAGCATCTCTTGGGTATATTCCCAAGAGTGGTATTGCTGGGTCCAGGGGTAGGTTGATCCCGAATTTCCTGAGGAACCGAAACACTGACTTCCATAGTGGTTGCACAAGATTGCATTCCCATCAGCAATGGATGAGGGTACCCCTTCCTCCACAGCCTCTCCTGCAAAGGTTATCCTTGGTGTTTTTGAGTTTAGCCATTCTGACAGGTGTAAGATGATATCTCAAAGTTGTTTTGATTTGCATTTCCCTGATTGCTAAGGAAGTTGAGCATGATCTTAAGTGTCTTTTGGCCATTTGAACTTCTTTTGAGAATTCTCTGTTCAGTTTAGTGCCCCATTTTTTTAATTGGGTTAATTAGCATTTTAAAGTCTAGTTTCTTGAGTTCTCTATATATTTTGGAGATCAGACCTTTGTCTGTTGCGGGGTTGGTGAAGATCTTCTCCCAGTCAGTAGGTTCCAGGAATATTTTTAATTCTTGCTCAGTTACTACCTTGAAGTAGTAATGATGTGTTTAATCTCCTTGAGTTCATCTTCTTAGTACTGTTTTGTTTGCTGTGGATTTATGTCTTACTGCATAACCATCAGATAGGACAGATACATGGATTGTTTTTCTCTGTCTGTGGGGATTTTTTATGGTCTGTTTTAAAGGATCTTCCATGTGCTGCTAAATATAAAGAATCCTCTTTGACATTTGGGTAAAATATCCTGTATATATCTTTTAGGTTCACTTGGTATTAGATGTCATTTAATTCTGAGGGTCTATTTCTTTTTGTCCAGACAACTTATCTATTTGAGAAAGTGAGGTGTAAAAATCAAGTATTTCTACCTCTTTTCTGTTATTCTGTGGTTTAATTCCATTAGCATACTTACTTATTAAAATAGGTATATCAGAGTCTGGTGCATAAATGCTTAATATTATAATATTTTCTTGATTAATTCATCTCTTGATTAGAATGAGGTATCTTTCTTTGTCTCTTCTGAATCATTTTAGGCTTAAGTCCACTTTGTCAGATATTAAGATGGCAATACCTGTTTGTTTCCTGATCCCTTTTGCTAGAATACCTTTTCCCCATCCTTTCACTTCAAAGAGGTACCTGTCTTTAAGCTGAGTTTCTTGTAGATGACATAAATATGGATTTTATTTCTTAATCCATTCAGCAGGTCTGTTTTGATTAAAAGGTGTGTGGGTATCACACTCATTTTATTCATATTTTATTTGTGTTCTTAGTTACCTTTTGCATTTAATTAAATTATAGCTTTGTTTATTTCTTCCTAGTCTCTTGCCTGTATTTATGCCTCTCTTAATTTTGAAATATTGTTTCAATACTCTGATTAGGGTTATTTTGTTGGATATATTTTTTAGCCATTTTTTAATCATAAAAAGTTTTACCTTCTTCTAATATACAAGATAGTATATCTGGGTATAGTAATGTAGACTAGTAGTTTTTGTCTTTTAGAACTTGAAATGTATTGCTCCAGGCTTTTCTGAATTTTAGTTTCCATTGAAAAAATTCAGATGGTATTCTGGTGAGGATTTCTTCATACATAACTTATATTTTTTTTCTCCTGCAGTTTCAATTTTCTCTTTGTTCAGCATATTTAGTTTTTAGCTATTATGAGCTCTGGGATGTTTCATTTCTGGTCTTGTATAGTTGGGATACTGTGTCCTTCTTATATCTACGTGGTTATGTGTTTCCTTCATTTAGGAAAGTCTCAGATTTTGTGAAAGATCTGGCCTGTGCCACTGACCAAGGATTCTTCTGTTTGAATCATTATATGTGTAAGACTTTTCCCTGAGTTTTCTAATTAGGTTATTAACATTTTAAATTTCATGTACACTTTAGCTTGTGTTCTTCTCAATGTCCCTTTCTTGATTTAATTCAATTTCTAAATCCTGAGTTATATCATTTCTTTTAGTCATTTATTTTTATTTTCTTGGGACATTCTTCATCATGTATTATTATCTTGTTGATTATCCTGTCGGAGTTCAACAAAATATCTGTCCTGTTTCATCTTCCTTAAGTTCCTTGAATTCTTTAATTAAATTTATTTTTTCTTAAATTCTCTGTCTGGGTTCCATCTAAGTAGTTCTCGTTAGAGCACAGTTCCATGGGACAGCGGTTGCTGGTAGATATACTATCTTGGCCATCATTGTCTTGTTTTGAAATTTTACATGGGCATGTGGACTTGCTCCTTCGGTTGTGCATCTGATATGTAATGGAACGGTGCAGTCACTGCCTGACTTGTGCTATGGCAAATAAAACAGGCAGATGAGGTGCTTAACAGGCAGTGATGTCTCCTAAAACTTCATATCTGGAGCTAGCCTGTGGGTTTGCTGATGGTGGCATGTTGGGGGAAGTGAGAGGAAGAGAAGAGGTGATCAAGGTGAGATGGCTTCCAAGCAAAAAGGACTGCAGGCCATGGGCACAATGTATAATTCTTATGGATATGTCTACTGTCATTCACTGTTCTGAGACTGTTTCATTCAAAGTTCTTATAATCTTGAGGAACACATTATTAAATATTAATTATTAATATAAACTGTCATTTATATTAGCCTCATGTAGTATTTTAACCATAAACTATATTGTGTTTTTTATTGCAAACTTCTAGTATTGTTTCTTATTTCTCATAGGTAAATTTATATTTTTTAAATTCTATAAAAAATGATTCTAATTATATTATTTTACAGCTTGGATGCTTCAGGATAAAGTGTCACAGTATCTAGCTAGAGTCACACCCTGAAAATTTTCAGTTACTAACTGTGCTGACTCTCAGAATATTCTCCTAATAATTTACTGGGTTTTCACCTTTTTCATGACTTTGGAAAACTGAAGATTTCTGTTGAGAGAATGCTTGCTCTTTTTCTGAGGTTCATTCTGTCTACTTTCCTGTAAATGCCATGTTTCTTGCATAGGATTTGTATCTGGCTGCTCGTGAAATTCTGTGACTGATGGGAAGCTAACCAGTGTCAACCACTAGAACTAATCCATCACATACAGTTGTCATGGCACAAAGAATGTCAATTATCTCTCACACAGTAACTTAGATGGCAAAATCGATCCATGAAGGTGCAGCAAATTATCTTCTAAATATAGCATGTAAAGCTACAGTCTGAGAAATCCTCAAAAGTTCTTACCCTAAAGAAAAACCGAATGACAGGTCTGTCAGACAACACATCAGATACAAAAATTTGAGGACCTAAAGCCAGGAGGAAAGGGACAAGCAAATCCCAATGTATCTCACAAAGAAGTGTTGCAGGAGGGGCTGCTTGTTTGTTCCAACCGCCTGGCTAGCTTAGCCCCGAAATAACCACGGGAACTGTATTCATTAAAACTCAGCTTAGCCCATTAGTTCTAGTTTCTTATTGGCTAATTCATACATCTTAATTTAACCCATTTTGTTAAATCTGTATATCGCCATGTGGCAGTGGCTTACCGGGAAAGATTCTAACCTGTGTCCATCTCAGGTGGAGGATGCATGGCTTCACTCCCTGACTCTGCTTTCTTTCTCCCAGAATTCAGCTCTGTCTTCTCTGCCTACTTAAGTTCTGCCCTATCATGCCCAAAGCAGTTCCTTTATTAACCACTGAAAGCAACACAAAGACAGAAGGACCAATACCACAGAAGATTCAAATACAAGTTAAAAGTGAAGAAAAGCAACAGATCTCATTTCTGACACCACTTCTAATTGTTTGACTACTTAAAGAACTCTTACCTGAGATTTCCAATTAAGAAAGAGAAAAAGAATGGCATCTACCTAATGGAGCTAAGTGAGTTTCTCACTCTCTATTGGTATTTCAACAGAATTGTGAAAACCATCAAGTATACCATTAGGTTACAAGGTTGATATTCTACATTAGTGTAGAAGATGATATTCTATAGACCCTCAAACAGTAGAAGTTTGTGATTTCCTTTTATGTATTTTTAATTCAGACAGAGTAAAACTAGCATGTGAATATCATCTTATGTTAAAATGTTTAATGAACATGTACTACAGATACTGTGCAAAGAAATAGTACATTAGAATGAGCAACCTTGAAATAATTATTGTCTTCATGGGTCTTAAACACTAGCAAAGCAATAAAACTAATTACTAGAGAACAATAAATACCTTTCATGGAATTCACTTCTCGATTTATTGCCAGTTTTGTTACATTGTAGTTCTATTTTGTTAATATGACTAATAAAGAATATATGAGATAAAAGGATATGTTCTGTTGAACTATGATCACACTGGAGCATGTCACAATTCTTTTGCAATGTCAAATAGCAAAATTAAAGAGTAACACAATTGAATAAAATCTTTCTTGGAGCAAAAAGGACCAAAATGTTTCATTAACACTTTAGAACTAAATGCAAACTTGTGTTTAATTCTACTAAAGGCTTAATGATCTCAGCAGGAACTTCGACAATTCAAAGTGAGATCCAAAGAGATGCATTGTGGGTTATCAAATTCTATAAATTAGATATTCAATGAATGTGTACAGTTGAAACCCTAGAAATTATATTCCAAATGTATCTGAATCTTTTATTGTGACAGGAGAATTCAGCTTCAATTAATTAAAGTTATTTTTGTAGTTTTATGTTACTAATCTTACAGTGCCTTTCAAGAAAAGAGCCGATTCATTTCTAAGAAGTGAATAGCATTGCTGAACAATTGTGTGCACATAACCAGACTTTAAGATGAACAAAATAAGAAATACTGAATTCTCATTAAACATGTTAAGAGATACTGAATTCTAATTACTAAACACGCTTTATTTCTTAATCTGTGTGTAAATAATCAAAAGAAATGACAGATTGATTTCTGAGGAAAGGAACAAGATGACTGTTGATTGGCTCCTCTATAGCAATGATTCAAAAGTCACTCAAAAGTCCATGACATTGTCAATTTATATGACAAAGGATGGGTGTAGATGGACAAGTAGTCCTTGAATGTCCTCAGAAGTGATTGTCCATACTACTACAGAACAGCAAAAGATCTGTACCCAAGAAAGCAGTATATTCTTATACGTTAATCATTCAGGCTTAATGCTTAGGACCCAAGTTTAATGAATAAATAGGATCTTATAGTTTCCAAATGACCATTTACAAAATGGATATGCAACCCCTTGACTCTGCTAGCAAGCCCTTGTTATGAGAAATTTTAAAAGTGCCTCCATGAAATTTTCTTACCCATTATACTCTTTTACGGAGAAGCACAGAATTACAGAAGTTACATGCTTGACCTTGGTATTTTGAACAGTGCCAAGAGCAATATTCTCTTAAATTTTCTCCTCCTAATTAGTACAAGCTGTCTCTTGCTTTTTATCTCTCCACATTTAAGTGGAAATATGAGGCAAAAGAAGACAAATTGTTCTTTGCTCCTTTGCTAACTGCCACTGAGACAAATGATACTCCTGTAGGTTATGGGAGTACTTCAAGGAGCTAAAAGCCCTTTATTACTTTCTGCTAGTGCCATGCGTAATAAAGCAATGAAGAATGAGCAGTGTAGCACATCACTTAGATAATGAGCCACCTACTGAACTTGAAACATTGTATGTTTCTTAGACAACCATTTGACTCTTCACTCCTTTCTTCACATATATTTGGAGAACAAAGAGATTACAAAAATATATGAAGATAGGACATGTTGGCCATTGATGGATGTGTACTTGCCTACACACCTGATAAAGAATGATGCCCAAAAATGCTTCTAGTGAGGACAAAGTGCCACCCTTCAGGATATGTTTAAAAGTGTTATACATTTATTAGTTTATTTATACTATATATTCCTTTATTATTAATTGTTGCTTAAAATATTTATTCATGAATATAGACATACAAATATAGTCAAAATATACTATATGATGAGGGTTAGATAGACCACAACTGGAGGTAATGGCTAAGGGATATTATTCTTATAACAATGCTTTTTTTTTCTTTCTATAGATAGCCTATGGTATCATGATACATTATGGACTCTTATGCCTTCTGGGTGGTAACAATATAGATGCTTCTATTTACCTATGAAAATAGTTTCTCTATGCTTAAATTAAAAAAGAATGAAAAAACCAACATGACACACTGAAAAATGGCCCACATTTCTCCCAGGTCAACATTAAATATATACTAAAATGTATAATGATAGATTTTTATTGCCAGTGTTAAAAACATTGACTTCAACAAACAATAAGTAGACTTTTGTGTTTGTTTGTTTTTTGAGACAGGATTATTCTGTAGCTTTGAAGCCTGTCCTCTGTAGACCAGGCTGACTTTGAACTCAGATCCACCTATCTCTGTCTTCCAAGTTCTGGGATTAAAGGCATGTGCCACCACCGCCTAATATAAGTAGACTTGAATGAAATTTTTCTTTAGGATACTAAATCCGAGTAAAACAGAATTGAGTTCCTCAGCCCTGCATACACTCATTTTGTGTAAATTTATCATAATGTTCTAACCTGGGCTAGAAAAAAAATGGATGAAAAAGTTAGTGAGACTAAATTCAAAATTATCAGTTTGATAGTAACAAGAAACTGTACTATGTCTAAAGGAAAACAAAAAAGAACCTGCCGAAGAAAGCATTGGCAGATGAAAATCCTATTTTAAGAGCATCACCCCATGTTTGCTAGAGGAATAGAAGCCATTGTCTCACCCAGATCCTGAACTGAGAGGTCCTATGAGACCCTCCATTGTCTTAGATACATGTAGATAGTTTCTTTGGCTCTAGAAATTATTTTGTGCAATTGTTTCTCTGTTTTTCATGAAATAGAAAAATCTTAACTCACTAGCTTATAGAAAAGAGAAATACACAGGTAGATGTTTGAGGCATAAGACAGAATAAAACTTTATGTGGGAGAATAGGAGAACATCCCTGAAGGACTAGAAAAAGGTCAAGAGAATCACTCACTTATTCAGAAACAAATAAAATATAGGTATAACGTTTTTAGCAGACGTGTGTGTGCAACGAAAGCTAAGAGTAGAATAAGATTGAATTGGAGGTTGCCTGCCATTGAAGATTCAGTAGCAAGAACCAAAGAAAGTAAAAGCACGATGAACTGTAGAATATAAATTCAGAAGATGCTATAAAATCCTGCTTTTCAGACATTATCAGATCATACAGTGGCTGTGAGTGCATGCCCAAGATTTGCATAATGTCAAGTCAACCTAATTTCCAGATTGGACGGAGGAGGAGCACACAAAGCCCTTACCCCTAGCTAAGAGCTCTTGCAACTGTGTTGGAACTTTATGGAAGAAGTTCACCTTTGAAAATGTAAATATCTAAGACCAGCCAATATGAACCTATTGAGCATTCAAATCTCAAAACTAATTGCTGTTACGTCTATTATTTCCCAACAAGCTGGCAAAACAGCTCAGTGGGTGAATTTTGGATCCCCAGTGTCCATGGAAATTCCTGGCATGGCAGCATTCATTTTAGGATAAGCAATAGGGATGGGGATGAAGTACAGACAGATGACTTCCTGAAGTTCACCAGGCCATCCAGAAAAGCGAAATCTATGAGTGTCAATGGATTCTTTGAGAAATTTTATCTAAAAAAATATTTAGTGAGTGATAAGGCTCCCCTAATATAGATATAGATATATTTTATATCACATACACAAAAAGACAAGAACATATGCATAAATAACATACTAATACTAAGACATGCAATAAAAAGAATTTTTTTCCACTGACCTCTTTTCTTCTGCCATTTGTCATTGTATGTACAGTATGGAGTCACTGAAATAAAGGAAATAGGAAGCTCTGGCCTTGGAAATAAGTTTTAGAATCAATATAAGGAAGAAGAGAAAAGACCTTAAGCAATATGTTGGGGTCAAAGTAAAATAAATGAACCAAAAAGCTAATAGAACTGAGAAATGAGAGGAACACACAATGCTAAGTCAGCAGCACCTAAGACGGGTATCTCTGTTTCTGCTGGGAAACAAGCAGAAAAGTTAACAATAGGCATTTTTAAGTGATTTGAAACTCCCGAGTTAGATACTTTAAGTAGTGTTCCCTGTTCATAATGAGATACAGAAAAAGCTACTGCAAGCAATGATCACTGGTGGCTCGATTCTGAATCTTTGAGAGCCGGTGACACTAGAAAGCCCCAAGTAGCAGAGGCCTCTGGAATGCAGCTAGATGGACACTCCATATATAACCCCTAAAAGCCGAGCATGTGCCCTGATGCTTACCCTGCATTGGCTTTCTCTTTCCGCTTTGTTTACCATGACCAGCATGTACTTTAAAACATTCTTTGGCTCAAACGTTCTGACAAGTATGAAACCTCAACACACACACACACACACACACACACACACACACACACACACACCTAACCCATTTATTGTCAAATGTGTATAAAATTCTAGTTTTATCATGAAGACAGAAGGCCCAGGTTGTTATGAAGTGGATCTCCTAGATGTGTTGAGTTCACCAAGTATACATTTAATCTGCACTAACGTTTCAATGATCAAATGTGGTCTTCAAAGTCAGCGGAGAGCTTGGAGACAACTGTCCTTACTTTTCTTCTATGAAGGCATTGATTGGGTAACTAAGTTCACCTGATTTGCTGTATGCCGTAGATAAATCCAACCAACACGTGTCAAGCGAGCATTAATCATAGAGGGAACATGAGCAAAGAATTCGGGACCACGAGGCGTGCATCCACCCACTGAGACAGTGGAGCTGATCTACGGGGAGCTCACCAAGGCCAGATGGACTGTGACCGAAAAAGCATGGGATAAAACCGGACTCTCTGAACATGGCGAACAATGAGGGCTGATGAGACACCAAGGACAATGGCACGGGGTTTTGATCCTACTTAATGTGCTGGCTTTGTGGGAGCCTAGCCAGTTTGGATGTTCATCTTCCTAGATATGGACGGAGGGGGGAGGACCTAGGACTTACCACAGGCAGGGAACCCTGACTGCTCTGTGAACTGGAGAGGGAGGGGGAGAGGAGTGGGGGGAGGGGGAGAAGGGTGGGAGGAGGGAGAGAAGGGTGGGAGGAGGGGGAGGGAAATGGGAGGCTGGGAGGAGGTGGAAACTTGTTTTTTTGTTTATGTTTTTTTTTCTTCTTTTCTCAATAAAAAAAAATTCAATTTTGTGTTCAAATATAAGGTAAGTATTTTTCCCTTAAATTATACAAAAATAATAGTATGACACTTTTGCTAATAAAACAAATGAATTTAAGTGCCTCACTCTCTCCATTTACTTCATCTAATTATTAAAACAAAAATAACAAAACATGTTAATAGAACTCACTAAGCCAAAAGGTTTTAACATTACTGAGGCATGAAGTCCAGATCACAAGATTTAAATGGTTAAAAACCTAAAACAAATCTATTGTCCTGTTATAACTGGGTCTCTATAATCAATAAAGAGAGCCATGAACCAGAATAAGGATATCTGGGCTCTAGCCAATGTCCTGATACTCACATGTTCAAAGAATTGAGAAGTATTTTTACATAAATCCCATTCACCTTAATTATAACATGGCATAATTACTGGAAGTATGTGTTCTGCAGATACACTAAAAGACTATTAATAAATATTTTGAAAATTATGAAGATAAACATGGATAGAAATAATTATAGCTATGTATATAAATCAAATGATAGACCCCAGAAATGGAGCTGTTATTATATATTTTATATTTCTGTGGCATTTACTACTGTAATAAATGATCACTGATTTATGGGTAAATTTACCACATTGTTATTAAGTAGAGAGGAAAAAGACTGCATTATCCTCCAATCAGGACTTCCCAAAGCTGTTTTGCTCTGATTTTCCCAGCTTCTTCGCCTGTTGTCTTCTGTTAGCCCCACCAAAATTAAGAGGTCTTAAAGCTGGAGACAAGTGATCAATATGCAGTCTGATACTTCAAAATTTGCAGATGTGAATAGAATTTAATATGCATGTCACTTGCACAAATCAAATTTCAACATAATGTTCATTATAACATCCTTTTGTTAACATCATAACTTTCTAATTTTTTTATTTTTTTCTGAAAATAGATTATTTTCATAAATGTAATGTAAGGGATGGTCAGATTAAACTGGAGCATTTAAAAACAAACAGAACATACACTGCTATTGTCAAAGTCAAACCAAGAAATCAGTAGTAGATGGTTTGTTTCCCAGAGCATCAACAAAATACCACAAATTTAGTTCCATAAACATCAGATACACATTCTTTCTCAATTCTGGGTGCCAGGTGTGTGGAACTGAAAGGTTAGCAGGGCCATGGTCCTTCTGAAGACTAAAGGTGAGCCTTCCCTTGCATAACATTTATCTCTGTTTCCCTTTTCTGTAACTCATTTTGTCTTATAATTCAAACTTGCACTTTATTCAACATTCTTTTGTTGTTGTTGTTTGGTTTTTTATTTTTGTTTTGGTTTTTGAGACACAGTTTCTCTATGTAACAGCTCGAACTGGCTCTTTAGACCAGGCTAGTCTTGAACTCACAGAGATCCACCTGCCTCTGCCTCCCAAGTGCTGGGATTATTGGTGAGCGATACCAGTGGCCGTCATGTGTTTGGTCAAGGATCTACAAACAACAGACAAGGGTTCCCTGTACTTTTCTTTGATTACCCATCTCTTCCCTGGTGTCTGCTGTGTAAGTCACTCAATGACCTCATTCTGCAAGATGGTTTTCTACCACCTGTTAGGCTTCATCTTTGTCCCAACAATGAATTTGCTAACTTGAGCACCTTTTGAAAACTGCTTATGCTGATAACCAAACAGATTAGTAAATGCATGTTTCTTTCTTTTTAAGTTTATATCTTTCATATCTTAACATAAGCAACAAGGAGAAATATTGAGTGTCATCTTTGCCTCCTGAGACTTCATATTAGTGCATCTACATTTCTCTCCTTGCAAGGGTACTGGTCATTGGTTTCAAGACCCACTTCAAATTCAGAATTATCACATTTCATAACCTTTATTAATATCTGTGAAAACTAGTTTTTGAAAACAAGGCTAAGTTCCAGGACTGGGGTTAAAATAAAGTTTGTCTTTTAGTGGGCACTACTAAGTCTGTTATAGATAGAAAGTTGGGATGTTCACCATTATGCACAAGGCTTTCTAATTTATTATCAGAAACTTGCAAAATCCTGTTCCATCAGGATTTGCTATGGAACATTAAGGACGACGCCCTTAACTACAAAGTTTAACTAATTTTCTTCACAAAGAAATTTAACCCTAAAAATATGTGAAGCCAGATCCTAGATGTCCAAGGATTAATGAGGAGAACAGGGTCTAGTGTCTGCAACCCACCCAAGTCCAGAGAGAAAGCAGCATTCCATAAATGCCAATAGTGTCATATCGTTTCATTCCCAGGTCTCAGGAGAGTAAAATTCAATTGCCTTTTGTTTGTGAATCCAAGCAGAGAAAAATCACTATTATTGAAGGGGATAACTATAAAGGAGAAGTTACAGAATACTGGAAAATTTTCTTTGCATCCATTTGTCATAAAAATGGTTTTCAGTGAAGGAAGCATTGCTCTCATAATGAGACCAAAAATTCCTAAAAAGGATCAAGTGTACCTCGAAGTTGTATAACATTTTGATTTTCCAGTTAGGAAGAAAGGGGCGTGTATTTGAGCAAATAGAAATAATAGCATTTACTTCAGAAATAGCATTAATAGTTTAAGTTATTACCATAATTTGAAGAGGCCACACATTTTTTTTTATTTTGTCAAGTTAATTGAAATCATCTGGAGATAAATTGACAACCCACATATGCTAGTGAAACCTCACCATCTTAAAGACATACAAACATAGTAAAGTAGGCATCAGGCAGATTCTAGGATCCTTCGAAAGGAAGTAGATATTTTATTCTTCATGAAGTTGTGGTGGCTTAAAGAAAGTGGCCCCCAAGGGAGAAGCACTATTAGCAGGTATGGCTTGCTGGAGGAAGTGTGTCACTGTGGGAGTGGGCTTTGTGGTCTCTTTTTTCTCTGATGCCTCTTCACAGCAATAAAAACCCTAAGACGAGATCATAGACCACTTCTCTTTAAAGTTGAAGAACACTTTTTTCTGAGATTACAGAAATGGTGTTAGCTTACTAGTGGAAGACAGTGCTAATACCTGTCCTCATCACCAGCATCTCCACCAGCAGTTATCATCTTTGTCCTCCCCGTGGCAATATGCAAATATCAGCCTTGATTTATTTCTTTGGGGGAACAGCAGAGCTGTTTACTGCTTACATAAATATCCTTTTCTGAAATCCATTTAAAAAGGCACATACAATAAAAGAAAAAGCAGTTTGAATTTGAACTGTAAAGTCAGTATGGGATTCCCCCCACTTTAAAAATTGTACCTGAGTTCAGTAGGTTTCATTCGCTGCCCACAATTGTCCACCTTAGAAACCTAGGGATGGTCATGATTTAACCCCTTGTGTGACTGCATCATTTATGCTCCCATAGTAACCACACAAGCAGGCATAATTCTCAGGGCACCTCTCCAAATCTGTTGTCCCACCCATGAGAGTACTTTTACTAAACTCTCACTATCTAAGCTGCATGAAACTACCTAATTAACCCTCTTCCAATCCTAGGCAGAGAACCAAGAGCTGGACAAGGCCTGATGGCAGATCGTACAATCACAGCAACTAACATTGTGATCACAAGTGTTCAATCAAATGTAATTTCTCATATTAATATGCACATTTAGCCTTCTTTTTTCTCTCCGGCTCATAAAAACATAATGAGAAATATGTGCCCCTGCTTTCCACACTATTGTATTCATTCTAAAGGTAGCAAATATAGATTGGCAAGACTTCTCCCTAACAGAGCCAAAGTTAGGTCGCATCTACCATAGCCGAAATTCTGGCACCTTGGAAAGCAAGTGAGCACAAAGAGGAAGAGAGCGATGTCATTGGCGAGCCCATTAGAGAGCCAGCTTTCTTTCCATCCAGCAGCTAGATCAGATAGAGACTGTCTCTCTCAGACACAAAACAGAGGCAGAAAGGAAAGGCATGATCCGGCAACAAGAGATTTCAGCAGGCGTTTCTACAGTGTACAGACACTTCCTTCATCTCCGGCATGCTTTCTCATCAGAGAACAACCAGCAAGTTTAAACACTCTATGAAGGCTGTGATCTGTAAACCTCATAACTGGAACATGTAGTGATGTACTTTAGTATATAAGGGGATGAACTGTCAATACTTAGAAAAATACAGAAAGGTGAAGCAAAATTGGGATTTAATTAAATAAAAGGTCAGGGATTTGGGGAACACACATCTTAGTTCCTATCTATACAAGAATAGCATAGTATTTTTATAAAGAAATAAAATATCAATTATACTATTGTCTATACAGGGAGTTTTAGTGGTTAATTCTATGAATTAATTTAAGTGCTTTGAGGATTATATATAAAAAAGTAGACCTAGAATAAAGCCTTTATGCATTGTTCTTGAGAGATAGTGCTTCCTTCCAGAGCAGACTGTTAGAGCTGCTTCTACATCCCCACTCTTGTCTGGTTGTATATTATCTCCCTTTAAAAATGTCACAGTTAGGATCCACATTCCATCCTAGATGTAAGCATAAACGTAGTCGAGATACTTGGATTTTTCTTATAGGTTTGGATTTTTAAACTTGTAGAACTTCAGTACTGATATAGTCTAGAATTTTTAAATTTTTAGACCATTTGTATGACACTTCCTGCCATCAAATCAGTTTGACTGTCATCCATTCTGATAGTCTCTGACATTGAATGCCCTTCTTCAGGACGGTTCTAAATTGCAGTGTATCCTTAAGAAACAGTCAATTTTAAGGCAAAGGAAAAGAGAACCAGCAATGGCTGGCAACCGCCACTAGACGATGGACCTTAGTAGTGTTTGTATTAGTCAGCCTGGTATCAACATAGAAGAGGTGTCTTAGACAATATGAATCTTTTTATCACATTTTTTTGAGAGTACTAACTGAACACCAAGGTGTCATTAGCTTTGGACTCTTCTGGGTCAAAGCCCTCTGTCTAATAGATGGCCATGGTACTGCAGGGCACGAACCATAGTGGAGTCGCTGACTAAGAAGCATGTTCACTGTGCACCACTTAACAATTTGTAACTTCTACCTCTTAGACAAGTCAGGGGCAGTTGACCTCCCACAGAAAGTGTTAAGGGCAGTCACTTTATCACTCAGATAGGCATCGAGAGATGAGAGATGCCTAGAATGCATGGCCAGCTCATCTCTCAAAGCTCAGGAAAGCTGACTGTGGCAATGGGATCCTAATCAGCGCGTGCTCTATCTACTGCAGCCAAGGAAACACAGCAGTGCCTTATCTGGACTTTTATCACAGGGAAGTCTCAGAGACACCAAAGGTCAGCCTTTCCAGGGAGGATGAAAATGAACCCAGGTTATTCCAGAGAGCTCCTCATCATCAAAAATCAAGTCTCTTCAGGTACTCTCTTCAGTTAATACTGGGAGATGTGAGCAAGAGAAGGAAGAGCCAGCTGAGTCAGCCAGACCTGCCCTCCACTGGCTCTAGACAGACCGCCCATCCACTTGCACAGCACTTGGGAAACACAGTGTTTCCGCAGCATGCCTTGGGGCAGTTTTAGTCCTTCCAACGGGTCTCAGTGTGCTTTTTACTTTTTGACTTTCCATTTGTAGTGATTTGAATGAGACTGGCCCCTAAAGGCCAATATGGAGCTGCACTATTAGGAGGTATGGCCAAGGAAGTATGGCACTAAGGGTGGACTTTAAACTCAAGTCATCCAATGGTTCTCCATCACCCTCCTTCCTATGCATCGAAATATAGAAGTCCCAGCCACCTCTCCAACACCATGTCTGTCTGCATGCCACCACGCTTCCTGTCATGATGATAATGGACTGTCTCTGAACTGTACGTCAGACCCAATAAAACATGTTCCTTTATAAGAGTTGTAGTGCTCATGGTGTCTCTTCACAGCAACAGATCCCTAACTGGGACACTGTTCTTAAATTACCACTTCCTTGTTTTCAGACAGTTTGGAAAAATCTTAATTCTCATGTCCATAGATTGGCACTAAAGTGTAATCTCTAACTATGATGCCAATTGGAGACATTTTGAACAACTATAAAATAATTTTTCAGTACCATTTTTCTTTTAAAGCAGCAGTTCTCAATCTGTGGGTCACAGCTTCCTTGGGGGTCCAATGACCCTTTCACAGGGGTCACCTAAGACCATTGGAAAATAGGTATTTACATTATGGTTCATGACAGTATCAAAATTACAGTTATGAAGCAACAATATAATAATTTTATGCTTGGGGATCACCACAATAGGTGGAACTGCATTAAAGGGTCACAGCATTAGGAAGGTTGAGAACACTGCTCTAAAATATGCTAATAGGGTAAGTGTGAGTCATTCAATAGAGACTGAGGAAAAGTTGGAAACCAATAACTCAACTCTACTTATTATGATGCAAATTATTCCGTGACAATCCACAGTGTTTCCTTGATCATTAATGAGATTCCTCACCCTCTTTTCTACATCTTTCAAGAGATTGTTTGAACTTTCTTTTATTAAAGTCTTCTATAATTTAATTTTCTATTTCATTCCCAAGGGGGCTACTGCATTTCTCATTTATATATGTGTTACTGAATATATTATTTTTGCTTGCAACTTTTTAATTATTATATGACTTATCAGCAGCACTTTTGCATTCTTGCCCTTGTAAGAACAGCTCTCTACCACCACTGAGGTACAGTACGACAGCCTTGAGTGAATCTGCTAGGCACTCATGCGATCCAGCTGAATTTCATAGCAGCCCTCAGAGATAAACAACACAGTGATCCGAGAGAAGAGTTTTCTATGTCTTGGTTTCATTGGGTTTTTAAATCGGATTTTTCTTCTCTAACCTTATGACAGAGCGAAAATTTTGAATTCTGATAGTCCTAGGGGTGGATAATTAATTAAACCGAAAGAACTATCAAGAAATATACTCTAGTCACGATGTCGTTAACACAAAGGCAGGGCTCCTCCACTTCCAAGAAGGTTTGCCTGCTCATTTCTTCATCATCTGTCTGATCCAGTATATGACTCAGTTTCCCTGTTCCTATCTCAGACTCATCATCATGCAAAATAGTGCCTTTTACACACTGGAATGCTTGGCTCTGATCTTAAACTCTTTTACGCTGTTACAGTTATATAATCGCTACCTGTTCACAGTCACCAGGAAAATAAAGCTTCTCAGCGTTGTTGACATCATGGGTATCCAAATTAACCATAAGTAAAGTTCACAGACAATCAGTCTACATAATTTGTACATGGCTACAGCAGGTATCTAATCATGAGGATTATATGACACAACTACTTAGAAACATTTTAATATTTCTCTCTAATGGAAAATAAGGACTTTGAAAACCACAAGAAATTCCTTAAATATGTAAATTCTTGATTTCATCTTCAAAACCATCCCAACCCCTAAAGAACTGTTACCCAGTTTAATGATATATATGTGTATATTTATGCATGAGTATGTGCATGTCTACCTTTGACCTGCTATTGCAGTTTATTATTAACTGAGTTCCATGCCCCATTTGTCCAGTGAATTCTGTCTTTATGGTCATGGACTTGACAGACCTAGCCATCTCTGTGACTCAAGAGTAATCAGTGTCTCTTGGATTACAATTGTGATGTGTGGATGGATACTCCTCAAGGGCACATTTCTAAGAATCATCACATGAACTTAGAACAGCTGTGCCCAGTGTGGTCCAGTGATGCAACAAGCACGTAAGCAGAACAGATGGGCTGTTTCAAAACTAGTGAATGAAGAATTTTGATTATGGAAAAAATAATATATTTCTCAAAAACATTTTAAAATGTGGATTGAAATCAATAAGAATATGATTAATGTGCCATTTTGAATATGGTTAAACAATTTTTGAACAAATTTTAAAATATCATGATTATATTCAGCTACCAAATTTCCACAAATACTTCTATGATATATTCCTTGATGAATACCCTCCTAAATAAGAAATAAAGAGCAACCTTGAGCTGATGAACTCCACACTATTATCGTCAACTGGTTCAGGCCTTCTCAACTGATGCCTACCGATTTATAGTGGAAACATGTTTTGTGCAGCAAATTTTGTAGTCTTTGGTGTTGGGAGCTCTATATTTCACATCCTTATAGCCTTGTTCAGGTAACACCTAATGGTTTCTTTGAAATAAGCTTTATTAGATAAATATACAAAAACCTATGATTCAAACTTTATAAACCTTAAACTTAGAGTGTTGTCATATCACTTAAAATATAATGACAAATATGGTATTTCATTTATTTATTTTTGACTATAAAAATAACCATGAATTTAGAAAGATTTATTTTTTACATAATTACCTAATATTTTATAAAAACCTTTAAATCCAATGGCTTCAATTAAAAATATATTAAAAATGAATTTTCTATTGTACAATTTTAAACACTGGTTTTCTGGGCTCATCATATATCCATTCTTATATAAATTGCAGATATGATTTTACTGGGCAACCTAGAGACACAAATTCTAAAATATTGATTAGTTCTATCTACCTCTGTTTTTATTCCTGACTCCTCCTCCACCTAAAACGCATACCGTTGTAATCTGTAGTTTGGGCTACATCTGACTTCCCAACTGGCTTCCCAGGATCCATGTTTGACTCCACAACTCATTAATCATAAATCAGAAAAAGTATCATTTAGTAGCTTTTGATTATTCTCACAGTTTAAAAAAAAACACTCTCAACTTTTTCTTGCAAAAACGTTGACTGACACAGCTGTCTTCCCTCCTGACTCTAACCTGCCCTTGACCACTCTCTCTGGATTCCTTGGCCCCATCATTTTAGCTCCTTTCAGGTGTGTTAGCTTAGAACAAAATATATAAAGCTTTTCATTAGGACTTTAACCTTTGACTCCTGTTTTACTGGCTTTTTGCCCAAGCTTCTTGTCATTATTGTGTTCTTGGGTTCATTCCTAAGATCCCATTTGATCTTGATGAGATTATCCCTGTACAATTGAAAACAGGTCCTCTCCCATTGTTCTTTGAGACATAACACTTTCTTAACTGAATATATAGTCAACTGTTCACTGGTTTGAATTAAAGCTCTATATCAGCATCAAGTTCTGTAATTAGCACTTCCCAAAATACATATCTTATCGATACCAATTTTTGTAGAAATTAATAGTTTTCTATCCTATTGCTATAAATAGATAATACAAATATCCTCATCTCTCAGTGTATTGTATCCATTATTGATCATGTATTTCCCACAACAGATTTGTCACAAAAATGCTTACATATTGTTACTTAGTTACATATTTAAAATAACTTCATTTTAGATAGTGATAATCTGAAATAGTGAAGTTGCCCTGTCCAACTTTAACTGCGCATGAGAAAAATATAGGATAATTGCGGTACAACAAAACTCAGTCTCTGCTTTGTCCTCTGTAGTTTCATGATAGGTAGAAATAGAGAGAGAGTGGGGGAAAGTAGTCATCCTAAAGTAAGTGGTCAGACTTCCAACCTCAGCCCCATCTCTGTAAGAATCAGGGATTTTAAAAAAAGAGCCTCCCATCTCTTTATGTCTCAACTCTCTTTTTAAAATGGGTTTGAGGAAACAGTCTTTAAAATATTAAAACTCTGAGAAGTCTTAATAAGTTTTCAACTTATTGAAAATAAACACAATGATTGTTGCAATGCGAGCATTCATGTGTGTGAGACACAAAATAGACCCAGCATTGACACATTAATCTTTACAATTCTACTGCCAGTCACACTTTCGCAGGTATGAGGTAATCACACAGAACTGGAAGATCTGTACAAATTCTCTCATTTGTAAGCCATGGCCAAGCAGGAAGCTTCATCACAGAGCTCATCTTAATCGCTAGTTTGCACAAACTTCTTGGTGCCCCTAATTTTATTCTTAATCTCTCTATGCCAAGGTTGTGCACTGGGATATCCCAAATCAACTTGCTGGCTTACTGATGACTACCACTCTCTAAAGCATCAATTAGATATGTGCTTATCTTGTCATCCGTCCCTGGAGCATCAATAAATAGAGCCTATTACCACTTACCTTTCTTCTCTTTTGTCTCTTCAGGAGTGGATAGTGTGTGGAAAAACTAGACGGTCTCTGTCTCCCAGGCCTGACAAGAAGGTCTGGTCAATGCTAGCCGTTTCTCAGGTGTCTCCATTGATTTTTGCATTGTTTTTGGCTTATTTTCAGCACATCACTTTAGTGTCTTATTTGATGGCCCTATGACCTATTCACTATTGAACTGTTATCCAGGAATGTACTCCCTTGCCCTGCCTACACAATAGGGCTGAATATCTATCTACAGTACTGTTCAGGTTGACAGTTTTAAGTGGTGACCATATAATTGTGATGGAAGTTTCTACAAACCTGAGTCAATAATACTTAGCAAAAGTGTGTTACAGAATAATGAATATGTATATATTTCACCTTTTATCATTTTACAATATTTATATTAATTAACAAACTTTGTTCAATTAATAGGTAATATTGAATCTTTATCATTGGGTCAGCTTGGAAAGATCTCTCTCTCTCCTACACACACACACACACACACACACACACACACACACAAATAAACAATACACACATACACCTAAAATAATGTGTAACCTTAAAGGAAAATGTTTTAGTTTTTAATTTTAAGTTGATTATTAGGATGACATAACAAGAAGGGCTTGAGTGGATATTGTGAGAATGTGTACAGTTGGGATTTTTTTAAAGTATGTGGTTATGGACAGGTGTTGGTGGTAAAGACTAGAAGGAATATGTAAAGGTACTTTTGGAAGTAGTTCAGTATAGCTGTTAATGCTATGTGCAAGCCTAGTCACTGCCTAGATTCATATTTTTCCCCTATCCACTAAGTGAATCCACTAAGTGAACAGGTTGTTGCTTTCAAACTCAAAATCAATCATTTATAAACTAAGAACAGTAACAACATTAACCTTACAGAGCTGTGGTTGGGGTTAAAGTGAATGAAACATATGAAAGCAATTTAGTGGCAGGATACAGAACACACTGAGTGACACTATTAGACCATACTATGTAAGGCAGATGTCTTCTACATTAGGGATGAACCAGGAGAATATTTCAGACAGGTGAGCAGCGTCCGCAATAGAAGCAAGGAGCTGGGAGTGAGCGTGGCTTATGTCCAGAAGAGAGAATGAAGCTACCTTGGTGTAATCTAGAGCAGTCCAGTGTTCTTCTACTAGGCATTCCGTTTTAGCATTTGAGTTTTGACCAAAAACAAAAAAAAAAGGAATTAGGTTTTGGAACTAGCATTTTACCCCGCCTCCAGATGAGTCAAAGCATCTCACTGTAATGGTGCATTGCTCTAATACTCACCCTGGCAGTCTTGCAAGGGATGCTCACACTTTCTTATTTTGGGATGCTATCTCTTTGTCAAGTGATGTCTCAGTTAAGAAATCATTTCCAAGTCACACTAATACAGGTTCAGTGGTTGACTTCAGACCACTGATAGGCCAGCGGCCCAAAGACCGAGCAAAATATATGCCTCTAAGTTTTACCCATTTTATGGTAGGCAGAAAAAGTTCTTTTAATTTTTATGAGAGCATCTTTGTGTGTCCTTTTCAGTGGATTTTATCAGAGGTGCCAGTGACAAGACGGTTTGAGAAGAGTTAGAATATGTTAGAGTATATTCTATACAGGCAAGGGAGACAAACAGCAGACTTACTACATGTATGGGAGGGCCAAACTATTCCAAGCTAATCTCTTCATTACAGAGAAAAAAAAAATGTTTTCTTTATTGCAACAACAGGAAATTCTTCCATCATTTCCTGGAGTCTACTGGAAAGAAATACAATGAGAAAAATAGTATTTATATTCCACAATAAGCATGAGGACCCAGACTCAAATTTCCAAGGCTTGTAACTTCAGGCAGAAAATTGCCTGACCAGAAGGCCCTTCAAACCCAGCTTTACTTAAACTCTTCCTACTCTTTGTAGCATCCCTGATTTTCAATATTACGGTTCATTTTTGAAGTACATGGAATGGATGGAATCCACAGTTAGACTTTTATTGCCAGATATCCCATGCCTTACTGCTCTATGCCATCAAAACACCTCTTAATTCACATTTGAGGGACAGTCAGAGAACCCAAAGGGTGCTATAGACTGTGGCATTTGACCATGCATAGTGTTATGAGAAAGAGGTGGCTTCTGTGCATATAGTCTGGTGATTCTTGGAGAAAAGACCCAAACGGTACAAATAGCATTTTACCTCTTTTATTTAATAATTAAATCCTTAAGATTTTGGCATATTATGATTTTTACATCTATTGCCGAGCCATTCAAAGAAAAGGGAATCTATATCATACTAAACTGTGGGCTTTAGAATGTATATTGGCAATAGAGCCATAAATTGAAATATTTTCTTTCTTTTTCATGTGTTGGCATTACAAACACGCCACTGATGAATGAACAAAAGAAAAAGGAGAAAGACTGAGTGGCCACCTCCCTTAGATTTTAACTGACATTTGTTAGCCTGACAAACTGTCAGACTTACAAAGGTATCCAGGAGACAGTGCCAAGGCATGCTGGGGCCCATTCTGCTTCTCAGACACTAGAAGTTCTCGGTCTACAAAGATGATCCAGAAGTCACAGAAATATCACAAACCAGGACATGTCCAGACAGTGGCACAGAGGTAGCAGTACAGCCTTCCACAGTACCATACACAAGGCCCTGAGATACCCATTTAATAAATCCAACTACTAAGAAACCCAGATAGACTTCTGATGAACTCTCTTCTTTATTTTAAAATAAAATATCTTTCTCCAAAGCCTCTCATACAGCCTACTTAAAATAATACAAAGAGCTGCCTACCTACATGAACATTTGAAAACCTATGAATATTGTGCCTGCTCCTGTCCTTATCAAAATCCAATCTCTGCTGAGCCTCCAACTTCAAAACTGCACAGACAAAGAAGCCTGGAAAATGCATAAATCATGATGTGGCTCCTGGCTACTTCGCCACAGTGATGAAGTGCTTAGCATCTTGTACCACCTGCATCCTAATGGACCATAAGCTATTCTGTTTTCTCTGAGGCTTTGATAAAAGCAAAGCGAATAAGGAGCAAGCTCCATCTTTAGTATTCAGGACTGAGAAGAACTGTTCGCTAAGCCATCTCGTATACCTCGCTGCCAGCACACGTTTGACTAGGGATGCAACAGTCCGGACAGCTGCTGCGAGCACCCTATGTGATCATGAAGTAACAGGCCACAGACTGGTTCATGCCTATGGTGCTGCTCTTGACAGAGGTCTCTCTCCACTGTCTCTCTCTCCGAGTTCCTCATCCGCAGGAATCCTAATGTGATTACGGCGGTGGCAGTTGTAAAACACACTCAGAGAAAGCCAGGATCATGTGTGCTTTCTATAGTCCACAGCTCATATTCATTCTGAGTTTCCATTATGCCTCAAGATGGCCTACCAATAATTGGGCATGGTTTTTCCCCCTGATTTCTTTTGGTTCTTACAGGTTGACATCTTTTAGTATAGACCATGTAGGATTTAGAAAATAAACAGATGTCATGTAAGAAAACAGTTTTGTATTTGGTGCTGAATGTTGTTACCAAAAAGAACATTTTAAATCAAATTGAAAAGCAAACATTAATATCCTTTTAGTAATCCTACTGACATTATGAAGCGACTCTCATAGTTTTTACAAGAATGACTAGGACCATGATCTCCTGGTGTCCTCCAGCCCTTCTGATGCCAACAATCTTTCTTCTTTCTCTTCTGTGGGATTCCCTGATTTCCAAGGAGAAGAATTGGACAGAGGCCTCCAATTTAGACTCTCTCTCCTTATAATGTCTGGCTTTGGTTCTCTGTACCCATTCACATTTGCTGCCAGAGGAAGCCTCTCTTATGACAACTGAACAAGGCACAAGTCTCTGAGTATATCATAATATCATTAGGGTGTATTTGTTGATTCCACCTATGTGTCTGAGCTATCCAGTTTTTGGTTTGGGGCCATCAAGGCAGTGTAAGATAGGACAGGGGCTCACAGAGGCTGAAATTGCAAATATGGGCAGTGTACCGGTCTGCACCAGGTCGTCTGTGTGTATGTTTTGAATGCAATCTTGGTGTTATTGTGAGGCTTTTAACAGTGGGGGCGAGTGCTCTTGAGACTCTTTTCCTCCTGTTGTGTTGTTTTGTCCAAACTGGACATGAGGGTTTTCACCTTCTCTTTCATCTTGTTTTGTCCAGTTTGGCTGTCATGTCGTGGTGATCCGCTCTCTTCTGAGAGGAAACTGAGGGGACATGGATCTGGGGGAGAGGGAAGGGGGGAGCTAGGAGGAGTGGAGGGAGGGGAAATTTTGCTTGGGATGTTTTGTATTAATGAAGAATCTATTTTAAATTTTAAAAAGGAATGACTGGGCATTCATGCTGCAAGTGACATTGAAACATTTATCAGACAATGAATTCAGATAATAGTACATAGGAGGAAGGCTTTGGGTTTGACCTAAAATTATTCTCTTTGAAATTCATATGGAAATTTTTATCTTGTTTTTAAAGGACTTAGGGAATGGCTATCTTAGAAGAAAAAAATGTAACATAGTTTCTTAATAACTAATATGACATTGTATTGTACCCAGAAATGCTTAATTTCCACTTCTAGATATTCCTGGGGATAGCATCATTTGTCTCACAGATTCAGTTGGACATAAACAAGCTTGCATGGCCCTGGAGAGCCACGTCTCTTTCAGCCCTTAGTTAGTTCCTGTATTGCCCAGAGTATACTTAAAACTAATTAAACAGAGTGTCTCACAGTGCTGAGAACTCTTAATCTTTACAGAAAGCAGGGGAACCAGGCCCTATAAAAATCCATCTCTTCTGTCTTGTACTGTTAGCTGTATCTTGGTGCAACATGGCACTGGAGACCAATATTGTGAAAGAATTAACTATATTTGGACATTTGTCATCTATTCCAAGCCTGTTTGCATTCACCAAAACTTTCTAGAAAGACTGTTCTCTGCAGTCTATTGTTTCTGGTGCTTTCATTATAAGGATAAATGAAATTGACAAAAATCCTTACCCTCACAGAATTTTTATTATATAAAATTTTTATCCTATAGATTTTTAATTTTATAAATTTTTTATTCTCTAAACATTGATAATAAACAAGAGTAATAAATAAACTATACCATATGATATAAAAGAATATGTACTAAAGAATTTTTAAAAATTCTACAATCAGTGAGGTAGGAATGAGTGTTTAAATTTTAGATCAAATACTAAAAAACTAAAATCACTGAGAAAAAAATAACAAATTACTATTACTATTGGAAAAGAAAAACGAGCATGTAATTTGTCTGAATAAGGTGTTTTAGTCAGAGACAAACACCACTTTCAAAATCCTTGTTGAACTGGTAAAGCCTGCTTATGGGATAGGACAGACAGCTGAGTGCCCAGAGCTAGACAAATGAGGACAGGGAAGGAGGGAGAAACCTTCTGAACATAGGTTGTGACCAGGTAACTTGTGGAGTAGAGAAGGGTGTTTGCAAAGTGCTGGAGTGACTTATTTCTCTTTTCACAGTGGCCTGGAGACTTGACTTCCTGTGACTTGAGGACAGGTAGCAGGTAAGAGCTCGGCACGGAAATCCAGTCAAAAGATGGTGGTTTTGCTTCAGAGTGTTGAGAGTTGGACTTGTGAAGAAGGTGCAGTGGTCTAGCAATGTGGTCTAACCACATTGTCTGGCAGCCATTAGAAACTCAGTCTAGGTACTCACAGGGTCCTCAGAATGCACAATGAACAACTCCAACACATGCAGTAAGAATCTCCTACACACATATATTACTCACCCTCATTTACATTTCTAGAGGAGAAAATATGAATGAGATTGAAAAAAACATCTTCATTGAACAAATGTGATAACTTAGACTTTGTATTCCTTAGAAAACTGTATTATAAATACATAATTTTAGAATGCATATTTATACTTTAGTGTAGTTATTAAGTGAAAGCTCACCATATGCATCTAATGTTGTCTCAATGGCATTTCTCTGCCATAATTTGTGGAAAGCACTGCAAATGTCTAGTCTTCTATGACACGCCTATTTCCAGGCATCAGGGTTTGTTTTCTTCTCAGAATGACAGCTAATTACTGTATACATTTTTTAATAATTTTAAATTCTACATATTTTATAATCTTAAACTTAGGTGGAGCCTAGCTAGTTTTTATGTCAGTTTGACACAAGCTAGGGCCATCTGCAAACCACAATATTCCCAGTGCTTTTTGAGAAATAACTTTTCAGAATGAATTGTTTCATATTAGATTCCGTCCCAGTCTGGTAGGTAACCTGTAGTAATAAGGGCGGCAGGGCTGCGTCCCCAGCACCCCGGCTGCCTGGCTAGCTTATGCCTGAAATAACAACACACAAACTGTATTCATTTAATCACTGCTTGGCCCATTTCTATCTAGCCTCTTCTAGGCTAATTCTCACATATTAATTTAGCCCATTTCTAATCATCTGTGTAGCGCCCCTATGTGCGCTTACCGGGAAGATTCTAGCCTATGTCCATCCTGGGTCGGACCTTCATCGCGTGCTTCTACCTGGGAGCTGGAAGCATGGCGTCTCTGAGGCGTCTGCTCCCGAGAGGAGAGCTGTGGAGTCTGAGCTCACTTCCTCTTCCTCCCAGCATTCTGTTCTGTTTCCTCCACCTACCTATGTTCTAACCAATAAAATGGGCCAAGGCAGTTCCTTTATTAGCCGATGACCTTCCTCCATCTGTAAACTATGAGTAATGACTGGTTAAGGGAGCACAAAAAGCCATGCTTTCCCCAGAGTCACATCTTCTAAGGGCTGCATGAGTGAGCGCCAGAGTTTCCATAGACCTGTCTACAGTCTCTGTGGTAGGTGGACCTGAGGTGAGCCTTCCTTTCTACCCATCCTGTCTCTCTTACTCTCTCACAATGTTGTTTCCAAAGGCATTCACTAAGAAACCCTTTACACGCAAATCTCTACCTCAGCTTTTGCCAGGGATCCATGTAAGACATGACAGCATCATTTATACCACCATTGCCTAATACATATGGGAATGAAACCTCAAATACAGCTAATAATTAATCACCTAAAAACAATAACAAGGTATATTCACTAAAGGAGATAAGCGTTAGCTACTACTAACATTTTTTCACTTTTAATTCCAATCTAATCACTGTCTATCTTAATGAAGGGGCTTTTAAAATGACTTACTAATCAAGAGAAAATGACTTACTCCAAGATAAAATAGTTTGCCATTGTACGAAACATGACACATCACTGCCAATGTACACAGAGGTTAAAAATACAACTGTCTTTAGAAGTTATGAGTGTATGTCATAACCACCTAAGCATGAATAAGTCTTGGAAGGAAATCAAGACAATTTTATTTAAAATTGCTTTCGAAGTTACTCAGCCACTCGGCTCTTAATGAAATGAGCATTAACAAAGTCATCCTGACAGACAGAGATGTACAAGCTCAGATCTGCACAGAGTATCCATTCATAGCTGAGTTTGCTTACAAGTGATCCCTTGAATAGAATTCTTTCATAAAGTGTTTTAAACACAAAGAAACACTGGCTGCCACTGAAGATATCTATACGCTACTGTCAGTTCACCTCCCTAGAAATTGAAAAAATTAATATAATATAGTATAATACAGTATAATATTATATATTATATATTCCAGTAATGGCAGCAATTTATATGACATTGACTATTTTAATACTGTTCCACAAAATATTTTAATATGCATTGACAAATTCTAACAAAGTATCATTATGGTGAATATGAAACATTTATTTTCTCATGTGGTTAGCTAAAAGCATATGAAGATCAAAGACTCCCCCCAACATTCCTCCCTCCCACTCTCTATTTCCTTTTGGTTTCAAAATCTTTCTCTTCTTCCTAAGGCTTTTATGAAGGTTGGGTAAACTTAGATTTTTATCTATCTGAAAAATTACTATATGGAAAAATTATCTGTGTTACTGAGACATATTTAATATTCTGAGATGTTTAATATTTAATAATCATAAGAGAACCATTCAATGTTGCTTCAAGATCTTATTTGTCAGGCTTGAACTAAGTAACTTTCAAAATCATATAATTGTAGTCACTAATTTTATTGAAGAAAAAAATTCAGTGCCACTGTCTTAGTTAGGGTTTACTCTTGCTGGGAAAAGACACCATGACTGCGGTAAAGAGTGTTTTCTAAAAAAAAAAAAAAAAAAAAAAAAAAAAAAAAAAACATTCAATTGGGGTGCCTTGATTACAGTTTCAGAGGTTCAGTCCATTATCATCATGACAGGTAGCATGGGGTCCTGAAGGCAGATGTGGTGCTGGAGTGGAGACTGCTACATCTTGATCTTGCAGGCAACAGGAAGTCAACTGACTGTCACACTGAGTAAAACTTGGGAGAAAAAAAAAAACTCTAAAGCTTGCCCCCACAGAGACACACTTCCTTCAACAAGACCATACTTACTCCAACAAGGCCACACCTCCTAATAGTGCCACTCCTTTTGGGGGGGGGCATTTTCTTTCTAACTACCACACTCACAGAGATAAAGTTATTTATGTCAAGTTCATAGATGCATTTATGGTGGAACCGAATCTGGAAATGTGGACATCCTTTCTATCAGGATATTGGTCTCGGGAGCAGTTTTACTTGATCCTCTCCCAATACATGACAAAGGAGTTAAAATGTGTATCTTGTTTATAAGGATGTGATAACTCTCAAGACAGAGCAGCGGCGGAACAGAAACACCAAGGCATTGGCGGGAGACATAACAGATATCCTTCCCTCTTGAATTCATGTTACACAGCAAGTATTCTTATCTCCGCTGCACCATGCAGCGAGCCAGCCAGACCTTTCTGCTTAGAAGCTGAGGAGTAGTTGGAAGTTTTGCTATGGCTGTTTTATTTTGTTTCCTGTTACTGCGTTTTTTTTTTTTAGCTTATCTGTTTGCTTCCTTACCACTGATCAATTCACAGGAGAGAAAGACACATTCTATTAGTTGTTCCTCAATGAATCAGGAGTGAGGGTAATAAAGTGTCTCCAAAAGTTCATGTGTTAGATGTTTGCTCCTGGCACTGGGTGCTATTGAGCAGTCACCGGATGTTTAGGCCAATAACCTCAGTGTAATAGTTAATTATGATTGTCAACTTTATGAACTCACTTCATAATGAGGGACAGTCTTGGTGTCTGCAGCAGCTTTTCCAGAAAGAATTGAGTGGGAACTGCTTGTCCTAAATTTGGGTCGCAGCCTCCCATGGGCTTGTTTCTTAGGATAAGTAAAAAGTGTCAAAGAAAGAAAGCTATCTGAGTGCCAGCATTCTTTTCTCTGTTGCCTGATCCGCTGAGATGTGAGCGGACAGTCCCATCCTCCTGCTGTCCTGCAGTCACCCACTGACGTGCCTGTACCACCATGGGACTCCCAAACCGTGAGCCAAAACAGCTCTCCTTCTCTTGGTACTCTCCCTTGTTAACAGCAATTAGAAATGGATCCAATAGACTCATTCATTATTTAATCCATTGATGAGCTCATACTGAAAGATTTTGTAAAAGGCAGCAGCTACTAGGAAATGCTAGGTCACAACGGGGACATCTTGAATTGCATATATTGTCCCTGCCCCTTCCTGCCTTCCCCATCTCTTCTGTCTACGTGAGGTAACTCACTAACTCCATTATATCCTTCCTACCTTGAAGTTCTGCTCTGCCACTCGTGAACCCCAAGACACCAGAACCAAGTGACAATGTGCAGAAACCTCTGAAATTGTGAAGCAAAATAATTTCTCTTCCTGTGTTTACTTCATTATTTTGTTAGAGTAATGAAGGGGCTAAGTACAGTCAGGTTACTAAGAACATATGGTGTATCATCTGGAACTCTACTGCCTGGGTACAGAATTAGGGCTCATAACCACATCACATGTGACATCCTGAAATTATACTTGTTGTCTTGGAGATTGCTCTATAAATTTCTGATAATAAAGGTTCCTACTTAAGAAGTTACATTATTTGTTATTTTACTATCATTTTCTGTAAACATCAAATGTAAATAATACATAGAATGAGAATGTTCTGAAGAAATAGCAGTGGGACACAGATGGAAACCTTGACAAAGAATAGCACCAGATAGAGATGAGGACCAAGAGAGGAAGACAAAGAGAGATGAGAGTATGGACAGAATGGGCACACCTTCTGCTGGAAGCCTGTATAAGGACAATGGGAGAAGGAGGGGATTGTTCCTTCTTTCTCTGCTTGTCCTCACATTGCTAGCACATCTATTTTTTTCCTAGAGCTGGTGCCTACACATGCAGAAGACCAGCGGAGACACCCGGCCTCATGGGAAAGGAGGAAATACTAGATTTTTTAACTCTGCTTTCACAGCTTGCCATTGTTAGGTTAGATAGGCTGCAGCCTGTAAGTCATTCTAATAAACCCCCTCTCCAACATGAGTTCTGAGTATTTTTAATTTGGATATTGACCAAAAGACTGCCTGAGAGAAAAATAATCCTTACCTGGTACAGTATGAAGTGAAAGCGAAAGTCATTGTGATTATCTGAAAAAGTTTATTTAAACTTTTAAGAAGTTATATAATTCTTTTTGAACAATTTGAAGAATGCATGCAATCTTTGATTAGAAATTCCACCTACAAGCTCATCATTTTCATGGAGCTTCCTCTTTGTATATAAACATACTTTCAGAACATTACAAAAATGCATCATTTTTGATAAAACAGACTACTAAATTTGATACACTTTCTACACATTTTATAATGAATGCAGTAACTGTTGAGATGTATAATGTTGTGGGAGTTTGAATGTAATTGGCGCCCATAAGCTCATGGTGTGTGGCATTATTAGGACATGTGTTGTTTTGGGTTTTTTTTTGGAGTAGGTGTGGCCTTATTGGAGGAAGTGTGTCACTGTGGAGCCAGGCATTGAGATCTCATATATGCTCAAGACAGGCCCAGTGTCTCAGAACACTTCCTGTTGCCTGCTGATCAAACTATGGGACTCTCAGCTTCAGCACCATGTCTCCCTGTACGCTACCATGTCCCATCATGATGACAGTGGATGAAACTTGTGAGGACATAAGATACTCCATTCAATGTTTCCCTTTATAAGAGCTGCTGTTGTCAGCGTGTCTCTTCACAGCAATAGAAACCATGATAAAGATAAACCGCAATCCTGTTACACACACAAACATTGTCTGAGCTGTTGAAACCCTGGATTTCACATCCCTTCTGTTATGCATCTTTTAGCTATATGCCTTGTGTTCTCAGTCACCCTTCACTGATGTTTTCTTGATCACAAAGTTTTGTACTATCTGTGGCAGTCACTGTCCTCCTCAAAGCCAAGAGGATGGCAATGAGAGTTTTCAATATGTGTGGTGACTTTGGCTATCAGTATTTCCCAGTGAGTTCTCTCTGGCAGTTCTGCTAGTAAAACTCAGTTGTGTCATGCCTTATTTGGATCAAGAGTGACATTGATCTTACATCAGTACTGAAGGACCTAAACTAACCTCATATTCTGTATTTTCTTCTCCCTCTGTGATCCTTTTCTACCACAGCTCATGGAATTTATTCCAACTCATAGAAGTCTCCATAGGATTCCACTATTTCTCAACACAACTATTTTCAGTCATTGTTAGGGGCTGTGGGATATATGGATCTTAAATATGACCTATAAAACTGTGAACTCCTCCAAAAGATTAAGTCTGACCTTTTCTCTGTCTTACTACATTGCCTAGATGGATTAATTTTGACGTGTTTTTGCCCCAGGCTGTTGCTAGTGATCATTTGAAACAATCTTCTTCAAACATGTATTGAGATAAAAATTGTCAGTATTTCTATCATCTAAAGCTTCTCTGACATGCTATGTCAAAGTTAAGAGTTAGGAATACAGTATCTTCATGATGTTCCAACTTTAGCTTTCCTCACATTCTCCATATGCTGGAAGTTTCGATGGGGCATATTTTCTCTTAATGGTCTGGTTCTATGTCATTTTCTTGTATGCGTGCTATAACTTCCATCTTTCTAATTGATTCAGAATAATCTTTTTAATACTTTGGTCTCAAATTAGGTACATATCATTAAAAAATCTAGTTTAGCATCCAGAGACATGAAATGATCTCATTGAATTCTTACTATAGCAGTTTTCTCTACCACTATTCCCTCTTCAAACTCATAACCCCCAATGGAGGGTAGAAGGATGACTAACATGCCCAGAGAAAATAACATTATATGGATGGAAAGTGTTTAAGATAGCTTAACATAACACACACACACACACACACACACACACACACACACACACACACACGAGTGATGGAATCCAAAAACACCAGAAAAATAAGGAAGATAGAGCAAAGCGATGGATGGACTGAGAAGAGTCAACATCAGAAACTCAGAATCCACAGTAAAGTGACAGGTTCACCCTGAGAGGGAACTGAAATTTCATCTCCCTGGGTGATGCAGGGGTAAGGCATTGTTCTAGTATAAATGCTAAGGTGTATGGATTTTAAAAATAAAAGAACATTTGAGCAGACCACATACCTCTACCTCTGTGTGATTGAGAACAAGAGATAAAACCTCCTCTCTCCCCATGCTATTTGTCTAATCATGACTGGAAATAGAAATAAAATAGTACTTTAAATAGCATGGGAAAGTTTAGCTCTCTACCTCAGAGGGCAGCTGTCTACTTGAATTTTTCCCTTTGTTTCTTGCTTATTTGCTTTAATAATTGCAAGAGAGCAAAAAGTTGTAGAATCTATGCAGCACTCTATTAAGGAAGTGAGAAACATAATGTACTGGATGAGCAATAAGGAAAGAAAGGAAAAAGTCTTGGCATTCATTCTGTACTGAGTTTGCATTGCTTACTTAAATGACAAGTGTACAGAAAACTTGGGTTAGAAGAAGACATACCTGCATAAAAACTCACAATGTCTATTGATAGTAAAATTGTGAGTGATTATTTTTATTTTATTTATAATTTTATATTTCAGATACAAATTTTAAAATAACCTTTAAAAGATCATTAAGCTCCAGTAATTCAAAGTGAACACGTGTGCAGAGTGTTATGAGAGGATCAAGAATGATTTTCAAGCTATATTACTTATGACTTACTCTTTCATTAAGTTCTCCATGTAAGAAGCAACAGTAATCACAGTTGTCATTGTGCATTTAGAAATTAATATTTTCTGAATGCTGGAAGAAAATGAAAATCCATAGAACTGATTAGGACTCCAAGTATTAAAATAGGAAAAAAAAAGTTGTGTCTTTGAGCCTTCTGGAATGGCTTAACTTTAAGATAATCTTCCTGAAGGGGGAAATTGGGACTCAGAGCTTCTGCTGCCTTAGGTACAACAAGACTTCCCTCTTTCTCTATTGCTGAGCCTCTGCCACTGGCACAATTACACTTTCTTCTCTCTCTGTCACCGAGTCTTGTCTCTCTACTTCTATCTTCAAAGGTTTCTTCGTGTTGAGCAGACTGGCGGCCTGTGAATAAATGACCCATGCCGTCCAAAAGGCAGCAAGATGCCTCTAGATTCCCCTTAAGAAAGATGGTCATTAGTGCAATGTTTTCATGGAGCCGGATCATCCCCTCAGATCAAAGAAAATTTCTGTTTTCATAACCAAAGGGCCTCTCCTTGACAATCTCACTACCGTCATTCAGAAAATATTCATGGAGTCCAAACAAAACTTTGACGATAGTAACTCATCAAAAGATGCTTCTTTAATTATTATTTTGGAAGAGTAATTATTTTCTAGAGGACTGTGTTTCTAGATGGATTGATCTCTCTCAAGAATATTAGTTTTTAACTCATATACTATATTACTTATAGTAGATCTTACTACTAGTATTTTGAATAAACAACATCAAGATGGAAACAAGATTCATGACAGAATTAATTGGTTTATTATAAGATCAACAATCCTTTAGGCATAAGTATCAAAAGCATGGGGCCAAATTAACATAAAATTCCCACTCCTCCATTTGATAGCAATGCTATTCTCTTAGACATTCTGTATAATAGTAAATTCAGGGGAAACTGAACAGTGCCAAATTCTTTATCAACGCTATGGAAAATGATGGATTTGTAAAGAGAATTCTGACATTATTTTCAAAGCAATGAGAAACATGATACATGTTTATTAGCATGGTGTTTTCTTTACTGGAAACATTTGTTGAATTAACTTTCTTTTGCCCACTAATCGAGCTGGAGGAAGAACAGAGATGAGGGAGATATCTTGGTTGAGGGAGTCATTAATGAGGCTAGCAAGAAACCTGGCTCTAGAGAAATTCCCAGGAATCCACAAGGTAAAATCCTAAGCAGTAGGGGAGAGAGTGCCTGAACTGGCCTTGCCCTGTACTCAGTCTAATGAATATCTTAAATAGAACCTTCATCCAGCAACTAATGGAAACAGAGGCAGAGACCCACATTGGAGCACTGGACTGAGCTCCCAAAGTCCAGTCAAAGATTGCTAGGAGTGAGATTATGAGCAAAGTGGTCAAGACCATGATGGAGTTACCCACTGAAGCAGTCTACCTGAGCTAATGGGAGCTCATCAACGCCAGCCGGACTGGGAAGGAACAAGCACAGTACAAAACCAGTCCCTCTGAATGTGGTTGACAGTTGCATGGCTGAGGCAAACTGAAGGGCCCCTGGCAGTTGCACCAGGATTTATCTCTACTGCTTGTACTGGATTTTGGGGAACCTATTTTCTTTGAATGGATGCCTTGCTCAGCCTAGATATAATAGGGATGGCCTTGAACCTTCCCCAAAGCAATGTGCCTTACCCTCTCTGAGGAGGAGTGATTGGGGACTGGGGAGTAAGTGGAAGGTATGGGAGGAGGGGAGGTAGTGGGAACTTGAATTGGTATGTATAATGGAAAAAAAAAAGATAGTTGTTTTCTTTTTAAAAAAATTAAAAGAAAAAATCACCACTTTCAAAGAGAAATTTCAAATTCAATCTTAAGGATTTGCATTTTTTAAAAGAGACACTTTCTGATTTCTGAGTCAAGAGAGATCAAACCTTGTTTTGTTTGTTGCTGTGGGTTTTGTGAGTTTGCTTTGATTTAATCTTTGCCTCAGTGCACAATGAGGAACTGGACAGACATTCACAAACTCAGTGATCCCTGAGGTCCACCTACTGAAAAAAGATTACACAGACCTGGAAATACATTCCCTGGATGGTCCTCCCACCTAGCTGAGCTTTAAGCCCAAGCCAGCAAGTACAGGATTAACCCCTTATGTTCCTAGATGCTTGGCTCATCAGAAGCAGACTCCGAAGTCTTACATATGAAAACTCGAGTCCTAGTTTCCCAGAAGAGGTAGTGGCATCTCCACGCTCTTGCTCCAAGTTCTTTCATCCCTGTTTAAAACAAGGATCAGCAAAGCACGGTGCCTATGGATCTTCCCCTCCAGTCAACTTTAATTATAAACGTGAAGAGCTAATGCAACTGGAGCCTCCGTGTTTCTCTGATTAGGCTCAACTGTTGGTTTCCCTCTGGTTTTCTGATCTTCGGGGAAGGAGAAGGCTGACAACAAGAGTCATCAGCTAGAGCTGCTGACCCAGAAGGCTGACTTTTCAGAAGGGCGGAGACAGAGGAGTTCTTTGAAACGAAATTGCAATGACAAAGAGTATGTGACTATGGCAACTGATGTGGAAGCTGGAGAAGGCAGGAAAGATTCAGAATAAGCCAGCCTGCCTCTATCAAGACTGGATCAAGATGAAAGATACAAAAGCTTCATCACTGTGTGGACATTGCTAGACAGGCTTCTTGTGTAACTCTTGCCCAAGGCCAGCAGCTAGGTGCTTTCTGCTACAGCTGCCATTCCACTGCTGTGACTAGCAACATGTACTCTGTGTGACCCGTGCCTAATAACAGCAGCTACTTTCCATAGAGTGCCCGCTGAGCGTCAGGTTCTGTGCTCAACTTCAGTTAGTAATCCTCACCCACTGCTTTGACTCAGCATGCTGCCAGTCCTAGCTTCTAGGATCTGCAGTTCAGAACATTAAAAATCTTCACAAAGACTAAGAGCCAGCGCATGCCAAGCAAGAGCAAATCCAGTGCAGAAATGGTCTGGGCTCAACATTACTCTGCAGTTTTGCATTAGAAGACTCACAAGAGTAACTGAATATCATGTCACACTTTGGACTACAGAAAAGGCAGACAAGCAAATCAGCCAACCCAGCTTTCATTGAAAATTTGCTGTTGTTGAGTGAGCCAAGATATCTGACATGTCATTTTTTTCAGATCACCTTTTTTATCTTGTTTCCATATGTGAAAGAAATCAGATATGTCTTTTATCGCAGTTAACATTGTTTGTTCCACTTAGTTTCCTATAAAATATCAGGCTCTCAGCTTTCATGACCGAATATTGTTGTTTATGGACTGTATTTCACATCATTCACCTACTGACTGGACATCAAGGCAGATTCCACCCCTTGGCTGTATGAATAGGGTCATAATGAACAGGTGTGCATATATTTCTTTCCTATGGGGACTTCAGAAGTGTACCAAGAAATGGTAAAGTTCAATTACAGATTGGGTTCCAGCTTTAATGTTTGGAAAAAATCACCACAATGCCCTTCTTCCTGGCTATATTAATCTGCGTTCCCACTAATTACACACGTGCTCCTTTTTCCCCAAGCCTTCCCTAGCATGTGTTGGTAATATGAATTCTGACTTGGGGATGGGAAGGAATCTCATTGTGGTTTCCATTTACATTGTGCTGATTACTAAGTAACCATTCATTCATAAATTTATTGACCTTTTACCTTTTCTTGATAAGTGATTATTGAGATTTTCACAGTGGCTGAAGTTCTTGTTTTATCAAGGGCTCGGTTCTAAGAATATCAATCCTCTGAGACAAATAGATGGCAAAACCACACTCATTTTCTGTTAGCTCTCCTCTGTCATTTGCTTGACTAGGCAGGAATTTTTAAATTTGACAAAATCCTAGTCTTCAATCCCTACTTTTGTTTGACATACTTGTGGAGTCCTCTCGGGGAATTCTTGGTGTGTGCCAATGTCCTACACTGTTTCCCTCATTTTTGCTCTGCTGTATTTAAGTAAGCTCCAAGTCTTACATTAAAGTCTTCCACTCACATTGACTGTTTTTGTACAGAGTAAGAGAGGGGTTTTTCCAGTCTCCTACATGGGGCTATCCAGGTTTCCCAGCAGAAGAGATTATAATTTCCCTATTGAAGAGATTATAGCTATGCATGTTTTTACGACTTCCACTCAGAAGAGTTCAAAAAGGCAATATGGGCTTATTTCCGGGCCCCTTGTTCTTGTTTCCCCGGCCGCATGTCTGCTGTCTTGTCACGTTTCTGTGACTTTGCAGTCAGGAGCTATGCTTTCACTACTTCCTTTCACATCGGTTTCCTTGGTTACTTGAGGACCTTTGTGCTCTAACATTGACTTTAAGATTGTTTTTTATAATTCTGTAGTCTTATTATCAGTATAAAAGTGAGAAATTATTACGATGGGACTTAAATCACCTTTTTTTACCTTTGAAAGTGTTTGTTTTTATAAATTAAGCGTTCTGACACATGGCATATATAAATTTATTATTTGATTTTTTTCCGAAAAAAATATTCTTTTATTCACATTCTAAAATATTCTTAACCTTTTATTTGAAATGTAGTCCTATATCAAAGGACATGGGGGATGACAACAATAATTGCATTTTCTGAGGCTGAGAAAGGATGCTGAACTGCTTTCGCTAGTTAAATGGCAAACACATCAAAGCTTCATGTTTCACATCTGTACTCTGTTCTACACCTCCATTCTCTTGCTAATCACTTTTCTAGGGCTTGTCCAAATGCCATTGTGTAATAACTTGATCATGTAGAGAATCTGTTCATGTCAGATTCCCACTGGAAGCTACAAAGTATCATTGTTTAAATTGTTACTTTGATCAGTGTAGGTATACTTTGCATGCACTATGTTCTGTCTTTAAGTCTGTGTGGTTAATCTACTCTTGCTTGCTTTTGTGGCCCATGTACTTTAAAGAATAATTCTCTTGCTTCAGTTCTAACAATATATTAAAGATAAAGTGAGTATTTTACACATCCAGAATTCAGTACTGCTGTGCTGCTGATTTTCTTCTGGTAGTTGCAGGTACATTTTGGCCATTTCTTCCTCTCGTTTATTTTATCCCATTGATGGTTTACTGTCTTAGTAATATTTTATACTTTACAACTTTTCATTTGCATACATATTTTTCTAGTGGGATCTAGTCACATATTCTAATGATGACACTTATCAAATTCTTCCACTTCTGGGTACAGGATTCCCTTAAGCATCTTGTAACTCTGGTCTATTGTTCATGAATTCATTAAATTTATCCTTGTTATGGAAATTCTGTACTATATATAAACTAGTTTAAATATACAGTCAGGAAAGATTCGCAGATACATGAAACATAAAACCTTTCATTAGCCATACCTTAGTTATGAAGAACTGCCGAGCTTTACCCCAACCAATCCTCCCAAAGTAGTAACCTAATTTTAGAAATCTCATCTTCCAAATATAATAGAGATTTTGAATATAAAACCAACCAACCCCAGACATAGTCCACTCTAAGACATAAAAGTTTACTTTTCTTTATTCTCAACAACTAAAGAAACAAAAGCAAAACAAAATACTATACCAAACCCTAAGGGAGGAAGCCAATAGATTTGTATGCTTTTAGGGAATAGGAAATGGTGTTTGCTGGCATAGTATTTATGTGAAGTAGCTTTTAAAGCTTACAGTTCTATATTATAGATATTTTTAGAATATGAGCTTTAGATTAGTAAACTTACATAAGTTAGCCAACATTTGAGTGTTCTATATTAAGTTTCCTCATTAATTTCAGCGAGGAAAACAAAGCAACACATTTTATCTTTCTTTTAAATATTTGTCTTCTAGGATTTTATTTTTAGTATTACTATTCTCTTATATATTACATCCCAACACATTTTCTGCTCCCTCTATGCCTCCCAGACCCTCTAGCCCATCTTCTTTCTCCCCGAGATCCACTCCTCCATTTCCATTCAGAAATAAACAGGCCTCCCAGGGTTATCAACCAAACATAGCATAACAAGTTGTAAGAAAATTAGGCACTCGTTCCTATCAAGGCTAGATGAAGCAACCCCGTACAAAGTGAAGTACGCGAGGAACTGACCTGTTGGCTAAGATTAAGTGTTATCTTCTAGTTTTGAACACAGAGGAGTGTAGGCAGATTTTTCTGCACAGACTGCCAATCAGCTTTATCCCTCCAGCCACTCCCCAAGTAACTACAGAGTAATTTAATAATTAATTATGAATGTTCAGCTGGTAGCTAAGCTTCTATTTAGCTAGCTCTTATAACTTAAACTAACCCATTTCTATTCAGCTATGTGCTGCCCCAAGGTGCTTTACCTCAGAATTGTACCAACCTGCTCACTCAGTGTCTCATGGCGTCACTCCTGATTCTTCCTTTCTCCCAGCAGTCTGTCTGCCCTGAAAGTCCTGCCTAGCCCTAAGTCAATCAGCTTTTTATTAACAATGAGAGCAACACATTTTTACAATATATAGAAGGATTATTCCATAGAAGATGAGATGGAGATTTAGTCAACTTTTTCACAAAAAAAAAACAGTTTTGCTGGGCCACAGTGGCATACCTTTAATCCCAGCACTCACGAGGCAGAGTCAGACACATCTCTGAGTTGAGAAAACTTGGTTTACAAAGTAAGTACCAGGACAACAAGACTAATAGAGAAACCATGTCTCAAAAACTGATAAGATAAACATTTTTAGAATGTATTTTATCAAAATTTGTTCTTAAAGTCCACATTCAAGTATAATATTGATACTAAAAAAATAATTTTAATTTTATTATTTGAACCATTGATATAAAGGACCAGACAAAGGTCTTTAGGATGCAGAAATCAGTTATGAACTCCAGATGACAAGTCTATTTCAAAATGTAAATACATATTTTAATCTATACTGAAAAAAAATACCTGCTACTACATTTTGGATAGTTTTAGGAGGAGCTAAGAAGAAACATGACAGAACATTCTAGAATAATATTATGAATGCACATTCTGCTTAAGTTTAGGTAAGAGATATTCATGTACCAAAAACCCACCAACTATGTATTTGATATGTGTGCTCTTCATTTTAGGTAGATTTCACCCTTAAATGAGTATAGATAGCTTATGAGTTCTGGTAAAAATACATACAGCCCTTAATAAGAGGATTTAGTGATATTTTGTTTGTGATCTAACTAATAAAGCTTGTATTAAGATCAGAGTACAGAATTAAACCACAGGTTAGCCAAGGAGGTTAGGCAGTGGTGGCACACACCTTTAATCCCAGCAGTTAGGAGGCAGGGGCAGATGGATCTCTGTGAGTTCAAGGTCACCCTGGGCTACCCGAGATTGAATGAATCTTTCTAAAAGAGAAACACAGCTCACACAAAGGTAATACCAGCACTTGGAATCACATGCCTTAAATTCCAACAATAGGGAGGTGGAAATAGGGGCAATATGGCTAAGAGGAGAGTGGAATATAAGGCAGGAAAAGACAAGAGCTCAGATGCAGACTGAGGATTTAGTTTGAGAATTCAGTCTGATGTTACGGTCTGAGGTTTTGGAGAGAAAGCATTCAGTCTGAGGGTTCGTGTAGATGAGATCACCCTTTTGTTCTGAGGGAGAGGTAAGAGCTAGTGACTGGCTGTTCTCCTTCTCTGATCTTCAGCATTCATCTCTATATATGGCTCTGGGTTTTTATTATTAAAACCAATTATAATTCTCCTACAATTTACTTTGAAATGCATAAATAGAAGAAAGATTTGGAATGAAGATAGGGAGGAATATGATAGATTTATGATAAATCACATCTTTGTAAAGATCAAGAAAAATATCCTTCTAGCCAGGAAGTAAAGAAAATAAGAAGCAGCAGCGAAGAAATGAAAGTCAGGAATGTGTGATTTTCCTGTGTGTTTAAGCTCCTCTTTCACTCAGTTATTATACACTCTTTGCCAGTCATTCAACAGGGTTTTGACATGTACAGAGAATTGAGTTAGTTTAGTGAAACACTTTTGCTAATTTTGTAAAACTTAGAGGCATACGGGGGCAGGCAAAGCTCTCTTGGGATACACAAAACTTTACTTATCAACCAAAAATAATCAAAATGTAAATTTTTTCCTTATCAAATGAACTGTTAAGAAAATACATGAGAAAAATCAGCGAGCCTCCAAAGAGTTGATATTAGCAGAATTTCTTCAACATTCTTATGCAGCATGTTGACATTTTTCACCTTGAATTTTGTTAATATATGGAGAATGACAAGTAGTCACTAGTTGTCAAAAGCAAGAGATAAATATGATAGGTGGTAGATAGATAGCAAATAGACAGACAGACAGACAGAATATAGATAGATGATAGGTAGGTAGGTAGGTAGGTAGGTAGGAAGATAGATAGATAGGTAATTTTTGCTGGTATTCATAGGAAGCCAATAAGTAAGGCATTTATTTATTTTTAACTGGTTCTGATACCACACTTGATTCAATAAAGGAGCCAAATGAAATCATTGTGGTAAACACCAAACAATTACAAGACTTAAATATACAACCGGCTAAACTCACAGCTTCAACTACTATCTATGAAACTCAAGTGCATAATTTTGACCTTGAGCTCATTTCTGAATTTTAAAAATTCAAATTTTCACTAGATAACTTTTACTTCACATATTTAAAATATAGGTTATTCCAAAGTAAACTCAAACCAGTGGGTATATAGCCAAGCGGGGGGGGGGGGGGGGATGGTGAGGTTAACAGGAGGATGACTATAAGCAAGGCACGTTAGTATTTTTAAAATGCAATAAGGAAACATTAGTTTATGTCCTAAGTAAAAAGGCCAATGTTAGAAATCAGTAAAAATAAATTACTCTTTCTTCTATCCTGAATCCGCTACTAGAAAGAACTAACCTTGCCCATATTCAGACTTACCTAATAATGCTATTCTTTATTGCTATGCATGTTATTAGATTCTAAAAATATTCAGAAGATTGTTCTTTTAAAATTAAGAAACATCTTTCAGATAAAAAATGGAAAAGATGAAAATCAAGGTGAAAGGCACAGGCTGCTATCACCTCACATTGGAAAACAGTGCTGCAGGCTGATGCTCTTATTCTTTTTTATATGTATGTATGTATACATTTGTTTGATTGTTGTAGTTAAAGTGTTTCTTTTCACCTCGTTAGTAGAAATATCACCAGTCATGCTATATATGTGGATATAACCTGGCCTAAAGAAGAGTTATATTGAGATCCAAGATCCAAAAAGAAAAGCAGATGACTTCATGTGATATAGTCATGCTCAAAAATGAAACTCAATAACATTTTCAATGATAAAAAAACTACCAGAAAAGATAAAAAAGAGGAATGCAGATCATCCAATAAATATTATCACACTAAAAATAAACCCAAGAAACTAGTTCCCATGATGAAAAGAAAAGTCATTAAATCACTACATGTATGTGGTAATTTGAATGAAAATGGCCACCATAGGTTTATAACTTTGTATAGTTAAGCCCCAGTTGGTAGAATCATTTGAGAATGATTAGAAAGTATAGCACTATTGGCTAAGATGCTTTAAATTATTCCATTCATCCCCCCTCTCTCTCTTTCTCTCCCTCCTTCCCTTCTTTTTTCTTTGTGCCATTCTTGCTCCATAACACCATGACTTTCCTCTGCCATAATTGACTCTGACTCTTTGAAAATGCAAGCCCCAAGTTAAACACTTTCTTTATAAATTAGCAAAATCATAGTGCCTTAACACAGCATTAAAAAAAACAACTAAGACATTAAGTCATGTAAGTAGTAAGGACTGTGAAGAAAGGACACCTCAGTTGGATCAAGAAAGCATCTAAAATATCAAAATGATTAAACAAAAAAGTGGATGATATGTAAAAAATAACTTTCAAAGATCAAAAACTATGGTGTATAAGAAGAAGAAAAAAGATTGATGAAATGAGCAATTCATTAGAGACTAGGACAAACAATAAAGATAAATCACTTACACTGGAATCTAGTAATTTGAAAAGAACTACAAAATCCATTAATCTGTACCCAGAATAATGATAGAAAGAAACAGAAAGCACATTATCACAAATGAGAGCTTTCACAGATATTAAAAGATAAAGAATAGCAATTAAACAAAAGAATAAACAAAAAATCAGTACCTTAGAAGACATGGGCAAGTCTTTGAAAGAAAAAGCTCCCAATGACCAATTAAGAAGAACAAAATAAAATGAGAAGAATGGTGAATATCAACAAAATTGAATTCTCACTTAAAGTTCTTTCTATAGGAAGTACACTTTTCTTTATAAATTGCCAAAATCATAGTGCCTTAACACAGCATTAAAAAAATTACTGAGACATTAAACCATGTAAGTAGTAAGGACAGCAAAGGAAGGACACCTCAGTATGATTGGTGAGAACAAGCAAAATATTAATGAAAATAATTCCAACTCCATATTAACAGAACTGATTAAATATTTCTCACATATTCTAGGTAGAAATATCTATTATAAAAGCGGGGCAAAAAATAATTTTAAAAATTTATAAACAAAAATCTTTTGGGACAAATATGTTGGGGATGGAAAATGGTTTGGCATTTAAGACCATGTGCTGGTCTTACAGGAGACTTGATGGAGGAAGATCATTGGTTAAATAATAAAGAAACTGCTTGGCCCTGAGAGGTTAAAACATAGGTGGGTGGAGTAAACAGAACAGAATGCTGGGAGGAAGAGGAAGTGAGCTCATACGCCTTAGTTCTGTTCTCTGGGGCAGACGCGATGAAGCTCCAACCCAGGATGTACTTAGGCTAGAATCTTCCCGGTAAGTGCGCCTTGGGGTGCTACACACATTATTAGAAATGGGCTAGTCCAGGTGCAAGAGTTAGCCAAGAAGAGGCTAGATATAATGGGCCAAGCAGTGTTTAAAAGAATACAGTTGTGTGTTGTTATTTCGGGGCATAAGCTAGCCAGGCAGCGGGAGCTGGGGTGGCAGGAATGCAGCCCACAGCTCCCACAACAGAGACCCAGAATTAACACTCAGGAGGCTCATGACAGACAAATCCCATCAACACCAATTCTAGGAGATTTGATGCCCTCTTCTGGCCTTAACACAGAACAAGTAGGCACATGGGCACATACACAGAAACACACACACACACACAAACACGTAAGAAAATGAAATGCAGGTGTAAAATTTAATACTTTAGCAAATCAAATTCAACAATACCTAAAAATTCTTTTTTTTCCATCTTTTTATTGAGAAAAGGAGAAAAAAAACAAGTTTCCACCTCCTCCCAGCCTCCCATTTCCCTCCCCCTCCTCCCACCCTTCTCCCCCTCCTCGCCCCATTCTCCCCCTCCCACTACTCCTCTCCACATCCCTCTCCAGTCCAAAGAGCAGTCAGGGTTCCCTGCCCTGTGGTAAGTCCTAGGTCCTCCCCTCTCCATCCATTTCTAGGAAGGTGAACATCCAAACTGGCTAGGCTCCCACAAAGCCAGCACATTACGTAGGTTCAAAACCCCGTGCCATTGTCCTTGGCTTCTCATCAGCCCTCATTGTTCGCCATGCTCAGAGAGTCCAGTTTTATCCCATGCTTTTTCAGTCACTGTCCAGCTGGCCTTGGTGAGCTCCCAATAGATCAGCTCCACTGTCTCAGTGGGTGGGTGCATCCCTCGTGGTCCCGACTTCTTTGCTCATGTTCTCCCTCCTTCTGCTCCTCATTGGGACCTTGGGAGCTCAGTCCAGTGCTCCAGTGTGGGTCTCTGTCTCTATCTCCATCCATCACCAGATGAAGGTTCTATGATGATATGCAAGATATTTGTCAGTATTGCTCTAGGATAGGGTCATTTCAGGTTCCCTATCCTCAGCTGCCCAAGGAACTAACTGGGGACCTAGGCTTGGGCATCTGGGAGCCACTCTAGGTTCAAGTCTCTTGCCAACTCTAAGGTGGCTCCCTTAACTAAGAATTGTGCTTCTGTGCTCCCTATCCAACCTTCCTTTATCCCAATCCTCCTTTTTCCCCAAGTTCCCCCCATTCTCCCCTTCTCCCTTTTCTCTCCCCATCTCCCCTTACCACCATCCCACCCCACCCCCAAGATCTCAATTTTCTCCCTGGCCATTTTGTCTACTTCCCATAGCCAAGAGGACAACTATATGTTTTTCCTTTGGTTTAGACTTGGATTAATTTTCAACAAGGCAGACTAATTCACCATTTGAAAATAAATGCATTTCATCGCATGAAAACAAAAAAAGGAGGAAAAACTAAGTCAAGAAAAAATCATTTGAAAAAATATATACATAATCTTCATTTAAAATTCCAACAACAAGGGCCTAGCCACATGTTTCAGTGGCTGAGAGCATCAACCGCTCTTGTAGGAGATCCAAGGTTGATTCCAAGGACTTACATGGAAACCTACAACATTCTGAAATTTCACTTCCAATGGATTCAATACTGTTTTCTGGATTCTTTATACATACATTTTATACATGCATACATGCATATCATTTAAAACACCAGGAACTCAGGCCAGTGCTTGGCTGTGGGTCATAGCATCTGCTTCTATCAGTTACTGGATGTAGGTTCTATGATGACAATTAAAATAGTCACTAATCTGATTACAGGAGAAGGCCAGTTCAGGCACCCTCTCCACTATTGCTAGGAGTCTTAACTGGGGTCATCATTGTGGATTCCTGAGAATTTCTCTAATACCAGGTTTCTTTCTAACCACATAATGGCTCCCTCTATCAAGATATATCTTTCATTGACCTTCTCTCTGCCCCTCCCCCAACTCAGTCTTCTTGGCCCCACCCCCCATCCACTTCCTTCTACCACCCCTCCCAATGTACCCAGGAGGTCTTACCTATTTTCCTTCCTGGGGCCCTCCATGTGTGTCTCTTTTGTGATCCCACATTTTTCCTAGCTTCTCTGGGGTTGTGGATTGTAGCTTGGTTGTCCTTTGCTTTACATCTAAGAGCCACTTTATGAATTAATACATACTGCGTTTCTGGGACAGTAAAAGTGGATTTGTCAGCTATAGGCTTTCGCAAACATTCTACATTAACATCCTAACATCCTTTAACAAAAAGTTGTAAAACTCAAAATTTAATGTCACTTTAAGTCTGACTTCAAGGTTGTAAAAGCTCCTTAATCCAAACTTGTTGCTTGATTTTACTATAAGAAGAGGCCCAAAACTAGCCACCATTGACACAGTTGAAGAAGCCTGATCTCTGACTGTGGTCTCAGCCCTAGCTGAGCTTTGTGGGTCCCGCAGTGATTTCTTTTTCTTATTCTTTTTTTTTTTTTTTTTTTTTTTTTTTTGGTTTTGGTTTTTCGAGACAGGGTTTCTCTGTAGCTTTGGTGCCTGTCCTGGAACTAGCTCTTGTAGACCAGGATGGCCTCGAACTCACAGAGATCCGCCTGCCTCTGCCTCCCGAGTGCTGGGATTAAAGGCGTGCGCCACCACCGCCCAGCTTCTTTTTCTTATTCTTTTTCTGAAATAAAGCTTGCTTTTGGTTTAATTGACTTTAGTGGTCTGTCCCCCATCATTGCATGACTCCAGACCCAACAAACCCAGTATATTTATTTGCAGATAACATGATATTATCCATAAAAAGGAACTAAATAAATTCACCAGAAAACTTCTACAGTTGATGAGCATTTTCAAAAAGGTATCAGGATGAAAAATTAGCACACAAAGATCAATAGTCTTCCTGTATAGAATTTACAAACTTACTGAAAAAGAAATCAAAGAACCATTACCTTTGATGGTAGTTTCCCTTCCCTCTAAAGAAAATATTGTGATAACTCTAACCAACTAGTAAAAATCTTATATAATATAAACTTTAAGAAAATAAAGAAAGAAATTGAAGAAGGTGTCAGAAGATAGAAAGATCTCCCATTATTCAGTATTGGTAAGATTAATATGGTAAAAATGACCATCCAATCAAAAATAATCTCTACAACCAACACATATCCCCCAGCAAAATACCAACACAATTCTTCACTAAAACTGAAAGGATAATTCACAAATTAATGGGTAACATAAAAAAATGTTTAATATTGTTAGCTATCAAAGAAATGAATACCAAACTATGTTGAGATTTCATCTTCCCACCATTAGAATACATAAGATCAATAAAACAAAAGACGTCACATACTGGAGATGGGGAAGGAAGACTTTTGAAAATCTGTGTGGAGATTCCTCAGAATTCTGAGAATGAATCTACCTCAAGATGCAGCTATACCACTACTGGGCATATTCCTAAATAATTTTATGTCCTACTAGAGAGACACTTGCTCTCCCATATTCATTTCTATTTCTAGTTTTGGTGATCAGAAATTGAAAACAGTCTAGATCTCCATCAACTGATGATTGAATAATGAAAATGTGGCATGTTTACAAATAAAATTCAGCAATTAAGGAAAATGAAAATATAAAATTTGCAAATAGATGGTTGGAGCTAGAAAGAAAATCATCCTGAGTGAAGTAACCTAGACCAAAAAAGTCAAATACTATAAGTTTTTCTCATAATTGAGCCTTAGCTTTTAAGCATTCAGTATGGTCCAATCTGGATAACCATAGAAAGTAGATACCTAGTAAGAGACTAGTGCATAGGGATGGATAGGGAAATCTCCCAAGGAAAGGGAAACAGAATTTAGTGTTATGGAATAATAACAAGAAGAGGAGGAATAAATAGGGATGGGTATGGAATAAAGTAGTAAAAGAGGAAATACAGGGAAGGATAATTAACACTAACGTCCATTTAAAAATCCACATGCAATCTACTACTGCAGAAGCTTCTTAAAATATATACACATATATGTATATGAAAGAAATTTAAAATTTTGGAGTCACCAAAAAATGGAGGAGATAATGTTCCAACTAAACATTTTCTAACAAGTAAAATCATTAGTGCCAGGAATGGGTTACATCTTGTGAATCATTGGCTACAGGAGAAATGTGAAACCACCAAATATCACAGGTTATTGCCAAGGCTGTGGGTTGTTCTCCACAAACTGATGGTAAGGCCTTATTGCTGAAGGCAACACTTACTTAGGTCATCAAACAAGGAAAAGTTGAACTGGTAACTACCTCAAAATTTTGCCCTTACTAAGCACCTTTAGTGATGCTGGAAAGTAATCTACATGCTACTGGTAGAAGAAGGTGATCATCCAAATCTCTTAACTACAAATTGTGTGACCTACAACAGCACCCTGCCTAAAAGATAACAGGTGCATGGTAGTGGAAGTGTGGTGGGAAAAACCAATCACTTTTGGGTTGGATTTAAGGCCTGCTCCATGAAATGGAGCCCATACCTAACATTGCTAAAGTAAGGTCTTGAGACAAGATAGGCACTGGATCTAGGAGTAAACCTATTCTAATATTCTCCTAAAGGAAAAAAGCAATTAAATATCCCCTAATGACTCCAAGGAAATAGTGTTGTCCAGACATGAGACTAAAACAAGTATGAAATCATGCAGACTATGGTAGCCCCCAAAAGACCTGAACATATTCAACACAGTTTGAGTCCCAACAATAAGAGGAGGAACTGGGTGTGAGGTCCTACCCCTACCAGAGAAGTTATTTGCAATTGATAACAGTTGGGTGGGGGGAGTAATGAGCTTTCTAAATGAAGTGTCACTGAGTGAATCAACTACAGTCCAGGATAGGCCCCATGACCAGAAGTAGTACTACATCACAAAACAAACTCAGTGTTTGATGGTGGGTTGTTTGATTGATTATTTCCTTTATTTTGTTTTGTAAATGTTTTGCTTCATTTGTTTTATTTTGGAATTTTTCTGTCTTATTGGTCTTTTGCTTGCTTTTCTGATATTCATTGGGGTGATTGGGGTTGTTTTGATTGTTTTTGAAAAGATAAAACACAATATTTCATGAATAGGGTGATGAAGAGGTTCTTGCAAAATTTATAAAAGAAAATAATCATGATCCAAAAATAATATATGAAAAAGTCTTAATTAAAAAATAAAATAAACAGAGCAATAAATTGAAAATAACCCAAAAGTCCATTGATCAGTACTTATACAAAGTATGGTATATTGGTCCATTATAATATTATACAAAGTAGATGTGTATCAAAATAACTGTAATAATAAACAAGACATAGCCAAATGATGAAGTTCACACATACAGTCTTAGCATTCAGGAGGAAAAGAAAATGCTACAAGTTCCAAATCCTGAGCTACAATGTAAAAATCTGGCATGATGAAACTGGAAACTACAAGCAACTAAGGAGTGCTGAGAGCAGGAGAAATTGTCTTCTCCAGGGTTATCCAATGCCAAAGAGCAAGCCCTGAAAACATACACATAAAGCAACATTGAATGAACTAAGTAGGTTGTACTTATCCATTTAGAAAAATTTCATTGTGTGTGTGTGTGTGTGTGTGTTTGTGAATTATTGAAAACAAGGCAATGAATTTGAAAGAGTCAAGGAGCAGTATAGGTGGAGAATTTGGAGGGAGATAAGGGAAGGAGAAGTTATGTAATCAAATTAAAATCTCAAAGAAATAAAAAAGCCAGATCATAAAACTAAATAAAACTATTTCATTATTTATGTTTTTAAAGATTCTAGAAAACAGAAACTAATCCACAAAGGAAGATGGACTGTAAAGTGGCAAGAGAACCTCTGTTATAATAGAATAAATATTTATTCCTTTGACTGTGTTGCTGGTTTTATGGTATATAGATCTGCTAAAAAATGTATCAACTTTACCTTTTAAATGTGTTGTGTTTATTATAGCCAACTAATTTTAGAACAAAAGAAAGAGGAAGAGAGATCAAAAAGAAGGAAAGGAGGCAGGCAAAGGGAGAGAATGTAAAGAGAGGAAGTCAGACCTCTGATGTGGGATTTCCCTCTGTATGCTCTGAATATCCTTCGTGAATAAAGAAACTATCTTGGCCTGTTGATAGGGCAGAACCTAGGTAGATGGGAAAAACTAAACTGAATCCTCTGAGGAAGAAGGCAGAGTCAGAAGAGAAGCCATGGAGCTGCCACTGGACACAGACGTGCTGAAATTTTGCTGGTAGACCATGACCTCATGGTTAATGGAGATGGGTTAAATTGAGATGTAAGAGTTATCCAATAAGTTAGAGATAAAGGGCCAGGCAGTGATTTAATGAATACAGTGTCTGTGTGATTATTATAGGGCTGAGCTATTGAGCAGCCGAGAACCAACAAGCTGTCTTCCTCCAACAACCCTCTGCAGATCATTTGAAGTAATCCCCAAAGTCTTGGAGTCTGTCCCATGCTACCTTCCTCTTCAGTCTTGTCCCTCACAACTCTCTACCTCCTAGGTCTTTTCATTTTCTTTAGAGCACATACTCAATTTTATAGTTATCAGCAACTAGTAACCTGAAATTATGTTTGAGTTGCCCATTTGCCTTCCAATGACAAGAGAGACCATTTCTTTCCTACTACTTCTTGATGGCTCTTTTGAGTCAATATCCTGATTAGCTTTTCCTTGATTTTACTCTTTAGACCAGGTTCAGCACTTGTTAGCTAAGAGGTGTTGGAGTAACTGAGAAGTACTGGCAGCTGCCTTGCCTTGAGCACAAAGTATTTATTGGCATACTCGAAATCTAGAGCCTAGTTGGCCTCATGATTTTGCTCTGTGAACTTGTGTGACTATCAAGAAACGAACTAATCTAGCTCTCAGAACAATTCCCAGTGGTACTGACAGAGGAATAGGAGACTTCTCTGTGGAACGAATAGATGTATTCATCATAACGTGTTTTTTGCTTCTCTGCTTCAGCAATGTTTATAAACTATTCACGAAACACATATTTACTGTGAACAGGTGTTTTGTCACCTACTCAGACTTAGGAGCCACTTATCTTAGAGTAGGGTAGAATGAGCCAGTGTATTATCACTGCATGGTACAAAAGCTGAAGATCAATATGCAAGGAGTTTTGTAGTGTCCTTGGATGGAATGCTTAATGTGAAATGAGCCCAAGTGCAGACACTTAAGATATCACTCTGTGTCATTTAGGTCAAACAATAGAAAAAAGAAAGAAAATGCAATAATTTAAACTAGTTTTTAAAGTATAACAAAGAACACTAAGGTAAGTGTGAGTTCCCATCCCCTCTGGAAAAAGGGTGCAAAATAAATCTAGCTAGCTATTCCCTCTGGAGCGTGCTGTTTACTTCTCTTGAAAATCGCAGAGAAGCCCTACACCAAATAAGCTAAATTATTTTAAAGCTGCTGCTAGTTGTAGCTTCATTTATTTTTCCCCTGAGCAAGCATTGTTGGATTCGAATGAAAAGCTAGCGGCATGTTTGGTAGATAATAATGAATGATGGTGAATCTAGCTAGCAAAGTTACAGTACAAAATCAGAATGGTAAGTTTGCCTTTACAAACATTTATTTAATACGGACAAGTGCAGAAACCTGAAGGCAAATGGTTGATGGTAAACAATTATGATCTACCTAGGGGCATGTTTCAACGTCTATTTCACACTGATGGGAACTAAGGAAAAAATAATAGCAAATGAAATCATTGCCAGTCAATCACAGGGAACAGCCAAAGTGGCAGCATAGAAGGATCCTTCACCTTCTCCAGACATGGGAGGTCCTTGCTACAGAACCACATTTTCAATCATGCTAATAAATTTAGAAATAAAGGAAAAAGGAAACAACAACAACAATTTGTCCTGGTCTGAAACACAGTCTACTATATAACCCTGTAACAGAACATATGTGGTATACAACAGTTAAATCTCACTAAGCAATAACATATTTGTGTTTACCGTATCAACCTCTGTTTATTGTAGATTATATTTGCTGTTCAATTTATGGGACTCTTAAGTTGTAAAGGGAAATATTGCAGAAATGAACTGTGTCATCAGGATTGTTTTTTCCAGCCGTCCACATTTAGAGGAAATGTGGAAGATTTTTTTAATGCTAATAAGCTTTCTGCTGTGTTGGTAGAAGCTGTACCTTTTGGAAACAATTGTTTTTTTCCTAAAAGAAATATAACAGCAATTCTGAAATAACATCTTAAAGATACCTTTTCTAGAAGGTACTGTCTTCTTTTCAGTGGCATAATGCCTACAAAGAAGTCCTTCTTTTTTTTCAAGTCATGAAGTTTCAGCAGGAATGAACTAAAATGATAGAAAAGTCTTCAACAACTGCCGTATGCTCTGGAAATCATACTAAGCATTTTGAATGTTAGCTTGAACATTTTGCATTAAGATCATCATCTTACTAATGAATGTACTGAGGTGACTCCTCAAGCCATTGTTAACCCTCTGGTAAACAATGGAATAAAAGCAGACATAGCACATCCCAAAGCTTTCAAGGTAACATATATCAGTTGGATCACTTCTATTTTTATTTCTAATATGACTCCACTCAGTACCAGTCATCAGATCACTGTTCCGGGAAGCCCTTCTTCATGACTACCATGTTATAAGGAGATCTACAGGGTCTTAAGATAATTTCACTCCAAACATAGGAACAAATTAGGTTTAAATATGAAATTGGATCTCTTTGAAATTTGAGAAATGGGATTCTGGAATTATGGCCATTTTTGCCCGTAAATGCTTTTCAGTTTGTCAAGAATATAAGTGGTACTCAGGGAAAAAAATGTACTCGCCTGAACAAAATTAAGAAAGATTTTCAAACCGTCCCCTTGGGAACACTAGGGTCCTTCAGAGTCACTGGGTATCAGTAAGTGAAGGAATAACAAAGAGAGGAGTGATAGGCAATCCTCAACAATTTCAGTGTCCCACCCACCATTTCTTCAGTTGAGAAGCTGGCCCTTCACAAACTATATGTCTAAACACATTTCACATTATTAAAGTACATATTTTGATTTCAAATATATATATATATATATATATATATATATATATATATATATATATTTGTTTTCTACTATCCTCTAAAAAGTCTGTGCATAGTAAAAAGAAATAAGCACACATATGGCAAGTATGCCCATGAGTGTGCTTCACTGGTGTTGAGTGCTCCAGAAGCTCATGGAAGGAATTCAACTTGATAAATTCACATAGATGCCTTGGGAAGAAATCTTCACCCCATATTCGAACAGGGAGACAGGACATAGTGTCTGAAAGGAGACATAACCTACTTCAACTCTGGAATGTAAATCACTGGGAATGGTCCTACCCATCATGTCTCTAGTCATACAATAAGTTGTATTAGGAATTATTCTCTGCAGAAGTAGTTCCTAAAACTCCTTTGAAGCCATAAATGGTTGGAATTATTTGTACAGGAAATGTGTTCAGAAGCAGAAAAATGGGGAAAGTCATGGCATGGAAATAAGGAAATGCTTGTCTTAATGTTGATAATTAAAGTGTAAGAATGACCAATTCCCATAACGTAGTTGGAGTTCAGCTGAGGCATCAAAATGACAATGTCCAGGCTTCATTCTAAGATTCTGTGAGCAAAATCGTATGCTGTAGCATTGTGAAACATTATGTACAGAATTGGAGGTAGAGTCAGAGTGGTCTATAGCAGGCTTTCTTTTGGCCTCCTACCAGCTCCCAAATAAAGAGATGAAGACTTAGTTATGGGAGACTTAGTTATGAATGTTCAGCCTTAGCTTAGGCTTGTCCCACTAGCTCTTATAATTTAATTTAAACTGTTTATGTTCATCAGTACCTTGGGTTTTTTTTTAAACTTTCTTTCATTCTTTATGTCCTACTCTGTGTCTGGCTGGCAGTTGCCTGGCTGCCTGACCTCCGGCATCTCCCTCTCTTTTTCCCCTGTTCTTTCTTTCAAGCCTAAATTCTTCCTCCTACTACTGATTCTCTCTGGCAGCCAACCATACCTATCCCTCATCTGCCTAGTTTTTGGCATTTCATCTTTTCATTAGACCTGTCAGGCCCCTAGGCAGGTGTTGACCAAGTACCATTCTGATGACAGAGGTTTCTGTCCCACAGGGTCCTGCAGTCATTCAGTCCCAAAGAAACTCACAGAGGTCTGCATTAATTATAAACTGGTTGGCATAGTAGCTCAGGCTTCTTATTAACTCTTATAAATTACATTAGCCCATAATTCTTGTCTGTGTTAGCCATGTGGATTGGTACCTTTTACAGCTAGGCAGTCACATCCTGCTTCCTCTGGGGCTGGGTCATGACTATAGACTAAAACTTTCCTCTTTCCATAATTCTCATTGCCTCACCTCTACTTCCTCCCTGGCAATTGGCCAATCAGCATTTATTAAACAAGTACAAGAAACAAATATTTACGAGGTAAAACCATTGTCCCACAGTAGGCAGGCAAGCTAAAGCAGCAATACATCTTTACATAATTAAGCAAATGTTGCATAAATAAATGCAATACATCCATATATCGTTAAAAAATGTAGTATATACAAATGTAATAGGTATATTTAACAAAGTAATATTCTGCAACATAAACAGATGTAACACATCTTTCCATAGATAAAGTAACATTCCACAACAGTAATCAGAACTCACTCAAAATCAGAATTCCGGAGATGTGTGTGGAACACTATGAGAACTACAACACAGAAAAAGAATAAAAATCATTATAGATTATTCTGGGTCAAGTTTCTCAGATAAACTTTCCAGCTCTGGAGCACAAGTTAACTGACCCACTAGATCAGATCACAGCAATTCAACTAATAATGACATTGCACAACTGAGAGTTTTGCTTATTGATGCTATCTTAAAAAATAGAACTAGCTATATAAAATTATCTGCTCTTTTGGAATCATGTATAATATGCACTGAGTGCAGACCCTAGGCCTTGTGATGTTCATTGCTTCTACGAGTACTTGAAATGAGGAACCTAGGGTTAGAACTTTTCCAGATGCCAAGAAAAGAATCATCACTAACTCATTTTAAGCATTGACTTTGTTTGGGGCCGGACATTTCATCGTCATTCACATTTTGCAACAGAATGATCATACAGAAATCCTGTGATCTCTTTGAGTTCCTCAAAAATTAAATGACAAACTTGGATTTGGGGTTTTAATATTCATTACAGGGACTGACACCATACCCCTAAAGACTTTTGATCAATATCTTTTGATATCATGTTGCCTCCCTCTTGAGAAAGTATTGCATTTAATCACGCTTCCAAAAGGCTCAGAATCCACCAAACCACAAAACATAGCAACCTTCAAAGAGTAGACAGCCTTGTGAAAATTAACACACTGAAAAAAGTTTACACCAGAAGAGAACTACATGTAATAGTGATTGAGAAGATACTAACATCTTGATTCTTCCACTTGGTCTCTCAATTATAAGAATCAGTAGGGTAAATTCTTGGAATATTTCCAGGTACATAATAAAAGCACTGAAAATGCCAGTTCTGACAAGCATACTGCTATTATATTATTTATAATCATGCCATGTCATTTTAAAATAGAATAAATCTCAGCTCTTTTATAGTTCTTGGTAAAATATTCTTTCAAATGTTTTAGCCAAAAGCATTTGTATGTGTGTTATACAGTAGGTATATTCAGCAGCTTTGTTTGCTTCTGCTGTTAATATTATTCTACTCTGGGATAATACAGAGACTACACCAGCCACTCTGACCTCATGGATCAAGAGTATGACTTTTGAACTTCATGCTTCAACTCTAACATAAACTAACTCCACTTTAATATTAAAAATAATTCAGCAAAAGAATAGAGCTTATATTAAAAATTACAAACAACAAAGTAACTCAGGATGTTTAAGTCCCAGTTCAGTAATAAAAAAAGAACATGAAAAATCAATGAAGCATAACTCCTCCAAAAATTGCCAGTCCACAGTAATGGCTGTCAGTTATAGTGAAATAGATGAAATCTCAGAAAAAGAACTCGAAAAATGATTAATTATATGTTCACAGAAATAAAGGAAGAAATAAAATCCTTAATGAACCCCAGGAGAACACAAACAATCTTCTGGAAAAATGAAGAAAGTTCAGACCATATATGAAAGAAGAATTCTATAAAGACTAAAACTAACTGAACTAGTGAAAATGATAAAGAACTAAAACAAGTCAAATGACTCTGTGGGAAGCTTTATCAGCAAAGTAGATCAAGAGAGGACATAATGTCTGAACATGAAAAAAATGTGCATGAATTAAAAGGGGTGTGACCATGAGGACAGTGACAAATTAATAAGAAGGTACGTGCGGTACTTTCAAGACTCAGGATACTATGAGAAGCCCAGATGAAAGAATCATGGAGGAGAGGGAGAAGAGAAAGAGGGGTTGTCGTAGGGGAGGAAGAGAATTGGATTTTAAAGGCAGCAAATGTTTTCAAAAAGCTACAGAAATATATGACAATCCAGATATAGCAGACATCTAGGATACCAAGCAAACAAGACCAGAGAAAAAAACTGATCCTCATCATATTGTAACCAAGACACTAAAAGTACAGACCAAAGGAAAAAGAATTGAAAGCAGCAAGAAAAAGCACAAAGCCACATGCAAAGCCAGGATCATGTGAATAACTATAGTGGTATATCATTTGTGTTTTAATAAATAAATCTTGTCTCAAGACCAGAGGCATAGCTAATGTCATTAGAGGACAGGTAATGGTAACACAGGCATTTAATCTCAGAATTTAGGAGACAGAGGCAGATGGAATCTCTGTAAATTCAAAGCTACCCAAGGCTACACAAGATCAATGCAAAACAAATCCATGTGGTGGTGGTTCAAGCCTTTAATCCCAGTCCTAAGGAGTCATATGACTTTAATCCCAGCACTTGTGGGGATACAAAATGGGAGGAGAGAGAGGGTTAGTCATTTTAATCTGCAATCGCCCCATCTCTAGTGACTTGGTTGTTTTGCTTTTCTGGTTTTCACAATCCCAGTATTTGACTCTGAGTTTTTATTATTTGTGCTACAAATAACAGCAGACTATAAAAGTCAGCAAAACTGTTTGGTGGGTAAAGGAGTTTATGAACATGAAGCTTGTTCTACAGAAGATATGAGATGGGATCCTTCAGACATATTAATTAAATGATACCAAAAATTAAGTAGACTTAACAGGCATCTAAAGAACATTCCATCTAAACACTGAAAAATACACAGCAAAGTGTGGATCTCTCTTTAAAATAGACAGTATACTGTGAAAATTAAATATAAAATGTACATAATTACTTGTAATTATTGATCATAATGAAGTACAACTACAGAACAATAAAAAATTAGAGCATACAGATGGACATTAAACAACACATTGCTGAATGATAAATGAGTTACTGAGAACAGCAAAAGAAAATGGAAAAAAAATTGTTAAGAATTAAAAGAAATGAAAACCCAATATAACAAATCCTATAAACAATTATAAGAAGGGAATTTTGAGCTCCAAGTACCTACATCTAGAAAATTGTTTAAAGGTATATCTTAAGGTACAGAAAACATAGAACAACACAAAACTCAAGCCAGCAGACATAATTAAGTTGAGGTGAGAAATTAATGAAATGTAAATGAAAAATACAAAGAATGAAGCAAAGGGTTGATTCTTTGGAAAGACAAGATAAGCATGATTGATCACCATATTAGCCAAAATGACCATATGACAGAGGAGGAACAATTTAATAAAATTAGAGATATAAAGGGCATCATTATGACAAAAGCCAATGAAATTCAAAAATCATTAATACAGAACTATAAAAGATATATTCATGGTACTGGGAAGATTATTCTGTGGTTAATGTGTTTGCTACACAGGTATGAGTGCTGCATTAATTTCCCACAGCCATGTACACGCTGGGCATGGTTTCACCAGTGCTGGGAGGCAGAAAAATCTGGATTCAGTGGCTGGGTTAAGTAAAATAGCCAAAAATAATGGTTAGAACTGATTGCTGAGTTCATCCCAGCATCAAATTCTGACCCCCAAACTAACTCATATGGACAAGTGCACCCACATACTCAGGCACATACACATTCTTCCACATCCTCTCTTTTCTATCTCTCTCACTTTCTCTCTTTCTCTTTCACATACACACAAACATACATACCAATACAATGGAAAATCTAATAGAAGTATATGTATTTCTAGATGTGTATGACTTACCAAAAAACAACATACATAATATAAATAGGTATATAATAAACAGTGAAATTTAAATGGTCTTAAAATTCTCCAAACTATAAAAGGTCAAGAACCAGTTAGATTTTTTTATGATTTCTATTGGATCCTCAAAGAAGAACATATGCCAATTCTTCCAAACTTCCCATAAAGTAAGAAATGAGGGAACAATACCAATGGCCTTTTTTCAACATCATTATTATCTAGATACAAAAACCAACTAAAGGTACAACAGAAAATAGAAGATTGTAGATTAATTGTGATGAACGCAGATGCAAAAAAGTCTTAATAAATTATTTGCAAACCAAATTCAAGAACACATTAAAAATATAAGTCACCATAATGAAGTTATCTTTCTTCCAGATGCAAAGATAGTTTGTCCTATACATATCAAAATGCATAATTCATTGCATGAATGGAGTAAAAATTCAATTATCATCTATAATAATCTATATTTTGACAGAATCCAACATCCTTTCAGGGTAATGGTACTGAAGGAAAGTGAAATAAAAGAATTTATTTTAGCACAGTAGATGCTATATAAATAAAAGCTATAATCAAAATTTGCACTAAATTGTGGAATAACGAAGTATTACCACTATCATCAATAACAAAACTTTCCACTTCCTCTACTTTTACTCAATATAGTACTGGAAATCTTAGCTATTCAATGAGGAGAAAGAAGCACTATAAGATTATACAGTTGAAGAAAGAAAGTTAAATTATCTTCATTTGAATGTGATAAAATTATATATGGCACAGAATATTAAGACTCCATTAGAAAACTAGTAGAAGTAATAAATACTTCAGTAAAATTTCAAAATATAAATGTAGCATAGAAAAATTAGTACTTTCTTAAATTTCAATTAAAACATGCTTAGTAAAAAATAAGGAAAGCAATAGTCCACTCACATTTACACTCTCTAGGAGGAAATAGAGAATATTATTAGATGGAGATTTTGCTATATTCTGGAACTGGAAGAATCAGTATTGTAAAAGTAGTGATTTTATCAAAAAAATCTATCAACAGAATCAATAAAATCTTTATCAAAACCCCAATACTATTGATGGAAATAGAAAAACAATATTAAAAGAATTTGAAGCACAAAGAATTTCTAGCAAAACAATTTTGAATGGTAATATGATGTTATTATTGATGCTGACTTTGATGAAGATGATAAAGGTAACACTGTACTTGCTTACAAGGCCACAGTAATAGAAGCAGCACAGAACTGTCTCAAGTATACATAAGATCAGTAAAACATAAGAGAAAATTAAGATACAGACCCACAGAACTACAATCTTAATTTTGACAAACTAAAAATACTCAATGAAATGCAGTTCCTTCAAAATGGTGCTGGAAATCTGGATATCTACATATAAGAGAACTGAACTAGATCTTTATCTCTTGCCCTGAAACTCTAAAAAATTTAATGTTCTTAATTTCTGACATGAAGCCCAAAAGCTACAATAGGAAAAATACCGCTTCTTTAATATATATGTATTTTGTGCTAGATATCTGGTAGAACCATATAGGATCAGATGTGTGTCATGGATATGGAACAAAGCTTATTCCTGATTATATCTTGAACCAGTATAAATAATGAAGTCAATTTTGTATCATCTGGTATAAATTTAGCAGTTTCAATATGCAAGACAACTCTTTTTGTATATTGTGAATCAGTACAATATTGAGATATTTTTTAAAATCCCTTAGTACCATGAGAATAGCATAAAATTCTGCTTTTTAGACAGAATTATAAGGGCTTTGTTTCATATTACTTAATTTTTCTGGTTTGTAACCTACCTTTCCTGATTTATTTGTATCTGTTTAAAATGTACAGCCTTAGCTATTGGTACATCATGTACAATTCAGGAAAGAATCTAAGTAGTTCGCATTATAAAGCTAATTTTATCACTTTTGGGATAATTGCTATTAATTTATCCCCCAAAAAAATAGCACAAGTTCTTTTCCAAGGTTCATTGTCTTCCCATAATTTTTTTTTAATTTCATGGAACTGTAATCTCTGCTGGGTCTATACCTGCTAGCTGACAAAGTCTCAATTTTCATTTTATAATTAATTCAGAGTCTTTTTCTGCATAAGTTTTTAATTTTTTACTTGGTTTATGTGGTAAAAAGATCCATTCTAAGATAATATCTTCCCTTTGCATTAAAATTCCTGTAGGAGAAATTCTGGAAGGCAGTATGACTAGAATAGAATTAAGATTTGCTTTCACTCTATCTACATAAGCCTTTCTTTCAGGAACTGGCTCACACTGATCTACATCTCCCTTTTAGGAACAAGGGGAACTTTCACCGTCCCCACATTCTGTTTATCTTCTATCTGCTTTGTGGTTTTCTCCCTTACTTGTCCAGTGACTCAAAGGAATCTATGTTCCCACCACAGTCGCTGAATCATCCCCAGCAACTACCATCACATTTTGTGGATTAAATGAAAAGATTTTCCTACGAACTTGCTTCTCAATATTCCATGGCAGAAACCAAGGACACCTTCACAGATTTCTGGATGAGGACCCTGTAGAACCAAGAAAGAAGAATGATGACTTGCTGCAAAATTATCTGTTCTTCGAAGATAGATCTAGACAGTAATTTCCTAGCTAAATACTGTACGAGTTTTAACACAAGTCATTCTGTTTTTTTTTTTCTGAGTAGCCACAGTCATGTTTTCCTATCTTTTCTATTTCAGAGTTTTCTTTAACAGTTGTTGTTATAACCCTAAATATAAAACAGAGTTTAAATTTGGGGGTATTTGGCTTATTTATTTGGTATTATTATGGATTTTCAGCTCTTCCCTGTCCTCAAATAAAGATAGAAGCTAAGATGGAAGACTCTAGTGCAGACATGATTCCTAACATGTTGACATGAAAGGCATGAGAATGATCAATTATTCTTCCATTTACTAACAAGGCACAGAAGAACCTAAATGTAGCTGTGCTTATTGAAATAACTTAAGAGTATTGGAATGTCTGAACACAATTTCTACAAGACGGAAATTGTATTTCTTTTTACCTGGCCTCCATTCAAACACTTATGATTCTGTTGAGAACTCCTATTCAGTGAGCCACTTGATGATAGAAAATACAGCTTCACACTTGGGTAATGGAATTATGTTGAGTACTGGCTTGATATTCCCCTATGAGAAATTCATGCTTCCTGTGCATTGTTGAACATTTCATTTCATATTGAGATAAAACTTTCATTTCACGACTTCTTTGCTAGTCTCTAAGAAACCCAGGTGGTGTAAATGAGCTCTCGTACATATTCATTTGAGTAAAGTGAAGAAAAGGCATTAATGAAATCCTTCCTTCTATTAAAGCAGAAACCAACAATAGTATATTCCTTCTCCACAGGGACTAGAACTGAATTTAAAGGTGCAGTGAGCTGTTTGGCAGATACGAGACTCTGGAGAATAATTAAATTCCTATAAACTTTCCTCAAAAAAAATTCTCCCCAACTTGTAAGAAATGTAGAATGAAATATTTTCATAGATTTAGACTAATTAGATTATGTCTTGGTGTTTGCTGCTGTTACTCATAAAAATAGTTATTCTGAACAAAGTACTGATTGCTGTCTTTGTACTAGAACATACTGTTTATTAGTTTGAGGGTTTGAAATTAAAATTTCATTTTTTCTTTTTTCTACTATTTAGGTTCATTGAGCTTCTTCATTAAATATTGATGTTTACCATAATTATTCATTTTTATATTTAATAACAATCTAATACATTTGCAATATAACACTGTTCACCCAAATTCCACTGCTAAGATGAAAATATGGAAACACTTTTATACCCTATATTTATCCATAATCTTATATAGAATGTTCTTGATATTTGATGATGTTTTCATCTACAGGTACTTCTTGGAAGACAATACTCACACTCAAATCACAGCATTCAGTATATTATCAAGCACTTCTAGCAACATTTTAAAAATTATTATGTGTTGCCCCTGGGGCTTATTTTACAGAATAGATTCTAGCATCAATCTAGAAGACTCAAGATTTAGAGAGAAGTCTATCTATTTTATTGAAGTCAAGATTATGTTCCAGGAGGAAAATGTAGTTGGATCACTTGCCCTTCTGGCTAGATTGCTTGCCCCACAGTTCAGTTTTCTCCGTGGGAATGCTCTTTCCTTTAGGGCATTATTACTCGAGTCAGTCTCCCATCACTGAGGAATTAGGATGCTACCCTCCTCCCTTGGAATGGAGGAGGGTAGAACTTCAGACACTTCCTTCTCCAGCATGTTTTAAACTTGTTGTTTCACTTTGATTATGTGATCAAATGCCCTGAAAGACTGAAAACTGACAGGAAAGAGCTCCTGCTTTGATTGTGTACCATAATATCAGACACAGAGCAAGTAACTGATCAATATTCTTAGGGAAAATGAATGAATGCAGACATGAAATCACTAATAATCCAAGTTTCCAGTGTACAATGAAAGGGATGTATATTTAAAGAAAAAAGATGAAGAAGAACCTTTTCCATCCTCCAGAGAAGATTTTGACTTCTAAAGTAGTCAGAAATTCTTACAGTTGAAACAGAAGGAGCCTTTTGAACTTGATCATTTTTAGAATACTAGTCTAGGCTGCGAGTCTAAAAAACAAGCTTTATATTCACCAAACCCAAGGGGTGTATGGCACGATCCGGGAAACCTGGAAGAAAAGTCTGGCACTGAGGCATAAAAAAATCAAGGTATAAAGGGGCTTTCAGTTGGGGTCTACTTGTTAGGAATTTGAAGATTGAGAGTCCTTGATCCTTCCTATATCACGTTACTTTGTAACTCAATTGTTTCCTTAACTCAAGAGAATCATATCTCTCTTATAATTTTAACTTTATTTCAAGTATTATATGAACTAAAATATATAAAATAAAGACATTAATTAAATTAAGATAACAGTGGTCAAGTTTGCTTGTTGTAGAGTGAATCGCCCTTAACTTAAATCTTGTAAAGCACACATAATTAATTTGAAAGCCTGAGGGCACTTGCATGGAGAGGATAGTGGGTTGAAACTTTAAAAGATCTAAAATTCTTAAGCTGAAGTTTCTCTGCTCTATTGGTTTATGTTAACACCTTAGTGATTAATCCTGCAATGATTGAGGCTGTTTCTATCCAAGAATACCAAATTGACTTCATGAACCAATTCAATTCTGGGTCATTTTAAATTCTCACTCATCACAAACTTGATTGAACTGACTATACCATAACTGACTTTTTAAAACTACATAAAATATTATAGTGGTCACTGCTTGATCCACTGGAAATTAAAGATAAAACTTGTCTCTATGATATTTTCCAAGGTTTAGCAAGTAGGTGCAGAAAGCAAACACATGCAACTACAAAGAGCTATTGTTCAAACTACCTGCATGTGCTCTAAGATATGGCTTATAGATGGGTAGAGGCTGTGCGCCTATAATTCTAACATGTATAAAACTAAGAGAGAAGCCTAGAGAGCTCAAAGCCACCTGAGCTAGAGAGTGAGAGTCCACCTCTAAAAAGCAAACAAAATAAAATCCAGATGTCACTTTATAAATTAGAGAACAGCCCCTCTAGAGGTGTAGCAATTCCATCTTGAAAAGTTATAATCACCAGGAAATACTGACCTAATGTTAAGGGGGAAAGCCAGTCACAAAACTATATAAAAATGGTAAGCCATTTTTAGGAAAATTAGTTACTTGCTCAGTCAAGGCTTTGTTTTGCTTTGTTTGTTTGTTTTTAACCTTAACTCAGCCGTAGACTTACTGGGTCTGGTAGAATTCTGTCTCCCAAGTGTCATAAATACGATGTGCAAGCATGCTAGCCACAAAGGAGGGCATTTCTCCTTGGCCTGCATGCGTTCTACATTCTCTCATTACACTTTACTTACAACTGTCAAGTTTAAAGATGCAACCGTGAGTAACTTCAAAACCACAACAGCATAGCAAATCAAAACCCATATCCCCTCTTGGGGTTCAGGGGTGGCATATCTATGGCACAGTCCTAACATACTGTTTATTTTTGAATGAAGTACTTTCCAGTCCCAGGGCACTCTAACACATGCTTATGATCAGATGCAGAAGTAAAGGTTATCAGGCCAGAGGCAGAGGAGGACCTGTAAACACTGAATGTGTAGAAAAAGGAGATATTCACATGATTTTTGCACAGCTAAGCCACTACTTCATAGACTAGTAAGAAAGCCTACAGTGAAAGACAGCCGGGCATCAAGAAGGGAAGCCTGCCTCCTGGTTATTTCAGATGCCGTTCTCAAGACTGACTGGGACTCTAATTGGAGACTCCTTAAGTGAGAAGGTGCAGTGCCACACATATCAATGGTCTGTGTTCCTTCTGGTTGACAAAACGAACAATTCCGGGAATCATGTTGAACGCTGTAATCTGATAATTAAGGACGAGCTCGGTGAAGCAAAGGGAAAAACAGCAAAATTAAATTTAGAACAAACTGATGAAGAGTCAGGCACCAGCTGACACAAAATCATCCGTTTAAGATGTTCTAAAAGAGAAGCTGACAATGTTCCTCATAAACAAGGTTAACAGCATCCAAACAGAGAAGCTTTACCGTAAAATAGTACCAGGCTGTCAGAACAATGCGTTTCTGGACCTAGCAACTAATACTGCTTCTGTTCCCTGCCTTGCTCAAAAGCAAATGAGGTCAGCTTCAAAATATAATCAAATCAAGTGCACTTCAACTGAGCTGTTTAGGTACAATCTGTATCCATCCACATACCTAAAGTGACTTTCACATCAGCATGGCAGGAAAGTCAGGTTGACCAGAGGTCTTTATATTTATTTTCATTGTTTTCAGAAAGATTTAGACTCAATTTTATGTCAATGTGGCTTGATTACAAGTGCCTCAATCCTACTCCCAGAACCGCAGTCCTGACAAAATAATAATTTGTATTCTTTTATTCTTTCTCCTAATAAACTACCTTCTCCTGAGCTGGAGTCATCTACTCAGCTATTCATGACTATCAGTGGGGCTCAGATATGTGTGTGTGTGTGTGTGTGTGTGTGTGTGTGTGTGTGTGTGTATGCCAAGTACCACCTGCCAGTGTCCAAATGTTGTCTGCAGGCATTCAAATTGGACACTTCCTCATATCTGTTACTGTATTTCTACTGCAAGGATCACCAGATTAGCTCTGGATTAAGTTGAAACATAATATCAGTTCTCCTTATATTATGCCTTGGACTACCTGCTTTCATTGATAAGACCATTCATTGTATATCAATCTAAATGTCTACTTATATGTATACCAACTTATATGTCTAGTCTTACAACACTAGCAATATTATCTGTGTGTAATACTGGCTGTTTCTCTCACTAATGCCATCAAGTGATTGGAAGTTTGAGATGTTCATAGTCCCAGATGGTATGAAATGCCAAATTATCCTTGAAGTTACTCAAACATAGGACCTAATCATCTGTTGCTTGCCTTGGTCTCTAGGCTAAATCCTTGACTTTAAATGAGAAACACTTCCCTTAAGAAAGGCATTGATGTTGTCAACTCTGGTGTTGACAACACCAAATAAGACAAATAACAACAATAAGAAAGAGAAAAGGGAGTATCTACACATTAAGAATTCAGAAGGACTAAGTTAGATCTTTACTTCAAAATTGCCTCAATCTCCATGCTAAATGATTGCAGTATTACCCTTTGTATTTCAAATCAGCTCAGCATAAATCCTTTGAGCATTAGCAAAAGGAGATGCAGTGGGTGACTCTACCTACAGCAAATACAGATCAGGTGTAGCCCCTGTGGAGCTAATAGTCCAGTTAAAAGGAAATAACACACACTGCACTGCATTTTCATTTCTTTTATGTGAATCCAAACTACAAAAAAAAAATCATGACACACTTTAAGGATACAGTCTAAGTTTCATTTTCTTGGAGTTAATCATTACTCTCTTCCAGATTCGATTTTATTCAAATTATTCCAAGAGGCAATATATCCCTTATTACAGCTCTCCAGACCTTGCCTCTCCTTTGAGCTGTATGGTAGAAGGTGATAAGTATGTTTGAAAATTTTAGAACAAGTTAAAAGGAATTGGAAAAATGTTCATTAATGCATTCATTCATGCATTTAACATTTATAAATCAACATGTCTGACAAGCACTATGCAAAACACTGTGCAGAATCAGTAGATTTGAAGGGGCAGCTAATGACTTTCAAAGAACTCATAAGACAATGTGTTCTATAACGTTGGAGCTTTCAACATTTAAAGTTTAGTGGCTGAACATTTTACCCTTCAGCTTTAATTCATATTCTACTGTACCCCAAATTCTATTGTGTATCTACAGGCACATCTTATGCCTCAATCCCCTGCATGGGCTACATGGCTGATGCTCCTTTTGTGCCTGCTCAGCTTCATTTTTCAGTAACATTAAAAAGAGAAAGCAAAAAGATTAATGGCTGAGTGCTGTGTTTCCCAAAGTGAAGTCCTCCTTCCCTAAACCAGAAGTAGCTATTAATGTACTCAGGAAAACATAGTAAACCTGTTCCTGAATCTTTGGGGCTGGGCACTGAAAGTTTGCCTTTTAAGTAAGCACACAGGGAAACTGAAATCTACCGCTATAGCTTGTTTGCCTTTGTTTCATATATATAGATTTAGGTCTTTTGCCTTTTAAAGTGAAAGGGTCTGCTTTCTGGATTCATTTCCTTTCAGAACATAAGTGAATGACTTCTAGGGTAGGAGACAATTAACTCCACAATGTGACTGTGAGGTCCTATAGATTTGATACCTTATTTCCTTTCCAGGGCCAGCTCTGCTATTGCCTTTTTTACTCTGGATTCCAACCACACCCTAGCATCTACTTACATGATTGCATGAAGTCTCCCTCAACTGTTTACAGTACAGTGTGCCATTCCTAACGCAGAGAAGGCTCATTCCTTAGACTAGCCTGGTTGTCTACTTTTAATCCTTTATATTTTATCTTTTTTAATTCTATAAACTTCATTACAAAAATATTTCAAATAAATAAATTCTCCATATTTTATCTCTTTATGGAAGAGAATTTCTCTAGCCACCAAATATTAGCTAGGTCCCACATATTGATCTTTTGTAGAGCCCAGATATCCTTCCATAGAAGAACATGTGTATAACTATACATTGCATGCATTTTATTGGATGCTTGATTCACTACTTCATTTGATTTACCACTGTATATTCTTTCCTACTTCTGTTCCCAGCACATGCAGGTACCTAATAATCTACATAGAGTAAATGATATATAAAGCATGTCACAGGATAATATATAATAAGTAGCAGTCAAGCCATGAAATAGTATGAGGATTCAGAAATCAAAAGTATCAGTATGCATTATTGTGATCAGGAAAGATTTAATAGATGAAGTGGAGCTTTAATTGGGTCTGAGATACTAATTAAAATTGGTCAAAAATGTGGGGGCAGAAAGACAGTACTCATAGACAGAAGTTCAGAGGCCAGAAGCACACTATCCTAGTTAAATTATCCCAAGATTTATTCCAATTCAGCACATTTTGTTTCTAGATAAATTCAGTAAAGATTTTTTTTTTATTTTGATTGATTGTCTTGTCCCTGGAGAAATGGACTTGAGAAAAGTAATATTTAAAATTCCCCCATGGTTTTATTGATCCCATCACCCAACACTAAAAATAACAATACACTGGAATTCAAAGTACTAAAAGAGGTTAAAAGAGAGTCAAACTGTGGCCAGCTATTTAGACAGACATTATGAAATTTGGCAGAGGTGTTATAAATATTTGAAAAGGCCACATCTAATCTATCAGAGAATTAAATCAGAAGTGCTGAGACCGACTCCTCTCCAACAAAGTGAGGTTGCAGGTATCAACCTTCCATGAACTTTAAATGCTAGGGTGCCCAGCCCACCTTAATTTCTGTTTAAATTGTTTTCTATTGTAAATAGAAAGAAACATTTCTACAAATCCATGTTCACTTAAATTTCCAGTCTACTAAACAGTCTGAATATAAGAGGATGAAAAGGTGAAGTGGTTGTTTTTTTTCTTGTCTGTTTCAAACATGCTTTGTAAATGGATGTGGCATTCATGTCATGTTCAGACATTAAAAGAAGTGTCTTGAGTCATCACCTTGTGTTCCTTTGCAAGTATGTACATATATAAGTTTTTAACTAGGGCACTGTTCAATTATATAATATGAATTAAAAATGCTCATAAGAGACTTTAACTATACTGAAGTAAAATAAATATCTTGGTTAGGATTTCTGTTGATGCAATGAAACACCTTTAGAAAAAAATCAAGTTAGGGAGGAAAGGGTTTGTTTGGTGTATGCTTCCATATCACTGTTCATCATCAAAGGATGTTAGCACAGGAGCTCCAACAGGGCAGGAACCTGGAGGCTCCTAAGGTCATGGAGGAGTGGTACTTATTTGCTTTCTCTTTACAGGTTGCTTGGCCTTCTTTCTCATAGAAACCAAGACCACCAATCCAGGGATAACACAGCTACAATGGGCTGGGACCGAATCACTAAGCAAGAAAATTGCTTTACAGCCAAATCTTATGGAGGCATTTTTTTTTGGTTTTGGTTTTTGTTTTTCTATTGAAGTTGGCTCCTCTCAGATGACTATAGATTGTATCAAGTTGACATAAAACTAGCCAAAACACATCTTGTCCTTCTCTGTAACAAATGAAAATTTAGAAAACACAGTAATATATGAAATAACTGAATTGTACACCACCTTTCTTGAAAGATGGAAAGCAGGTGAGGCCAGCTATTCAATACCCTTAGTCTTTTAAGCTGAAAGAACATTGTAGACTGCAGTTCCATGGAAGAAAACAGCACAAATGGAAATTTCACTGGGCCCAAACGCAAAGCTCAAGGATAGGATTACTGAGGTAATCACAATCTATTGAAATATTGGAAGAAAAAACTGCAGAAATATTCAAGGGATTTTTTTTCTAAACTCTGTTTTTGAATACTAAGCCATCATACATAGCATGACATTACACAGAGCAAGCAAAAAGCACTGGAAAGCTATAAAATGAACCATACCACAGATTGGATTGGAAGGCATTCAAACACCCATCAGCCAAAGTGGAAAGCTGTGAACAATCAGAGCAAACTGTAGAGACTCCTAACATTTGCACCTTAGGAGTCAGGCTCAACCAGGCAGGATGGGGATACTGGAGAGATGGGGGAAAGTCCACGGCATCAGTTCAGTAGAGGTGAGGCAATGCTGAGAAGTATCAATCAGTCTGATGATGTAGCAAGAGACAACATCCAAACAGAAGCACAAATAGGAATCGACTAAAAAGAAACCGAGCAAAGCCACCATAATCTCTGGGACCATTAAAAGCCTAATGTAAAATTTAAATGAAAAGATTTCCCATATTTGATGTAAACTCGTGTTGCCAAGAAATTCAAGTGATTCAAAAGCAAAGGGAGAATGAATTATGAATCAGGTCACACCAAGACATGCCATCATCCAAAAGAGAAAAACTTGAAAAGTAATTACAAAGAAATGGGAATATTTAATTAATAAGTGGGCCAATGAACTGAACAGAAAGTTTCTAAATTAAGAAATACAAATAGCCAGTAATTGTTTTTAAAATGAATTCTACATCTCTAGCCATCAGAGAAGTTCAAATTAAAATTACTTAAAATTATTTTGGTATTCTTTCTCATCCCAGTCAGAAAACCAATGACACCATATGCTAAAGTCAGCCTGCTCTGGGCAATATACTACATATTCAGGCAGATCTTATTCAGGCAGAAATAAAAATAAGATATAGAAGAAAATGGGTGGAGCATATTAGTAAGGAAATTCAGGCTCAGAAAGAAAAACATTGTATTTTCTCTCCCAAACTCTGACTGTTAAATGTGTTTCTAAGTAAAGCTAAATTTGAATAAAGAAGGAATTTAGAAAAGAGTCCATGATACATGAAAAAAATTAAGTAGCTTTAAAGAAGGGGATGTGGAAAACCAAAAGAATAAAGCAGAAAGAGGAATACTATGAATGAAAAGTTGATCTGGGAAATGGGGTGTAGTAAGAGACTCCTTGTTTGTCCTGACTGCTCAGCCCCAAAATAACCACACAGAAACTATATTAACTGAACCACGGCTTGGCCTATTAGCTCTAGCTTCGAACTGGCTAACTCTTACATCTCAATTTAACTCATCTCTATTAATCTTTGCAGCACCATGTAGTTGTGGCTTACCAGGTAATATTCTGGTGTCTGTCTCTGGCGGGGCAACACGGCTTTCTCTGACTCTGCCTTCTTGCTCCCAGAATTCAATTTAGGTTTCCCCTTCTACCTATATTCTGTGCTGCACAGGCCGAAGACAGTTTCTTTATTAACCAATGGTATTCACAGCATACAGAGGAGAATCCCACATTAATGGGGAACAGGGAGATAAGGCAGAAGCAAGGAGAAATTAGTCAACATGTAATATATATATAACAATCCCTAAAGCAATGTTACATTGTAGGCTAATTTTAAGAACAGAAATAAAATATTACCATGTTTTGAAAAGAAATGTTATACACATACACAAGCAAAGAAAAGGATGACTGGTGACTTCATAAAAATTACTAGAAGTCAGGGAAAGAAGTGAAACAAACAAAAATAATAGAGATTTCTTTGCTCAAAAAGGAGGGGAAGTCATTTTCAGACAAATAAAAAGATGGTGTGTGTTATCAGTCACTGAGTGCTACCAAGGAGAGGTAAAGGAAATGCTCCAGGTGAGCAATCGGTCCCCAGGGAATCTGCTCTGGATGTAGCATGGGAGGCTGCAGAAATGTCAGCTGTGCACGCGGGTAAATTATACAGTGCACACAGCTGAAAACTTAAAGTGGAAATGATAAGTGAGTCAGGATTTAAAGGCAGGGGAACTTAAGGGAGCAAGGGAAAAGAGGTTCTCGAACTGGAATCTAGCCAAAGCCTCTTGCCAACGGAGAAGCAAGAATCAGCACAATTGATTTGCTGTAAAAATTGTGGACATAGAAATATTATTTTTCGTTGTCTGTGCTAAAATAGGAATGAGCCAAATTTAACGTCAGAATATAGATGACCTTGGGTGTGGCCTTATTCCTTTCCTCAGACATTTTTTATAAAATCTCAAACAAGTTATTATTTACAGTAAATATATTCTACATTCTTACATCCCTGTGATCTATACTTTTACCTTAACCAAATCTGTCTTGTGCACCTCAAGAAGCTCCCTATGATTTCACTTAGGCTCCTTGGTAATCTGTCAAAGATAATAGCTTAAAATCTACCAAAGTCATGTAGGTGACTCTAATGACAACTAAAGTCTTTCAACTGTTAGAGAAGCCTAGACACATTGTCAAATATGTCTTGATTTATTCCTGAGAACATCTTTCCTTTTTATAATTCCCATGCTTAAGAGCTGTATTAAAAATGTCTTTTAATAAATCCCAACATTGATATATACTGGCTCACTGTGACATTCTCTCAAATCACTAAAGGAGGCGTAAATATATCCACAATATTTTAATGAAATCTCTAACATTTATTGATTAATTGTTGTTGGGGACGGGTATGTTGGTATCATGCCCATAGCATATGTGAAGGTCAGAGGACAACTTGTAGAAATCAATTTTCTGTTTCACCCATGTGGGACCCAAGGATCTAAGTCAGGTTGTCAGAATTGATGGCCACCACGTTTATTCACTGAGACATCTAACCATCCAAGAAATAAGGATTTGAAAATCATGTAAAAAATTTAAATAACTCCATCAACTGTCAAACAGTATGTCAAAGGTGATTTGACCTAATTGATAATCATGGAACATCTCTGTCCAGTGTATTTCAAGAGCATCTGACATTAAGTAATCCTAGTTAAGCCAGCTTCTGGACCACCAAGAAGCCTCAATAATTATAAAAGATTTAACTCCCTCAAAGTAGGTTATCAAATTGGCATAATTAATTCGAATTTTTTTTTATCGTTTCCTGGGATATCATCAAATATTTAGAAAATTGATAGCATTATCCTAAATGATTAATCATCAAGGAGAAGTCACAGAGGGCATTACAAAATATTTTGAACAAATATTAAGGAAGATGTTGTTTTATACATACAACATGAAAATAAATGTTTAGACAGAAAACTAATTAAATATAAAAAATATAAATTATCTAAGATCAGTTAGTTAAGCTTTAATCCTTAGTTTAGTGTTACTAAATTTATTCATGTGTGTGCACGGTTTTCTGTGTGTGTGTATATGTGTGTGTGTGTGTGTGTTTCTGTGTGTGTGTGTGTGTGTGTGTGTGTGTGTGTGTGTGAGCACATGTGCTGGAGTGCACATGTGGAGGTCAGATGATCTTTACATGCTAAACCATCTTGCTGGCTACAGGCTTTAATCCTTACAAGCTTCCAAAAGAACAAAATAATTAAACACAAAGGAAAGAAATTTTAAAAAAAATCAGGGAATGCTAGTGAAATTAAAGGCAATTCATTTTTAAAATCATTAAAATGAGTAAATCCCTATTTATATTCATCCATGAAAAGGATTAAGAGCTCAACTGATGCATATCTGGAATAAAACACATCATTTGAGTTCCTATAAACACCACAAATATGTCAAAGAAACATTTTTTAGCAATTTTATGCCTATTTCATATACATGTTATATGAAGAACACAATTATTAAAATTGAAACCAATCTATATAGCTGGTAAAAAGTGAAATGCATTTATTTAAAAAAGGAAAATAGAATTGAAACTTTCTTTTTTTTTTTTTTTATTTGGAGACAACGGTAGTTTCCTGTACAGACTACAAACTGTGGGAAAGAAGTCCTACACAAGGGGGTTTTAAACACACAAGAGCAAGCTCTTCTAAAACCATCAGCTTCAAGATGCCCTCCAAACAAAGTCAGAACAGGGCTGCACAGAGAGAGAAAGCCATGGTATACTTTGCAGTCGTACTTGCTTGTTTGGACCACCCCCCCACAAATGACAACACAGAGACTTATTATTAATTGTAAAAACATAACCTAGGCTTGTTTTCAACTAGTTCTTTTTTTTCTCGTGTATTCAGTGATATTTTAATTACATTATGACATCTTCAGTATCACCGTATAGTTTATAATGTAGCTGGTTCTGACTCTAGTCTTTTTATTTATTTATTTATTTATTTATTAAAGATTTCTGTCTCCTCCCCACCACCGCCTCCCATATCTCTCCCCCTAGTTCTCATAACTTAATTAATCCATATTTAATCTATGCTCTGCATGTGACTTATCACCTCCTACTCTCCCCATGCCCCGCTCCCCCTCTGTCCATGTCTTGCTGACAACACCACCTTTCTTCTTTCTAGAGTCTTCTCTGCCCCAGAAGTCCCACCTAACCTCTTCTTGCATAGTTATTGGCCATCCTACTCTTTATTAAACCAATCAGAAAGAACCCTGACAAAGGCACATCTTCACCACGCAAATAAACATTCTGCAACACTACTTGCTATCTTTTATGACCTCAGGTGCAAACAGCCTCAAAAAATATCCAATTCAAGGAAAAAATGTAAAAAAAATAACACATTTTGGTCAAGTGGTACTGTTTCAGGACTCTAAGGGACCATAAAGATTAAAATTTTTTTAGCAGGATAAAAAGAGGAAGTGCAATCGTGCTAACAGGTGCATATGCATATGTCCATGAGAAATATCCAAATATTTATTTCAATAATTTTCTTGACAATCTAAGAATGAAAGCAAATTCTTCAAAAGCAGAGGACAAATTGGAAGGCCACAACTAACATCCAAACTATTTGAGAAAGGTCGTGTTCCCCAGCTGTGAGAAAGGTCAGGAAAGCTTGCTCTCTCTACTTCCAATCAGTGCTTTTCTAGGAGGTCAAGTTATTATAACTAAGCAAAAGAACAAAAATAAATCAAAAGCACAAAGCAGAAAGGAAAAGATGTTGGTGTTTGTGGGGAAGGGCTTAAAATTGGGCTTCTATATATAGTCCTCACTAATCTTGAATACACAGAGATTTGCTTGCCTTTGCATAGTAAGTGAGTTGTAGTCGGAGACTGTGGATTGATTTCCCGGCCATCCAGACCCAAATAATCACACAGAAACTGTATTAATTATAACAATTTGTCCTGTTAGCTCAGGCTTCTTGAATTACCCATTTCTATTAATCTGTGTATTGCCACAGGCCTTTGGCTTAGCCGAAAGGATATGGGTCTTTCTCCTTTGGCATCTCCTTGACTCTGTGTTCTCTCTCTCTCTCTCTCTCTCTCTCTCTCTCTCTATATATATATATATATATATATATATATACACACACACACACACACACACACACACACACACACACATATAGTTAAATGTTTTCCTTTCTAAAAATTGCTGTCGTCATGGTGTCACCTCACAGTAATAGAAACCCTAACTAAGACATCAGGTGTTTGGTCACAGCAATGCCGAACTAACACAGTTTTCAAGGAAGTTAAAGAATTTCTTTTAAGTCTTATTTTTTAAAAAAATTATTCTTGTAAGCTATTCTGAGAGTTAATTCAAAATACATTGAAACCCTAAAATTCAAAGAAGTGCTGCAAACTTCTAGAGGGATTATATGGGTAAAATAGAAAAAGAAATTTTAGGATTCTGAAAACATGAATTCAAAAAAGTCATAAATTGAATTGATGAAAATTAAAAACTTTTGCTCCTCAAAACTTTCCATTAAAGAAAGAAGAAAAAATATATTTATATAACTTGCAAAGCATACATAAGAACACTCAATATCACTAGGCATTGGGGAAATGCAAATTACAAACTCAAGGAAAACCATTAGCATAACATGCTACAATTTAAAAGATGAACAACATCAATTTTGCCAAGAATAAGGAACAAATAAAACTTTCATGCACTTCTGGGTAAAGGATAAAGTGACATGGCATTGAGGGAAAACTTTGGACAGTTTTTTATAAAGTTTACCTTGTATATTTAATATTTTATTCCAGCATACTTATATGGATAATTTTCCTATATGAATAAATTGTCTATACAAAGTCACATAAGAAAACTTATAGGAACTTTAATTAGAATTACCTAAATTGGAAGCACACAGAAACCTTCATTAATCACTCTATGCAACAGACTACCACTCAACAATAAACAGAAATGAATACTACTAATGACAGAAACCATGCTGAGTCAAAGAAGACAAAGAAGTGTACATGTCACATGCTAATTTGATGGAAAGAAGAATGAAGGAACTTTCAATGAGATGGCCTCTGTCTTGATTGGAGTAGACATCACATGGGTCTATGAAGCTGCCAAAATTCATCTCTCTATATTTTAGAAGGCACAATTGTTGTTCACGTTTGTGGCCACAGCTCAATAGAACAAGCTTGCCTACTGTGCTCCAATCCCCTATATTAAATCCCAGCACTGAAAACACACACACACACACACACACACACACACACAGAGAGAGAGAGAGAGAGAGAGAGAGAGAGAGAGGTGGGGGGGAGAGAGAGATTTATCTCCATACTACTTTTTAAGTCTCTTTATCACAGTACTGTCTACATGGACAGGGTCTCCTGCTTGGATATATCCTTTTTTGAACCAATAATTCTTCATTTTGTGTTCAGGCACAGTGGGGTTAAGCAGCACAGTGGGCAAGGTTTTTTTTTGTTTGTTTGTTTTGGTTTTGCTCTTTTCTTTAATTTGTATTATAAAATAAAGAATGCCTGACAATAAGATAGTAGGTAATTTTCTTTTCAAAATGTGTTTATTTGTGATGGGGAGGAAGAGAGGAGGAGGTAGAGAGAGATAACATGAATACACACACATATTCCAGTGCTTACATGCAAATATGGCCAGCGGGTGCATGAGTGTCTGCCTCTCTCACTCTCTACATCTTCCTCTAAGTCAAGATTTCTCCCTGAACCTGGGGCTCACGCTTTCTCATCTCTACAATCAGTCACTGTGTTATAGTAATACCCATCTATGCCTCTTCCTCAGACCCAGGCTCACGGTGCTGCATGAAACACAAGTTTTGCAATGTAAGGATCAAAACTCTGGTCCTCGTGATTCCACACCACGTGATTCCACAGCAGGTTCTCTTAACTGGTGAGTCATTTCTCTAGTCTCAAGCTTCTTTTTTCTGTAGAATAGGAAAATACTTTCTTCTAGAGTCTATAGAGCCTTGATGAAGGATAATGCCAAAATCAGCAGGCCTTGCCAAGATGAGGTATCTACACACTGTAATTCTCCTCAAACTTTTTTGCAAAATAATCAGAAGAGATTTCAAAATTATACAAGCTTTTGATTTAGTTCAAGGTGAATAAATGCAAAAAGAACTAAATTACTTGTTATTGAGTAGAAATGACAATGCCTATTAAGATGTCCCATGTTTGTTCTGTGGCTTGGTAGACTTTGTAGCACTAGATCTATTATAATCACATGTGCAGAAACTCACGAGCATTCTAAGACGTGAAGAAGAACCAGCTTCGCCTACAGATAACAGAATTGTTAAGGATCTGTTTGGCTGATAGGGTAAGTAGTCTAGATTTCAAATGATTTTAGAAATACTAACCTACCCGTGTGGTACATTAGAGAGAAGGCAAGGGGGTAATGGTATCCAATTAAGAAAATATTGCTTTTTCTTTGTTTGTTTTTAAGTACAAAGTCTCTCAGCCACATAACACCTCGGAAATTTAAAGGATAACAAATTTATTATGGCTCACAATTCAAGTGCACAATCCATCACAGCAAGGAGGACAGGCAGCAAAAGCCTGAAACAACTGGTCATATTGCATCCTTAGTGAGGAAGCAGAGGGCAATGACTGCATGTTTCATCTCGGCCCCCCTTCCACATTTACATAGTCCAGAATCTCAGCCAGGAAATGGTGCTCCCATAATAAGCAAGTCTGCCCATCTCAATTAATCTAACCAAGGTTATCCCACACAGGCATGCCTGCTTACCACCTATATTCTATAAAGCTGATAGTTAATCCTGGTCTCACAGTTCCCAGGAAAGATTTACATCCTCTATTGTTAGCTGTAGGCAGAGGTTGTACTTCAAAAGCTACCAAATGTCCTCCTTTCTGATCATCTTGAAGAGGAATGTTCACAAGATGCTTGTACAAATAAAAGTAAACGAACTGCTCTGGGAGGCAGAGCTGCCATTGCACTGGTACCTAAAGTACACATCTATGTAACTGTTGAGTCATGATGGAGAGAAACAAGTTTTTGATTCGTAACATTTATTTACCCATATTTAAATCTGAACAAAATTTATTATAGCCATTGGGTGGAATATTTTATTTTAAATATTTGAGAAGTCACAAAATTGCCGTTTTCCAAACCAGGAAACCAAACACAGTCATCTTTAGAGGTAAAGTAAAAATATTTGAATTTTTTAAGAAAGCAAATTACAGGTTCCCAAAATATTCCACTGTGCCATGTGTTATTCGCCTTCCATACTTCTCTTAGCTAACTGCAGAATGAAGTGACTGGCCTCAGGTTTGGAACACGCTGTAGTCCTGCTATGTCCACTTGCATGGAAATCACAAAAAGACCTTTAAAAATAAATTGGCACCAGGAAATTGAGCGATCAGGCACTTGTTTGTTTATTCACTCAAAGGTGATAACTTTGCCATGGGACCAATTATCTGTGGAGATCTGAATTAATTGTCAGTGTTTTCTAACTTACTTCTGCAATCCTTAGGCCATGCTGTAAAAATGGTTACTCCATCACATCACATCCTGACGGGTACAGCTTTGAAGACCCTTTCATTCAAATGTATTGGTGGATAAACTCAGTATGAAGAAAAGTCAAGGTACTTCTTCCTATAAGGTTTTCCTAAAGAGTTGTCCTAAGGGTTTTTGTTGTTGTTATTATTATTGTTCAGTTGGGTAGTCTGGGTTATTTTTATTAGCCAATTTGAAGGCAATTTTTCTGCCCTGCAAGGTCATTCTCTGATAGCAGGGAATTGGGTTACAATGAAAAAAAGAAACACCATAGCAGTTGCTTAAAATAGACCACAGTTCTTTCTAGAAGGTTCCTGGTATTCCAAGATCAATCCCACTGATTTTTCAAAAATTTAGCTTGCATCAAAGTCACCCGAAAGATGGATAAATGCCAACTCTGCAGTTATTTTCCAAGAGATTCTTTTCCAGTCTCAGGAGGACATGGACATTTTGACGCTTTTAATAGAGTTCAATTGCCATTGGTGTTACCTATATTTGACCACACCTTAAGAAATCCCAGACAATTCATAGGACCCTACAGCTCTATAACAAAACTTAAGAGTTATCAACATATCAGATACTTAGGGGACTTGTTATTTTGTTTGACTTCATTTTGATTTTTCTTTTTTTTCTAAACCTGTAGTGTTGGTCACATGCCTGTTGAGGATTCTTGTAAGAGGCTTTCATACTTCTTTACATCTGTCAGCCTTGGAAACCTAAGTAGCAGTAGGAAAGTTAGACTTTGAGGCTCCCTTAAAATAACAATAATAATTATAACAATATTATGTAGTATCTAATTATTACAGTTCCACACACTAATAGATACCATTCGCTGGCAATTGCTTTCATTTTTGGTTTGTGGGTTTTTGGCAGCTGGAGACAGTAACTTCCTAACGTTTTCTGGCAGATTTGGTGATAATAACACAGCCTTAAAATACTTGTCTTGTGTCTGGGTCACCTCACTCAAAATAACATTTTCTAGCTTCATCCATTTTCCTGCAAAATTCAAGATGTCGTTATTTTTGTACTGCTGTGCAGTACTTCATTGTGTAAATGTACCACATTTTCCTTATCCAATCTTCAGTCAAGGGACACTTAGATAGTTTCCAGGTTCTGGCTATGACAAACAAAGCTTCTATGAACATAGTTGAGCACATGTTCTTGTAGCACGATTGAGCATCCTTTGGATACATACACAAAAGTGGTATTACTGAGTCTTGAGGAAGGTTGTTTCCTAATTTTCTGAGAAATCACCACACTGATATCCAAAGGAGATGTACCAGCTTGCATTCCCACCAGCAATGCAGAAATGTTCCCTTTTCCCCACAACCTCTCCAGCATAAGTTTTCATCAGTGTTTTTGATCTTGGCCATTCTTACAAGTGTAAGACGGAATTTCAGAGTTGCTTTGATTTGCATTTCTCTGATGACTAATGAAGTTGAACATTTCCTTAAGTGTGTTTCAGCCATTTTAGATTCCTCTGTTGAGAGTTCTCCATTTAGGTCTGTACTCCATTTTTTTTATTTGATTATGTGTTCTTTTGGTATCCAATTTCTTGAGTTCTTTGTATATTTTGGAGATCAGACCTCTGTCTGATGTAGGGTTAGTGAAGATCTTTTCCCATTCTGTAGGCTGTCATCTTGTCTTGTTGACCATGTCCTTTGCGTTACAGAAGGTTTTCAGTTTCAGGAGGTTCCATTTATTAATTGTTTCTCTCTAGTGTCTGTGCTACTGGGGTTATATTTAGGAAGTGGTCTCCTGTGCCAATGCATTCAAGTGTACTTCCCACTCTCTCTTCTATAAGGTTCATTGTGGCTGGCTTTATGTTGAGCTCTTTCATCCACTTGGACTTGAGTTTTGTTCATGTACTCAGTCATAGGTGGTTTTTAAACATAAAGCAAAGAAAACCAGCCTACAAATCACTATTCCACAGAACTTAGACAACAATGAGGACACTAAGAAAGACTTACATAGATCTAATCTACATGGGAAGTAGAAAGTAGAAAAAGACAAGATCTCCTGAGTAAATTGGAAGCATGGGGACCTTGAGGGGGGGAGAAAGTTGAAAGGGGAGGGGAGAGACAGGGAGGGAAGCAGAGAAAAATGTAGAGCTCAATAAAAAAAGAAAAGTACAAAAAACAAACAAAAAAATCCCTGACTTGCATAGCAAGGACTAGTCATTAAACAAAGTCAAATACGTAATAGATATAGCCCATACAGTAACAGCTGTCGTCAACTAACACCTGAATGAAAACCAAGGAACTGAATGACACGAACACTTTAAAATATAGTGAAAATGAACAACGAGGCTAAGAAAAAGAAATTAATCCTAATTGTGTACAACATAATCTAAAGTTCTCAGTAAATAAAAACTATTAACTAAACAGGAGACTAAAAGTAGACAGGCTGGTAAGAATGGCAGAGAATGGAATTCTCTGGAGTGGCAGAACATGAAAAGAGAAAATATTTAACAAAATAATATCAGTTTTAGGTGATGAAAATCTAAATGGTATAACACATAAATGCCACATTCTGATTTATTTATCTAGGAAAAGATAGGATTTTTTTTTAAAAAAAGAGGCTATATGGTACATTTGAGAATCATTATAGAATCAACCAGTCCTGATATTTGCTTCCTATGGCTTAATCTATTAAAAAGTATTGGCTTGAATTATAATTTTAAAATATTACAAGATGTTCACTTAAGAATGAGAGGTTAAATTTATAGTACTTTTCCAAATTTCAGTAGATAATAAATTGAACCAGATTTGATCAAAAGAAGAGAATGTCAACCATCCCTCACTAGACAAGGTATAAAAGGTTGTTCATGGAAAACTGCTCTTGTTTGACTTCATGAATGACACACCCCTTCCTACTAACGGTTGAATCTAAGCTCCAAATTTCATATCAGTAAAATAAGCAATCTTATAAAGTTCTGGGATATTTTCAATTTTGATGATTTTTTCCCAGAATTTCTATAGTACTGTCACATGGTAACAGGGACAATTTATTTGAACTCATTTGCTGTCACTTGTCATAACTGGTATATTGTTGAACTTGTGGTTAATTAGTACATCTGTTTCCAGTTGCTGTAGTAACAAAGTGCTACAATCCTGGAACAACTCTGATTTATTATTTATTTCTTCCTACATTATCTATTCAGAAAGACCCTCGGCATTTCATGTCTTACAAAACAGAAAAAACTACACAAGTTAGAAATCTATCACGTATCTTGCTGAACTGAAAAGCAATCTGTTGGCAGAACTAGATTCATTTCTTGAGGTTTTGGATGTTGAATTTGTCAGCTTGCTGTTTCTAAAACCAAGAGGCCACTGACATTTTGGGGATCCTCCAAAGCCCACTCAAATCTCCCTGACCATTTCTGTCATCATTTCCTCTTTTATCTGACTATCCACTTAGAAGGGCCTTTATGAGTTCATTGATCCCTTATCAGTTATCAAGAATCATCTTCCCATCTCAAGGTCCTTAACTGAATCACCCTGTAAAAATCTCTTTTGCTTTCAGTACAATAAAATTGCCTCTCAACCTCTTCAGGAGATTGGTGTTAGGGCCCCTGTGAATACCGAGATCAAGTAATGTCCGTCTTTTATCCAAAATTGTTGAAGTACTTGCATATATGCCCATTCTTTTGTGTATTTCAGTGACTAGCTGATTTATATCTGATTAATTATTAATGCTACATGCTTGTTACACTGTTAAGGGAGTAATGACAGAAAAGATTCTGTACATTTTCAGGAGAGACAAAGCTTTTAAAAATATTCTCCACCCATAGCTGCACACATCTGAATATGCAGAGCCCACATACATGAAGATGCAACGGCAACCAGCAATTTCAGAGACTGGAGCAGCAAATCTCTAGAAGCCACTGCTCCCCCCCCTACCACAGGGTTACTCCACATACTTCAGTCATTCGCTGCTCTAGTTTAGGTTTTTCTCAAATACGCAGAGAACGAATGCAGTTATCTAGGTCACTTACATTTCTAACACAGCCCCAAAGAGCGGTTCTAGCATTCACACTTGTTCTCACTCACGTTCACACGCTTGCTCTCATCTGCTTTAGTACATTATGTGCTCCTAGTGAACAAACAGACAGCTGTCTCTTTACTTACATTTTGTAACTCATTGATTTGTTTTCTTTTGAAAGCGATACATTCTATTAAAAAAATGCAAGCTAAGGCATGTGTGCCAAGTCCTGTGTTGTAAACTAACTACATATATTTTGATGGCTTACAAATGTCAACAATTTTAGTTTTGTTTCATAAATATTAATCCAATAGTTAATATTAATCCATTCTGTCTGGAGTTGCTGGAAGAGGATGAAATAAAGAACATGTTGAAGGGATTTCTGCAGATGTAGCTGTTTCATTTGGTATCTAAAGAAAGGAACAAAGTTATATGTTTTATGGTTTCCTACTTACACACTTTCTTCCTAACCACAGAAATTTACCTATAACATATACCAAAACCAACAAGGAGAAAATCACTTATAAGTTTATCAAATATTATATAAAAATAAAAAAAAGAGAATTAAAAGATAGGCAGGTACCATTTCATTTAAAAGTTAATTCATTCTGTAACCTGATTATACAAATCGATTCTTTTAATTAGGGTGGATTGATGAAATCTAAGCATCCAGAATAACAACTCAGGAAAAATTATATCTAATGAATGCAGCTCATAGCAGCTTCCATAGTTCTCTGTGTTGTTGATTCCCTTATGTGAGAAATTATTCATGAATAACTCATACAAAAAAATAGCCATTCATGGATATAGTGGTAAGATATACGTGGTAGAAATATTCAGAAATATCATCAAAAGAAAACAATTTTGTTAATACTTCAGAATAACATTTGTGATCCCGAACAAAAAATAGAAAAGCATACTCCTCTTACACTTGGCAAATGCTTACTTTTATTTCTAAGATTAAAAAAAAAAGCTAAATATTTTAAATTATCCACAATTAAATTATAATCTATAATCATTCACCATTAAGTAAAACATATGCTAATTAGAAATTCCAAGCTAATTATAGGCTGTCAGATACATATGTATAATAAAAATTTCTTATTTTCATAATAGTCTATAATTACATGTTTCACAATAGACTAATGGAGTTTCAGGAATCATTACATTGTGTGATGCTCCTCCTTACTAAACAACACGATATATAATTCAGGCAGAGCTATTTTCTTCTTTGTGCTATCAGAAATGAATTAATGCTAAATAAAATTCAGGTTCACAAGACTATAATCAGCTTGCATTAATAATTAGAGGAAATTCAGGGCGGCTCCTCTTCAGAGTGATTTTTGTTTTCCTGTGTTCACGATAAAGGATTGAATCATGGACACATCTCTGTCACAGTCAAGACACAAAGACATGTCAATATATCAAATATTTTGGCAAAATAATAAATTAATCAACTGTACTCGAAATTTCCCCAAAGACACCAAAAATAATTCTTAGCTTATTGCTATATTTACCCTTGAACAGAACTAATACAAGTGAAAGAAAGAATATGGTTTATATCACCTGTCAATTCTTTATATTTCTCAATCTTTTGGATACTTACAGGGGATTATCTTAATTATGGTAGGTAGCATGTGGCATTATTTCTCATGCAGAGATCCTGGGCTACATAAAAATGATGTTAGTGTGTGTGTGTGTGTGTGTGTGTGTGTGTGTGTGTAACAATAATTAGTCCTAACAGAGACCATGAACTTGAAAAAGAGAGGAGGGGTATTGGGGATGAAATGGTTTAGAGAAAGGACAGAAAGGGGTAAAATGATAAAATTATATTAAATTCAATAAAAATAACTTATTTTAAGGAAAAAGAGAGTTGAATAGATTCATTTGCTGTGCATGCCCCACATATGATGTATTAGAATCTCAGAGTGTAAGTCAAAGTGAACTATTTTTTGTTGGTTAGTTCTTTGTCAATTTGGCACAAATCAAAGTCATCTGAACCAAAGAAACTGCAACAGAGAAAGTGCCCCACCACGTTGACCTGTGGGACATTTTCTTGATTGGTGACTGATGTAGAAGGGTCCAGAACATCACAGATGATGCTCTCCATGGGAAAGCAATGTGTACAAAAGCATACTGAGCCAGTCAGGCAGAGCCAACCCGCCAGCAGCAGCACTCCGTCGTGGTCTCTGCTTCAGTTCCTGCCTCCCTGTTCCAGATTTGCATTTCTGCCTTGACTTCCCTTCAACATGGATAACAAACATAAGCTGAAATAGTCTCTTTCCTCCCCACATTGCTCTTAGTCTTGGTATTTATCAATGCACTAGAAACCTAACAAGTGCACCTTCCTTCCTTGGGTAGCTTTTGTTGAGGTATTTATTTAGCAAAGGATAATTAACTAAGAATGATACTGTAACTATTTTTGAATTGGATAGCTTTACCTTTATATCAGGGGCAATGGAACAGTACAACTGAGATATTTAGTTCACTGACTTTGTTAATGGTTAAAGTTATATTTCACTAAAATATGCATTCATATTTAAGAATAAAAAAAACAGTCCCTTTGGTACTGACATATCAGATCCAATTACCAATCCTGTGAAAATATGTTGGCATTTCTTTAAAACGATGCCAAATAGAAAACACCAGCTATTTGCTGACATGAAGTAGGGGAGAAAGTTAAGAAAAGAGGAAAGTGTTCAAAAGACTTTCTCAGAGTTAACTAACTTCCTAAGGGAAAGGCAGTAACAGGGAGAGGACAGTTATCCATACCCAGGATTCCCAGAGGATGGCACCAAATTATATTAGCTAGAGCTGTATAAAGGCAAAATCCACGTGGCCATGTACTTCCTCTCTTTGTTCAACCAAAGGCAAGTGTGTATCCTCACAGGTCTCTGCCTACACAGGAGCAAGCACACATCCTTTGTAGTTGATGCAATCATGCTTGTTTACAAAGGCAAGAACACTGGATTTTTTATCTTACACAAACAGCCCGTAGCATTCCAAGAAATTATCCGACCTTGGGCAAGTGAGTCACAGAGGTTAGAAGCATTTCTGTTTTACAGGTGTCTTCATCACAGTAATTTAAAAATTAAATTCAAACATATCTTTAGATTGATTCCTCCCTTGAGTTACACACTGACTCTGTGGTGAGTACCTGTTCCGAGTGACATCTAATAATCATCTGCTTAATGCCACCCAAAAGGAAATTCATGCATCTAGTTAAGGCACTAATGTTGCAAAAGCCAACAGTAATTAGCTGAAATAGAAAGGCCCTGTGATGACTGACATCAGATTTACTATCCAGAAGGAACCCAAAAATGAGAAAGAGAGTAAGTCACTGGTCTCATCTCAGGTCCCCATTTTTGCAGTTTCTTTAAGTACAGGCAAATTGTCTCTAATGGTTTCTGAGTGGTTTGCACAGAGAACTATTTTCTATTAATAAACCACACAATAACCTCCTTGCTCTTTGTACACCAGGTTGAAAGTCCTATCAGAGTATAGAAGTGTTTCAGCTAACGAATCCACCTTTGATACATCTGAATCTATGAAGCTTTAATAGGTACCTTTCCTAGTATGCCAGTAGGCTGCATATGCAGCGACTTTGTCCACTTTGCCAGGCAATGTATTTTTGACCTAACATCCCAACCTTTTGCTGACGATAAGGGGAAGCCAAACTCTCCTCTGTAACTGTTTCCTATGAAATGAGGACATTGTTGTCATGGCATAGGAAGGCTGGGATGCTAAGAGTGGATTCAGACAATGGAGTATTCTTCAGAACCAGCTGAAAAGAGAGGGAGCAATCACATCTATTGGACTGGTTCACATTAGCCTTCAGCAAGTCCAGGGCTCAAAGTCATTTGGAGCATTTGTCATCTACAGCTGATCCCTGGATGGTGTCTGTCAGCTGACGGAAATTCTGTTGGGACAGATATAGACTAGGGACAGAAGTTAAGGTTAAGAAATTTAAAGGGAAATTTTACATTTGGAGCTTTCAGGCAAAACTTACATTTGAAACCCATGGAGGGAAGGAAGGAGTTCCAAGACCAGGGAGGAAAAAGAGATCCCATCCTCAGGAATAGGCAGGTGGGGAAAACACGTTGTTGATTCAAAGGAATAATCTGGAACCCATTTATCCTGTGAGAGGTGGACCCAAGTCTTATCATTCCTTCACCTCCCTGAAGCTTACATGAGTTTTTTAATTTACAAAAAAGAGATAAAAGTTTTAGATACACTAGCATTACCACTGATTGTAGTCTGTACTGAAACCCATATTGTAGAAAAAGCAGCTAACAGGTATTTCTAAAACAGCTGGAATAGGCTCATGCTTTCAAATCATAGCAAACGCTATGGCTTTGGGTTAAAAAAGCATAAACATTGTTTTCTTTATCCAGAGGGCAAATATATTGGAAGAAGATGTCCTTGCAAATCTGGATAAGGTTTGTATCTTGTCAAAAGTTTTAGGCAGCTTAATGAAACCAGTAGTCTGTGTTAGTTTAGTTTAGTTTGCTATTTTTGCTTTGCTTTCTTTTCCCTGTCTAAAAATCTAGTGGATCGTGTGAGGAGAGAGAAGACTTAAATAAAAATATTTGGCTCTAGAGAAGAACGAGCCATAGCCTAGTTAGAGCCACACTTCAATAAAGTAGAATGACATGAAACAAGTTTAATATTATTCACATCCAAAAGATATGTGAATCCCTGCTAAGCCAAAGCCAATAATCCAAAGACCAGAAAGTTTGGAGGCAAAAAAATCCAATAATCCAAAGACCAGAGGGGTTGGAGACAAAAAAATCCAATAATCCAAAGACCAGAAAGTTTGGAGACAAAAAAATCCAATAATCCAAAGACCAGAGGGGTTGAAGACAAAAAAAAAAAAAAAAAAAAAATCTGATCCCTGACCATCTAAACAGCCATAGTAAGCAGCATAGTGGCAAAGACAGTAAAGACAAAACCAACAAACACAGAAAGCTCACCCACTCAAAGGAGCCCAGTCAGAAACAAAATATGCAGTGGTCAGCTTCATTCATATATTCAGCTGAGTCTGACCAATTTCCATCTCGGTCCCCATGTTTGAAATACCAGAAAACACAGACCTGTTCACACACATAAAACAGACAAATCTTTACGGCATTTTACTGGGATCAACCAATTTCCATCTCAGCTCCCAGTATCCAAACAACCAAAACCAAGTAGGTGGTTCATCTCACTTTTTCCGCCAATGGGAGAATACAGGTTCTATCAAGCCCTGTTTGTCCCTGATCTGGATCCCAACAGAAACAGATGCCACAGAAAATTACTATAACTTACTAGGGGAGGCCTCCACAGATGCTTGCTGCTTTTCTTAGCATGGCAGTTTACTCTCGTAGTCCATGAAGCCAAAAGGATGACTGAGAACCTTGGAAAGTCTCAAGGTGCACATCCCCTGTGGCTGTCCTTCAGCTTTCTGAAACACTGGGCTTGTTAACTTACATGAACAGCCCCTAGCATTCCAGGAAGTTATCTGCCTTGGGCAAGTAAAGCTTAAAGGTTAGAGGCATTTTTGTTTTGTAGATCTCTTAAGCACAGTGATTTAAACTTATAGCATAAATTTAGCCATCACAGCTCCTGTCCCCCAGAGACTTGTCAGTTCAAATAGGATAAGTTTCAGAAAGCAGAGTTATTAACACATGTACTCTGAAATAAAAAAAAGAAAGAAAAGAAAAAAGCAAAAGAAAATCCACCAGTCCATTCACACCTACCAGCTCACACATGTGCACCCTTACACAAGGGCGAAAAAAATAGTTTCCTGTACTTGACTGAAGCAAAAAGTGCTCAGTCCTGTGAAGGAGCCTGAGAATTAGGTCATTAATAGGGACTCCAAACCATTGAAGAAAGGCCTGCCATCATGGCGTCCCTGCACTGTAATGGAATTCATTAGAAAGAAGTAATTATGTCGTTGGGCTTTAACAGGCTGTCCTCAGATACCAACCCAAGACTCCGTCTCTTGTTCGTCATTATCAATAAAAATATCTGATCATTTTTTTCTTCTGGTGCAGATGGTAAACTAACAGGAGAGTAGAGCTTGTCAAAATGACAGTGTACACGGATTCTTCTTATCTTGATGTCTTTGGGAGGACAGCTAATCTGAAATTTACAAAAGAAGGAACTCCTTATCAGTGTGTCTTCATCAATAAATGACAGTGACCAGCCCCACTTGTAACTAATTGCCTATTTCCAAAGCGATGCTAAAATGTAATGTAAAACATCCACAGGCTACACGGGCAGGCAACCGCCTTTGCTTCTAATAAAGGAACATTATTTAGAATTGATAAAAAGAGAAAATACTACGGCCATTGCAAGAGTAGAAAAGTCTACATGAATTTATGTGAAATCATGACTGTAAAATGTGTGAAATATACAGACTGTATTCACAATGAGAATGCATGATACGTGGTGGTAAATAGCGGTATAAATGTGGGTTATCTATAAAAGAAACTTTTCCTTAGCCATTAGTAAATTTGCTTTTGGCTTATAAATCTTAAAATTTCTAAGTTTTCATTCATATGTTCTTTACTTTCATTTTTTATTTCCATTTCTAGGTTAGTAAAGGTAGAGGCAGTGTCATAATTTGTACTGAGTATTTTGAGTTCCGTGTCATTAAATAATATAGGTTCTTAGCAATTGAGTTTCACTAAGGAATTGAAGAGGAAGACAAAGTCAGTGAACACAAGTCCCAATCGCTGTCTTTTAACTGTTCCTCCTTTCTCCTTTCAAGACTATTTCTTAAATTGTAACATGCATTTGTTACAATTTAAATTTGAGGTCTGGATCAAAATTAATTAATTGCACATGCCCCATAATAAGTGACTAAGGAACATTGTCTTAACTATTCATCAGTCTTTCTAACACAGAACCAGCCATGTATTCTTTCCTGATCTTTAAGACCAGTTCTTAAGTTTATGATGTAAAGCCAAAATTATTCACAATTATCTAGATAGCAGCTCTGAGCAACCACAGTCATTCAGATGTTGGTTTGGTTTCAGGTTGGAATTAATCTGTATTATTTGACTCATAGCAATTATGATATAATTACAGTAAAGTATGTTTAGTTTCCTTGTATTTCATTTTCCACAACTGAAAAATAAGATAGTATCTACCTCAGGTTTCTGGAAGAATTAAGAGAACTGTTCTACATAAGGTTCTTGCAACACTGATCAGTGAGTGTCAGTTTTCAATAAATTATAGCTATATTTACAGTTGGTGATTATTAATGGCTCAGACTCATTCTTCAAAATGGACAATATCAATCAGCTAAGCCTAATTAATGCTACTTTCAAAGATGAAAAACCAAGATATTCTACCACCATTTGATTTTTTTCACAAGTGTGAAAAATGATCATCTTAATGTCTGTAAAGTCACACAAACTCTTTAAGTTCCTGGCTGAATTTTACTCACACAAATTGACACTTCTGCTTGGAAGGCATGTCCTTGAAATGTGTAGCCTCAAAAACAAAACTACTTAGGAAGAGCTAGGCTTTGTTTTGATAATTCTCTTTTATGCAGGAAGGGATGGAGCAAAAGAATACATTACTTATTTTTATACAGAGATCCAGGCTTTGAATTTTGAGTGCTCTGGCTCTACACTTAACATACAATATTGGTAGATATTTCTAAATTTATTTGCTAGATATCTTTGTAAATAGAAAATTGTGTATTCTTCTTTGTGAGTGAATTTAAAAGTAAGCAGGTTTTCTTGATCTTTTTCTCCCTCCTGCATTCTCCAACATCTACCAAAAGAAGGTACCAAGAGTATTGCTTGATTGTCTGTCAGATACACAATCAAGTAAGAGAAAAAAAAAAAAGATCAATGAGTTTCAAACTTGATAGTACACCAAAATACTAACCTTATTAACCATTCAAGGAGCATATAAATCACATTGCTAAATCAGATTTAAACAAATCATCTTACCAAGGATTAACTTCTATAATAGTTCAAGGACATGAGCAGTCAAGAGATTCAGACAAAGAAAGATCAGCTACTGATGGCTACTCCCAAGTCTTATTTTAAGTCAGAATAATAGATGAACTCATAATGAAGTCCACAGTGCTCTTTTATCTAGTTAACATGAGGAAACTTTTATTGTGAAATAATCCTGTGATGATTTGAAGGAGAATTGCCTCTGTGGTGCTTAGAATAAATGTGGCCCCACAGGCCCACAGGGAGTTGCACTATTCGAAGAAGCGACTTCATTAAAATAGGCATGGCATTATTAGAGGAAATGTGTCACTGGGCTTTGAGTTTTCAGAAGCTCAAACTAGGCATAGTGGCTCACTGTCTGTTCTTGTTGCCTACAGATTCAGAAGTAGAAATATTGGTTCCTCTTCTGGCACCATGTCTGCCTGCTTGCTTTCATGTTTCCCACCATGATGACAATGGACTAAACCTCTGAACTGTAAGCCATCTCCAGTTAAATATTTTCCTTTATAAGAGTTGACATGGTCATGGTCTCTCTTCACAACCATAAAATTTTAACTAAGACAGCCCTCAGAAGCTAATATTAATACTTGGCCCCTGGTTGATGGAATTTGGGGGGAAGGGTTGGGTGGTATGAAGTTGTTGGAGCAGGTGTTTCACTGGGGAGAGGTTTTGTGTTTCAAAAGCCCACACAAATCCCAGTTAGCTTCTTCTTTCTCTCTGAACCAAATCTGAGGATATGAAGGTAACCTCTCAGCACCATGCCTGCTATGCTCACTGTCATGCTGAACCTTCTGGAAACATGAGCCCCAATAAACTCTTTCATTTACAACTTGTCTTGGTCATGGTGTTTCTTCACAGCAATAGAAAAGTGACTAAGACAATCCCACTTAATAGCCTAAAGATACAGAGCATACGTGAGATTCAATAATGAGCTATGCCTCATGGATTCTAAGTTTATGAAGTCATTCTTCCGCCTAGGAAAAGTGTCACTTTCAGGTACAGTGAAGTAGAAATCATGGTTCCAACCCAGCTATCAGTGCTGCCAGCTCATCAGCACCTTCATTGCAATGTTCCCAGTCATCCTCCAGTGGCTGGGGCATTCTTCAGCCAGCTTCTCGGGAAGGGTGTCCATTGCTCCATCCGCCCCTGTATGGACTATAATCTCAAGAAGCACTCTACCAAATTTAAATTGGTATTTTTTATTCACAAAATGATGCATGTATATAAAGCATTTGTTTATTCTTCACACTACCATCTCTCATTCTTCCTCCTGATGCTGAACCTTTCTTCCAACCATAAATTCTCCTCCTATTTTCATATCTTTTGTTACTATTGATGTTTTGAGGGATTTTATTTCTTTATCATTTGTTTGTGATTCACTGAGTTTAATTAGTTACTCGCATGACTATAAGCAATGTTTACTGAATCATAGACAATTATTTAATTTAATTATCTATTTAAGATATAAGAACTAGCTAGAAATATGCTTAAGTTATTTGCCAAACAGTGTTGCAATTAATATAGTTTCTGTGTGATTATTTTAGGTCTTGGTATCTGGGAATAAAAGAGCAGTCTCTGCCTACAGAAATCACCCGAACGACTGGGGCTAACCCGCATGACAAGCGATATACACTTTGTATCCGAGTGCTTGTAAACCCACTTGGGGTTAGGAGGAAAGTAGCTGAGGGCATGCCTGCCACTCAGCACCCTGCCTGGGAAAGAAGCCTGATCGGGTCTGCTAGGCATGCACAGGCAGAAGAGCATGGCAGACTCCCACCACCATACACAGATATTTCCAGGCCATGCGGGGTGCTGCATGGTAGATTTAATTTTTCCTGAGATAAGAAGGGTTTATATGCTGCATGTTGCCATGAGAATAGCATATAATTCTGTGTGTTGAATAGAACTATAAGGACTTTGTCCCACCTTACTTAATTCTTCTATTTGTAGCCTGCCTTCCCTGATTTACTTGCATCATGTTGCAAATATCCCAAAAGTGATAGACTTAACCTTATAAAAAGAACTTCTTGGATTCTTCCCCCAATTGTACGTGATGCTCCAATAACTGGAGCCCATACATTTTATACTGATGCAAGTAAATCAGGGAAGGAAGGTTATATATGCTATTCTCATGGTGCTAAGGGATGTTAAAGAACCTGTTAATATAGTTACTAATTCACAATATGCACAAAGAGTTGTTTTGCATATTTAAATCACTGAGTTTATACCAGGTGACACAAAATTGACTTCACTATTCATACAAGTTTAAGATATAATTAGGGATAGGCTTTGTCCCATATACATAATACACACCCAATTCCATCAGGTCTGCCAGGTCCTCTAGCACAAGGTAATGCAGAAATTGATTGATTACTGATTGGAGGTGTGCTGAAAACATCAGAACTTCATAAGAGACATCATGCCAATAGCAAGGGTTTAAAGAAAGAGTTTTCTATTACATGACAAGCTACGGAGATTATAAAGAGCTGTCCTCCTTGCTCTTTCTATAACCAAGCACAGCTATCTACAGGGACTAACTCAAAGGGTACTCAAAGGAATGAAATCTGGCAGATGGATATGTTCCACTTTGCAGAATTTAAAAAATTAAAATATGTACAACACACCATTGACACTTATTCAGGTTTTCAATGGGCGACTGCTTTAAGCTCAGAAAAGACTGATTCAGTGATCACATTTATTAGAAGTTATGGTCATCATGGGTATACTTGCACAAATAATGACATATAATGGTCCAGCATAGGACTCTAAGAAAATGAAGTATTTTTTGCTTATTATAATATAAATCATATTACAGGTACACCACATAATCCTATAGGACAGGCAGTTGTATAAAGATCAAATCAAACTATAAAGAATATGTGAAACAAACAGAAAGGAATAGAAAATACTCCCAGAAATAGATTATATAATGCTTTATTAACCTTGAATTTTCTTAACGCTAATGAGAAAGAAAAAACAGCAGCAGAGAGACACTGGATAATAGAAAAGTCTTCTGAATTAAATCAGCCAGTGTATTTCAAGGATGTATTGACCTCACAATGGAAGCCAGGAGATGTGCTGCATTGGGGAAGGGGTTTTGCTCTTGTTTACACAGGAGAAGAAAAGCTATTGATACCATCAAAATTAATAATGATTCAGTTTGGAAAGGAGAAACCTCTTGATAAAGAGAAATGACAGCTCATCCAGAATGGTGACAACCATATAGGTAATAAGAAAACATTATAGGGTTGGAGCAGAATTCTGCTCTTTTCTGTACAGGAAAATACACATGTTCAAAAATTCAAGAGACCCTGGATGTTTGGATGTTGACAGAAGGAAAAAAGTAACTATCCAAAAAGGATCACCAAGAAAAAGGAATTTGACTTGTAAAGACAAGTAATCAAAACATATATATATGAATATATAGGGCTGGCTTTGGAGTTGGACAATGGCTCTGTCCTTCTCTAAATCCAGTATGTTGTTAAAAGAAAAATTCAGACTTTCTGTCTCACATCAAAAGTTGTCTGGTATAGAACAAAAAGAAGAAATAATTCAGAAAAATATTTACTTTTCTTCATACCTATTTTTGTCTCTATCTTTCAATGAATGTATATGTCTATATAACTAATGTTTAAGTTTTCCACAATGAACAATGTATTTTCTTGCAGTAATCATTGAAGTTTTCAGGAAGAAGATGGGGCCCCACAACAACTCTACTTGGTTAATATGACATCATGATGCTAATAACACTACTAGAAGACCTGTTTGGGCTACCAGCTGCTCAAGGTTGGTTTGCTGACAGGGTACACATTTTAGAATATTCTGCCCAGAACTCCAAATAGAAGCCTGAGAAAAACCCTACTGAATACTAAGAGACTATTTGCAGTTGTAGCAGACAGTAATCTTGAAACTTAACCATCATTCTACTTTCACAGGATCCCATAGAAAGAACACTGTTCCCATGATAGCTGGAAGTAATTCTAGAAGATGACGTCCCCTCTGCCAACAAAAAGAAAGGAAATTGGATGGGATAATAGATTAGTGTGAGCTTATTCACACTAATAATAATAGTAAATAATGGAGTGAATACTTGTGAGCTATTATGTATAGGCAAATTAAAACCTTCCTTTTTTACTTAAACAGACAAGGGGAACTGATGTAGGATTCCCCTTTGTAGCTCCAGGTATACCCTGACTTCCCAACAAGTTAGGGTGCCTTTCCCTCCAGAGCTGTGGCACGTACATCATCAGCAGTAGATCCTCTCCCAGGGCCTGTTCATCCTGAGGCCTGTGCATTTACCAGGTGTATATTACAAAGTGTGTATTACCCTCTTGTGAGTGGGCCTTGAATCTAATCAAAAAGCAATTGAAATTCCCATTTTTCTAAATCAAAACAAAAGGCTTGGAAAAATGTCACAGATGTAGAACCTAACAGAACATTTGCGGATCAACTCCCAGCAATAAAATCCCAACCATGTCGCAGATTCAACAGCATATAAAATTTTAATCTTGCCAATTCTTCAGAAAGTGCATAAATTCAACGAGATTTTTTTCAAAGAGCCATTTATTCATTAATGTGTCTCTAAAGTGACAAAATTCAAAAATCTTTTCTTAGAAAGATGAAGAGGCAATAGCCCATGAGAGCAGGTCAGTGCACACATATGAGCTTCTCATTTCTCCATGGGTCCTTTAGAAACATCACTTAGTTCCAAGCTGCAGAATAGAGATTATTCAGATAGGTGCTGGAAATGATTCATTGTGATCTCCAGAATTCATTCTGTGGCACTAAAGAGAACATTACATAGAAAACTTTAAGCACATGATACACTTTTTACAAATCAGAAAGGTCTCTACTGGGCAGATACACTTTAGAACACAAGTCTACCTCCAACTGCTTTTCTGCTTCTCCTTCTTCTACTCACTCAGCAAGCAGAGATGGGAGTAGAGCCTTAGGCCTTACATCACCATGAGGGAGTGTGAATTGAACACGTGTTCATGGAACACCAGTGTCTTGTTCCATTTCAGATACAAAAAGTAACTGCCCACATAGATCTGAGTTGCTAGCAGGTAATGAGAGTGCTGCTGTTTGCATCTGGTCTTTACTGACTAAAAGATTCCTGATCTGTTCTCATAGAATTCTTATGTGCAGATCTATGTGGGCCATGCCAATAAGAAAACAATGAAGTAGACACCTAGTGTGTGAGCTCAAAATATGTAAACCAAATGAAAATGAGAAAAAGGGAAGGAACAAAGAAATAAAGATGGGAACCAGCCATGCCTTTAGTATAAAGTGAATACCTCAGATGGTTTCTATAAATTTATAACTCCTTTGCCTACATTTCTCTGACATTCATGACATACTATTTACAAGCATTTTCCAATTGACAAATAAAAAAGGTCATATGGAACAGCTAAATTTACACATCTAGCTCTTATTTTGACATTGTTAACTATGTTCTTTTTACGTATCATGGAGACAGAGACATGAGAACATTTTGTGCATTTTGAAAATTTAAAATAGCTCAATTTCAAAGCAACAAAAAGAATCGTGATACTGTTCCATAGTTTGGTTATGATAAAGAGAATATTAGGAGTGCCTACGCATCCAATGGTATTCCCTATTAATATCTTGCCAACTGTGCCAGAATTAGGTGAATGGTTGCGTATTATCTCCCCTGCTCATCTCCAGAATGTATTTATTAATCAATAAATCCTCTGAATTTCCACTTTACACTTTTTCCTTCTCTTTTTTAAAAACATTTATAGAGCACTCACTTAGTCTCTGGCAGTTACCTCTTGGTATACTTTGCTATCTCTGGACTTGATCCACTCCAAGTTTTACCAGTATATTTCTATAAAAATAATTATATATGATTATATATGAAACAAATTTATAACAGCTTCCATGTCCTACGGCAGTTAATCTCCTTTATATATTTTTAACTAATGATGTCTGAATCTTCCCTGGCATCTCCAAGGCCCCCACCAGTCTATGTTGTCATTGCCATTAAGCAAGTTGTAACATGCCGCCCACAGACCCCATTTAAGTGCAGGATCTCCCAAAAGAGCCAGAGCTATCTGTGCTGCCAGTGTCAGCACGAACCAGGAAGCCAGTTATTAATGAAGCCATGCAGGTTTTATCGCTTATGCGGACTCAGAAAATCTCTTAAAGGAGCCATGCCTCTACTTGCCTCTAGCAAATAGAACCCACCCGAGAAAATGCTGCTATGAAGAAGCCATGCTTAACTCTGTTCTTCTGTGTCTAGAATTCCTTCCCAAGCTCTCTCAGTTTTTATGTGGATGTAGTTTTCCCACGTTGGGACATCATTTTGTTGGCAGAGACTGCTCATTCATTTCCCCGATGCCCAGACCTGAATAATCACACAGAGACTATATTGATTTACAACACTGTTTGGCCAATGACTCTAGCTATCCCTCACATCTTAAATTAATCCATTTCTATTAATCTGTGTATCACCGTGAAGTTGTGGCCTACCAGTAAGGTTCCTAAAGTCCTGGTGTGCCCTTCTTCAGCAACTATATGTTATCTCCTTGGCTCCACCTACTCTCTCTAAATATCTTTGTTTGGTTTTTCTGCCTGGCTTTTCTCTGTTAAGTCATTTACTGAAACAGCTCTATTTATTAACCAATGGCAATAAAACATATTCACAGTATACAAAGGGGAATCCCGCATCATGGCTGTGTGGTTATTGCTGGTTTTTGCCATATTTATGTTAAGAATCCAAAGCAAAACATGAAGCAGAACGAAATAAAAAGTATTTAGCCTGGCAAGGAAAGGAGCATGGTGCCATTAAAGTCACAGATAATGGGGTCAAGAAAAGCAACCATAACTGCTAGAGGGAAATACCTTGGAAGAAATACTACACACTGCCCCAAGGCAGCAGGAAGTACCATAATGAGGACTTCCATGAGGGTGAGATGTTAAACTAATTTGATAAAATATCATTTAAAGAGAGGTTGTCTGAAAAGAAAGTTTCACTTGGGAAAGCACTGTCTGTGAAGTGCTTTTCTCAGTTCTGCAGCACAGGAGTCAGAAGCGGCTACAACTGTGGTTCCAATGGACCCAGATGCTGCAAATCCAGGTAATGTATAGTAGAGACAAAGCCCTTCTCGGGAGGCCTTGAACAGGCCATAAAGAAAGAGCTTGTGTTACAGCGAAAACTAGGATTTGGGGGATGTCAGGACTGTGAGAAAAAGGAGGAAAGACACAGACACCAAGTGGGGCCAGCCAATTAGAGCTCAAAAGATATCTCACGTTCTAAATGCCGGACATGAAGCTACAGAATTCATTGTATGCCCCATAACAGTTCAGCTTTATTTATCCTACCCTCTCCTTGATCGTTTCATTTTCCCTTTTGGAGTGAGAATGTTTATATTGTGCCATTGTGTGTTGAAATTATGCAATATTGTTTCTTTTCATTTTTTAGTTCATAAGGGATGGCTATGAGCTTCTATAAATAAGCCAGGGCAAAAATGTTATATTCTAAATTCTCCCCACACCGCTGTTTTAAGTGCCTGGTCCCCAGATTGTGACAGTATTTCAAAAGGAGTAGAGTTTTTAGGGGATGGGATATACCTGTAGAAAGTAGGTCACTAGGTGATAACCATGTTCAATTTTAACCTGCATTCTCTGCTTCATGTTAACCACCATGTAAACAACTGTCAGAGCAAGTTCCTACCACCATGATCTGAGCCATGTTCATTGCCATGTCTTCCCAGCTACAACAGATGAAGATCACTCTGAACGCATGAGGGAAAATAGTTCTTTCTTCTAGTCACTTCTTCCTGATGGGCATTTAGTAACAGTACTTAAAAAGTAACTTATGAATATGCCAATGTATTAACTGTTAAGTCCCTCCCTAGCATAATAGCGTTCCCCAGGAAGACTATATAAAGCTATTTTTAGGCACATCTATTACATAGCCAAACACTTCTTAAGAAAAAAAATGGAGTAATTTGTTCTAACTCAGTAGTTACTTGTGCTGGAACTAAATTTGCCTTCCCTGCATGTAAGAATTTTGCTCAGTTTGCAGTACTTCCCTGAAGAGAAAAAACAATAACTGTGCAAAATTATAAACTGATAATTTCACCTGGTTATATTAAATTTATTTCATAAAATAATAGGCAAAACATAGGATGACCTTAGTGGCTAGCACAATTTAGTTACTCATACTGATCTTAGAGAACAGCATACCTAATCTGGTAGGCAGACATCTAAGATTGAGTCCATTAATCTTGACCTTTTGATTTTATGCTCTTGACTAATGCATGTTCTTTAGCTTCCTTTTTATTTATCCTTTGTCTCTTTTACATCATGGTTCTCGATCCCATTCATTTCCCCGTCCCTTCATATCTGCTCTCTGCCCTTGCAACACTCACTCTAAAAATAAAATAAAATTTCATATAAAAAAGAAAGAGAAAAAAGAAAGAAAAATCTCCTTGTAAAAGCTGTAGTATAAGCCGGGCGGTGGTGGCACACGCCTTTAATCCCAGCACTCAGGAGGCAGAGGCAGGCGGATCTCTGTGAGTTCGAGGCCAGCCTGGTCTACAAGAGCTAGTTCCAGGACAGGAACCAAAAAGCTACGGAGAAACCCTGTCTCAAAAATCCAAAAAAAAAAAAAAAAAAAAAGCTGTAGTATGACAAAGTGAGTCGCACAGAACACCCATTAGTCCATACATCTTTACTTGCAAGTGTTCATTACAAAGAGCCATTGGTCTGGCTTGAGGCCTCTGGTTTCTGCGACACCACAATACTGGGCCCTCACTGGGGTTCCTCTTGATATCCCTTTGTTGCCCTGCATCGTTGGATCTGCAAGACCAGTCTCTTCACATGTTTCGACAGATGGGGTGGATTTGGGTGTGGACCTGCTTATAACCCTGGTTCTTGGCCTCATAAGTTGCAGGGCTAGTCAGTAGTCAGTCAGCTCTCCCCTGTCCCTACCACCAAGGTGAATTCTCCAACATTTCCCTGGTTAGTTTACCCAAGGCAACAAGGCGCAGGGGGTGGGACAAGTTCTGCTTCTGTGTTCTCAGAGTCAGTTCACCCAGACCTGGACCACCAGAACCATCTCTACACGGCTAGGGGCAGAGACCACTCTCCTGAGTGCTGTAGGCAGAGACCACTCTTCTGAGTGCTGCACCTGGTAAGGGGTGGAGATAGCTCCCCCAATCTTAGAACCTCGGCGCCAGCTATCCCAATTGCCACAGGCTGTCAGGCATCACTCCCTCATCCATGCTACCATATGGCAGATGAGGAGTGGAGCCAATGGAGCCGTACCCGTGTTCTCAGGCAGCTCACTTGTGCCCTTGTCAACAGAATCAGCTCTGCTGTGCTTCCCAGGTGAGGTACAGGGCCCATTTTCCCAAGTGCTGCAGCTGGTAAAGGGTAGGGTCATTTCCCTTACCTGCCTTAGGTAGCAGTGGATTTAGGGAATCTTTCCTCACCTATGCCACCACATGGCAGACAAGGGTTGAGACCCACTCTCCCACATTCATGCCTTCAGGGCCAGCTTGTCCCCTTCCCCAGTCCCCACCCTCCTCATCACCCCATCCCCCCCATAACAGGGTCAGCTCTATCATGTTATCCAGGCAAGTTATGGAACCCACTCCCCCTAGTGTTGCAGTCAGTGAGAGGCAGAGCCAGCTCTGTGCAGTCCTATTTTCTAAGCCTTCAGCGGTATCAGGAACCATGATCTTCAACACAGACCACAGCAAGGACATGGACCAAGACATGAGCCTTGGCAGAAGCCCAGGCATGGACATCACCATGGTCATAGTTCAGCCAGATCCTCATCATTTTTACCTCTTCAGACATGCCTCTGCCCACAGAACAGAAACCATTCTCTCTCTCTCTCTCTCTCTCTCTCTCTCTCCCTCCCTCCCTCCCTCCCTCTCTCTCTCTCTCTCTCTCTCTCTCTGTCTTTCTCTCCCATATCACACCACACACTTGTTCACCAAAATAATGTCCGATGCCCCGGCACCACAAAGAGCCAGGTAGGCCCATATTTTTTCCTAGACACTCAAGGCAGGCTGCACTGGGCACGCGTGTGGGTCTCCTTGTCCTGCTCAGTCATAATGGCCTCGGTTTTAATAAACAGAATACTTTAATGAATTGATTTCTTCGCAAATGTAATCCTACTTCGATCACTTTATTTTAAAAATGTGACTTCTGCCATAAAATAGTCTCTGTATGGTCGTCTTAGCTTGTATACAGTAGGACTGGAGATGCCATGTTAGAGACAACAGTTTGGGAATGAAGGAGATCATCTGGCCCAACAAGTACAGAAACAGAACGGGTGCCTTCTGCTGAGCAGTTTGCAAGAAACTTGATCAACCATCCCGTTGCCCCAAGTTCTCCCCATCCTACCCTTCTCACTTTTCTCCCCATCTCCCTAGTTGTATTCTTGTCATACTGACTTCCAGAATTTCTCCTGTGGGAATTTTAATAAAGAGGAAGATATTATTTTAGAATGGATTTTTTTTACCACATAAACCAAGTAATAAATTAAAAACTTATGTGGAAAAAGTCTTTGAATTAATTATAAAAGGTAAATTGAGACTTTGTCTGCTAGCAGGTATAGACCCAGCAGAAATTATAGTGCCTTTCACTACTGATGAAATAAAAAGTTATGGGATGAAAATGAACCATGAAAAAAAAAAAAGAAACTTGATCAACAACAACCGCATGAACTTGAAAATTTAGTCTTCTCTGGAATGCTGAGATAACCATGTTCCAATCGGCAGTTTCTTGTAGCCTTTTAGACACATGGAAAGCAGCTACTTTCATTATTCCATTGACAAATAAAGCTCAGGGGTCAGACATTAGGATATAAATCTGATAGATACACAAAGCATCAGAGAAACGACACACTGACCCTCCTCTTCACCTTCCCAAATCAAAAGCCCACGATTCATTATTAGCACCCTCCCCCTCGTTCCTTCCTGTGTCTCTATCTTCATCTGGATAGGCCAAAAAACTCTGTGAAAGAAAAATGGCCAGTTAAGCTGTTGCCTGATTTCTAATGTACAGAAAACATGAGAGAGGAAAAATCTGGCATCATAACTGGCTAAGTAGTGGTGGTTTGCTATATATCAATGTAGACCCAATACTCTCAGAATCTAGGATGTTCCCCGGATATCTCTTTAGATTCCTGTGTTACAACTGAACCTGAACATAAAAGCAAGAAGGCTAATGATTCATATAGCCTTCCACCTTTGGCGTACTTAGTGAGGACATAGAGACTGTAACATATGGAGTAGAAAAGTTACAACATAAAAACTGTTCATGGGGCACTGGAGAGATGGCTCAGCAGTTAAGAGCACTGGTTCCTGTTTCAAAGAATTCAGATTCAATTCCGAGCACCCAAACACTGGCTCACAACCCTTTGTAACTCTAGTTCCACAAGATCTAATACCCTCTTTGGTGTCAGCAGACACTGAGTGCACACGGTGCACAGACCACATACAAGCAAAATACGGTATGCACAAAATTAAAACTGAATCAAGTTTATTAAATGTATAGTTAGTAAATTAAGTTCATTATTTATAGTGCATAGTCATGAGGCTATACACAAAAATAATGACTAAGAAAATGATGCATATTATTTTTATCCTCTCATGTGTATTACAACTATAAACACACACACACATATATATTAAGTCTGTATTATGTACATATATATGAATGTGGGCTTTAATACACAAAGTATACACAACCTATCACACTTAGAGGAAAAAGAAACACAGAATAAATGTCAACATTTCTTGAGCTCACCAGAGAACTGAGGTTGTAGTATAACTACTCCCTCAGAATCTGAAGTGGGAGGAGGTTGCCTCAAGGAAAAATTAGCAATTGAAATCTACCTATCTGGAGCAGATGCTGCTGGAGCCATAAACTTTGAATTTGATTAGATGAACTGCTAGAGGCTGCGTATAAATAAATAGAAAGTGAGAAATCACAAGAGTGGGCATGCTTTGGAGGACTTTTTCTCCCAGAATCCTACAGAGCCTCTCATAGAGAATTTTGAGACAGTCTGAAAGAGACTGTGGAAGGGGCAAAAAAAAAAAAAAAACCCACTCAGCTAAGCCTTGAGCATCCCCCAAACGAACACCTGTTCTCCAGAGGAAAGGTGTCCATCAAACCAGCAAGAAAGAGAAATTCCTCCTACTGAAACTTACTCCAGGAATCTTTTTTCACTTAATTGGTGGGTAGGTACTTAACATATAAGGCTAAAAAAAAAAAAATAAACAAAAATGACATTGGGAGGGGCATGAGAAAGCTGTAATATTTATTTTGAAATTCTCATGAACATGACAGTGTTGATCACAGATCCACTAAACAACTAAAATTTATTTTTAACACTACAGAATACTCACTATCCACGTACTTTATCACCCCGCCAACAAGGTTCCAGCATAGTAGTAGTCGACTGCAGTTCAGAATACTCTAACACACATACTGAGTATTGGGGGAATCCTCCTGTAAATGGAAGAATTTTTGAGAGCAAAGATATATTTAAAGCCTCTGAAATGTACTGTTATAGGTGCTGCTTTTAGTTCAGAGCTCCCACCCCCATTAAAATTTCAAGATGATCTTCTAAGAAGCATCCTCCTGCAGGAGATGGAACAAATACAGAGACCAGAGCCAGACAGTATGCAGAGAGTGAGTGACCTCAAAACACTCAGTCCCAAAGGGGATGTCTCTCAATCCCTCCCACAGGCCCAGGGAGCGCTGTAGCAGAGGAGGCAGATGAGTATAGGAGCCAGAGGACAGGAAGGAAACAGGCCTTCTAAACAGAGCAGAACCAACACACATAAGAACTCACAGACACTGAGACTGCATGCACAATTGCACGAGTCTGTCTAGATGGGGCCCTAGAGTTGAAAGAAGGGGACACAAGACTCCACCCTCATCCCAGAAGCTGTTTCCAACTGATACACACTTGCATATAAAAAATTAGTTTCTCCAAGAGAGTCTCCCTGAGGAAACAAACTACTCTTAAAGGTAGACTGAATGTCCAGCAGTAGATGGACAACAGAAAACGAACTCAGTGCCATATTTAGAGGTTCCTAGTCTCATAATGTCATGTCAATTTTTTTTACTTTTATTTTATTTATTTATTTACCCTACAAGCTTTGTATATATTCATGGATTCCAGTTTTGTAACTTATTGGATTCCTGAGTGTACAAACCAGTGGATTTATGTCGGTTTCTTACATCTTTTCTTCACCTCTTTTCCTTCTATTGATTTGTTTGTTTTCGCTTTATCTTATCATATTGTATCTTATTTTATCCCTTAGAAGCCTTTCTCCAAGGAGATATGCATCTGCATGGGAAAATATCCCAGCACTAGAGTTACAGATGGTTATGAGCCACCATGTGGGTACTGGGAATCCAACCTATGTCCTTTGGAAGAAAAACATTTTTTCTTAGCCATGGAGTCATTTCTCCAGCTCCTAGACATTTTGCTTTTAGTCTTTAAAAACTGTGTCTTTTGGGATATATAATAATTTCAAACTAGACCCCCACCAGTACAGTGAGTACTGCTAATTCTTGTTATAGATGACCCAAATTCTTCTCTCCATCTGACACATGAAGCAGGAAAAGAGATTTATGGTCTCTTCAAGGCAGAGACTATGCTCCTCAGCAGGACTAAGGAAGTTATAAGAGGATATTCGTCATGCCACAGTTCCCCAAAATGACTTGTGGAACCAGGGGTGTCAGGGAACAGTTGTGGCAGAATGGGGGCATGGAGAGAGAGACATATTAAGGTTAACAAATTTTTTGAGATTATAATTATGTATATAGTTTAAGCATGTGTATAATTATGTTTTGATATTGTTATTCCAAATATATGTTCCCGATCAAATTCTTAATTCCCAGTCCAAGAACATAGAAATTTCAACTGGTCCCTTCTTAACTCAGATCAAACCCATGCCCATAGCAAAACCACAGCTACAATAAGTATTAAATATTGTTCAACTACAAACTAAATTAATATAAACCCACTTCAAGCAAAAACCATTGTCCTCCTCTCATTTTATTCTTTACAACATATCCACCTTTTAGCAAAATTAAAATGCAAGCTAACAGTCGAAACTTTTTAAAAACAGAAATAAGGTAAAAAAAAAAAAAACTTAGCTGTCTGCAGAGAAAAGATTATGCCCTATTCAGATGAAACACAGATGTGGGAAATACTAATACAAACTATTGAAGAAAATATTGTGAAGACATTAATGTAGTTACAAAAAAAAAAAGGAAAAAAATCCCTCAAGAGCATCTTAATCATTTTACCATAAAAACAGAACATAGTCCTTGAACCACTTTCACAGAAGCAAAGACAGGCCCCAGTGAGCTTACTGAATGAATAGACACTTACTTACTGAATACTGTCTTATCCATGTTTTATTTTAGGGATTAAAAAACACCATGACCAAAAGCAACACGGGGAGAAAAGGGTTTATTTCAATTCATACTTCACGTATTAGTCCATCACCTACAGAGGAGAAAGGGGGAATTTGAGCAGGGCAGGAGCCTACAGGCAGCAGGGACTGATGTAGAGACCACAGAAGGATGCTGTTCGCTGAATTACTCATGGCTGCTCAGTCAGCCTTCTCATAGCACCCAGGACCACCTACCCAGCGGTAGGACCACCTACAGTCATCTGGGAACTAGAAGTGCACCACAGGCTTGCCCATTAGCCAACCCCGTGATGACATGACCTGAAATGAGGTTCTTTCTTCCAAAATGACATTAACGTCTATCAAATTGATATAAACATTACACAAACACACACAGTAACAAATATGAGAATCAACTCTTGCAATTGAAAGGAAAACCAACAACGAAATATGAGAATCAACTCATGCAACTGAGAGGAAAAGCAGACATTTTGCTTCATATTTTTAAAATTTTACCCCATTGGTATTTTTCTGTTTCAGTTACAAATTTCGTCCATATTTAAAAATTAGAAAGGAGAACATGAACATAAATATGTGCAAATTACCTCAATCTTTAGGCAGATTTTTTTTTTTTTATGTTTTTTGAGACAGGGTTTCTCTGTGGTTTTTGGAGCCTGTCCTGGAACTAGCTCTTGTAGACCAGGCTGGTCTCAAACTCACAGAGATCCGCCTGCCTCTGCCTCCCGAGTGCTGGGATTAAAGGCGTGCGCCACCACCGCCCAGCCTCTTTAGGCAGATTTAATACAATAGAATCTGTTTGCTTAACAACAGACTTCAGTTGAAGATGGAGAAGGGTTGATCTATAGATTTGTTGATTTCTGTTAGCTAACACAGCCTACTTTAAGTTACATACATAATGTACACAAACATGACGGTTTGAATTAAAAAAAAAAGAAACAGAAAAAAAAGCTACCCCAGTTGTCACAAAGGTCTGAACACTAGGTGGCATTGTTAAGGAACCTTTCAAAGAGGGAGCCTTCCTGGAGGAAGGTACTTCACTGGGGATGAGTTTTGAAGAGTCTAACCTGCCATCTCTCTCTTTCCCTGTTTTTCTGTGGATGTGAAATAGGGATGGAAATGTGATGCTCCAGCTTCCTATGGCCCCCACCATTGTAGTCTTTCCCTCTGGAACCCTTGGAGAAAGAAAGAAAGAAAGAAAGAAAGAAAGAAAGAAAGAAAGAAAGAAAGAGAAAGAAAGATTTCTTTGTTCCCTAAGTTGCTTTCAGCATTTTTATCATAACAACAGAACAAAAACAAGAGAAAAATAATTAGCACACTGAATACAGAATTTTGAAGAAATAGGTATAATTATCCTGCCAAACTATTACAAACTAAACTTTGTAATGCTACTGAATAGCTGATGATTTTTCTGTGATTTTTCCTTCTTAAAAATGGAAATTATCATTAAAATGTTCAACTTTACTTTTAATATATGATGTGAGATAAACATTGGAAAATTTTCAAAGGTGATATTAATCCCTGCTGATATTATTTACTTAAGAAACTGTTCTTAGTGGTTAAAAATTTGCATTTTTATCACTTTCTTATAATAAAATAAATTGTCTATTATATATTTAATATTTTCTTACATGCATACAAATCTCATGCTTTTAAAATTTTAAGAATCTAGGTTTATAATTACACATGACAATATATGAGTTTATATTTCATCTATCATATCTACATAAACTTTGCAGTTTAATGATTTAATATACAACCAATATATAAATTATTCAATGCAAATTTGTATATTAAATATTTTCAGCTATACTCTGATTACATTTTCCACTATTACTTTATATAGAAAAATTACAATTTTTCAAATTAGTTTTGATATTTAGAAATAAAATGTTGCTTCCAATATGCTATTTACGATCCATATTTTTACCACTAGCCACTATCCTTTTTATATTCCTCTGACTGCATACTGTCTACCAATAATGTTATCAGGGCTTAATTTATTTGCACTTGCTTAGTATCTCTCTGTCAATTTTATTTTTCTTCTTCTATCAGCTATTCTTTGTCAATCATATTTAAGGGTCTTGCTATGACATATGCATTTTTTCTTTTGGTTTTTCAATCTAAGTCTATTCTTTCAGATTTTAATATATTCAGATTTAATATCTGTTGTTCTTCATTACTTCTATTTTAGATGATGTGTACTGTCATTCATAGCAATTTTATAGTTTTCTCACTTGTAGGTGGCTTACCCACTATTTCCCTTTTTTGCTAATTGAAGCATTTTATATTTCTTCAATAAAAAGCTGTACACTGAATAAAAAGTAATTGAGTACACAGTTACTATATGAAAACAACTACCAAACTATTTTCTTCCAACAGTGTCTCTCCCGTTACCCCAAATTCTCAAAAAGTACTTTGTTCTTTTCAAATTTGCTTAAGAAAAGTTATTTTTTAAGTTTTCCTACTATTTATTATACTTCAACCTATTGAGTTTGTCAAACTCTCTATTCTTTTCAACCCAGACAAGCTTTAAAGCTTTTCGTTTGCTGTGTCAAAATTTAAAATTACCTAATAAATTCTTTTGTTATATATATATATATATATATGCGCGTGTGTATCTGTATACATATATATATGTGTGTTTGTGTGTGTGTGTGTGTGTGTGTTCATAAATGTTTAAATGCTACTGTTATCACTCAGAACTGCCTAAACACATACTATTTTCCAGTGGGCATTCAGTCGCACCAGGCGAGCTATTGTACTATACAGCGTAAATTTTGCATCGCCTGCATGAGCACAGTCCTAGCCTTCTTGCTGGGGCATGTACCACACACAAGAGCAGTGTTGCTTCACTTCCTCATTCCAAATAAAATGTGAAGAATATTGTGCATACAGATAGCATAGAGAAGAACTAAAAATCTGGTAATAAGCAATGATTACAGAAGCTAGGTATATATAAATTGGCAACAAAGCATAAAAGAAGCATTTTTTTCTAACTCCTTTGTTTAAACAAATCTGTTCTGTGGTTTTGCAGCATCTGTACTCTGTGGTGAGCATATAGTAGACCATCATTTAATATTGACTGAAGGTCTTCATCAATAACTGTTCTCTATCTAGTGTTAATTACTTATTGGGGACAAGTGAACTAAGAGTACACAAAATGATATATAACTCTGAAAGTCCAGAAAAATCTATGACTATGTTTCCAAAGATATATTACCTTTAAATTTATTTTTGATATGCAAATTATTTTACACTTTTTATTGTTTCTTTCCCCCCTTCCATTTCTTCCCTCCAAGCTCTCCCATATACCTCTGCATGCTCTCTTTTAAATTGATGGCTGCTTTCATTCATTAATTGTTACACACAGTTGGCTCAATCTGTATAATGTTACTTGTATGTAAGCTTTCAGGGCTGACCAATGGATAACCAATTGTTCTGTTCTTACTTAAGTATTATTATTCTAACTCTCAGCATTCCTTAGCTGCCTATAGCTTTTGCGGGAGGGTTGAGATCTTGTGGGCCTCCCCCTGTTTATTTTTACATTGTTGTGCTTGTTCAGCTCATGTTCAGACAATCATATTAGTGATACTTAATGGGTGTAGCTTCTGACATTACTAGGAAACAGAATCTCACAAAAAAAAAAACACAACTCTCCAATCCTTTGATTTTTACAATCTTTCTTTGCCCTCTTCTGCAATGTTTCCCAAACCTTAGATGAGCACCAGCAACTGGCACTCACTCTTTCTCAAGTCGCTGCTTGACAAATGATTGTATCTCTCATGCCTCTGGTTTGCCATCACTCCTTATATTCTGGTTCCACTTTGTGACCATGGCAATATAAACACTCAACTCAATACTACTCTGGGTCATGACATCAGGCACACAAAATTGCCCAGGAATAATTTCAGCTAAAATATCCCTGACCCGGTTATCTGTGTGAGGCTCCACCAGAGGTTCATGGTGTGTTTCTTATTCCTGGCTCTCTCTCACAATCTTATTGCCAGTATGTGGTGGCATATTTTAGAGGATGTAGCTCTACATGGTTCCTAAGCCAACAGTCATAGTTTTGTTGCTATTGAGAAATAACACATGTTATTTATAGAGAATATTATTGAACCAAGTAGTTCATAAGCATTAAATTAGGTTGCTACTCAAAATTCTGTTGCTATTCTGTCTGTTCTGTATGACAAGCTAACAAAGGAAATTGTTGTACGGAGAGTGGGCCCCTTGTTCTGCCCCCCTCCACTAGCTTACACCCAAAATAATTTCTGTGAATACACAGAAACTGTATTCATTTAAACACTGCCTGGCCCATTAGCTCTAACTTCTTATTGGTTAACTCTTACATATTAGTTTAACCCATCTCCATTAATGTGTATCACCACGTGACTGTGGCTTACCGGCCAGAGTCTAACCAGCATCCGTCTCAGGCAGGAGAACCATGGCGTCTGCCACTCTGTCCTTCCCAACATTCAGTTCTGTCTACCCTGCCTACCTATGTCCTTCTCAATCAGGCCAAGCAGTTTCTTTATTAATTAACCAATGAAAGCAACACATAGAAGAACCTCTTACACCAGGAAATGATAGCTGAATCCTGCCCCAGAAAGCTACCAGTATACTAACTCGTCTGGTCTTTGAGTGAAATGCTTTCAAGTCACACTTTCTTGTCCTTTGAAAGTAAAATTTCAATTACTTATATTTTCCCTAAACATCTTTCCATACACATGAAGAATAGTTCGCTTCCCGTCTTACCTAGCTTTTGCCATATTTCATTTCCAGTAAAATAAATCAAATTCTGATATCTAGAAACAGTTAAGTCAGTTAAGAACCTTAGCATTATTCACAATAAAAAGAACTCATTTGCCTTGCCTATGAAAATGTGCCATATGTGTACAGCTAAATTTTGTTCATTAACCTAAAAAGAAAAATAGCTTTACATGCAAGGAAACTGCTAAACTTTGGAAAAATTATACTAAGGAAAGACAGTTATAAGTGGACACATATTTTTAAAATCTATTTATATGAAATATCCAAAATAGAAAATCTATAATCAGAAAGTAGACTTCTTTTATGCTGTCAGATGATTTAAAGTGGATAGGGGAGCAACAAGTAGAAGAGAATTTGACTGAAAAAGGATATAAAGTTACACAGTATTATTTTGATATTTTAGAAATATTAAGTTAACTAATAATTATAGATGTACAACATAGTGAATATACAAAGGCACTTCTTTAAAAATTTGGGAGATTCTACATAAAACATGCAAATATAGATCCTCTCAAAAGAACAGTAATGCTGGGCAGTGGTGGCACACACCTTTGATCCCAGCACTTGGGAGGTAGAGGCAGGCAGATCTTTGTGTTCAAGGACTTGGTCTATGGAGTGAGTTCCAGGAAGCCAAGGCTATACAAGCAAAGCCTTTATTGGGGGGAAAAAAGAACAGGAGAGATTAACTTAGGTAATATTTATGTGATTCAACTTACCTAAAATATCAACTTAAATGATTCAGTCAATACATATAATATTAATGAAATGTTTGAATAGCACTAAGTAAAACAAAACCCTGAAGAAAGTATTAGGCGTAACTCTAGGCCTCTAACTAACCATTGAGTTTGCAGTGAATGGCTATTCGGGTCTCTATATACAGAAATTTATGATCACAGACAAGAAGATAATGGATGTGCAATTATTTTAAGTGGAGAAGGTCATAGGAGAGGAGAAAGAATTATGGAGCCTAGGCTGGCCTCAAGCTTGTGATTTTCCTACCTCTGCCTCATTCAGAAAATTCTACCAGCATATGCCACTACAACAGGCTTTTGTTTTGCTTTATTTTGTTTTGAGGGGAGTGTTTTGGTTTGATTTGGTTTGGTTTGGTTTGGTTTGGTTTGGTATGGTTTTGGTTTTGGTTTTTCAAGACAGGGTTTCTCTGTATAACAGCTCAGACTGACCTGGGACTTGTTTTGTAGACCAGGCTGGCCTTAAACTCACAGAGAACTGCCTGTTTCTGCCTCCCAAGTGCTGGGAATAAAGGCGTGTGCCACCAACCACCTGGCAGCGGATGTGTAATTTCATACACACACAAAAGAAGAAACAGGATGGCTTTGTGAGGTTTAAACACCACACCCACTACATAGGAAAGGGACACTTCATTTTTAATGTAACACACCAGGATCAGAGATGTTTATGAATTCTAATATATTACCAATAACTATTCAAAAGTCTGACAAACACTCTGCAAAATTTGAAATATTTTTATGTTCTTTTATGCTCCTTACCTTTTCATGCCAGTGGCAAAAATCTTCAATGTCTCATTACCTGGCTATTGTACCTGTCACGCTAACCCATTATCATCCCGCTTGCCTTCTCGTGAAGAACTACGAGTAAATAGTCATAATGGCTCTGAGGAAATGGGATTTCCGCTAAAAAGAAGCAAGCAAGCATTCTAGAGCTACTGGCCAAGACAAAAATCTACTTTAAGTCAAATGACCTCTATTTTTAAAAGGATCACAGGCCAGTTCCCCAGTGCAGCAGTTCATACAGCTTGTTTTAAAAAATGACAATTACGCCGGGCGATGGTGGCGCACGCCTTTAATCCCAGCACTCGGGAGGCAGAGGCAGGTGGATCTCTGTGAGTTCGAGACCAGCCTGGTCTACAGAGCTAGTTCCAGGACAGGCTCCAAAGCCACAGAGAAACCCTGTCTCGAAAAACAAAAAAAAAAACAAAAAAACAAAAAATGACAATTACAATACACATTACCATAATTATGTATCTACAAAATTATGTATGAATAAACACATGCATGCCACATAAATTAAAAGAATTGAAAAACGCTACCAAGGCTAACTCTCCTCTACTCCTAGATTATCATACATAGAGATAGAGGTACTGAGGAATAATTTCACAATTCGTGCTCACTGGATTGTCATTTCCTCAGATCCACTCTATATTAATTTGTAATACTAAATTTTCAATAATTAAGATACATAGCATATAATTTGAAGATTTCAAGTTACAAGGGCACAATCTGAATGAACAAATGCTGGAGCTGGGTTAAGGTCTACACAAATAACTGATTTCCCCTGAGGTACATGATAAACAGTTTGTACCCCAGACTGCTCACTCAATGATAACTAGGGCATCTCATAAAGGGGTTCCACCTTATCTCCTTTATGATGAAAACTCGGGCTGAGTCATAAGGGAACCACAGGAGCTTGTGTCATTGAGGATTTATGGAGTGCACCCTAGTCAGCCAGCAGAGGATTTGCTTACATTTTTGCTAGTTGGTCTGCAGCCCCCAGCAACATGTAAGACGCATGTGTCAGTACTTTCTCAGAGAAGAAAAGAACAGTTTCTCCTCTGTCCTGCTGCTGTCTTCCCCAGGGTTTTCCTCTTCCTTATTTAGTATTCACCTCCACACCCCCATGCTCAGGCTCCCTGATTGATTCGGCAACTGATTTGGAGCTCTCCTTAAAACCCTTTGTGGGCCATCGAAATTCACCCCAGTCCTGCTTATCACTGCAAGGGGAACAGAAGCACTTGACGTTTTTGATTCAGCACCCTGGGAGTCACAACCTACCATTACATTCTCCTCATCCTTGAAGAGGGCTCCCTATCTAGACATAAAAATAGAATTCCGGAAAGAAGCCCCTGGAGACGTGTTGGCAGGCAGAATTAAAGCCAGCTACACCGTGTGATTGATTGCAAAGGTTATGCCAGACCTATGGAGAAAGGATAAAGGCCAGATCATCGGATTTACAAAGTCTCTTGTGGATGAGAATTTTAGTCAATAATATCAGCACTTCTGGGAGTTAGAAAACTCCTTGCAACCATTAAAACCAAGAGGCGCACAGACAGGAAGATTCCCTGGCCCACTCACTTGGGACTGAGAGAACTAGAAAGATAATACTGAGGATGGATACAAACAGAGAGGGGGAAGGAATGCACAGGAACATCCACACTCTCACGGATAATCCCAGAGTGACTGATCTATTTGGAATATTTTAAAATTGTGTTTACATCAATGACAGTCTTAAGTGATCACAACACGAACTTTTATTGTAGGTCCCCACTCAACAACAGTAGCTTAATTATGCTACTCAGCATGTCCTACCGAAAGAAATGACAGATGAACTGATTCTAGTTCATTGTGATTTTACAGCCAGATCTAATTAGTGCCTTTGTGGCCAGCGAATTGTTCATATCTTCTCAGGGCTTTAATATATATATTATATATATGAAGTGCAGTGTGTCTTTAAATGGACACATAACGTATATGATATAAATATTGCTAGCATCTTTTTCCACATGTAAACTGTACATTAAACATTAAAAATGAATTCATTGCTACATAGGCCAGCTACAAAGGGATAATGTGAAGACAATGAAGGCTTAATTTAGAACTGAGCTGGTTTTATTCCTTTAAATATATAAGATTTGAGAGAGTATAAATAAGAAGCCACATGAAACAATGAAAATTGCTGCCAAAAACATTGAACAGAAAAATCCCCGAAGTCTGAACACTTACTAAGAGGTAAAGTAAAATTAAAATGAAATAAGACAAAGCAATGTAATCAATCACAAATACTCCCACAACACTAAAATCTGTGATTGTGGCAAGGACCTATGCTTTCCACAGTGCTTTCTCTAAAATCTTTACGATGTACGTAAAATAACGCGTTTGAACTTCATGGCTAGTTTATTTTTTGCGTCAACAAGGTTAAAAATATTCCCTGAGTTTATCTGAATATATGTATCCTATTTTATGTAAACTATAAAGGAGTGTGCGAAAACAAAATACTAGCTTCCTTTCCCAAATGAAATGTTATGCTGATAGAACAAATTATAATAAAAGAGTGTTTTCCATTATATGAAGTGGAATATACACAATGATAATGCATTCACAGATCCCCTGATCATTCAAGGCAAGGTCAAGATTCCCACCATGTCACAACCTTCATTCTCATCTTATGCACAAAAAGTGCGAATCTCTCCCCAAGCATCTCGATTGTTCTTCCTGTTTCACTCTGTAGTAAAGCAGGTGTTACTACAGAGTCATTCTTCAGTTTTTCCATCCTACTACTCTGACCAGAACACTTCCTGGGTTTCCTAGGGGAATCACAATAAAGTATAAGCTGTTTGTGGCCTGCAGTAAGACCCTATGGAACCTGGCCATTGTCTATGTATCCCATCTCACCTCTGATGATTCTTGCTGTTGCATTCACATTGCTTACAAAGTCACAGATCTTTTCATTTTTCCTCAACTAAACTAAGCAAGTTCCTATCTCAAAATCTTTGCACATTTTATCCTTTCTTCATGAAGTCCCTTTCTAAAAAGTTGGAGCTATAATTATTGTTTTACATAATCTATCCATATAAACTTTACACTTTAATATTTTATAGTATATTAAAGGAGCTGTGATGCTATTACAATTATAACTGAAATCATTTGGCCCTTCTACAAATGCCACTTCTCATTTGATCTCATCCTCTCTTCTAGCCCTGCACTGTGCAACTCAACTGTCTGTCACTGTAAATTGGGCATATTGTCTGAATAGAAACACACAACCTGGAGTCTAGTCACTGGTTTCTACATTGTGGCAGAATTTTGTCAAGACTTAGTTGTGTTGAAATATTTTTCTTTGAAAACAGTCTTCATAAACATGTTACTTGGTTTTGTTATCCACTTGTTAGTCAATGGACATTTAGGGCATCTTCACTTTTGCATAACTATGAGTGAGACTGCTATAAAGATACACATATAAGTCTCCATGTGGAAATATCATTGCTCTTTCTCTCAGGTATATACCAAGGTGTAGAATTGCAGAGCAATTTAGTAACTACATTTTGAGGAGCAGTAAGACTGTTTCACAAAATGACTGTGCCACTTAACATTCCCACGAGTATAAAATTACATAAAGAAGAATAACAATTCCAAATCTAGGCAAGACTATGGAGGAACTGAAATTCTGATGCGTTGCTAATAAGAATATAAACTATTACAGCTAGTTTGTGAAGCACCCTGAGACTTTCTTGTAAAGTCAAATATATTCTTACCACTATAACTTAGCAATTACACTTTTAGGCACTTGTCTAAGAAGAATGAACACACACACAAAGGGAGAAACTGAAAAGTGTTTTAAAACTTTTCAAACAATTTAATTCATGATAACCCAAAACCATAAACAGTGCCCAAAACCAAGAATATGAATATAGAGTATTGTGTTATATATAATCTCTATTACTATCCAGAGAAAGGCCTGCTTATTATATTCCATATTGTTACAGAGTGCCAAGAATAAGCACTAAAGTCTGGAAATTGTTATCAGCTACTATGGTACATGCTGTGAGATGTGAAAAGTTCTGTAACATGCAAAATTAATATAATCTGATATTTCTACAAGAGCTAGTTTCAGGACAGGCTCCAAAACCACAGAGAAACCCTGTCTCGAAAAACTAAAATATATATATATATATATATATATATATATATATATATATATAATCTGATATTATAAAAAGTAATATTGACTGGAAAGAGACACAAGGAAGCTTTCTTGAATAACAAAATGCACATGATAGAATATGTGCTATCATATATAATCATTTCTGAACATACACCAAAATGTATAGTTAAAGTTTATCCATTTCACTAAAACTAAATACACAACAATATAAAATAATCATTTACACATTAATAAGTCATGGATCAAGAATGACTAAGAGCACCAATAAAGGTAAATCATATTATACATAGTGTTTTATACCCTGATGAACTAGATCATAAGATATCATTAAATATCTACAATTCAAACCTCTGTGGTGAACATGAACAAATAAGTTGATAGTAATCCTTTGGGAATTCCTGGTGTGGGAGGTCCTTCTGTCTATATGTTGCTTTTATTAGTTAATGAATAAAGAAACTGGCTTGGCCTAATAGGGTAGAGTAGGCAGGGAACACTAAACTGAATGCTGGGAGGAAGAAGGCAGAGTGAGAGAGAAACCATGTAGCCCCACTGGAGACAGATGACAGAACTTTACCTGGTAAACCACAGTCACATGACGATACACAGATTAATGGAGATGGGCTAGTTTTGGATAAGAGTTAGCCAGAAATATGCTTAAGTTATTGGCCAAACAGTATAGCAAATAATATGGTTTCTGTGTGATTATTTTGGAGCTAAGTAGCCACGAACTAACTAGTGGCCTCCTACAACAAACTCCCAAGGCTCTCCTTTCATCTATCACTCTGTAACATCAGCAAAAGCAAGTTCAAATATGACTAAAGGTAATCCAAAAAGAAAAGTGAAGAAAATTGTTCTTTTGAACATTTGCTTGTCTATCAACAATTAAGAATTATCTGTAATATCTTCTGGATCTCAGCAAATTATCTGAAATAAAAGGTGTTGAAAAACATGGTCATAGGATCTTTTCATAGTAGTCAGAAGTCAATGCATAGATGCATGACTGGTGAGTATGCTGAGAATAAAACACTGGGTACTCAGCCCCAAATGGAATGTCTAGACTAGCTCCTACCAAGGTTCTGAGACCATTAAAGGAGAGGTGACAAAATGAATGTTAAGAGCCAGAGGATAGGAAGGAGTTTGTAAAGTGTTGTTTCTGGACATGACAAAGCAATCATCTTCACGACCCCAGCAGCTGTGGTTACCACATGAAAACTGTACAAGGACAAGTGAGCCACAATTCAGCATAGCTTTGAAGGATTATTTGAATGTCAATTGTTAATGAAAATAATCATGCATGGTGATAGATGTTTGTAATGTATCCTAATCAGGTACTAAAAGTTCAATAATTTGAGATTATGATTAAGTATATGAGTGAAAGAGTAAAGAGGCAAACAGCATGGTAATTAATCTTAGTTATTGGTATTAATATAATTAATAATACTATTAATCACAGTTATTGGTATTAAAGTTTTGAAGAAGGTTGAACTTAGAAGAAAAACAATGCAGACCACTGATGTAGCATGAACTCTAATTAGTCTTAATAAAAAAAACAAACACAGAATCAGATATCAGGGGGTGAAAGTTGAAAGATCAGAGAAGCAGAGAAGCCAGCCACTAGATCTTACCTGTATGAAATCCTCAGACCAAATGGTATCCTATCTCTACAAGTCCTCAGACTGAATGTCATCTCTACAAAACCTCAGGCTGAATCCTGAGCTCCTGTCTCTTCCCATCTTATATTCCTCTCTCTGCCCAGCCAATCCTGTTTCCACATCCCAAGTGTTGGGATTAAAGGTGTGAGTCAACACCTCTTGGCTGTTTCTCTTTTAGACTGATTCAATCTCGTGTAGCCCAGGTTGGCCTTGAATTCACAGAGATCCGTCTACCTTTGTCTCCAAAATACTGCACTCTTAACCAACAATATCATGGTATTACCAGTGGGTTACTTTGAAGTTAACTAGGAAGTAGGTACACTTCAATGAACTGATCTAGTGTACTTATAAAAATGGTTTTAGAGAGTTATTTTGCTCTCTTTCTGCCTGAAAAGGTCTAACAGTGTAACAAGGAGCAACAGGAAGTGGGTCATCTGAAAATCAGAGGAGGGGTCTTGTCAGAAAGAAAGACTGACTTCCTGCTTTCAAAACAGAGTAATAAATATTTGGTGCTTTCTAGCCTCCAGGAAGGTATTTTGGTGCAGAAAAATAAACTCAATTCCTATATAATCAATACACAAAATTGCTAAAAATGACTTACTTTGGTAACTTCATAAGCAGAACTAACAAATCCTTTATTTTTTGTTTGTTTTCTTTATTCCTGTTGTCTGTCTTTGCAATACACTGCATCTCATTCAGATCTCTCTAAGGGAAAAGTTTATATAATAGAGGAGTAGGGTAAATTTGTTTGCCTTCCTTCCCTTTTCCTAAGTCCTCCACTTTAATTCTAGTTTAGCACGACAAAGGCAACCTGCAGCATCCTTATCTTAGGTTATCTTACTGGTAAATAGTTTTTCCAATGTTATACAAAGAGTAAGGGGTCTGATCATATTCCCAAGCTCATGGTTTTTCATTATACATTTCCCCAGTGTGGAGGTGTATGTGAGGGACTGGGGCAACTAAAGCCACAACACTCTTCAGCTGATTTGTTTTCAGGCAGTGGTTAAATGAGAAACATAGTGGTCTTTCAAGTCAGTCAAAGGGCTGTCCCATCTAAAATTCCAAAATTAACCCAAGTTCTCCTGTTACCACCTCAGAATCTACAAATGACGAGAGAGAGAGAGAGAGAGAGAGAGAGAGAGAGAGAGAGAGTCATCTGTTATTGTTGATTGATCACTAGCTGTGAAATATTTCTCAGTTTCATTTTTGGCTAACTCCTTTTAAATAAATAATTCTTCCGTTCTTAGTAACTTCTTCATAACTCCAGGAAACATGACTCTTCTGAGCATAATTAAAGATAAGATGGAAACTATCTAACATACTGAGCCGGGGAGTTACCATCTCAGCCTTTTCATAAATATAGTATTCTTGAAAGAAATTTGAGGCCCAGTTTCCTACAGGTATAATAGTGACAATGACAAGAGCTCACCACGGTCTGAGTCTTACTAAGAGTAGTCAGACAAGCTGTAGTAAAGATCACTAGCAGGTGGAATATTCGACTAAATCATCTTCAAGTTCTTTGCTAACTTTTTGCTCATTCGTCTTCTGGTATACTTCAATACACACAATTTGTTTCATCAACAACAGGCCTTCTAGAATGTATTTCATGGTACTGTAGTCCATGCACACAACATGCAACATTACATTCAGGATAAATGGGTTTAAAAGTCTCTTGGGGGAGAGTTGTCTCATTTTTTTTTTTTTTTTTGACAAGTAGAGACAAAGACAACACAAAGGCTCACACCCTCTACTCTTGGCTCTCCTGTAACATATGAACTTAATAAATCCTTTCTGCTACTCAAATATCAGAACTATTTTGTAATTACAGTATACAAACCATAACAACTACAAAATCTTTTCGAAAGGTTTAAGAAGTTTGATAACCTGAAACGAGAAACGAATCACTTGCTGGAGAGATGGCTCAGAGGTTAAGAGCATTGCCTGCTCTTCCAAAACTCCTGAGTTCAATTCCCAGCAACCACATGGTGGCTCATAACCATCTGTAATGGGGTCTGGTGCCCTCTTCTGGCCATCAGGCATACACACAGACAGAATATTATATACATAATAAATAAATATTTTAAAAAAAAGAAACGAATCACTTTTATCTACTGACTTATTACTATTTCTGGGTTAGACAGAAGAGGCTTAGATGCCTTTGCTATAAACTCAGTAGTCGAGTGTTAAGTAGATCAATGTAAACCTATAGTCAACTTGATGAATACAAAGAAGATTTGCAAATGCATCTGTAGGAAGACTTCCCCTGTGGCTTCTAAAGAATGCATTATGCAAAGGTTTATAGTAAGATTATATGGTGGCCTTAAATTGGCTGTTTCATCTTTTTATTAATATTAAATCAAAAAATCTTTTTAGTTTAACGAAATCATACCACTGTTTTTAACTATTAAGTTTGATTTTGGTTTCATCTGCCAAGTTAATACATGATGTTTCCCTTTGGGTTTAACACCAAGCCTAGTTGAATATGTATGAAACTATATACTACACTTTGATCAGTGGCAATTGCCTGCTCTTACCTGATATATGTGTGTGTGTGTGTGTGTGTGTGTGTATTCATATATGTATATATGAAGTAATATAGGTAACTAATGATTGTTAATGGGAAGATTCCTGGGTTCTACACTAAATACAGAGACATGAAGAGTGCCCAAAATCTGTTTTCAACACCTTACCATGTAGCTCTAGAAGAAAATAAAGGCAGCATCACTAATAAGCCGTGGGAATCAGGGAATCAATAGAACCTGTTGTATAAGCAGAATGAGGAGAGCCAAGAAACAAAGCCAGAAAGGACCTTGTCCCCATATGTATTAGAGAAGTGGTAACGGTAGTTTATGGACATTGACATAGTTCAATTACTTCTTTGCCTACACTTTTATATGTTAACATTGTTATGCCTTTATTTCCTCATCAACTTACAAGAGTATCATGTCTCTGTCTCTCTTTTTTACCTTATATATCCTTTTAATCCCTTGTATCTCAGGAAAAAAAGACAAATACTGACACAGTTCTGCCTTTTACATTTTACAAACAAGAAAGATGAAATCTAAGAATTATGAGCAGCCGAAGGCCTTTCAAAGTTAAAAAAAAAGTATACACTGTCAGATCCTAATACATGGTTCAAGCCTTGCACTGAAGTTTTTCCCAAACTGGTCACAACATTCTAGAAAATTATAGACATCACCTTGATTATATAATTTTTAAATATAGAAAGCAAAATTATAGCTTGTTCCAAGTTGACTTTAGTCATATTGCAGAAGGGGATTTGTGACAAAACAAGAAACAATTTTATTGAGTCTAACTTTAGTCAATGTTTTCTGCAATGCCTAATCTTTTCTACTGGGTTGCAAACTCCTGAAGAAAGCATCCACTCTTCTCTAGAGACCGAACAATAGCATTGAAGATTGATTTTTACAGATACAGTAGATGATCTCTGTCTGTAAGCTCTGAACCCCTGGGAACAACCAATCAGGGCAAAAGTACTAAGAAAGTAGGTTGAGTTTGAACTTAATATGGGTAGGAAGTTAAGGCTTACCAGGCAGAGAGAGGAGCCAGCCTAGAGTCTGTCTGGTGCTGTCCTGATAGTCTAACCAATGAAGGGTGACCACAGAATGCCACCTGAGGGCCTAGCAACAGGCACTGTCAGAGGTCATCCCTCTTGCCTAGTCAATGAGGGATGACCGTGCAATGTCAATGGATCAGAATACCTGGGTGCTGGGAGGGTATATAAGGTTCTCCCCATTGCTAAATAAATGAGTCTGTTGTATCCCTTTCACCAGATGCCCAACATCTGTGTCATTGACCTTGGGCCTTCTCATCCCCTCCCCCAAGGAAGACCTTAGAGCCCAACTCTAAGCATGAACATAATTTTCCTCTCATTTTTCCCTTACAGTATTTTCTTTGTGTTTCATGAATATTTAATACAAGTATGAAGCTGTGGACAGGCTATATCCAAAGGATATGCTATTTTATCGAAAGTGCTTAAGCTGTGGCAGATTTTGCTCTCTGTGTGGGGTACTAGAGATCCAAGGATGGATGTAGTTTCAAATAAATGGATAGTTTTTTTGGGGGGGAGGGGGAGTTTGGTTTTTGTTTTGTTTTGTTTTGCTTTATCCTTTTTTGAATTCCATGTCTTTTCTCTTCTACACAAAAGGGAAGTATTAGTTTCTTTCTTTGGCTACTGTAACCATTCATTTATCTATTCTTGTCACCACTCTATATAAGAAATTATAAAAATACTTTTTTAAAAAAATTTAGAGAAAATGGTTACTAAGCAACTATTTGTTAACAAGACAATAAGTATTCCCTCTTCTGGACTTTGAGATTTACTAAAGTATGGAAAATGCGTACAAAAGCCTGGCATAATAATGGTTAGCATTCAGTGAGTTCCCATGCACTCAGGCTTGGCCAGTCCCTTTTCTGATGAGTTCTATTTTACCTGTGCATCTCAGAAGGAGTGATTTGCTATTCAAGCTAGCTAATGCGTTCTGCCTAGAAGCGGAAGGACTTAGAAGGATATCATGGATACTTTTTTTTACCCCTTGTAATAAGTTAAAAGGAAATTTAGAGATGTGTTAAACTTTGTTCTTTGTAAGATTATGTTTTGTGTGTCACACTCAAATCGTGCATGGTAGTCAAAGGATCATGCACCACCAAGCTTCATTTCTAGCCCTTTTTATACATTTTACTTTGAGATAAGGTCTCATTAAATTGCTCAGGTTGGTTTTGAACTCACATAAAGCTTAGCAAGACCTTGAACTTTAGATCTTCCTGGCTTAAATCTGAGCTGCCAGGCCTATCTTAGGTTCATCCTGAACTCTGTAATATAACGGTGGTCTCTTTTCACATTCTGATGGCTCAGCTAGTTTAAGAATCTTTCTCAGAATGTAAGATCCAGAGCATTTAGGCCCATTATCAGGTTAGTGATCATATACACAGGTTCCAAAGTGGTGGAGGCCTTTGCTTACAAACTCTTTCCAGAGTTAATGTACTTCCAACTGCTCCAAGCCATGATTTTTGCTTGTTAAATATGGTTAGTTCTGTATTTTGAAGGGTTTGCACTAACTAGACCATTTAATACAATCACTCAAGCTTTTCCTTTCCAAATAGAAAGAGCTCAATGCCAGTGTCCCAGACACTAAGATCCCAAGCTAAATATAAGACTTTGGTACAAGTCAAATGATGGAGACTCATAGATAGTAAATAACAGTGATAACATAGCATTCAGGGGAGATTTGATCTGCACTAATCAATTTTTATTTAATTTTGTCTAATACTTTAAATTGCCAAGAGGAGGTCTCACTCTAGTTCACAGTATTGTCTCACATTCCAAGACCTGGGTAATTTTCTAGCTTTAAACTTCCCAGTATTGGGATCATAGGTGTTTACCTCCCTATATCTGGCTATCTTATTTTAATAAACTCATTCTATTAATACAGGTTGAATGATTCTAGTTTCACAAACCAGACTTAAAACCCTATGGAGTCAGAGCTAATAAGAACCCTTAAAGACCAATTGTCATAAAAGTACTTTCAGTGAGCTGGGCGGTGGTGGCACACGCCTTTAATCCCAGCACTCGGGAGGCAGAGGCAGGCGGATCTCTGTGAGTTTGAGGCCAGCCTGGTCTACAAGAGCTAGTTCCAGGACAGGAACCAAAAGCTACGGAGAACCCCTGTCTCGAAAATTAAAAAAATAAAAGTGCTTTCAGTGGCCAAATATCTGTATGTTATTGGCACAAGAGTCTATAACTATGTTTATTTGCTCATTGTTAAAGCCCCTGCATGTCCAGATTTAATGCTGTTTTATTCCACTTTCTAAACTAAACATACAATATTAATCTTAGAACTATGAAAACATAAAAATTTACAAGACATCTCCTTGATCATATCTAACTTAACACAAGAACAAACGTAATTGAAGTTAAATTTGACCTGAAGATGTTCTACAGACCTAGAACCCTGTAATGTCTTTTCTAGTCCCCCAGAGCTACAACTAGGAGATTTGTAAAATACGTTAAAGGGATTATTTTTAAGGACTTGTAGATTATATATTTCTGTTTATTGTTTAATGAACTCCTGATTCTAGTCATATAAAATTCAACAGCTGCTATTTAGTCCTATATGAAGCATAAAATAATAATGAATCTATAGGACCTATGTAGAAAAAATTCATTCATCTTAGGCAGCTGAAAAAATTGTTCCAGTACTACTGTAAGGGATGACAAAAATGTTTCCTCTGAAAATTACAGTAAAATAATCATTTTCCTCCTTAATGAGCCAGAAGATATTTAAAAATAGCTGAGATCTTGAGAACTCCAGAAAGTTCAGATCTTATAGACACAGAAAAGCGCCTCTCAAAAAAGTGCACTACTCTCTAAAATTTAGTCCAATAAAGATCTCTTATTAACTAAAAACTACATGTTCATTTTTAAATATTTATTGAGGACTTTAATCAAAATTCTGACACAGAAAATGGAAGATAAATACTTACAGTCTGAAATACACCCTAATAGCTTGTTGCTCCCTCAGTACACAATCAACTAAGCGTGGTTTCCAATGATGTATCCCTAGAGGGACGTCACTAATAAAGTTAGAGTTATTCACGTATTCAAAATCATTTCTTGAAAATGGACATATTTCATACATTTCTCTAAGAACTGGAAGTGTAATAGGAGAGACAAATAGATTCATACATACACAGCTGCTTTCAAGTTAGTTTTGGTATAATGTAGGAAAGCGAATAATTCAGGAATTAGGAGATTTTGAGATTACTGTGAAAGACAGACAAGATGAAAGAGTAACTAACTGACATAGAGCTCAATACCTCTTGGAGGTTGACTACAAATGACTTTGAGTTTGATAGAACAGTAGGAGTTAGGGGTAAAAAAGATGGCAAATAGCAACCCATAAGTTCTGTGGAACACTGAGTATCCAGTAATTTCAGAGACCTATAATTAAGCAAAAATAATAAAAAAGAATAATAGTACTAGTAGAGAGAATAGTCTTTATAAGCCTCTTAAAATTGTATTGTCCTTAAAGATAACATAAAAAATCAAATGCACCAGAAAGTGTCTTGTCCTTGCACTTTGGGAAGATTACGTTAGATAAAAGACAGAAAACTGAATTGTTAGAACTGAGCAGAAAGCCGTTCAGCAAGAGACGTGGGATTATGAACTAAAAGAGTGACAATGAGGAGAGATGAAGAGGAATGGATGCATGTGTTCATAAATATAAATATATGTGTATATATAAAGAAAGTCAGTTAACATTATGTGATCCTCAGTAGGACAAGACAAAGTAAAAAGATAAAAAAAGGTTCAAGATGGTACTTGGGTTTATGACTGAGACACTCATTAGGACATAGAATATAATGGCAAGGAAAAGTGGACTACAGAATTCTGTTGCATTTTGGGTTTTGTTTGTCTGTGGAACAGTCAAGGAAAGATGCTCAGCAGTAGGCACTAGAACAGAGGTGAGGATTCTGGCTAACAACTAATGAATATGAAAGTTCATATGTAATAACAAAATATCACAACAAATATTTTATACTTATTTAAATCTTAACCACAATTGTTTGATTTCTCTTCTAACCTAATAGTTTATAAGCCGAGACAGAAATAAACTAAGTTCCTAAGGTCACACGGACACCAAATGGCATGAGGTTGACCAGACAAGACTGTAATGGTGTTTTTAGAGAACTAGGAAAATGGAAACAAAAAAAAAATGGAGGAGGGGAGAAAAATTTATAACATTGATTTCTAACACAAAGAGCCAAGTGGTCATTAAGCTACTGATAAAGTATGGTGACATCAGTCTTTGATTTTATTTGCTGGTTTTTGAAGTTTATTTCTTTTAGAAAAATCCAAAATCCACAAAAAGTTGTACCGCATAATAAATTTCTATACACACCCACCACTTGAATCATTGTCACCAGAATAAACAAAAGTAAGCCCCTCAAACTGCCAAGCAATTGCTTACCATATCTACAAAATAAAGACATATCCTGTCTACCTAGAGAATACATGTCAGAGTCAGGAAAGCTGCAAGGGCGGAGCATTCCTGTGTAATTTTAAAGGCCTATTCGACTTTTTGCAAATGTCCCAATAATGTCATTTAGGCAAACATCCATTCGAGGATCTCATGCCTTGAGTTGTCAGTTCTCTTTAGTCATCGTTAATTTGAAACAATTTGTTGTCTTTGGGTTTTCAAGGAACTGACACTGTTAAAGATGACAAGCTAGGTGTTTTGTAGAATGTTCTTCAGTTTAAGTTTGCCTGCTATTTCCTCATGATTACATTCAGGCTATGTATCCTGAGCAGAAAGATTCAGAAATCACGACATTTTCCTTTCATTGAATTTGCCAGGTGGTATGTAATTTCAATTTTTCTCATCACTGGTGATGCTAACTTCAATTTCTTTAAGGTGCTGTCGCCAGAACGTAAGTACCATAATGATTTCTTTCTTTTTTTATGATCAGTCAGTACTTTAGGTTGAGGCATTTTAGAACTGTTAGTATCCTTTCCGTGATCAGATGTCTATTCATCTACTTATGTCCAAATAAAAACATTCAACTGACTAGGACTGGGACTGTTCTTGCTTATTTTGATGTTTAGCACTCTGAGCTCTTTGAAGTTGGCATCTCTATCTTTTGATGTGCGACCATCATTTTTGAGAAGTTCTTACTCCCTAACCAAACATAATCGCCCAGATCTCTATTTCCTCTCTTTGTTCCAGTCTTGCAAGTAGATTCTGTCTAGAGAAAGCTTGACTTGTAGTAAACCACATACAGAAACCCCATCACTACCTCTGCTTTTACTTCTGTGATGTTCTGGCCCTCATATCATTATTCCCAGCAACAGATCATGCCTCTTTCCTAGAGAATTAATGAAGGGACATTTACCACATTCGGAGAAAATGCTGTTTATTCACAGGAACATAACCTTTCCTCATAGATAATTTGTCCATGTCAGTACTTTCAGTGTCGGTCCAAGTTGGATATGACTGGATACTGAGCACAATTCATACTGTCTATTCCTTTAGTTCACGTGTCCCTCAATGCCAGGTACATCTTATAATAAGGCAATGCCTTTAACACAGGTGAACGACTTCCTTTCTTACTTACTTCCTGCCTTAACCTCTTGAGTAAATATGCCCATAACTCAACCAAGAACATGCAAAACTGTGAAACACTTGGCATTCTAAACTCCCTCAGGAACAAAAGATATTTTCATCTCCTCCCAGAAGATAAACAAACACAAATAAATATTTTATGGATGTTCATCTCATCCATAAATTAAGCACATTTTTGTTACCAATAACATGCTTATTTGTTTTTAAAAATTATTAGATTTGGATCACTAATGCTCGGTATTTTTCACAAGAACAAACGGTGAATTTTCACTTTTTATTTTATAAAAACATTGGATTAAATGTATTTTTATGATCAATTTATTATTTTATTCTGCCTTTAGAGATATAAAGCACATTATTTTTAAACAATAAACTGTGTGGTCAGTTACTCAATTGGTTAGAGTGTGGCGTTAATAAAATAAAGAGTTCTCTCTGCTGTGTGTTCTTAACACGCTTAGGGTGAGGTGTCTTGTAGAATCCACAACACTGTGGATTTTAGATGGGAATGAAAGATACTGGCCAGTAGTGTGAATAACAACAGATGAATGAGGCAAGGGTTTTTCATGTAGTGAGAGGTTTCTGGGAATAGTCTATATCGGAAAGTGTCAATGGTACAGAGGACCTCACTGACAAAGTACTACCCTGCAGAGGTGAGGGATGGGGCCCAGAGGCCAGGTGGAAGGGATGCTTGGATATGACCACTAGAACAGAATTCTCTTTCTTGAAAGTATGAGGAAAAGGGCAATAAAGGTGATGGCAGATGCCATAATCCCCATAAAAATGCAAAAAGGGATTAAAGTGTTCTACTCGATGGTGCTCAAGTTACCATCCATAAAGTTCTAACTAAGGAATTAAGTACTGAATACTATGAGTGAAAACTGCTGGTTTGTGATTTCTTTGGATTGCAAACTACGTGTTAAAAATAGCAGTAACCATCTACTACAGAGCCCAGAAGGTACAGGCATATCAATGGGAATAATTGGTTATGAGGTGAAGCACTCAACTGGGGCAAACAGGAATAATAATGAATTTCTTGGGAGGATAGCTGATTAAATGAAGATATGGTAAACTGTGGAGGCCCAAAAATGTGAGCCTATTTCTCCTTGTCTGAAGTTCAAAAGAGTGTGAGGTTGCTCAAAGTTGTTGACAACAACTATGGCTGCACACCCTGACCTAGGTTGAGGTTGCTTGGTGTTTTGGACATTAAGGTGATTTGAGGAGGTAGGTCCAGTCCACCCTGACCAAAGGTCAAATAATTCAAGCATACTTCTGCTTCTTCTTTAGAAATAGGAGGTTTGACCTAGGGAGTGGCTGCCTTCAGGATACTTAGTCTAGGGTGGGTTCACTGCCTAAACAACAGAATGCTTTTCTCATGAATTAATGGCTTAATGGCTCAAGGTATTGAAACAAATAACTGTTCTAGTTGTCCTTTGTATTGTGTTAAAGCAGGTTTTGCCTTCTTCCCCCTTTTGTATTGGGGTATAAATGTGCATGGAAAATTAAACACAGGTAAACTCAAAATTCATAAGTCAAAAGAATTCAGCATTCAGTATTTGCTGAGTTGCCTGCCTGATACTAACCTACATCTTTGTGATTTATCTCTGTTCTTCCTACCTAACATTCCTAATCTTCATGTTCCTACCTTGGAAGGCACAAACCTGCCACAGCTAGGATCGTGGCAGAAGTCACCCCAAAAAGGTAGCTCCGGACATATGGCAGCCCAGCATGGCAACTCATGACAGTGAATGGTCTAGCCAACATGTCCAACCATTTGACATTATGACACAAAGCTTTTATCTGAAAAGTTTATTCTTGAGAACTAACTATACAACTGAGTCACAAAGAGCAAATCTCAGGATGTTTTTAGTAACTTTATGATTCATTTTAGGGCTAATTTATTGTGATCTTGGACACTTGATGCTGCATAGAGCTGTAAGTCACAGGTTGAGCATGCGCGTTAGGGCCTGCAAAAATTACCAAAGGAAGACAGACAAAAGAGGCACAAAATGTTAAAATAATGGAAAGGAAGTGAAAGTATATCAGAGTCCATGATTTTAGAGGAATGAAGGTCATATCAAATGGGCAGCATCACTGTAAAAACAGCAGAAATGTCATGGGGCTGAAAATGTCCTGTGTGGAAGAAGAGGTCCACAAACTGATGTAAATAGGTGGAGGGGACTCTTTGCCTAGACACAGATAAATGGTAAGACTTGGGGGAAAGCTAAGACTGGGAGTCTTGTGAATCTTTGATATATTTGGTGAAAAAGGTAACCCAGAATACCATTTATTCATACATGGATGTGTGTATTTGAGTAAACCTATACAAAAGATAAAATATATACAATAAAGTAGCATAAACTCTGAAAGAAAAAATATTATAAGTTTTAAAAATAAAAAACAGAATCAGCTGTCACACTTTTCAGAAAGAGCTGCATTCCAAGGTGAAGAAAGAATTTAACTGACTGCAGATAATATAGTCACAGGACATGCAGTGAGAGTGCAGAGGCTCCCCAAGCAAGGTGGGGGATGTTTTCAATGGTGGTCAGTAACAACAACGTACCACACCTGGGGCTAGAGAGATGGCTTGCTGATTATAAGTACTAGCTGCTCTTCCAGAAGACCTGGGTTCAATTCCCAGCACCCACATGGCAGCTCACAGCTGTCTGTAATTCAAGTTCCAGGGGGATCTGACACCCTCATACAGGCAAAACACCAATGCACATAAAATAAATAAATAATTTTTAAAAAAAAAAACATAGCACACCTATGAAGTTGCCTTACTTCAAGAGTCTGACATGATTTGATTATAACACTGTATCAGTTATGACTCAAGCTGAGATACTAGGCAATAGACACAGGAGTCTCTACTCAGACCACCAAAACAATCCCCAAGGTACTGAGAAAAGGAGAAATCTCTGGAGCCCCTGAACTTGAAAGCATATAGGATCTTTTTTGAGACACACAACTTGCCTACTCCTAGCAAATCAGTTATATCACTTGGAGAACTATGTATTTGCTGGAAGAGATTGAGAGTTCTACAAGAAATGCTGGTAGGCTTAAAAATATTACTTCTGAGAGTAGCAGCTATGAATTCAGAAGTAACCTGTGTGTTCAAGTACTTCTGTCTCTTGATGTTTTTTCCTCACTTTCAAATTGATTTTCTCTACTTAACCAGAAATAGAGTCAAAATTTCATCATTTTTTAAGATTTGGACAGACGAGAGGACAATTTAGTCAATAAACAAGGTGACAAGCACTTATCCAAACTTTTCTTTTTTTTTGATATGACATATTACAGGACTTGAAATCATTTAAAGCATCACTAAAAAGTATGAAGAAGACACTGTCTTTTCAAGTTTCTCTACTTAATGTTTCACACAAACAATATATCAAAATAGGACTTTCAACTTTCAAGGAAATCTCTTCCTCTGCCTTAACGATTAATATTACATGTAGCCGCTAACTCCAGAAATGTCTTTCTAGAATATTTCCATCATTTCCAGAGTTTCAAATCACATGAAAATACATCCTTTTAGGAGATGCACCTTATGTCCTGACACCAAAGGAGAACTTGCTTTGCAGTGTGTGCAATGCAAAATGCATACTAAAATTAGATGAGTTATGATGTTAAATGCAATGACTTCTATTACAGTGTCTGAGGCAAATTCTGGCGGCAGAGTCAGAGATTCACTGTACCCGCGATAATTGCTTTCTTCATCAGAGTTTACTGAGATTGCGAGGGACTCCTGATTCCTAATGCCACTCCTCAAACTCTAAAGTACTTTCCACTTTACCATGGAGAGAAAGAAAGGTGGTGTCAATATTTCTTGCTCTTGGGCTCAGCAGGCTTTATTCATTTAATTAAGAGCAATAAGAAGGAAAGTCACTGTTTATCTATGACTCTAGCCCCAAAGTAACAGACTTAACACTAAATATTATATTCCTAGCCACCAAAAATGACAGTTATGTGTCTAAGTTGTGAGAGAAGATTGAGGGAGACAATTTCTCAAAACAGGCAAACACTAGAAATAAAAAAAATAAGACAGGAAGTATTCACTCATTCCCAAATCATTTGCTTCTAATGAAGTGTTAAATAGAGTTTGGGCATGCTTAGTCTCAGGGCACAAATCATAATAGTGCAAATAATGAAAACTAACACCTGAAAGACTTATTGAAGGAAGTAGCTTGAACATTTGACAGGAAAAAACTAGAAATTACCTTTCAGGTTTTGAAATTCCTTATTTAGACGTTTGTACTGGTGCTGGACTTGAGCTCTTGGTCTGCTGTGCCCACAGAGCAGCCATAACCACAGAAGTAACTGGAGCCAGTTTTAAACGGTAGAAGTTTTCACCCAATCGCTCTTGCACAGAATGCCAGGCAAAGACCTGCAACTCAACAAACACACAGGAATGAATAGGAAGTCACATGGTATTGTCTGGAGTTGTCTACCGGCCCTACTCGATCCGCAAGCAGATTCTTTTAGCCGGCACCGCACAGGGACTCATATGACATTTAACATTGCTTTCCCACTTTTAATTTGTCTTTTTATTGGCTTGTTAACCAATATTTTTATTTGTGAAAAAATGGTTTTCCTTCTGGAAGTTCATGCAGGCTTGTTCTCATATTTTGTAATTGTAAAAGAGAAACCAGGAATGCTGTTGTCTTCAGTTTTCTAGAAACTTCTGGATACTTGGATATATCCTTGAGTACCTTTAATTAATGATTTCTGCCCAGAAGAGTCAGTAAATGACAGTTCACATTTCATTAGGTTCATCTTTGGGCACAACCTTCAGACTCTTCAAATGAGGAGGAATGTAAGAATACCTGGGAGAGAAGGTTAGAGAAAGTTCTATAGCAGGTATACAGCCAACATAGATCTGATGCAGAGAGTGTTCTGTAAATATCTGTGAAAGCAATTAATGCATGCAGCAATAAAAAAAACACATGTTGAAATTAGTCTCCAACTTCAATCATTTATAAAAGAGAGATTTCCAGGCATGGTGGTATATGCCTTTAATCCCAACAATCAGGAAGTAGAGTAGGTCCATGTCTGTGAGTTCAAGACCAGCCAGGGGCTACATAATGAGATCCTGTCTCAGTACTAATAATAGAAAATTGGATTATGGATTCTGTTTTTATTTATGGAAAGTTTTAACATGTCAAACAAACAAGTATTTAATACCTTTAATATGCAAAATGTTGTAAAAGTATATTTAAATTAGATATCACTTCCTCCAGAAGTTTAATCAAAATATATCTATATAATGCCAGAAGTTATTTCCTTGAACTTGGAAATAAACACTAATTAAAATGTTACTCAGAACAGTCACATTTCTGTTACTTTATTAAGACTGAAACATTTGTTAGTTTTCACTGCCATATTAACTTTTATTCAACGAATAGCATACTGACATAAATTAATATGCATATGAGCCTTACAATTATGTTGAAATTCCACACTTTTCTATTTTATAGTGGAAGAATTAGCTGAGCCAACTCTTACTTGAAATGGGATGGGAAAATGCATGCTGTCCTTAACAGAACAGGTAATAAACTGAAGTATTTATTTTCCAGAATTAATTCCCATGTTCATGTTTACATATTCATTACAAGCATATAAGTTTCATCACAATACTGGATTTGTTAAAGATGACGGATTCAGGCTGCTGAGCTGAGTCATTCAAAGTGATTGTGGGTGGTCGCTTAAGGTTCCAGGTCTTGATGTTTCTCTGTAAAAAGCAGACTTTTCGCCCGTCACTGTACAGATTAAAGGACAAGGTGCTTTGTGAACATTAGGCAGCCGTGGATGTCTGAAAAAGTTGTAAAAGCACTGGTGGGCTCTTCAGTATCCAACACTTTGTCAGCAAGTAACTCAAAGGTACTTGGCTTCCAGTGAAGGTCAAAGAAGACAAAGGTGAGGAGATGAGGAGCAAAGTACACCCTGCTACTCTGCTTGAAGACATGAAGAGCTGCCCAAGAGGGTCCTTCCTCGTTTTGTGAGCTGTCGAAATGGGGTATAGAACTGGAAGCTCCAAAGCTGTGGAGTGGGGTGTGCACAGAGGTTTCTATGTTGATTCTGTATCCAGTGCCATAGACTCCATCATGAACCTAACCCCAGCCTGTGTTTGGACCATTTGAGAGGTAGTAATGGATCTCTGTTTGTGACATGAGAGGGGCCTTAGTATAAACCTGACTTTTAACCCAAAACACCTGAGTGAATTGGAGATGAGTAATATCTTAGGACATTTCTGACACAACATTTCTTTTGAATATGAAATCTAGTGGGACCGGAAGAAGTAGAGTAGATTTGGAGAGCATAGTTTCACTCACATCACCTCTTGCCTCTCCCGCCAAACATCCTTGATGTGCTGTGGTCTCTCCAGTGGGTGTGCCATGGCCACTTCCGTAAATGTCTTATTGGGTTCCCCTTCCTATTTGCCACAGTTTGAAAACCACTGGTGTAGAATACATAAAAATTCTTATGCAGTTGAACAACATCTCTATTTACTTCGAGGACCAGAAAAGATCTTTAAGATTGATTTCCTAGCTTAATTTTGTTTCGTAATTAGGTAAAACATTTACATGGTCCAAAATTAAAGTGTTTGAAACATATTCAAAGAACTATAACGGGTTCTCTCTGTTATCATAAAGGAAGCCATCCATCCATATCTCTCAGATAAGCAATAATAGCATATATGTGTGTGTACATATATACATACATATACATGTAGGCTATTATATATATATTTCATTGTATATAATTATTATATGTTTTATATAGGCTATATATAATATTTTTATTTCAAGTTACACTGAAAATTGTTCTTTTCTTCTTAAAAGCACACCCCATAGGACTGTGGATATAGCTCAGTGGTAGAGCCCTTGCCTAGCACATATGAGGTTCTAGGCTCTATTCCCAGTACTATATATATCATAAACACATACACTCACACACACTTTTGATAAGGGGGGAGAGAGAGAGAGAGAGAGAGAGAGAGAGAGAGAGAGAGAGAGACGGTGGTGATGTGCTCGCTATGCAATTGTGGGGATCCTTAGTTTGTGTCCCCAGGATGCATCTCTAATGTGACACTAAGTGCTTGGAATCCCAGCACTTTGGAGCCAGTGACAGGTGACTAGCTACAGAGTTCATTGCCTGTCAGCCTGGTTGAATTGGTCAATTCCAGGTTCAGTGACAGATCCTGTTTTATAAACTAAGATGAACAGCAGTGAAAGAGGGGACTTGATGTTAACCTCTGAATTCACAGACATGTGCACACAGGTGCACACCCAGCAGCACACTCATGTCCACACAACACGTACACATACCACAAATACACAGAAAACACTGCACTAATGCACACACACTCACTCTTATGAAAATATACACTCAGTGATGCCTCTCTGTGTAGGCATTTCTCTTTCTACTTTATAGCTCTTAATAGAACCCTGTGTGTATATAGAAAGTTCATTCAAACAGTCCTCTGCTGATGGATGTTTGGGTTGTTTCTGCTTTGGCAAACAGTGATGCAGTGAGTGACATTAAATAGACAACAAGAGAATCTTAGTTTGAATTTCCCAAATAATGTTTAACTGAAAGTATATAAAGAATCCAGTAAATTTTGAGAATTAGAATGCATGAAGCCACCTGAAGGAGAGTCTCTGGGCCGTGAGGTTTACTGTGACAACACAAGGAACACTACGATTCTGCAGGAAATTCGATGACCTGCTAAGACTCTTTTGTTCTTTCTCCCTTATTCATTACCAAAGATAGCTTACATCTCTACCTCAAAGAGATGTGTGGATAGTGTAATGCTGACTTCCTTGAGTTTATTAAACCAAGTTTAAATGGCCCCTTAGATTTTCTCATCTTAACACACATTGTAAGAACACTATTTTAAAGACTTTTTTCCTTCCTCTGCTTTTTCCCCAAATTCTAACCACTTTAGAAAAAATCATACAGCTTTATAAAATATATTATATCATAAAAATCATCAATAAAGTCCATTACCTACTGCATTTTATTATATTCACAGAGTTCTATGAACTTAACACAATTTTAGAATATTTTTATAACTTCCCAGAGGAATCCTCTTCTTATCACTCTCCTTCTCCCAAAAATCTCCAGGTAGTTATTAACCTAACAGTCTCCATAGCAGTTATTAACCTTATAGTCCTCGTAGCATTACCTAATCTGTACATCAAAAATAGATGACTCAAACAATATGTGACCATTATTTTCATTTGAGATCAGCCTTGTGTATCTCAGGTCGGTGCTGCTTGCTAGGTAGCTGTAGATGACCTTGGACTTCTGACCTCCATCCTATCACCTCCCAAGTGACGGCATTACCACATACATTGCCATGTACAGTTTATGAAGTGCTGAGACTAGACCCACAATTTTGTACATGCTATCTATGTACTCTATCAACCGAGCTACCTCACCAACTTCTCCTCAAGATAAGGTCAATTGTGACTGTCATTTTTATCTAGTTTTCATGAATCATCAATATTTTACCATGTATGAGCACCTTCCTGATTTTCATTCTATTGCACCAGTATATTTCCCGACATATCATCTCTTGGATATCAGCATTCTACTTCCTGTCTCGCATATTTTCACTTCTCTTAAATATATAAGTAGAATGATGACGAGTCTCCCATGGACCAACCTGATTCACTCAGCACATTGTTATCAGAGTTCACCTGTGTTGCAGCTTGTGTCAGAATTTCAATTATTTTAAGCGTGAGATAACATTTCAGAGAAAGTGTATGTTATACTTTTCTTTCACATTCCTCTATCTATTGATGCTTGAGTTGTTTCTGTTTTACTTGTAAATAATGCCATTATGGATGCAAATGTTTGAGTATCCTTTTTAAAGACAGGATCAAGCTTCAATTTTCATTCTGCCTTCAAATTTAAAATCATCCTGCCCTAGTCTTTTGATTTGCTAGGACTATAGGCAGAGGCCATCACACTCAACTTACAAATAATTTTTGTATATCTGTTTTCAACTCTTTTGGGTATATACTGAGACTTAGAATCACTGAACTATACAGTAATTTTCTTCTTGTTTTTTGAGCAAATGTCATGTTCCTGAGCATAGTGACTGTACCAGTTTACATTTCTCCAAAACTGCCCCAGGATTTGGATTTTTCCAATAACTATTACTCTTTCCTTTGTTGACAACAATCATTGTAATGAGTGTGATGCGCTTTGCTACTGTAGTTTTGATTCGAATTTCTAAAGATAAGTGACACTGAGCAACTGTCACTTGTTTCTTGACCACGTGCACAAAGTCTTTAGAAAAAAAAAGAATTTATCCCATGCTTTTTCAGACCTAGGCCAGCTGGCCTTGGTGAGATCCCAATAGAACATCCCCATTGTCTTAGTGTGTGGGTGCACCCCTCGTGGTCCTGAGTTCCTTGCTCGTGCTCCGTCTCCTTCTGCTCCTGATTTGGACCTTGAGATTTCTGTCCGGTGCTCCCGTGTAAATCCGGACTAGCGGAACATAGCGGACAATGAGGAATACTGAGAACTCAAGAACAATTGCAGTGGGTTTTTGATCCTACTGCACGTACTGGCTTTGTGGGAGCCTAGGCAGTTTGAATGCTCACCTTATGAGACCTGGATAGAGGTGGGCAGTCCTTGGGCTTCCCACAGGTCAGGGAACCCTGATTGCTCTTCGAGCAGATGGGGGGGGGGGGACTTGATCGGGGGAGGGGGAGGGAAATGGGAAGCGGTTGTGGGGACGAGGCAGAAATCCTTAATAAATAAATAAATTAAAAAAAAAAAAGAATTGACCAATTCAAGAATTTTGTTATTTTTTAATTACTTTGTGTTTTTTTTGTTGAATTCTATGAATTCTCCAGATAATCTTGTTATTAATCGTTTAATACTTGTGCAATTTGCAAATATACACTTCCCATGAGTTATACTTTGCTAGGTGTTATGCACAAAACTTTTTGATTTTGTAAAATATGTATTCTTTTGGGGGTGAGGAACATATTTTTTCTTGGTTTCCTATTCCAACAGGCCAATTTTCAGTTTGACTGTTAAATCCAGTTCTGTAAACTATTTTTGCTGCCTTTTATCAGAGTTAGTTTTAGGAGTTCAATGTGGATCTTTGGTCTATTGTGAGCTACTTTTCATATCGTGGATAGTCTAGCTCTGCTTCATGACCAAAAGCAGCTTGGGGAGAAGTGGTTTGTTTGTCTTACATCAGCAGAGACTTGAAGGTATGAACAGAAGCCATGATCGTTGGAAGAATGCTGCTTCCTGCCTTGTTTCCAGGACTTGCTCAGCTTGTGTTCTTCTACAATCCAGTACCACCTGCCCAGGTGTGGCACAGCCAAGAGTAGACTGGGCCCTCTGACACCAATAATCATTAATATAAATAAAGGTAATATTCTACATATATCCCCATGCTCTAATCCACATGAGGAAAGTGTTCAGTTAAGATTCCCTCCTTCCAAGTGACTTCAGTTTGTGAAGTTGACAAGAAACGAACAGGCACAGGTTATTCTTCATCGTGGATAATCAGTTCCTTCAGCATTATTTTTCAAAACATTGTTCTTTTCCACACTGAACAGTTTTGAAAACTTCATCAAAAATCATTTGGCCATATGCATGAATATTTATTCCTGATATTTCTATTATATTTATCTATATGGCTGTCCTTACTGCAGCAAACACTTTTGACTAAGAAAACCATGTGGTACATTTTGAAATAAGATTACATCAGTCATCCAGATTGAAGTGCTTTTTGTTTGGAGTATGATCTTAATATAGTTTACATGGATAGTGAAGATCACTTATGTTATGTTGACACCTTAGTAGTTGGAAGTTTTCCAGCATGCATACGTGGTATATGTTTCAGTTTATTCATGTCTTTAATCTCTTTCAGCTGCCTGTTGTAGTTATTCAAGCTGCTTCCTCAGTTACTGCTGGTTTTGATGCTCTTTCAAATGTAAATGTCTTTATAATTTCCCTTTTAAAATCGCTCTTGGTTAGCATTTGGATACTATGTTAAGTAGTAAACATAAACAAGATATTTGCTTTGTTCATGATTTTAGAAAAAATATTCCTCAATGTTGCTGTAACCTTTGCTGCAGGAGTGTTTGCACTGTGGTTTTAATTTATTGAGATAGCTTTCTTCTTCCCAGTCTGTTGAGTGTCTTTATGGTGAAGTGTTCTACAGCCTGTCAAATTTTATGGGAGAAGCCTCCCCCTTCAGTATTGGTCCTGTTTTCATTTCTGTGTCAAACACCTGAGCTATCTGGCCTATTTTTCATTTCATAATTCCAGAGATTTCAATACATGGTCAGATATGGTCTGGATTACTGTAGAACCCATGGCAGAGACAGGTGATGACATGGAACAGCTCATCTCAGGGGGGCCAGGGAGCCCAGAGAGACAGGGAAAGGCCAGGGACACGTTATGCTACTTCTGTGGCTTCTACTTTCCACTTGATAAACAGATTCCACCTCCTCCTAGATCATTCAGCTCCCAATTCATCTATTCATCCATTAAAAATGTCAGCACCCTTATGTCCAATCATATTTCAGTGATTGTATTCACAGTCTAGGGACTCGGTCTTCAACACGTTTTGGTGTATACTTTATATCCAAGCCATAAGACACTACACTATTCTGCTAAAGTTTTATATTATATCAACCAATATACAAATGTTGAAACAATTTATTTTGGAACAAATATCACATGGTCATGTCTTATGGTCACTTTAATAACCTGGTGAATTCAGTCATGTTAGGCTAAGCCTAGTTCCATAAGATGGGATACCAAGTATTTACTAACCTTTAATAATTTGGAAAAATTTGAGAAAGCCACATTAGTTTCTCTTTAAATGCTTGTACAGCTCATAACTAAACCCACCAGGTCCAGGCTTTCTCTCAAGAGAATTTTGCTTATTAATTCAAAGACCATCCTAGTAAAGACTATTTAAAATCTTCATTTCTTGGTGATTTATTCATAGTCTGTTTAAGTTTCTAGGAATGAGGTTCTATAAATGCTTGGCAGGCAACTGCTCACAGAATTTATTACTTTCATTTTGTAGACTCATTAGTAATGACCTCACTTTTTGTTTTATTTGATTTATTTAAATTACTTACTTTGTTTTTATTTGTGTGAATGTGTGCACACATTTACTGTCAAAGCAAAATGCATATAGGTGGCTCTGTCCTTTCGCCTTTTAGGTCCCAGGCATCAAGCTCAAACTTGTTGGCACCTCACTTTTATTTTTTTATTTTAGTATTTCAATTGTCTCTATTTTTTTCTTAGTCTGCTGAGTTAAAAGTCTCCCTGTGCTTTTAACTAACAATCCATTGATAGTTTTTACTTTCTATTTTTATTCTCTTGCTTCTTTTGCTATGCTTAATTAGTTATTTTCTTGGTGGCTTTATTAAAAAAATAATTAGCATGTTAATTTAACCTAATTGAAACCAAAAGTAATTGTAGCTAAAAAGTAAGTTAATCCTCCATATTCAAATTCCACATTCAAGATTTCAACCAGACATGAATCTAACATTTTGGAAAAAGAAAATTATATCTGTACTGAATTGAATATCCATGGTTGTTGCCTTTGTCACTATGTCCCAAATGATATGATTCAACACCATCACATTGTGTTCACTATTGTAAATAATCAATACATAATGTAAAGTCGATGAGAAGATACAGATATTATATGTAAAATCTATGCATATTATATAAGATTCTTGGGTGTTCGTGGATATTGTACAAATGTTTTGCTCTCATTAAAGAATCAATTTCCCATAAAGACTGAGGCAAAACCATATACCACTGGTTTTTCTAGTGTATCTTTATTATTCATGGCCTCCTTTTATTATTAATACACATATTACATATAAGTGCATTGTAAGTTCATTAAAATATTTTACAATCACTGCTTTATGAAACTGTCCTTTAATTTACATAGAAGAAAATTGATGCTCTCATTATATTTACTTGGGTAATTACCATTGCCAGTACCTTTACTTCTTTAGGTAGACGTGAACTTCCATTCAGTTTCCCACCAAGTCCTACTTTTTTTTAGTTCCTTTAACTATTGCTTGAAAGTTAAATGCCCTGTTTAAACTTAAGCCAGATGGTTATTTTAGCATTCTGCCCAAAATCTTCTTAGCCAAATCCATCGCATTATTAGATATATTTTATACTTGCCATGTAACAGCAGGTAACAAATAGAAATACAACATAACAAGGGTCCCTGTGCCTTTGGCTTTCAATAACGTGTTATTCATCAGCGGCCTCTAAAATCTCTTCTGCCAAAAGCATTTTCATGTCCCTCGCAAATTCCACCTACCAACTGGTCCCACTGACAGTGTCAGATATTTTGCTGTTGTTGTTTTATTTTTGTTTTTGTTTTTATAATAACACTCATCTCTTGGGCACAAAAGCCTTTTTATCTCTTGTTGTATAAAATGAACTCAAGCTCACTTGTATGAAATGATAACAATTATTTATTTTCATTGTCTCTTGTCCTGACCATTGGAAGGGTTTAACTAGGCAAAGTGTCCAGGATATGTCACATAATTGCAGCCCATCACTTCCTGGGTCTGGAGTCATCTCAAAGCCTTTTTTGCTCAATGGGCTAGCAAGTACCATTGGTTGTCATCAGAGTCCCGAGTGTGGCTATGGTTCAGAATGCAGCCTTTCCATGTGGCCTGCATTTATCACATTGTAACAGTTGAATTCTAGTCAAATGATGGCCTATCTTCTTTTTAAGACTGATACTCCAAAATCCAAGTCCATAGCATTGCTTCTACTACTGGCTGGGTCAATCTTTCCAGTTTTAAGAGCAGAAGGCATAGATTTTACCCAGTAACAAAAGGGAAAAAAAAAAAAACAAGTAACAGGACTGGATATATTCTCATGATCATTCATGATAAATACAAGTTTGCCACAATAAGAAAAGAAGAAACTAGGCACTTTCTAATTAAAAAAAAACATGTATTTATATGGTTCTTACAATGGAAGAAGTAGTTCCAGGTATAGATTCTCTGACCACTGGTCCACTCTCACTAAACAAACCAAGTTTTACCTAAGGCAAACAAATATTCTATAAACAAGACATTCCTAATGGTATACACTAAAATAGAGCCTCTGTTACTGTGAGCATCTCTGTAACTTGAGTATTACTAGCAGAAAATTTTCAGAAAAATAATGATGGATGGAGATAGAGACAGAGACCCACACTGGAGCACTGGACTGAGCTCCCAAGGTCCCAATGAGGAGCAGAAGGAGGGAGAACATGAGCAAGGAAGTCAGGACCACGAGGGGTGCACCCACCCACTGAGACAATGGGGCTGATATAATGGGAGCTCACCAAGGCCAGCTGGACTGTGACTGAAAAAGCATGGGATAAAACTGGACTCTCTGAACATGGCGAACAATGAGGGCTGATGAGACGCCAAGGACAATGGCACGGGGTTTTGATCCTACTTCATGTACTGGCTTTGTGGGAGCCTAGCCAGTTTGGATGTTCACCTTCCTAGACATGGACGGAGGGGGGAGGACCTAGGACTTTCCACAGGCAGGGAACCCTGACTGCTCTTTGGACTGGAGAGGGAGGGGGAGAAGAGTTTGGGGGGAGGGGGAGAAGGGTGGGAGGAGGGGGAGGGAAATGGGAGGTTGGAAGGAGGTGGATACCTTTTTTTTTCCTTTTCTCAATAAAAAAATTAATAAAAAAAAGAAAAATAATGAAGAGAAAGATAAAAAGGGGAGAGAGAGGATGAAAGAAAGACAGAGTGACAGAAACAGGGAGGCAGAGACAGTGACAGAGATACAGAGACAGAGAGGCAGAGAGGACGTGAATTTGAATCAGAGAATGCAGGCTGAAGCTCTAAATGCTTTTGCTGAGCAAAGGTAGTTTTTGAAGCATTTCTTCATTAAACCTTCTATTCAGAACTGACTGGGAATTGAATAAATAAAAGAGATCCCAGAAGTCTAGAGAAGAAAAAGTAAGTAATAGGGAACCAGGCTTTGGAAATGAGTTTAAGCTACTATTTGCAACAGAAGAAGAGCTAGGACTAAAGTGTTGCTCCATTGAGGTTTACAGTACGAGTTTGAGCCTGCAGGAACTTCTCAACTTCTGGATTTAACTATGAATTTTACATTAACAAATTACAGAAGGCTCCAATAATATTATCATAGAGAGCCTGAAAAGCCCAAAAACTAGCACAAACAACACCTCCTCTTACACAGGTCAGAGACAAGATATTTATTTCCATTGGAAGACATGTCTAAGTGTTTCTGCCTTTCTTACTTTATTAATGGGTTTATGAGGAAATTGTCAATACAATTGAGTCACTCAGTCAAAAATATTATTGAACTATGAATATGTTCCAAGATATTCTAATGTCTAAGGATCTCAGAGTTTATTCGGCAATAGAATGGAAAGGGTTGTGAAACAGATTTTATTGCGATGTGACACAAAGGAACACTCAGCTAAGAAATCACACAAAAGTAGTGACCATTTTGCTGAGAGGAGTTTGACAGAGACAGATTTTATTTGAGCTGGAAATGAGCAACTGAGTTCTACCCAAATAGAAATGAGGTGGATCTAGATATATTGACCAACACCACTTCCCAAGTCACACTGAAAAAGAATGAATATCAAGTTGCCAAACAAAGCCTTCATTAGTATCTCAGTAAAATTAGAAAAATACCACACTCTATATGTATTGTAGGAGACTGTACATTCCCCGGCCAACCAAACTCCCAAAATAATCACACAGAAACTGTATTAATTAAATTAATGCTTGACCTATTAGCTCTAGCTTCTTATTAGCTAGCTCTTATATCTTTTGTTTAACCCATTTCTATTATTTTATATTTATCATGAGGCTTGTGGCCTACCAGCAAGGTTCCAGTGTGTCTGTCTCTGGCGGCAGCTCCATGGCTTCTCTCTGACTCTGCCTTCTTTCTCCCAGTATTCAGTTTAGTTTTCCCCATCTAGCTCTGTTTTGCCCTGCTATAGGCTCAAAGCAGTTTCTTTATTCATTAATCAATAAGAGAAACACATATACAGAAGGACTTCCCACATCATATATCTATAGATTTATATAAATCCAAGGGTCTAAGATAACATGCCTAAAAAATAATAGTAGTTTATCCTTTAAAGGTGGGGGCAGGGAGAATAAAGCTGAATATTTCTAAATTCATATATTTACAAACAACTTCATTTTTTCATACCATACATCTTCACACTCCAGTTTATGCCCACTGAGCACTATAATTTCAGGGATTATCATTTATATTGTAGAGAGTGGGAATTAATTGCATGGTTTTCACCCAAATTCATGAACTGTAGATTGAACCCCAAGTAGGGTGATATAACTGAATGTAAGGGTTGTAAAATATTTCAGCAGTCAGAGATTTTTATATATGCAATGAGACAAAAACTTAATACAAAATCAAACCTGTAATAAATGAGGTGTCTCTAGCAATAGTCACGTGTGATGCATTATGGGATTTCACTGTACCACTGGTCTGAGCAGAGCACCCTTACTGTACGCTCTATGATTTATCATGTCAGGCAATGCCAATAAATGCCGACTAAACTGCCTTGGCTCAGACTCAGGATTATTGTATGTTATGAATTGCAGTGTTTGGCTGAACATACAAAGGTTTCTCTTGTTAAAGAAAATAGTAGTTTAATTACATAAAACAAAGACTCAATATTTCCTACTGTCATTCCTCCTTAGTATGTAAGTATCAAATTAGCAAACCTTTGGATTGTATTATATAAAAATGCTTCCTTTTAAAAATTGCTGTTTACATTGCTGACTTGAGTTACAAAAAAAAATTTCAATGAATTTTGGCTTACAATTGAGATAGAATTTACAACAATTTCTGAAATGGTTTTAAATGTACTTTGGCCATTTTCTACTATGTAATTATGCAAATGGATTCTCAGCATTGATAATTATAAAATTAAAATATCAGTCAACTCTGAAAACCATTGAAGATATTCTACATCTTGTAGTACCAAGTCCTCAGCCAAGATCTAATTTTTTATATAAAAACAAGCACATCTACTTCTTCAGGATGCAAATTTATTTGTATTAAATAAATGGCACAATAATATTTCTCAAAGAATTGTTTTGTAATAAATTCCTTTATGATTTATTTCCAATAAATGTATGATTTGTATACCTATTTATTGACCTATATACGCAGGTTACTTTAAAATCTCTCAGGTGGTGTCTTGAGAGATGAATCAGCAGTTAATAATACTTGCTCCCATCACCCACTTGGGATTTGACACCGTATGTACACAGTACACAAAAGCCACGCAGAGGGCCTGGAGAAAGGGCTGAGTGGTTAAGTGCACTTGATGCTCTTGCAGATGACTAAGGTTTGGTTCTTAGCTCCCAGGTGGCACCTCACCACCTGTACTCCAGCTCCAGAGTATCCAGCACCATGTGCTGTCCTTTACAAGCACCAGGCACACATGTGGCATGCATACATACATGTAGTCAAACACACATGAAGTAATTTAATCCTTAAGCACACACACATACAGAGGTAGAAACACATGCACATAAATACATTTTTTAAAAAAATTTAGACAAAAGGGAGTCATGGGTAAAAATTGGTGAGTTCTGTTCTCAGCCAACAATGCAGTCTTTCACATAACTCTCAGCACGATTGACTTAACGAGAATTCTGAAGCTTTGCTATGGTTAGCTTTGCAATTTGCTCTTAGTAAATTTCAGTGGAGTTTTTAAAAAGAAGTTTCATTCAAGAGTTTGTAAATAAAAGTCAACAGGTGGCATAATTGTATTAGATCCAAAATAGACTTTGAAAGAACATGAAGTCTCTCTGAATGTGAGTGTTGGATACAGGACGGCAGCCATTGGAAACAATCTACCAGTATAGATCTGGGTTGCTTCATGAGGGAATTTAAGCTTTACTTTGAGATGCCTGATCAACACGGTGACAATATCAGGTTTGTCTTTAGGCCATGTCTGACATTAATGGGGAGAACGGATTTGCAGAAGTGGGGCAGTGGCAGCAGAAACTAGTTAGAAGGCTGTCACATCAGTTGAAAGAACATAAGGATAGACACTAATAACAAGGATATTGACGTAAGACAAGCTGAACCAATAATCAGTAGATAACTCAATATAAGAAGTGAATTGGTATCAAGGAATACTCTAACACCCCAAAACAATGTTTCAGGTCATATGTCTGAAAAACAAAAAACAAAACAAAACAAACGGGATACCAACTGTGATTCATGCTAAGACACTGAGTTCCTGACCGAAATCTTGACCTGGATCCAAAACCGCCTCAGAGGCATAGATAGAATTTATACTGCCAGTGGGTACTCCCTGACTGGTCCCATATAGATATACTGAATCAAACTGATCATTGTATCATATAACAAACAACTTAAATCTTGCCATTTTATTCTTAAAGATAATAGACCTTGGGCAAACTCTTTGCCAGTGTGTGTTTAGAGGCCCTCTTCTCTGGCAGTCACATAACGCTCCATTAAAGGAACGGCATGCCTTACTTGACGGAATCTGTTTGCTTGCCTTAAGCTAGTGTTGCCTCTTATTAGCACAGTCTCTCTTCTCGGCCATTCCAAGTACATTTAACACATCTATTAAGTAGTCCTGGTAGATGATCATATGTAAATTCTTACTCCACACTTCCTAAATCTAATTTTCCCCAGCCCTCATTTTAAAAATTAGAACAGCGTTCGCCTATCTTCTACCTTCTGGAACATTTCTCATCCTAGTGATTACCAAGCACCAGCACTGACTGCAGGATTTCAGAGGATTCCCGGATGTGAGGCATCTGCATCTTGAATTTATTTAGAATGCAGAAATGAGGTTCCCAGGTTCTCTTAATATTCTGCTCTCACTCCTGGAGGCAGATAGAAATTTAACTTATTAAAAACAGGCCATTAGAAGGCCAGCTTGTACGCAGTCCAATAAGCAAGCTGGAGAGCGTCAATGATGAGACTAAGAAGGTACGGAAAGGCCAGCTCATGTAGGCAAATTAGCACAAACTGAAAACCCAGGAATGTCTTGGGAAGCATCACATCATTGCATGATTGCAGTTCTCTCCAAATTGAACAAATTAAGTCAACTCTCCTTTCTATTCCCGTTCTGTTCTGTTCATTACGATTGCACTTAACATGAGATAAGAACAATGGGAACTGTAATAAATAGTTCATCTTTACTAAGTCCTATGTGCTAAGTTATTTGCATTGCATATTTCTCACGCTGCGCCTAAAAGATAGTCTACTAAGGTCCAGTTAGGTGATCACTTCCCCTTTATCTGGTGCAAGTGCAGAATTTGTTGTCCTACAGGGTGGCGTGTATCTTAAAGAATCATGGAACGCTCTAAAGAAGCAGATTCTGGGCTGAGTTTAGAGGGAATCATTCCAAAAGTACCTCGGCACCAGTGCTGCTATTCGACTTTGGGAAGCCATTGGCCCCCAAACTGATGCTGCCTGGGAAGTTACCCAGGCAAGCGGCTGCCACAGACACGAACTTCTATAAATCAGAAGCCACGGCAGCTGCCAGCTTAGGAACAGTTCCACGCTAGTGCAATCTGCCTTGCAGAATGGATGTTCCACGTCTTCTGTTTGGCACCAGCAGAGCAAATGACTGGACTGAACTCCGCTCAGTGCTGCCACAGAACAAACTGGATGCCCCTACTACCTGTGTGCCAAGAAAGAAATAATGAAGTTGCATAATAAATGCATCATCTGTCTCACTTCGGTTATTCAAATCTCACAGCGCATGGTAACTTACCCCGAGTCATAGGTGCAAGGCTGTGAGTTTATTTCTTTTCTCTTTTTCTTTTTTCTTTCTTTCTTTCTTTTTTTTCTTCCTTCCTTCCTCCTTCCCTCCCTCCCTCCCTCCCTCTCTCTCTTTCTTTCTTTCTTTTCTTTTTGTGAGACAGGGTTTCTCTGTAGCTTTGGAGCCTGTCCTGGAACTCAGTCTGTAGACCAGCTTGGCCTCAAACTCTCAGAGATCCACCTGCCTCTGCCTCCCAAGTGCTGGAATTAAAGGCGTGCGCCACCACCACCCAGTTTATGTTTCAGTTTTATTTGAATTTCCTGCCATTCATCAAGACATCATTCAGGCTATTTGTACATCTTTCTATGCAAAGTTTCTGTTCAAGGGTTATGCTCATTTTTTTTTAAGAGCTGCACTTTCTAGTCCAGGTTGGCTTAAGGATTCATTTTCTAGCCAGGGTATAGCCTTGAACTTACTATCCTCCGGTCTCAGCTTCTCCAATATTGGGTTATAGGTATGCACCAACCACATCTTGCTCTCAGTTCATTTCTTTTAATGTTTTTTAGTATGTGTGTATATCTATACTGTGCTCTGCTTGTGAGTGTGTGTGTATGTGTGTGTATGTGTGTGTTTGTATGTGTGTGTATGTGTATGTATGTGTGTACGTGTGTGTGTATGTGTGTGTTTGTATGTGTGTATGTGTATGTATGTGTGTGTACGTGTGTGTGTATGTGTGTGTTTGTATGTGTGTGTATGTGTATGTATGTGTGTACGTGTGTGTATGTGTGTATATGTGTGTATGTGTGTGTATGTGTGTGTTTGTATGTGTGTGTATGTGTATGTATGTGTGTGTACGTGTGTGTGTATGTGTGTATATGTGTGTATGTGTGTGTTTGTATGTGTGTGTATGTGTATGTATGTGTGTGTACGTGTGTGTGTATGTGTGTATATGTGTGTATGTGTGTGTTTGTATGTGTGTATGTATATGTATGTGTGTGTACGTGTATGTATGTGTGTATGTGTGTGTATGTGTGTATGTGTGTGTGAGTATGTGTGTGTATGTGTGTATGTGAGTGTGTATGTGTGTGTATGTGTGTGTGTATGTGTGTGTATGTGTGTGTATGTGTGATTGTGTATATGTATGTGTATGTGTGTGTATGTGTGTATGTGTGATTGTGTATATGTATGTGTGTATGTATATGTGTGTATGTGCATGTGTGTGTATATGTGTGTATGTGTGTGTATGTGTGTGTGTATGTGTGTGTATGTGTGTGTATGTGTGTGTATGGTGTGTATGTGTGTATGTGTATGTAGTAATATGGGGTGGCAGGGCTGCGTCCCCCACACCCGGCCGCCCACATGGCTAGCTTATGCCCCAAAATAATTACACAGACACTGTATTCTTTTAAGCACTGCTTGGCCCTTTAGCTCTAGCACTTACAGGCTAATTCTCACATCCCGATCAACCCATCTCTAATAATCTGTGAGAACCGGTCTTACCGGGAAGATTCTAGCCTAGTCCATCCTGGGTCGGAGCTTCATGCCGGGAGCGGGGCATGGCGTCTCTGCTGAGGCGTCTGCTCCCGAGAGAGCAGACCTGTGGAGTCTCTGACCTCACTTCCTCTTCCTCCCAGTATCCTGTTCTGTTTTCTCCTCCCACCTATCTTCTAACCAATAAAATGGGCCAGGGCAGTTCCTTTATTAGCCAATGACCTTCCTCCATCATTTCCCCTTTTTCGGTTTAAACCAAAAAAAAGCTTTAACTTTCACATAGCAAAATTACATATAACAAAACAGTTATCAAGTAAAAGTTACAATAATCTTTATCATAACTAAGGAAAACTATAACTATAACCAACTATTTTTTAACTCCATTAAAGACTCCAGAAAGATACAATACTATCTAAGCAAACAGGAAAAAAGCAACTTTTAAAACTCTAGAAATGATAGAGACATCTCGCTGCCTGGACAGTCACCCAAAGTTCCTCTGTACCGTTGGGGCATCCATCTTCAGCCTTCAGACCCATGGTATCCAGCAGACATTTCCATAAAGCAGGAAAATTCAAAGTCAGTTCAGTCACTATCTGTTGTGTCCTGCAGAATGTCTCGCAGACTCTTTCATGAATCAGGAACCCCGAAAGATCATCTCACCTTAGGCAAGTTCAGTAGTCCTCTCTCTGTGGGTTCTCTGTGTCCAGTTTATGCAATAGTCCAGGCAAGAGCAGTTTCTTGCCCAAATGGCTATCAAACTCCATAACGAGCCTCTTCGATGCCCATCTTCCTCTTGAAGTAGATTGGTGCTGTCAGGAGCAGAGTGTCTCATTGTCATGAAAAGTCCTATTTTGTAATCTTTGAAAGACATGAAGAATGTCTATCTAAAATATATCTCTATATATCTAGAAAATCTAATTAACATGACTACAAGCTTTACTATTATCGATGATTATCCATTAACAACCTATATTTCTTAATTATACAGTACATATTTAAATGAACTACACAATCACAATACCTTAATCAAAATCAGAAACACTTATACATATAACAAAATTGACCTTAAATCTCTATCAATAAAGCAAAATCTATACTAATGCAAATTATTCATACCTATATCATATCCCCCTTTAAATGTAAAAGAACATTTATAAACCATATTTGGGAACATGGGCGCAGTTTTTTCTCTCCAAACTGCTTCCTGCTGAATGGGGGCGTCGTTAATTAGGTCTTTCATGATATAACCTGTGTGCTAGTTTCATCTCAGTTGGCAGTTGAGCGAAGCAGTTTTCTGAAGATGTTCACTGCAACCCTTCAGGAGGGCGTGGTCCATCATACCAAATTGGAATAGAAGAAATGAACAGCGTCTCATCCTCTGTGAAAACAAAATAAGAAACTCCTTTCCAAAGTATCATATCCTTAGATCCAAATTGAAAATATCTATGTTGGATTAGTTCAGCAGTATTTATAAATAAATATCTTTTAGCAGCTGTTGCTCCTTCCTCAGCATTCAAACAATTCAAAGAGAGCATAATAGCATACAGTATCAAGATTCTCTGTGTATTTTCCATCTTTGTTCGTTTTATTTTACCTCTATTTTGTTTATTTTTACTTTTAACTTTTTGCTTTTTGAGATAGGTTCTCTGTATCTTTGACCTGAAGTAACTCTGTAGACCAGGCTGTCTTTGAACTCTCAGAGATCCGCCTGTCTCTGCCTCCCAGGCATTCGGGATTAAAGGTGTACACTGCTACACCTTGAACTCACAGAGATCTGTTTGTCTCTGCCTTCTAGGCACTAGGATTAAAGGCGTGTGCTACCACACACAACAACTCTCTTCCTTTTTTTTTTTGTTTTTTTTTTTTACTTTAAGAACTTCAACTTTTAGTCTGCATATATTTTTAACACACTTTAAACCATTCAGAAATTTTCTCTGTCTTTGAATCTCTCTTTACTGTATATCTCTCTTTTTCTGACCACATGAGCCTTTAATTTACCAAGCGATCTCAGTAGGACTAAAGGCGTGGCTTTGCCAGCTAGATCCAGTCCATTCCTTAGCTTTCCAGCCTCATGGCTGATATACAGGCTGTAGCCATGTTTACTGCAACAACTGTATGGCATTTCAAGGTCCCTGCCAGCAAGTGAGCTACAACAGACAACACTCAAGTCCTCTCTCTCGGTAGCCGGCCCTCCTGCCTCAAACAGTCAGAGTTTGCCCTGGCAGGATGGCCCAGAAAGCCGGCATTTTTAAACGGCGCAGCTTTTTTCCTGCTATGGCTGAAAACCGAAAAGCATGTGTTCAGCTTTTCGTCAACACCGTTTAAGTGTTTCGTGGTAGGACCTCTTAATGAGCTTCAGGCTTTGCAGCTAAAGCTGAGTCAGGAAGCCTCTCTTAGATGAGGCGCTTGCTTGCCTCTAGCAAGCAGAGTAGAACCGAGAAATTGCTGCTACCAAGAAACCAGGCACAATGCTTTCATTTTGTTCTAGAATTACTTCCCAAGCTGTCTCAGGCTTTATGTGGAAGCAGTTGTCCACGTGGGCGCCATATGTGGTAATAGGGGCTGCGGGGCTGCGTTCCCAGCACCCCGGCTGCCCACATTGCTAGCTTATGCCCCAAAATAATTACACAGACACTGTATTCTTTTAAGCACTGCTTGGCCCTTTAGCTCTAGCACTTACAGGCTAATTCTCACATCCCGATCAACCCATCTCTAATAATCTGTGAGAACCGGTCTTACCGGGAAGATTCTAGCCTAGTCCATCCTGGGTCGGAGCTTCATGCCGGGAGCGGGGCATGGCGTCTCTGCTGAGGCGTCTGCTCCCGAGAGAGCAGACCTGTGGAGTCTCTGACCTCACTTCCTCTTCCTCCCAGTATCCTGTTCTGTTTTCTCCTCCCACCTATCTTCTAACCAATAAAATGGGCCAGGGCAGTTCCTTTATTAGCCAATGACCTTCCTCCATCATGTGTATGTATGTGTATGTGTCTGTATGTGTGTGTATGTGTATGTATGTGTGTATGTGAGTGTGTATGTGTGTGTATGTGTGTGTGTATGTGTGTGTATGTGTGTGTATGTGTGTATGTGTGTGTATGTGTGTATGTGTATATGTGTGTATGTGTGTGTATGTGTGTCTATGAGGTATTTGAGAGTACAAGTACACACATGTCAATGCATGTGGAAGTCAGAGGACCGCTTACCTCTGGTATGGGTTCTCACCTTCCACCTTGTTCAAGACAGTGTCTCTTAACTGAGCCATGGTGGCACACTTCGTTAATCCTAGTACTCATGAGGCAGAGGCAGGTGATCTCTGTGAGTTCAAGGTCAGCCTGGTCTACGAAGTGAGTTCTAGCACAGGTTCCAAAGCTACAGAGAAACCCTGACTCAAAAAACCTAAATAATAATAATAATAATAACAATAATAATAATAATAAATACAGGGTCTCTCAGTCTTTAGCACTGTATCAGCCAGGCTGAGGGGCCTAATAATGCCCATATTCTTGTTTCTTACTCCAATATTCCTATGGGTTTGCAGAGATTACAGATACATTAGCTATAGCACCTGGATTTTACATGGGGCATGGCCTGGTCTTCACTAGCAACTAGACACAGCCTATAGTCATCCAAGAGCCTCAGTGGAGGAACTACCTACATTCTGTTCACACATCTCTGTAGAAGACTGTTGGGTTTGTTAGCCGATTAGGAGAGCCCAGCTATTGCAGGGGTTTTCAGGCACAGTCATGTGTTTATAACCAGCTAGCAGAATCCACCATTGCTCTTGCTGTCCTTTTCAACTAGAAAGTCCCTTGATCAGAGAAAATGCTCTACCAAATAGCATGTAGACCTGCCTTTATATTCCTGCTCTATCAAACAGCATATAGACCTGCCTTTATATTCCTGCTCCACCAAATAGCATATAGGCCTGCCATTATATTCCTGCTCTATCAAATAGCATATAGGCCTGCCTTTATATTCCTGCTCTATCAAATAGCATATAGACCTGCCTTTATATTCCTGCTCTACCAAATAGCATATAGACCTGCCTTTATATTCCTGCTCTACCAAATAGCATATAGACCTGCCTTTATATTCCTGCTCTATCAAATAGCATATAGACCTGCCTTTATATTCCTGCTCTATCAAATAGCATATAGGCCTGCCTTTATATTCCTGCTCTATCAAATAGCATATAGGCCTGCCTTTATATTCCTGCTCTATCAAATAGCATATAGGCCTGCCTTTATATTCCTGCTCTATCAAATAGCATATAGACCTGCCTTTATATTCCTGCTCTACCAAATAGCATATAGACCTGCCTTTATATTCCTGCTCTACCAAATAGCATATAGACCTGCCTTTATATTCCTGCTCTATCAAATAGCATATAGACCTGCCTTTATATTCCTGCTCTATCAAATAGCATATAGGCCTGCCTTTATATTCCTGCTCTATCAAATAGCATATAGGCCTGCCTTTATATTCCTGCTCTATCAAATAGCATATAGGCCTGCCTTTATATTCCTGCTCTATCAAATAGCATATAGGCCTGCCTTTATATTCCTGCTCTATCAAATAGCATATAGACCTGCCTTTATATTCCTGCTTTGAGTTTTCCTCAGTGGTAGAATGTGACCAAAACTTATAAGCTGAATAAACCCTTTTTGCTCATAAAATGTTTCTGGTCATAATGTTTTATCATAGCAACAGAAATCAAAGTTGAATAGGGAGATACTGGGTTTGGTCTTTACATGGGTTCTGTGAATCCAAACTCAGTTCCCTCATACTTGTATAGCAAGCCCTGTACCCAGTGAAACATCTCTTCAGCCCTTTATTCTACAAAGAGTAAAAGGGATTATCTTGTGCAATGTTTTTTGGGACAGGGGAGTGTTATGTTGTTTTAAGAGAGTTGTACTCTGTTGTACTGGCCTAGAAATCACTACATGGTCCACACTAGTCTCAAACTCATGGCTATCCTTCTACCTCAGCCCATGATCTCCGTAATTACAGGCATGAACCACCAAACACAAATAAAACATAACCATTTGAATGATTCCTGCCTTGTTTTTATTTCCTTTTATGGTTAGTGCTTTTTCCAACTTAATAAAGATATTAACAGAACCTAATTCACAAAGAGGTTTAGCCTGTGTTTTATCTAGGTTTCCTGTTTTTAATCTTATGTTTCGCAAAGGTTTTCAAGGTTGGGATAAGTGCCTGGAGGTTCACCTTCCAAATAAACTACCTAATTATTGTTCATCATTTGTTGAAAAGATCATTCTTTCCCCACTTAGTGGGCTTTGTGCCTCTGTACAAAATCACTTGACTCTGCATTATCTATTTCTATGCTCCGTCCTACTTACGTGTGAGTGTCATCTGACAGGCAGAAGTCTGCCTAGGGACCTCCGAGGTCAAAATCACTTTTGTCATAATATTAAGATATCATTTAAGAGTTTTATTATCATTTTCTCATAAACATTTGGTGGTATTTTTAGAGGATAGATGTGACAGTTCAACAAATTGAAACAGAAGTGAAAAATTCGTTAACACGCCAAATACAGAAAGAATTTGTTAACACACCAAATACAAAAAGAATTCGTTAACACACCAAATACAAAAAGAATTCGTTAACACACAAAATACAAAAAGAATTTGTTAACACACCAAATACAAAAAAAAAATTGTTGACACACCAAATACAAAAATATTTGAAAAATGTGCAATGATAATAACACTTTTCTCACTTACTTTTGGTATGCTAGATATGAGAATATGCTTCTTTTTATCAAAAATTACCGTTCAATAATGAAGCCATTATAGTTATTTGACAGTAATTATGTAAAATACTAGTAAAATTCTCCAATTCTTAACTAAACTATAACAATTAAGATAACTAAAGACAGAGATCTCCATACAGTTCATCTAAACAGCCCTTTAGGGTCTTTCTTTTCTTTTTTCACTTTTTAAAGTAAATTTCATATGCGTACATGTGTTTGAATCCACGTGTGTACACATGCCTGTGGAGGGCAGAGTCAGTTTTCTCCTTCTATCAGGTAGGACCTTGGGACCAAACTCAGCTCACTATACTTGGCAGCTGGCACTTGGACTGGCGAGCGATTCTGCTGATGCTAAGATATTCAATTATTTTATGAATATAATAGAATCCCCTGACTGTTACTATTTCATACCAATTAATTGAGTTCAATAGTTAACACCTTTTATTAATTTATATTTTTCTTCTTTTTGACAGGTACATACATATATATGTAAATACATATATAGAGACATAATGTACTATTTAGTGGTTTTTCATTTGTATTTTAATAAATAAAGCTTGGTTGAAGATCAGAGCCTTAAAGATCAGGCAATGGTGACACACATCTTTAATCTGAATTACCACACTAGTCTGTCATAAAAACCTGGCAGTGTGTGCCTTTAATCCCAGCCCTACAGAGTTATATACTACAGGAGGAGACAGCTTGAAGACACAGTATCATTCTGAGATTTCTGGAGGCAGGTTTGCCATTTCGGACTGAGGTAGAGGTAAGATCCAGTGACTGACTGTATTGCTCCTCTGATGTTCAGACTGAACCCCAGTATCTATATCTGAGTTTTTACTAATCACGCTACAGTGCTGTAATTACCCCCTGATGTCACCTTTCTTTTCCACTGAACCTCTTCCTCCCACCTCATCTCCCAGTGGCTTCATTATTTAGTCAAAATGACTTTCACCCCTACAAGAACCATTATCAGTCATTAGTTCTTCAGCACCAGATTGAGCCATCATGGACACCTTTATCCTTGCTACAAAGGTGGAAGTCAGCATTTTAAGGCACTCTTCCCTATTCTCTTTCTCCTCAATTCTTTTCACTCTCTTCTCTCTGATGTTCCCGGGACTGAAGATAGAGACCAGTGACATAGTTATTCTATTTATTCTATTTATGGCTAAAGAATAATCAATCGTTAATCCTCATCACGTCAGACAGGAGTCTCTGCTTGGAGGATAACCAACTACTTCTTTTTTCCACTAGAAGAGATACACATCTGATATTATAAAAAAGGTCAAAAGCTAAAAGTTGGAGAGGGTGTGAACCTAAGAGAAGAAACACGCTATTGTTCTTTTCCTAAATGAATGTTACCAAGTAGTCCTCTGAACGTTTACATTTATAGACTATAAACTCATAGACTAGAATGGCTCAGCCTGGGTCAGAGAGGTCCATCTGTGCTAAGAGTGATAGTTAATGCAGAGACTAAAAGTAAGACTTAAAGTCAGATATTGCTAATCTTTCAAATGTGCCTTCTCTTATAACATCATATTATGTATCTACTATTCCCTTTTAACAGTTTAAACCTATGCAAACTTAGTATCTTAAAATTCTGTTGGCCCTAAGTCTCACATGGGTTTTTCTGGATGAAAATTAAGTTGTGCTTCAGCTATATTGTATTCCTGTGTGGAAACTCCAGGTGAGACATCGTTCCTATAGACAAGCTGTTGGCAAAACTTAGTTCCTTGAGGTTGCAAAACAGAAGACCCATCTCCTAGCAGGCATTCGGCTGTAGCTTTTCTCAGCCTCTCTGTTAACCTGTCACCCCTACCTCCATCCTCAAATGCAGCCAGAATTCACCTCCTGCTCCAAATCTCTCTTCCCTACTGTTACAACCATATGCCCTACAAAGAAAGTGCAAATAGCTGAGTTCTCATGAGATTAGACAGGGTGCACGTGGACCATCTAAGATAGTCTCACCATCTCGGGGCTCAATTTTTAATCATTTTTGGATAGTCATTTTGCCCTTCTAAGATCATGTATTCACAGGGTCAAGGGATTAGGGATGGAATTTTCTCTAAAATAGTAAGTGAAGCATGATTGACACAAACTACCATGATTGGTTCTGTATTCTAAATCCTTTATGTTCCAATATAAATTGTAGAATCAATTCTCCAACTCGCTGGAGTGGAATACATATGACGTTAAAGCAGAAAGAGGGAGGAGGGTGGAAGCTACCATGAAGGGGTCAGGGGGCAATGGAAAGGATAGTCGGCAAGGGGGAAGTGAAAAGACAGATATAAACACGTTACAATGAAACCCATCAGTTAATAAGCCTCCTCAAAAATAAAAAAGTAATTAAAGCTGCTTGGCTTCCTTACCGTGATTATATTGAATTTACAAGGCAACCTGTGAAGAATTAACGTATAAAACTATGGAGTCTCTACGAACATGGTAGAGCCCTGCTTTTAAAGTCTTCCTTCTCCATCAGTGTTTTATTGTTGTGGTGTAAAATAATGCAGGTTTGCACAAATTTTGTCAAATCTTCTTCAAGTATTTAATATTTGGATTTAAATAAGAGTGTTTTTTTTAAATTACTCATTGCTAAGCTGTCGATAGAAATACTATTTATTTTTGGACATTAAACCTGTGGTTTTTACTAACTCAGTTATTAGTACTGCTAGTTTTTTATGTTCATTGGGCTTTAGTGAATGATTCATCTTCTGTTGTCACCCATTCTATTTCTTCCTTCCTAGCTTCTCCTTGGCTCACTGCCTTCCCCGACTCCAGTGATGTGCTAGAGAGAAATGATCAAAGTGGCATTTTGCCTTGCAGCATAACTTAGCACTATAGGAGAAAAACACTATGTTTCCCCATGAAAATGGTGTCAAAAATAGGCTTTTCTTAACTTTTATTACTAGATTGAAAACTATTATTCCAGAGCCTGGTTTTTTGAGGTCTTTATCGTGAGTCAATGCTGAACTTGTGAAAGGTTTTTCTAGTCGCAGATGCATGCACACTCATTTTCCTTTTCAGTCAGTGATTATGGTTACTTACAATGATCTATTGAAGCTAATCTTGTTATTCAGATCAGCCCAGAGTGGACAAGTACCATCTTTATTGTCACATTTACAAAGCACTGCATTTGATTTAGTGATAATCTCTATTTTTATTATTTTTATTGAGCTATACTTTTTCTTCCACTCATCTCTCTTCCTCCCCCTCCTCTTCTACCATCTTCTGTGACCCCAATTTACTCAGGAGATCTTGTCCTTTTCTCCTTCTTATGTAGATCCATGTCTCTCTTAGGGTCCTCTTTGTTGTCCAGGTTCTCTGGAGTTGTGGACTGTAGGTTGGTTTTTCTCATGCTAAGAAAAACAAAAATTTAGGGATGATTTTATTGCTTCAAATCTCATAATTCTTTGGTTTTATATTGACTCTTTAACAGCTTTTCTTAAGGTATAAGATTTATAAGGTTAATATATGTCTTGATATAAATATTATATATTAAACTTTTTGACATTATATTAATGGTTATATAAAGTACTAACTCATTCTAGAAAAAGTTTTCATCTACGTTTTGGTACGTGATTTCAGGTTTGAGTCTCTTATTGGTTTTCGGCATTGAACTATGAGCACACCTAACAGTGACCTTTGAAGTCTCCATAAGAAGAATGGGGTCCTCACAATGACAATTCCTCCAGGACTATGATGACAGCACTAAGCTGAAAAACACCACCTGAAGATCAACTTTGGACTACAAATGGCTCAGAACAAATTTGTGATGGCTAGCTGAGAAGATCAAGCCTAATAGACTACTCAAGCTAGGACTTGAGACAAGCCCTACATTTTCCCATTGTTCAGAGACTAGACAAAAAATGATAAAGCTACCTCTCTCAGGACTTGAAATTAACAAAAATTTTCTTTTCAGGATCCTATAAAGATGCCATCACCCCCCAGAGAGCAGGAAGCAAATTTAAGAATATGACACCAACATTCCCAAGAAGCGAGGTGTGTGGTTTTTGGTCATTCAGTAGGTTATGGATATTAGTCACTGTTTTGGGGAGTTGATTAAAAGTTACTGGTTACAATCAGGAGGTAAATTAAATGAAGGAGATTAGATTCAGAGTTCTTGTTTTGAAAAAAAAATGGGATATACATATAATAAGGTTAAAAAGGTAGATTATTGAGTCTACTTTTCAATAAGCAACTACTAGTTTTAAATGTTTTACATTGAATTTGACTTTTGTATATTGTATACAAATTTTGTATAATGATACAAATTTGAGATTAATTTTATTAGAATATACTGTATATACATTTCTACTCTTGTTCAAGGTATTGTACCTATAATTTATTTGTAGGTACAATTCTATTATTTAACATTGTTAAATATCATAAATTGAATTGTTAAATTTTATTAGTGCATCTAACAATGTAATGAAAATTTCTAGTCCTTGAAAGTTATTATTACCAACTATTTAGGATAATAAGGAAATGTAGGTTAGTAACATTAGGTATGATTTCAAGATCAAACAGAGATATGTTTTAAACAGAGAGGTCATCTTCTAACACTTCAGAGATCTACAGAATATATCATTTAAGTTGTTTTAATAACATAGGTACTTTTTCTTTTTTCTGACAGTGAGACCTGTCCACTCCTGGCAGCACCAATCTACTTCAAAGAAGATGATGGGCATTGAAGAAACTCCATAAAGAGTTCGCTTTCTTTGTGACAAAAGTAAGCCACTGGGGGAAAAAAAGTGTTCTTGCTTCAACTGATGACAGTATGATGTCCTAATGGGATAAGCAGGACACAAAAGAGTGACTGCTAAACCTGGCCTAAACAAGGCAGACAGTGCTTTAAAAATGATGCTTCATAGAAAAGTCTGTCAGATATTCTAGGCCTATAGGCTAAGAATGGATGCCCCAACGTTGTAGAGGAACTTTGGGTGACTGTACAGGCAGCCAACTGTTTCTGTCATTTCTCACATTTTTTAAAAGTCACCTGCTCATACTTCCTACTTACTCAGTTAATATTATTTCCTCCTTGGGTCCCTGACAGAGTTAAAAACTAGATAATTAGAGTTTTCTTTGTTTACCAGATGCAAAAAGCAAGGTATGATAGAAAGTAAATTATGTACAAGACTTTGAATCACCAAGATAGGATAGTTATGGAATATTTTCTTTGAATTTTTCAGCTGCAAATGAACTAGACATTGTTGATGTATTTATTGTGTGTATATATTGTATACAGTCATTGTACTTATTGCATATAGCTTTTCTTATATTAGTTATAACGTCCTTTTTTATTTTAGACAAAAAATAGAAAATGTAATGATATTCCATTTGTATTTTTAGTAAATAAAGCTTGCCTGAAGATCACACAGTAAAACAGCAATACTTGTCAGCCATCCAGACCATGTAGTGGTGGTAAACACCTTTAATCCCAGCACTAGAGAGGAATATAAAACAGAAGAAGACAGGTCTCGGCTCAGTCTCATTCTGAAAATTCATGAAGGCAGGATCACCATTTTGGCATGAAATAGAGGTAAGAGCCAGTGGCTGATTGTTTTGCTTTTCTGATCTTCAAGATGAAACCCAATATCTGTCTCTGTGTTTTGACAATTTGTGCTACAATAGTTGTCTAGTGTTTCTGATTTACTGTGTTTGTTGTTGGTTTGGCATAGACAGAGTAGTCTGCCAAGCACCGCACCCCCGTGTCTGCGCTCTGTGCGCTGGAACCCTTCAGGCAAGGGGCTGGAGGTTGAGAACACGGACGCAGACGCAGAGACAGACTGACACACACAGACCTTCTTACACTGATACCAAAGCCCCAAGAATGCCCCCTTTACTGTGGTCAGGGAAAGCTTATATAGAGATAGCCACGCCCCAGCCAAACCCACCAGAAACCACTCTCCTGCCATCAGGAACTCCTGAAGGTCTCATGCTCAGAGCAGCTGTAGGCACTCAGATCAGGGGATTACAAGAAATTCAGGATCTGGGGTCTCACTGCTCCCAACAGTAGTCTTCTCTAAGGATAGTATCTTTCACAAAGAAAGCCTGGCATTTCTGAGGATTCTAGAGGGCCTCCTATGTTAGAAAGCTTCTCAGTTTTGCTGGCAGGAATATGAAGTACTCCTAGCCTGATGTGTTCCTAGGGAATGGTGGTCTACTGGCTCCCACTTTTTTTTTTCTGAAGCTTTGAGAAATTTCCCTCGTGTTTATATAAACTAATACTTATTTCTAAATTTGACTTTTCAAATTATAGCGATTTTGACTTCCCTTAACTCAATTCTCGATTCAGCAAGACCACTAGACATTTGCTGGTTCACTCAGGCTTCAGTGTAAGGGCATGTGTCTCTGGTAGTAAACTTAGAGCTTCCCTCATTTGTTCCTCTTCTCTCTTACTTTAAGAGAGCTTGTTGTCCAAAGTTCAACTATCTCTTTAATTGCTGTTATGTCAGAAGAGCAATACCTGTAAATGGTAAGGGTATATGGGCAAAAGTGGAGAAATTCAGAAATACTATTTTCATTCACAACATTGCATTGAACAGATGAAGACAGGATAACTTTTCTTTGCTAACCGTCCCATAACTACATTAGCTGATGCTTCTAAGAAAAATACTTGGGAAAATAACAGAGAGATAGTAAGTGACCGAGTTAAAATTAGAAGCACAAGCCTCTGCCTCCGTTTCTCTTCTCTATTTCCTCTTAATATTCAACTTCTCAGGCTCACCCTTGTCTGACTCTCATTTACTTTGGATTTATCATTAACATATTAGTATACTCAAACCCTATCAACAAACTAGACAGAGAGAAGACCCTAGGATACATCGCCAAAAAAAAAAAAAGTCACCACTTTGACAGAAAAACAAGAATTAAAAAAATAAATTCATGGACCTTTACCTTTGGGTCAGTCTGAAAACTTGAATGAGTAGAGTTGTCATTCATGCTCCAGATAGATCTCCTATAAATGAAATCTCAGCATCTCATTTCCTTTATTCTTAATACCTTTGCCTTATGTTTATAATTCTTCTTAAAGTAGGCAAATACCAAGTTCTGCATTTTTTGGTGTTAGAATTAATGAGAAATTGGGAACAAAGGAAGCACACAATTCAATGTCTGAGCCAACAGAAGTCACTCCTGTGACGGCTTTTGTCCAGTTGGTATAGAAAAGTGACACTCAGTCATTTGTTATTAGAGTCTACTCTCCAACAACAAAGATTGCTCAATCTGGAATCCTGGCCTCATAAATCATGTAAGGCAACACAGATTCTATTTATAAATAACTTTCAAACCCCATATTGTGTCCCCAATTTATTTGCCGAAGTCCCACTGAGACAGAATCATGTGCAGACCAAGGTCATGTCATGCCTAATATTCCCACTTTCATCTTCATGTGAGAAACTGGGGCGAAGGTGTATCAGTAAAGTGCAAGCTTCTGTGTCACTTATTAGGGTCCAAGGCCACATACAAAGGCTTAGTTTTTAAAGAATTGTTGCCATGGCTTGGGCACCTCGCAGATGTCCATGCGTATCAAACAACAGGCACCAACTGATTGAGACTGCTCAGATCACAGCCAAACCAAGAGCTCTCACTCATAATCCAGCAGTCACTGCCTTGCAGCTCTCAAACAATAAGCTACTGACCATCCAGAATCAGGCGCTCTCTTCTTCCCCGCCCCCCACTTACCCGCTCAGCTTCCAGCCTAGATGTTGCAGTCAAAATAATACACTTTAAGAAAAATTGGTGTCCTTAAAATTGCTAGTTTTACACCTGCCTCCTGCAAAGGTAATTCTGTACAGTAACACTTATCGTTCGGTGTCTTGAATAATTACACAATTTAGAAACTTTATCTCAGTTTGTCCCTTGTTTGTATCTAGCAGTATATTATTTTCTTCTCGAGCTACAGGGTTCATAATTTCCATGCCACTGCTGTTTTGAAGATGAAATATGCTTTTTATTATCTCAAACAGCACTTGATGCATCACATTTAGCCCGTGTTCACACAAGTCAAGTAGAGGAGATCCTGTTATAACACAGACAGTTTCTGTGCATCGCTCACTCGGGTGAAAAGGTGAAGTCAAGTGTACAGGGGCTGGGAATTTATGAAAACATTAAAACTCCTCCACTTGAGAAAATATCACAGAGACTTTGTCTCCAGCCTTTCAGAGCCATATTGGAGGTGATGGCCCATTTCAGGTCCCAACAACAGCAAACCTGGAAGGCTGATTTTAAGCATGTCTTCTGAAATGGGGAGTCAGAGTTGTATTGCCCTCATTTCTTCTTCTTTTTTTATTTCAATAGAGACTTTTTTTCTGCCTCTGCTGTTTAATGCGGGCTTTATGCCAAAACCATCTTAGAACGTCTGTTGTGCCAGATGTCACCCTTTTGCCCTTTTGCTCTCTCTGCAGATTTTCTTTTAACAAGCGCTAAAGCCCAAGTTAGCAAGCATGCATTTTCTACAGTAAAAGAGGCATTGTGAATAACACCCTCAAAGAGCACAGCACCTTATTCAAGCACTACATCTCAAAAAAAATATTATTCATGTTCCTTTCCATTCAAAGTGAGAACTTTAAAGTTTGGGGTTTGAGCTCAGCGTCCTCACCCAGTGTAAGGTGAGATCTGAGCTGTACTACAGATTGGCTTAGGTTTGCTGTCAAATGATCATTTTAAGAAAAGATATTGTTCTGCCTATAAATACTTTAAATCTACTCTAAGTTCCCAAAACAGATCTGTAGATTGCAAATTGTCCTCACAGGTATCAGCTCCCTGCACAAAGGCTCTCAACAGAGCACTGGGTTTTCAAAGCACTGTGTGTGATCTCTGTCACTGCAGAGAAGAGCTTTGGGGTCAAGACTAGGGTAGAAGGAGCTCCTAGATGAGGAGATGGCCAGTGTTGACCTCCTATTCCCTTGTCACCTTTCAACTTTGGAAGCTTCTTTTTGGGAACTGGGCAGCATTTCAATAGCTAAATATGAGTCAGAATATAAGATATTTAGTATCCTATATTTGGGACTACTGAAATGGTCTCCAGGGAGGTGAGGGTGTAATAATTCATTCCTTCAAGAAGTACCTGCTTTAAATAACCAATTCTGGGTTTCATACAAGTTGATTTATAGTCATCAAGTTTATTTTACACAGAGATAACAAGCCATAAAATCACAATAACATTCAATGTATGAGGTCATAGATTTTGATCCTTTAAAAATTGAAATAGATCCTGGAGAAAATTTCTTGTTAACATGAAAAAGTAAAAGCAAGTATGAAATGAATTGGCTTGTGTTTTAAAGAGTACTAGGTAACAGCCATATCATTAGGAGGAAAAGCCACATGCTGGCAACAAGTTGGCAAAAGAGAAAGCGGCCTCCTCGCCTCATCCAGGAGGAACAGGAAACCTCCCAAGAGGGGTGAACCTATTCAAGCAGAGAACTGTTCTTTACTTTCTCCTCGCACGCCTCTCTCACCACACCACAAACAGCATCTATTTATAAGACTTTTGGGGAATGGGCAGAACTGCTATTATTTTCATGCCATGTCTGCCTATAGCTAGGGGGAAGGTGGTCGTGCATCTCAGTTTGTACAGAATAGTATTTAAAGTTTGAATACATTTTTTTAAAATTCCCTCTGTACCCCAGGCTGGCCTCAAATTCATAATCCTCTTTTTTTTTGGCTTCCCAAGTGCTGGAAACACAGTTATGTAAACCCAAACCGGTTTCTGCTCTTATCCAATCTGTGCAGGAATACTTTTCTGATCAGTACAATTGTCCATACCCTTATGCTATGATTTGAATGTGAAATGTCCCCTTTGTGCGCTCATGTGTTCAAAGTCTTAATCCCTATTAGCTGCCGATTTTTGAGAGATCACAAACCCTTTAGCACACAGTGCCTAGGAGGAAAGAAATCAGAGGAGTTTTAGCTCTGAGCTGCCCTACCCTGCCCTGCTCTGCTTGAGATCTAAGGTCTCTGCTTCCTAATCACTGAAATATAAGAAATCAGCCCCATGCTCCCATTGTCACGGCTAAGACCTGGTCCTACCACCATACCTTCTTTATCATAACAGACTACCCCTCCCTTTAATGGAAACTAAATATAAGCCAAGCAGTGAGAGTTAGGTTAATATATTCACAAATTTTCAAATCCGTTGAGGTGATAAATGTAGATACCACTGCTTTGTGTGGGAAAATCTCAAAACCTCCATAGTATCTGGCATTAGAGAAAGTATCAGATTTCATGATACAATAACAAGTTACCTTTTGGTGACAATACCAACAAACAACACTAACGTTGACAAATGATGATCTTTTTTTCTGGTACTATGTCACAAAAAAGTAAATAATTAGAGAAAGTAAATGTAATTAGAGATTTTACTTCCCAGACTTCCATGGTTGACCTGAAGTTATTGGAAGCAGAGAATTAGCTCCACTACAAAAAAACTCAATCACATCAATAGATGTAGAAATGGAGGTAAGGTAGCCAAGCTGGAGGGGGGGGGGGGGGGAGCGAAAGGGAGAGAGAGAGTGGGGGGGGGAGGGAGAGGGAGAGAGAGAGAGAATACTATATAACAAGAGAAATGGCTTTTCCGCATCACCTCCATGGGAATGGAGATGAGGAGGAAGGGGACTGGCATGAGCATGCTTGTCCTTCCACTTGCCATTAATTTAATAACAGAGTCCTCTGTCTGATCTGGGAGTTTCCTACTGCTGCCACTGGAACTACAGCCTCAAGCATGCTGCCTTGCATGAAGTAAAATCTCAAAACCTTCATAGTACCTGGCATTGGAGCAAATATCAATGTTACAACATAATCACAAGTTACCTTCTTGTGAAGATGCTTTCAAAAAAATTAACATAGACAAATAATGATCTTTTTTTTCTAGTACTATCACAAAATTATCAGACTATTGAGTAAGGCATGCTGGACCCAGGCTAAAATGTAAAGAAAGAAATGAATGGACTGGACTCCAGGAACACCAACTTTTAATTAAAGCTGGATCCTGAAGAAGCAAGAAACTGAGGCAGTAACTTGACAAACTGTGCCAGACACAGAGTCAAAAGAACTGGAATGATCTGTTGTCAGAAGAGTAGAAGACAAGGTGTTTCCTGGCAAGGCAGTAAGTATGTCACCATATGGTACAGGTTTGGGTTCAAGATACTTAATTCAGTCTCTAACTCATAAGATGAATGGAAGATGTTCGGGTACTAGCAAAAAAACAGACAAGCTAGTGAAAAAAATTTAAGCTAAGATCCTAGCTCCTAAAAGAGACTGGAAAGCATAGAAAACGATTTACACAGTGGAATAAGAGTTGGAGTTGGATTGTGGGGCTGAAAGGCACGAATGGAGTCATAAGAATGTCAACTTAGCTGCATAGACCTCAGCTCTATCAGTGGTACAGCAGACATAGGCTTCAGGTTAAGGATTCCCACACCCATCCTGGTTCGTCTGAATAAATGAGCAGGGCTGGTTCTGCTGCCAGAGTCGTCTGTAGAACCAATCAATATAAAGGTAAAGGCTGAGAAAAAGCAACAGCATCTGAAATGGGAAACTGCCACCCATGAAGAATTATATTGAGTTTATAAAGGTAGTGCACTAATTTTATTTTAAAATAGTAAAGACCTAAGTCATATTGCAGTCTATTTAATCAGATGAACCTGGTACTTTTTTTGTCAAAAATCCAACAGCTTAGATACCAAAGTGAAAAAATATGCCTGGATTTCACATATGTTGGGCATATGGCTTTAGAAACAATGGTGAGAGTGTGCTTGGCTGTATTTTTGGCCTCAGAGCAAATTCATTATGCAGTTTCCGAAATGACTGGCATATAGGTCGTGTGGTGGAGGCCTGGGAGATTCATTACAGTACACCTTTATCATGGCCTGCCAAGGCGCTCCCCATTAGTGACTCAGCAACCACTCCATTCATTAAATTCTGTCTGAACAATGATTCAGATTTAGGATGGGAGAGAAGTCTCAGTAGTTAGGAGCATCTGATGTTCTTCCAGATGATCAAGGTTCTATTCTTAGAATCTACATGACAGTTCATAACCATCTATAACTCTAGTTCCATCTAGTCTGATGCCTTCTCTTGGCCTCAAAGACAGCTTCTACGATCCTGGTACATAGAAATAAATGTAGGCAAAACATCCATACACATAAAATTTTTAAGGTAAATTTATTTTTTTATTTAAAAAATGTTCAGGTCTGGAAACTAAATACAAATGTCAGTGTCTTTCCTGGAGAGTTTCCTCTCAGTTTACTGCTCATGTATTCTTACTTTTTACCATATATTTCCTTGCCATTTTCCAAATTCATCAGTACCCTTTGGAGCTATCTTATATTGCCCTGAGAATGTTATTTCTATTACCATCTCTGAAATTCTCTGCAGGTCACTTGGCTGCCCCCGATGACATCTGGACATTAAATTCTACCACCTGGCCTCTATTACTTTGGGACTCTCTGATCCCCATTGCTATTAACGAAGACAACCTCTCTAACAGAATGTCCTGCCATTGACAACGGTTCCCGGAGGAGAGCCTCTGCAGAGTTTCTTAGTAATGCTGCCTCCCTTCTCAGTAGCATATTACTGATGACCTTGGTGAGGAGTATGTCTTCCAGGATCTTCTGGCTTCACTTGTTTTGGATACGCCAGGATATCCATGAACATTTTAAACCTCTTGTCCCTTTTACTGCCGCAATTCAGACATTTCTATTGCAAATCTCAGTTCCCGAGAAGTCAAACTAAAAATGAGTTTGCACAACCTTCTGGAGTGCTAGTCACAATGCTTCATTGAACATCTCAAATAAAGAGCTCCCCTTATTAATTGATCTGTCTTGTCCTCCTTGATTTAATTCTATTAAAAGCTAGCTCATAGTTTAGAAACTCTAAAGTTTCCTTTAGTAGAACTGGTTGATTCTTATATTCCCTTTGGATTATAGTTTCATTCTTCCATTATCACACACAGCATGTTCTTCATGAGGCGTATACTGCAGTTTAACCCTGCTTGATGATCTTACAGCTGAGAAATAGCAGGAGAAATTGGTAGGGATTCACTGGGGAAATGGTATCTTCCTCTAGGGGAGTGGACTTCATTTCCTACTTTCCTGCTGCAAAGGATAATGGCATGTTTTGAAGTTATGCTATAGGAGCCCTTCCAGACTATATGCTTGTTTTTAAATTGCCCACCAATATCTTCACATCTTTTTGTTTGCCCTGTATACAAATGGTGGACTCTCCAGTGACCTGGTATAAAATAGCAAATTCCATTGCTTTGGGTGCACTGTTCTTCCCACAACATACAAAGCCTAAACCACTGCAGGTCTCCCCTCACCAAAATACTCCCACAAGTTGCTTTCAGGAAAACTTGTAGTGACTGTTCCATAAATTGCACCAACAACCAGCTCACACAGCACCCCATTTCATCTTCTGCTTTCCTAGAGCAACCCCAGCTTTTCTAGGTTAAGTGGAGTCTGTCTGGCCATAGAAACTAAGACAGTGGTATGGACAAAAGCATAATATTCTCAAGGGGAAGGGAAGGGGAGGAAAGGGAAGGGGAGGGGAAGGGTGGGGAGAGGAGGGGAGGGGAGGGAAGGGAGTCAAATTGGGCAATAAGAGTCACCAAACCACAACACAGCTTTGTAGTCTGCTTTATTCAGTTATTTGTCTGTCTGTCTGTCTGTCTGTCTGTCTGTCTTATTGGTACAAATATATAGGCTCCTCACCACACTCCAATGTGAACTACAGCATTTCAAGAAGGCTCAACTTCTAAAGTTAGCTGAAAATGTTAGTTGCTGGCTGCTACAACCTGTATACCTCTGTCATGACAAGGAGTCCTTTCTGACAGAGGCTCAGGGCAATTCTTGTTGGTCTACATGGCTATGCCCTTTACAGATCTCTCAATTTCTGTGGCTTCTGAAAGTAAGTGTTCACCTCTCTGTAGTGGTCCTCAGGGATGTAGTGCCTTCTATCACTGGAGGAGATGCTAAATTTGGGTTCTTCTTTTTGCTCTCTAACCTCTCTGCTTGGGTCCTGGTGTTCAAGCAGCCAAAACGTCTGCTGATGATGATCCTCTCTTCCCTAATAAGTTAAGGTGGGATTTTCTTATTTCAGATCTACATTTTTGAAGTGAAAGGTAGAGCAGTCAGTGAGAACCTTGACATCTTTGTTAGCATTCATCCAGAATCAAGCAACTGAAAGAATGTCATCAGGAAAGAAGACATTTAAAACAGAAGAATCAATTCCAAGTTATATGGATTTTCTTTTAACCAAGAAAGTGATGTGCCTGAAACAGTTTCAAAGAACAATGAAATGACCCTGTGCCTTCTCTCTATCTGTCACATTCCACAGCTAATAATGAAAAGTCTGAACGACACAAATTACATAGAAATGGAGACTAGAGGAAAGGATCTACCACAGGAAAAAAAAGTATTAGCAATTTGCACAAATGCTCACTTTTGAAAATGGAAAAAGTTTATGCTTGTTATTTTATGCAAATGGATTCACCTAACCATAATTAAAGGCCTTAGCCAATTAAGGTTTTAATAAAAGCCCAGCAGATAGTTGCAAAATGAATAGACAAAAAGCAGCTCCTGAGGAGGCTGGAAACAGAAGTTTCCTTGTGGCTCTTTGTCTTAGAACTTACATTTTGGAACACATTGAGTCATAGAGCTTCTGTGATTTCAGATAGATTTCTTACCCTTTAGAGTTCGCTTGACCCTGTTATACAGGTTCCATACCTCTGATTCCAATCAACTGCAAATAAAAAATATGCAAAAGAAAAATAATGTCTTGTAGACAAAAGTTTCTGTCCCACCAAATCCTGCAGTTGCTCAGTCCCAAAGAAACACACAGAGGCTTAGAAACAGTTTGACCTATTAGCTCAGGCTTCTTGATAACTAGCTCTTACATCTTACATTAACCCATAATTTTTGTCTATGTTTAGCCACATGTCTTGCTACCATTTCTTAGTAAGGCATTCTCATTTGTCCCCTCTGCATCTGGCTTCTGACTGCATCTCAGCATTTCTTCTTTCCAGAATTCTCCTAGTCTGGTCACCCTACCTATACTTCTGGCCTGGCTACTGACCAATCAGCATTTTATTAAGCCAATATGAGTGAGAAATCTTTACAGCATACAGAAGTATTATCCTACAGCATTGTGTACAAGAGCATTATCCCACATCGTTTCCCCTTTTATTCTTTTCAAAACAAGAACTCTGAATCTAATTTCTTTGTTTACCTTTTTTCCCTGGCCATTATCCATAACAACTTGTAACCAATACTCAATTTTTAATTGATTTTAGTGAGTTATACATATTTCTCTTCTCACCTCCCTGCCTCTCCCTTACCCTTCATCCCTCTTCCTTGGTTTACATGCTCCCAATTTACTCAGGAGATCTTGTCTTTTACTACTTCCCATGTAGATTAGGTCTATGTATGTCTCTCTTAGGGTCCTCATTGTTGTCTAGGTTCTCTGGGATTGTGATTTGTAGGCTGTAACAAACATTCTAAACAAAAACAAACATCCATAATCCATGTTTTGAAAATGTGAATGTAGTTTTCTAGTCTACTTGCTGCTGATTGGAGATGCTGGTAATCTTTAAGAGACCCTGAGAAAATTTAGGATTATGGTCAAATCCTAACTTGAATATTTTATGAGGCTGGGTCACCTTAACCAGTCACCTTGAAGCTGTTCTGGATGTAGTATTCATAAGAAACTACAGTAGAGGCGCTCTGAGACACTGCATCATGTGGACCAATAGCTCACATCTCAATGATCTCAGAGATTTTTCAGGGGGTCTTCCTTGATCAAACCTTACTTTTCTTAACCAAGAATGAATCCACAACCTCACATTTCCTGTGGAAACCAAAGCAAAACATCTTCTCCAAAGTAACATATCTTTTAACTTAAATTATGAAGTCAAGGATTTTTCAAAATATGTAGGTTGTTTTAATCTAGCAGCATTTATAATAAAATGTCTTTTATCATCTGTTGCTTCTTCCTCAGCAGTCAAACAAAGACAATACAATAACATACATTATTTATATTCTATTGTGTATTTTTCATCTTTACATGATTTTTTTACTCTATTTCTTTTAGTTTTAATTTTTAGTTTTCTGAGGCGGGGTTTCTCTGTGTCTTTGGTTTTCCTGAAACTCATGCTGTAGAGTAGGCATGTTTTGAACTCACAGAGATCCACCTACCTCTATCTCCCAAATGCTCGGATTAAAGGTGTATGCAACCACACTTGGCTACTCTATTTTTGTTTTGTTTTGTTTTGTTTTTCAAGACAGGGTTTCTCTGTAGCTTTTTTGGTGCCTGTCCCGGAACTAGCTCTTGTAGACCAGGCTGGCTTCGAATTCCCAGAGATCAACCTGCCCCTGCCTCCAGAGTGCTGGGATTAAAGGCGTGCGCCACCACCGCCCGGCTGCTACTCTATTTTTTAAGACTTTCTCTATCCTTTTTCTTTTCCCTCCCAAGCCTATGCATATTTTTAAACACACTGTAAATCATTTAGAGGGTTTTATGTTTGAATATCTTTACTATATCTTTTTCTGGATATAGAGTTGATAAATGATGAGAGGCTTTTAATTCTTATTGATCATTCATCTGTTTCTTAAAAAAAAGATGTCCCTACCATATCTCAAAATTATTATCATCTGTATGTCAATTTAACAAATTTATTTTTTCTGCTGAAAAAATTCAAATCAGCAGGAATGTTTGTCATCATGTATTCATGGATATCCTGAAGAACAAAGGAAAAAGAGAACAAGAATTCACCTCTGAATGGCAGAAACTTTCAGAGTAAATATCTTGCCTTTCTATTGCTATGAAGAGACATCATGATCAAGGCAACTTATGGAAGAGTTTATTGGGGTTCAGTATTTCTGAGAATAAGTTCATGGCCATTATAATGGTAAGAATGGTATCATACAGGCATGGCAATGGAACAGTACTGAAAGCTTACATCTCTGTCTACAAGTTTGAGGAATAATGTTGGTTTTTGAATCCTCAAAGCGCCACTCCCAACAATACAGCTCCTAATCCTTTCCAAACAATTCTATTGTTTGGGAACCATGGACTAAGTACTAAGATATATAAATGCCTATGGGGGCCATTCTCATTTAATCCACCATAGTGAGCATGAGAGAAAAAAGTAAATGAATAAAACAGAGGAAAGGGTCTTTTATCTATATTCTCTTTTTTTTTTAAAAAAAAAAAAGAAAGAAAGACAGAGGATAAAGAGATGGATCAACAGTTAAGAGCACTGACTGCTCTTCCAGAGGAAGAATCCCAGCATTCACATAGCAGATCACAACTGTTGGCAACTCTAGAACCAGGAGATGCAATGACTGTTTCTGGCTTTACAGGATCTAGGCACACATATGGTTCACAGACATAGCTGCAGCAAACTGATATACATTGAAAAGAAACTGAATATCAGATCAAATGTCTACCAGAAGCAAAAAAAAGTTTGTAGTGGTCTATTGTTTGTCACTATCTGAAATAATAATTTTATCTAAATGAAACTGATAATTGAAAATAAAGATGCTTCCCCTGAAATTCCCACCAAAATGCACAGGCTTGTCTATCATTATTATGCTTTGGGTTTTTATCTTTAACTTTGCTTTCCTACTTTTACATTTAATTTAATTTCATGATTACCTTAGAATCTTATATTTTGGTCCATAAAAGAGTATACCAATTCAAGAATATTTCATAGAAAATTCAGGTCATTCTTTTGCCCTTTTTTGTATGTGTGTATAATTATAATAAAATAATTAAGCATAAAATATTTATCTCAATAAGAAAAGAAGTCAAAACCAAAGCTATGAGAACATTGAAACTATTATTAAAGGTCAGATACCAAATGATAATTAATACCTACAAATAAATAACTGGCAATTTCTTTGAAAATAACTTTAAACTAAAGGTTGACAATCTTTATATACCTAGTGCATATTTGCCTATATGATAAGGTAATAAAAACAAATATTATTTTTGGATTTTGAGGGAAACTATGGATCTTTAATTTTTTTATTCAAGCTGTATAATTATTATGTGTGGCTAAAATAAAATTCTTGAGTTTGACAAGGAGAATTAATTCTAAAGTTGTATCTAGGTTTATTGGGGAAGAACACTATGTTCTCTTAGCAAAGCATGCCCAAGACACTGGAAGAGAAAACGTGATATTTTTTTCACCACTCCTGTTCAGTAGGTGATCTAAGAAACAACAGGGAACATTAAAATGCCATGAACAAATGATGCACATAAATTAATAACATAACCTTTTAAGTATACTAATTGTTTAATCAAGCAGCCTTCTGAAATATGACCCACTGGTGATTTGACTGAGACTGCCCCATAGTCTCTTATAATTGAAAGCTCGGTTCTGAGGCTGTGTACTGTTAAGGAAGGATTGGGAGGTGAGGGTTTGTTGGAGGCAGTGTGCTGCTGGGGAGTATTATCTTAAAGTGTGCTGCATTTTTTCCTACTGCTTTTGGTAACAATTCAAAATGTGCTGATTAAATAAAATTAACCTGCGTGAAGGCTGAGTCAGCAGGTAGCTGACAGGAAGTGGTAAGGAGGAACCACTTGTAGCCAGGGTTTTTAAGTGGGGGTGGAGAGAAGGACACTGGGATGTTTGGAGGATACCTGCAAAGGGTTAACTTATTGCTATTCAGCCTCTTGGAGCAAGCAGAATTCCTCCTCAGACCTTGAATTGTGAGTTCCTTAGATTTAGATAGTTTCCTTTAGTGGCTTTGACAGAGTTGGTGCCTGAGGGAACAGAATCCCCTCAGGCTATGGCTCTTGCCACTAAACCCTTGCTTAAGGGGCAGCTACTGTAGATAATAAAAATCTTAGACCTACAGTCAGGCCTTGTTGAAGGATGTGTGGCTTGTTGACAGACATGTATTACTGAGTAAGCTTGAAGGTTCCAAACACAAATTCCAGGTTCAGTCTTTCCATCCCTCTGTGTGTGTCTGTGTGTGTGCCTCCTGCTTGTGGATCAGAGGTAAGCTCTCCACTACTGCTCTGGCACCATGACTGTCCTGCCTCCTGTCATGCTCCCTGTCTTGATGGTCATGGACGCATCCCCTGAAATGGTAAGCAAGCCCCTAGTTTTCCCTTTAGTACTTGCCTGGGTCATGGTGTCTTATACCAGCGATAGAACAGTAGGTATCCGTCTTTTGTGTCCAAGGGAATATGAGGAAGAGAAATGTTGAATCACTCCTAAAGTGCACACTAGATGAGTAGGATGTGATGTACAAAGCAAATGTCCGTTTGTCTAGAAACAAAGCCCTGCTCAGAAGCACACAAAGACTCTCTTGGTTTCTAGGTTCAAGATAGAAACAGATGTAAAACAAAGCCAAGCAACTTCTTGTCGCACTTTATGGAAAAAGAGTGCCCTTGAATTTAGGAAACAAATCCTACATTTAGCCCTGAGTCACACTGCACATTTTTCCCACCTCCATTGGTAATACTCCCTTTTATGTCAAATTCTCTACCATGGAGTTACAGCCTGGGTTCATTTCATTGTGAAACTCGCAGTTAGAACCCTGTATCTCTAGAAACTTTAGCCTTTTTCATATTTCAGAACAGGTACCCAAATAAATCTCTTCACATCTTTCAGCTTGATTCCTTTGATAACTTTTCTAGAATCTTAGGCCTATGGCTCTAGGCCTTACCTTCTTCAGGCTAGAGTTCCCATGACTAATTTCAAACGTCAGCATCATGTATGTGGACACTGAATGGAGCTCTGTGTACTTGTTGCTGTATGTACCTCTCAGGGGCTAGGGAATGCTGTGCAGCCTTCACCAACTCCAAATGGCCCAGCCACACAGCAAGTGGTTCTTGAAGCTCTCAGCAAGGTGCCAAGACAACCTCTGAAGGAGTGTCCATCTCTGAGAGTTCCCTCTAGAATCACGAATATTCTTTCTTCCTTCCTTTTTCCTTACTTCCTTCCTTTCTTCCTTTCTTCCTTCCTTCCTTTTTCCTTTCTTTCTTTCTTTCTTTCTTTCTTCCTTTCTTCCTTTCTTCTTCGTTCCTCTAGACAGGGTTTCTCTGTAACTTTGGTACCTGTTCTGGAGCTAGCTCTTGTAGAACAGACTGGCCTCAAACTCACAGAGATCCACCTGCCTCTCTGCCTCCCTCCCAAGTGCTGAGATTAAAGGCATGTGCTACCACCACCCAGCTGGAATCCTGAATATTCTTATACTCAGGACTTTTCTACGGAAGAAAGGAAGGGAAGGAAAGAGGAAAATAACTTATCTGACAATCAGAGGTTGCACTGTATTGAGGCCAACTTATTGTCATAGAACTGAAAGTACTATCAGCCTGTAATAACAGGGAGAGACCCTCTCTAGTATGTACTTCTACCTCCACGGAGCCAGACAAAAAGTGAGTCAGTCGAGGCCTAAGATTGTCAGATGAAGTAAGAAGGCCTAAAATAATAAGGAACTAGCCTGGTTTCAGCTGAGTATCAAACAACTTCATTCTCCACCAAGAGACAAAACATTTAGAGCTATCTCCCAAAGAATACTAGTATGCAAATAGAGACTTTCTATGTCAATGCTTTTCTCCTGCTTCTCCCCATAGTACAATATATTGGAAGCCTTTTAGGCTGGGATTTAAATAGACTTAGGTTTAAATCCGAGCTCTGCCACTTTACAAAAATTAATCTGAAAATCTAAAAAATACCTCTCTGAGCCTCAATTTCTTAATCTATAAAATCAATATTAGCTAAGTCAGAGTAATGTGAGGACTAATATTACTATTATATTTTGCACCCTGTAGAGTAATAGAAAGTGCCTTTCTAGAGCCTTCCTTTTTCTCTGATCCTAATGCTCAAGTACCAGAGATCTTTTTACTGCCCTCTAGTGCTCAGAGTTCTCTGCCCAAAGATTCATCCTTGGTGGCTTTCCTGTTTATCACATAGATCTGCAGACTCCAAAGATCCCTCACAATTCATAACCTATGGAAACACCAATTACTTCAGTGTTGCTGAGTGATCTTTTTATAGTGAAAAGAACACAGAGTAAATGGCTTTACTGACTTCCCAAACACAAGCCTTACGTTCAAAGAGTTCAAAGTCCAGAAGGCAGGTAGAGCGACCCCAGACCTTAGAGCTTTCCACTTTAATCGGATTTGTACCTCACCTTTCTGGGTTGAGCTTTCATTTACAGTACAGAACTTTCCCATTTAAAACCTTAAAGGAGAAAAGGTGCTTTATAATATGAGGATTTTTGAGTCGCACAAAAATCTTTTTTTAAAGTGAATATTTTCTCTAAATTTGGCCATGATAGAAGGTCTTGTTAGTGCCCACCATGGGAATCTATGTAAAATCCTTGAATGAGTCAAAGATTGGAACCATGAAGATTCTTAGAATTATCAGAATATAAAATCTATTTTCATCAGCCCATTGTAGCTTTCCACGGGCCCCAGGTAGAACTTGCCAGTTGCCCTCATTCTTAGGAATCAATTATTTTTAGATGTCTTTAGTTCACATCCTTCTATAAAATTATGACCTACTTTACTATGAGGGTGTTTGTTTGAAATTCTGTATTTAGAGGTTCAATGAGGAAGGGGGGCAGGGATGGAAAATTGATGACCTGGATATCTGAAATAGGCACTTAGATACCTTTCGCTAATTCAAGATGAAGATTTACATAACACTACCTCTGGACGTGGTATATGATCATTAAATGACCAACTTGAAAACCCCCTAGTCCCCTCAGAAAAGAATGCAGGGCAAAGGAAACCACCTCTGTCACCAGGCTCACATGAAGAACATCTGATCTCTAGTAAGGTCATTGTTAGTACACACGGGTGAATTAAGATAGTAGAACAAGTCATTGTACATAAGACTCCACTAAAAAGAAGGAGCTGTTCCCTCTGAGTTCATTATATGACATTTTGATGCATGTTTGTTCATAATATTAAAGAGCTAATTCAATGCTATAGATTAATTCCTGAGTCCACTTGTTCTGATGAGACTGTTAGTAAAATTTATCTGCTACACTCACCTTCCTCCTAGATTCTGTGTAGAGATAACACCCAAGATTACTTCCTCACCCTCCTCTGGGCCTAAATAGTCACCAATGGCAACATTATCATCTACCAGATGATTAACTAAGACCCAGCAGCAAATGGCTTGTTCCTAATCTCAATATCTTCTAAGCCTCAGATTGACATTTACTTCAGTGAGTGATTAACTGACTTAATGACCAGGAAAAAATATAATTATAATAAAATTATAACATTGATTAAACAATATCTGCCTGTTAAATATATCTAAGTGATTTTTTCCCATACTGCAAATTCAACACTGCATAAGTCAGATTACTTTTAATTAGAAAAAGGTAGCATGGGTTTCTATTTTTCTCAAATTTTGAACTACCCTTATCTCTTCCTATTTTACAATTTCCAAAGAAAGCCTTTTTCCTAAATGCTATCATTTCTATTTTGTCATCATTTTTGTCTTTGTAACTTCCATGCTGTTCTCCCCATCTCCATACACACTGTGTTAAGATGAGTATTTTTATCACTCATCAATAACACCACCAATTATCAACATTTAAACATCTTCTGTCTTATAGAAAGTGAACATCATTATCTTACCATATTTCTATAATTGATGGGGTTTTTTACTAAATGATTGCTTTTGTTGTGACAAAGACCAAAAAGCACAACACATAAAGAATAGATTGCAGGTTTCCACCAAGTTCCATCACATACCTGTAACTGGTTTCAGAACCCCGAGCCTGTTGAAAGTCACCATGGGATCCCGCACTTGCTTTCCTCCCCTGGTACTTCATTTTTCCAATAAATGCTCACAGCCTGCTCTTCCACTACTCAGTCAAGTCAATCTTGTTGACTGAGATTTTCTGTCCTGCCCAGTTCCTGCAATCATTAAGTCCCAAAGAAATCACACAAAGGTCTACATTCGTTATAAACTGACTGGCCTAATAGCTCAGACATCTTATTACCTCTTATAACTTATATTATCCCATTACTCTTGTCTATGTTAGCCACGTGGCTTGGTACCTTATTTGGCGAGGTAGTCACATCTTGCTTCCTCTGAAGCTGGGTCACGACTGCAGACTAGGACTTCCTTCTTCCCAGAATTCTCCTGTTCTCATTGGTCCACCTCTACTTCCTGTCTGGTTGTCTCACCTATACTTCCTGCCTGGCTACTGGTCAATCAGCATTTTATTAAAATATAATTGACAGGGTACAAACCATTGTCCCACAGCACAGTCTGGCTCAGAATTCTGGTTCTTTCAATGCCTTACTCTCTATAAGGTCTAGTGAACCTCTTCTAGTCCTATTTTCCCCTCTAGATTTTAATCTTCCTGGATGACAGCTTCTGAAGCCCGAATCTGTAAGTCCTCCTTGTCTCTCAAAAGTAAGTGAAATCTTTTCCTCTCTTCCTTGTGTATAGTATGCTTACAACTCAACACACTTTTGTTTTCAGATTTATACTATCTTCATTTTGTCTTTCTCTGACTTTCACTCAAAAAATACCTTCCATAAATCATGAATTGACTATGACCTACCTAATATCCCTGTGCTCCAGAATTTAACACTAAGAAACAAATATAAGTTCTTCTCAACCCAATTAAGTCATGTGGCACCAGGATTATGAAGCAGTAGGCAATGGAACTACTCCTGATTTGGCTACAGACATTTTTTTTATAAGTCATTCCCTGATGACCTTAAAATATCAATTCTAATATTATAATTTCTATCACTTCCTTTATTCCATCAAAACCCTATCTCAATGTCATTCCAGTCACAGAATAAAAGACAGTCACTTTCTTCCCAAAGCACTGATGTCGCCCTGTATAAAACCCCAAATAGACTTCACCTCTCAATCTGCCATTGATGTCAAGCTCTTTTCCAACACAATTAGGAAATCAAAGGAAAGCCACTTTTAACATGCAGTACCTTTTAAGTTGTCTTCCCTTTTATGATAATAAGACACTATGGATTCTTCTTCTACCCATCATATTTTCATTGAAATCCAGATGTCCTGCTAAATCCTCCGGAATATAGCTGTTACATTTCTACCTGACATCATTTAGAATCTCTATCAAATTTTCTGAATTAAGTTTTCAAGTACACTAAAAACACATATTTCTCTTGCATATTGTAAAAATAATTTTTTAAACAGTGTAATGAATCCTTTCCTATAGCAATGTTTTGCCTAAATATAAACATGGAGTCAAAAATTTCCTGCGTGAAATCTTTAGAGTGAGTGGGTATTTGCAGAAGCAATGACACAGACATCACCAGTAGAATTGTTTGAAAGCCCACTGTGTTTGAAACCAGACCAGGTGTTAAAAATCTCACCCCACTTTCAAGCTCTAACAGCTTGGCTGGCTGGCTGGATAGATGGATGGATAGATGGAGCATTTGGTTAGTCTCTCCTATTGCTAGTATCTGCTAGTGAATGAGTAATAGGATAGCACTGAACTGTAAATAAAATGATTATGCCAATAAATGCTACATTTACTTTTTTTCTGTTCATATATCACCTTCTTTAGAAATATTTTTTCAATGAAAGTGACTTTATCCTTAAAGTCTTGCACCTATGTTTTCATCCCCTAATGTTGCTGAATTTAAGAACTTGACTTGTCATTTCTAATCAATGAAATCATGTTGCACATTGGCTAAACAGTGACTAAAGTTTAAGTTTTCAGTCTCTGGGAAGGAAAACATCACTCTTATAAAGGAAAAAGAAAAACTGATCACCTGGAAGACTTTCAAAAATTAAAACTTACGCAACACTGTGAGTGCATTTTATTTCCTTAATAAAATTCCACCTTATCAATGTAAGAGCATTATATTTTTTCAACATAATGGTTATGTTGATATATGAAAAGATAAAGAAACTGTTGTCAAAATATTTGATGGTGCTCAAGTGACTCAGACTATTAAACCATGAAGTGAGAAAAAAGACCTTTCTCATAAATTTATTGTAGGACTCATGAGTAATGTGGTTGAAGGTCTGACACCTATAGAGCTCTATGGAACAGAAATGAGAACCTCTTAGCCAGTCAATCTATGAAAATAAATGTTCATACACTTATATTTATAAGCACCAGGTGTTTCCCTTTATAATTGCTACTTCTAAAGAGACCCTCATCCATCCATTTGTTACATGAAATAAAAAATATATGAGTTTTCATCTATCTTTATCTAATATTTACTTAATCAGTATGTTGAATATTTAAATTGTGTGAAGGACTGATTCCATCAAATATAGACATCAACCTACAAAGTAGAAATAATTTATATTGTGGTTTAAGAGGTCCTTCTGTTTGTGTGTTGCTTTCATTGGTTAATGAATAATGAAACACCCTTGGCCTAGTTGATAGGGCAGAACTTAGGTAGGCAGGGAAGACAGAACCAAATGCTGGGAGGAAGAGAGGCTGAGAAGGCGAGAGACACCATGGAGCCGACAGAGACAGACATGCCGAATCTTTCCTGATAAACCACTGCCATGTGGCGATATACAGATTAATAGAAATGGGTTAAATCAAGATATGAGAGTTAGCCAATAAGAGGCTAGAGATAATGGGCCAAACAGTGATTTAATTGATACAATTTCTGTGTGGTTATTTTAGAGCTAAGCTAGCCGGGCAGTGGGGAAGAACTAGTCGGCCCTCTCTTTACAAAAATATTATATTTGTTAATTTTTATAGCATCTTATGTAAATAAAAATTAAAAATACAGTGGCCCACAACACAGAATTCTGAGTCAGAAAGACACAAGTTCAAATTCTTTGTCTAAAACATACAAAAAAATGTAACATCAGCCAAAGATGTTAAAGACTTACGTCTTAATAAATACTTATTTCATAGGATTCTAGGAAGGAGTCATATAGCATGATGAAACCAGTACACATATTAGACTATAGCTACTCTTGCAAAAACCAATATTTTATTGGTTCTTAAAAATACCTCTACATAATACATGGGCCATGAACTGGCGAGGTAACTCAGTAGTTAAGTTAAGTTAAGAACACTGGCTGGTCCTCCAGAGTTCAATTCCCAGCAACCACATAGTGATAGAATTTGATGCCTTCATGTAGATAGACCCCTCATATGCATTAAATAAATAAATAAATCTTTTAAAAGTATCTTTAAAAGTTATTAAAACCAAATACATGGGCAAGAGAAAACATCCGAGGACTCCTACAGATATTTCACTATCTAGGCCCCAGAACTCTGTTGAACTCCTGAACTCTCTACCTGCAAGTTAAAGACCGTGCATACTTCATGTGCTGTAGTGACCCCAAACTACAAGTGAATGATCAATCCATTGTATTACTTTAGCAATAATTAAAAAAATGTACTTAACCATTTACTCTGTCTTTGTTTCTATATTCTTTCTTGTCCAAATAATTTAGGAAAACAATTTTGGCTCTACCAACTTACTCACGCCGTGCAAACTCGTTCAGTCTCCTAGACCCCCTACCTTCTTTCAATTTCTCTTTATATTTCTCCTGTACAACTATCCTCCTGCTCAGATTTTCACGGTTCTCCTTCAGCTTCTAAACTGACCTTTTCAGTTCCCAGTAAGAGTTTCTCACACTGACTCAATATCAATTTTTCTAGAATTTCATTCCCTTGTGATTTTAATTATATTAGTTCCACTAATATTTAATATTGATCTCTCTTTTCCTTTACCCACATCCTTTGTTCAAGCTATATTGGGTTATTCGATTTTTTTTCAAATCCATCATTGCATTTCCTGTCTTTATGCCTTCATCCCTCCTTCTCCTTCAGTCTGGAACCCTCTTTCATCACTTCTTGTTGATTTTCTCTTTCCATATTCAGTACTTTTGCATGAACTCTGCTGACTCCACCAGAGTTATTAACAGCCCATTAGACACCAGGAATGTTTTACTTCAAGTCTACCCAAGGGTATGACAAACAAAAATTTAATTCATATATGAATGAAAAAAGAGATAGGTAGACAAAATGTATTATCCATTTAATATAAATGAACTGAAATACATGATCATTTCATGTCTGAAAATAGGATGCTTTCAATAAAGTAGGTGAGACAGAATTTTTTTCCTGTTAGAATATTTGTTGACACTATGAATTTGAGTTTAAGTAAAATTCCCAAAGAAAGAAAACAAGCTAACAGAAAATGAAAAGGACTGTTGGTAGGTCATTCTATACCCATCAATGATTTCCCATGAGAAAACAAGCAAGAAGAAAATTGTTTTGAAAAATATCTTTCAGATACTATATTTGAAAATGGAAGGTATTCGACAGAAAAACAGAAATCACAATGAGAAAGTATTAAAACAGATTTCTCTGCTTTGGTAAACAAGGTTGTGATTTGAGTGGGTTTGGGGATTTGATTTTTTTCCTACTCCATTTACATTTAAATTCAGAAACTACAAAATACGAAATGACAAACAATAAGATTCATATGAATTCATATTTGTACTATTTGTTAGTATGGCAATGTTATTTTATACTCAGCACTACAATATAAGTACATTTTCTCACCTTTTTTATTATTATTTCACACCTTAATGGAGGGTAGCTCATTTTAGGTGTTGCTTTGTTTACCTGGAAGGTTTGTAATGAATAGCAAACCTCACAGAGAAGTAAAATGGCTGGTACATTTCTATAAGGGAAAAAATGTTTCCAAACAAGAGTAAAACTCTGAGAGCTTAGTCTACCTATCACGTCATTTGAATCTTTAATATGGTATACGTCTCAGTTCAGTAAGATTCTGCTCATATCTAGTAGGAAGGTAGATTGCTTGCCAGTCAGAGGAGTTGACATATCAAAGTCAGGGTTGTATGTGTTTGTGTGAGTGTGTGTGTGTGTGTGTGTCTGTGTGTGTCTGTGTGTGTCTGTGTGTGTTCATGTATGCACCTCTTAACTGATTAAAATAGAAAAAAAATAAAACACGAGGGACTGGAGAGATGGTACAGAGTGTTTGAGGCTCTTGCAGATCAACCCAGGTCAGTTCTAGCACCCACATGGCAGCTCACAACCACCTGAAACTGCAGATCTATGGGCTCTGGTGCCCTCTCCTGACCTCCATGGGTATTATACATACGTTGGTGCACACATATGCATACAGGCAAAATACTCAAACACAGAAAATAAAGCAAATCTTTTAATTTTGTTTTGAAAAGGGAGCAATTTCTAGGTACTCCTCGATCTTTAGATCATTCAGTGTAAAATCTGGTGAGATTTTGTGTTTTGGTAGATTTTTTTCTTCCTTTCTGATGTGAACCTCATTTTAATATGTCTTGAGTTACCTGCTCCTTCTTTTTTTTAATATCTCATTTTATGCTCACATGGTAAAATTTAGCTCATTGTCACACTTATAAACAAAATCATTAAAGTCTCCTATCAAGAATATATCTGGAATAAGTGAAGAAAAGTAAAGGATACCTTACAAAGCATACAAATATTAAACTTATACATCAAATCTAAATTTTCATTGGTTAATGTGTGTGAATTGCATGAACTTTGGTCTAAGAATCTTACATGTAAAACATTTCTGGGAGACTTACAGCAAACTTGATGTATAATGAGTGTCAGCTTGCCTAAGGGAAAATGGAAGTTAAACTACACAGAGAATATAGAATAAAACATGATCTCCAATATATTTAACTTTCAATCACACTGATCTCCAGAAGTATTTTTCCTATAAAATCCTATTTCTCCCGGCCTCCTCATAGATGCCATTCCTAGAGATATCCCAAATGACCATTAAGAATCACTTAAACTAGTCATGAGATCAAATAACACTCGTTTGAAGTCATGGATATCAAACATCAAATGCATACCCTAGAATAGGTGGGAATATTTAATATTGGAAGATTTAGAGGTCCTCACGAATGATAGACAATACTAAATCACTATATCATGTGGCATTTGGTCAATCAGGAAATAGAACAGAGACTTTTTGTTGTTGTTGTTGTTTCTTTGGGTTGCTAGAATAATCAATAATGCTGCTGAATTTGGGGGATGAAAAATACTTAAGAAGTGCCTGGAATCTAAAGAAAATAGCAACATCCAAAAAAGGCTTGAGAATTGCTATTACTAAGATAGGAAAGCCAGGTATTAGAGTGCGTGACTGTAATCCCAGATTACAGAATTGTGAATTTGAGACCAACCTAAACTACACAGAAAGATCCTGTACCCAAAGTAAAATAAAAAAGAAAGTCATCTGAAATATAGAGGATAAAATGTTGTCATATGGAAAGTCAATAGTTAAAAATTCCAGATGGCAGTATGGGGACATTGACCTTGAACTCCTCAAAAGAAGAAAACCAGACCAGCCAGCCAAGTAAAGAGCCACCCCTGAAAAGAGCCTTCCATCTACAGGTATGTGGAGACACAGTTACCCTGCATACATATAACTTAGAAATTGTGTATCAGTTATTTAAAACAATAGGAACGAGAAAGGAGAGTCCCCAGATGGAGACCATGGAGACAGGAAAGCAATGCTGAGTGGGGATTCTGGAAGCTGACTTCTGCTCTGACGGGACACACTGTGAGAACCTTGGACACTTGAGGGGAACTGGACACACAGCCTTATAGTGCTTCTCAGGGGAACTATTGCATGCCCAGTACCATAGCTCCAGGAAAGGCCACTCGCTATCCCAAACTTACATGGAAAAAGAAAAGAAAAAAAAGAGAGACTTACAAGAGAATTTTTAACTCTAGCTCTGTTTCCTGCGAGTTTGTGGTACAAGTTTCTTCAGACATCTAGTGCAGGAAACTCCGAGCCTGCAAATGAATAATAAAATAAACAATGGGCATGCATAAGTGGGCGGGAAAAGCCTGTGAGACCTCAGTCCTTGATGAAGAGCTAGAGGCAACTGAGGAATGATGTCAACAGAGAAGAGCTTCAGGGAAGAACACACCAATTGATTGGCCCAATACAGAATGGTCTGCCCTGAAAACCTATGTGCAAGTAACATTATACGGGCTGTGCACTTTTATATATTTATATATTTAGTACACATGTATATATGTACATAAGCACACAATAACAATTCATGAAAGAAGTCATAAAGGAAAGTGGGGAGAAATGAGTTATAATATTAATAATTGCTTAAGGTTAATTTTAAAAAAAGATTTTAAAAAATCTGTCTTTGAAGTCGAATTATCTCTGGCCTTTCTATAGCAAGAAAGTTTAGAAATATCCTTGGGGTGGGGAGACAGAGACAGAGACCCACATGGGAGCACGGGACAGAAATCTCAAGGTCCAAATCAGGAGCAGAAGGAGACGGAGCACGAGCAAGGAACTCAGCACCACGAGGGGTGCACCCACACACTAAGACAATGGGGATGTTCTATCGGGAACTCACCAAGGCCAGCTGGCCTAGGTCTGAAAAAGCATGGGATAAATCCCAACTAGCTGAACATAGCGGACAATGAGGACTGCTGAGAATTCAAGAACAATTGCAGTGGGTTTTTGATCCTACTGCACGTACTGGCTTTGGGGGAGCCTAGGCAGTTTGGATGCTCACCTTATGAGACCTAGATAGAGGTGGGCGGTCCTTGGGCTTCCCACAGGTCAGGGAACCCTGATTGCTCTTCCAGCAGATGAGGGAGGGGGACTTGATCGGGGGAGGGGGAAGGAAATGGGAAGCGGTTGCGGGGAGGAGGCAGAAATCCTTAATAAATAAATAAATTTAAAAAAAAAAAAGAAGGAGAGAACTGATTTCTGCAAGGTGTTTTCTCACCTGCACACATACACTCAAGTGCCCCACCTACATAAGCTTGCATTCACATATGCAACACACACACACACAATAAATAAATAAATGTAAAAAAGTTTTTTTTTAAAAAAAAGAAATGGCTTGAACAAGGGCATGGGTCGAACAGTCTGCTGGAAAAGAAGTCAGAATTAGGAGAATATGGAGGTGACTGGATTCAGCGTGAGTTATAGAGTTCACCGAAGAGTGATCTCAGAATTTCTGTCCATCTCTAAACAGCAGATGAACGCACAGGGTATAAACAGGGTCCTAATTCATGGCCGACATTAGCTGATTGTTCTGCAGCAACCAACTGCCACCATATTCTTTCCTCCTAGACTAATTACATTTTTCACACCAGAGACAAAGATTTATGTAGCACCTTGAAAAATAACTCTTAAAATGTGCTATTTGGGGCAATTATTTCAGTGAAGGTAGGTAATTGAGTACTTAAAGTAGTTAGTGTATTTGCATGCTTAATTAACTGTAATTTATTTAAAAAGCACGTTAATATCAAATTGCTGTGGGTGTATTTGAAGCTTAAATTATTCTTTTAAGAACTTTTATTTTTGTTCTTTTTTGGAGAACGATGTAAAGCTAAAGTCATCAAGTGGAACTAAAATACAAAGTAAAGAGAGTGAGAAGGGATTAAGTGCAGACTAAATAAAACAGCTCATTGAACACCTGCTCAAGGATTATAACCAAGCAAAGACAGTTATCAGAAAAGTAGAGGAATAGTAGTACTGTAATTGATGGATCTAATCCCCATGAGAAGTAGAAAAAGACAAGATCTCCTGAGTAAATTAGGAGCGTGGGGACCATAGGAGAGGGTAGAAGGTGGCGGGGGGCGGAGGGGAGAAAAATATATAGCTTAATAAACACAATTTTTTTAAAAAAGAAAATGTCACAAAACATTTAAGACAGCCTAGATTTCTTTTAATTCTGATAAATTTTATTTATTCCAACTTAAATTTGGTTACGTGGAATGTAATACCACTTTTGACTCCAAAATGCATTCATATATTTTATATATATATATGTTTTTTCGAGACAGGGTTTCTCTTTAGCTTTGGAGTCTGTTCTGAAACTATCTCTAGTAGACCAGGCTGGCCTCGAACTCACAGAGATCTGCCTGCCTCTGCCTCCCGAGTGCTGGATTAAAGGCGTGCGCCACCACCTCCCAGCTTGCATTTGTACCTTTTTACCTCAATGCTGTAAATGGCTTCCCATTAAATTCTAAGATTCTAATGAACTGTGAACACTTATCTTCATGTTTATTGCTTGAGTTGACTCTTCAGCCATTAATTCAATTGGTGTTCGTAGCCTTTTGCTAGTTGGTAACATAAGTTTACTGTTAAATGCTTATGTAGACAGAAAATCAACTGGAAATGTGAGTATCTGCAATCTGATAAATGGACATATTCGTTCATGCTACAAGGTTAGGACGTGGGGAAAGCAAAGCATCATTTCCCTTCTGTTAATAAACAGCCCTGCCATGATGTGTCCTATACACTGCTGATGAGTGCCCCTTGTCTAGACAGTATCTCTGAAATTCTAGTTCTAACTGTGTCTTATCTCATTTTTCAGTCCTGTCCTCCTCCTGTGCTCTGCTAGACCATATGCACCAGGCTACATCATGAGCATACATGTACATAACACTATGTGAAAATCCTCCAGTGCCTGCAGCTTCCAAATGAAATCAAAATCCTTCAAGTGAAACCCAGTATCATTAAGGTGGGTGTATGCTTATTTTTTCAGAGTCGTCTGATGTGATTCCTACTTCTATGAGCCAATTCTTTACCATTCCATACTGCTGGGCTGGTCCTTATATTTCTTAGTTTCCCCTTTCCTATTTATTTAGGTAAGACGCCCAGATTCCAAGAAGACTCTATCCTGTAGACAGTTACTTAAAGTTTTCTCCATCTTTAAAGACAAAACCAATATCACGAGTATCCTTTTTCCCTGTACCTATTTCAACTTTTATCTGTATCTGATCTATAAATTACATTTTCTGATATAATAATTATGTCATAATTTTGCACAAGATAAAACCCTCCTCAAATACAAAATCCTTAAAACAAATTTCTGGAATGCTTAAATTTAAACAGCTTTTGTTTTTCAGTTTTGAAAATTTCAAAATGTTATGCATAAATAATTAAATCAAGCTAGAGAAATAAAATAAAAATCTAAAAATTGGATGAAGAACATATTTTTAGAACAAACTCGCAAGGAAAATGACATAATCCTAAAGTTGTTTCTGATAGTAATTGAAATTTGTCTCTAAGAATTACTATTAAACTCATAGACAGCCTTCACTAACCAGTGTATTATAACATTTTATAGTATAATGTAACTGTACCAATAAGGATATCTTTAAAATATGGCTAAATTAAAAATAGATACCTTTAATGAGCAGATAGCGAGCCATACCTAAGATTTTAATGTAAGGAACAGTACATGATTTCACCTCAGCTGTTCTGCTCACTATTATGCTGGTAACTATATAGTTCCAGGAAAGAAGTTTAATTTTCCAGAAATGTTAGCTATCAACTTAGAGAATTAGGCAAAATTTAGTGAACATGTACTATATTTGTAATGTCTCACTAAGCATTTACAAAAGCATTTATTTCTCATGATACTCTGTAGAGGGAGTGCGATTACCATCTTTACTTTTCACCAGAGGAAACTTATAACACCAAAGGGTAAGTGCTAATGTCACATGACTAGAGTCAAATTATTCACTTTTCCCTGTATCTATGTTCTATTTTCAATTAACTCTTCTAAAAGAATAAACTACTCCCATGCTCAGGTTGGAGCATGACTAAGAAACGGTATGACTGGAAATATGTAGTCTTACCCATCAGTGTGCAAAGAAAAGCAGAACACTGCTTCCCCCAAAGATGAGTGACTCCCAGACAGAGCAGCCTAGGTGGCTCAGGCCTGATGATCCAGTTCTACCCGATCCTGAAATATATGAAGGAATAATGCCTGTGTTTCAGATCCCAAGAGATCCTGCCACCGTCCATTGCAAAGCACTACTAAATACAGCACCTCATGAAGTATCTAGATTGTAACTGGACTGTGGGACCTCTACATGGTGTTAGGTTTTATTGTGCTCTATTATTTGTCTTTGTAGTTGTTTATACAAGAGATTTCATAGGGACACAGAAGTCATGACTTTTAATTATTCAGAAAGAACACACCTGTGTCGGTTTTTAACTAGATGGTAAAGTTTCTACAGGAGAATCTATTGAGTTACATTTATTACAAGTATATTTTAATTCTCCGATAACTAAAACAATGAAGGAAACCAACTTCACATTTCTGCTTTATTATTAAAATGTTAATTTGTTACAAAGACTTAAAAGAAACAGTTTGGGAAGATCATAATGCTTTCATTCACCAGGAAAAAGTCAAGCCTCAGCCTATTCATTGAGTTAGGAATCTCAAATCCTCCCTATTCGTGTCGTTGCTCCTTCTGCACACTAACAGAATTGTTAACTATTTGTAACTGAGTTTGCTATAAAATACCAAATTCAAAAGCTACAAACTCTTACTTCATATCAGCAGGAGCAAGCTGCTCTGCATGGCCTTTGGCAGATTCTGGCAATCGTGGTCCTACCTAGGCCTTGCCTCTCCAAGCATTTCCTAGCATTTTGTTTGCCTGACTAGCTTCCAATCACAAGACCACACTTGTTAGGGCTTACTATGGGCTAGTGTCCTCCAGTAACTAAGTGCCTACTATGGGCTACTATCCTTTACTAACTATATGCCTATTATGGGCTCTACTTTGAGCTACCATCCTTCAGTAACTATATGCCTATTATGGGCTCCTGTCCTCTAGTAACTATGTGCCTATTATGGGCTCCTGTCCTCTAGTAACTGAGCATCTACTTTGAGCTACCATCCTTCAGTAACTATGTGCCTATTATGGGCTCCTGTCCTCTAGTAACTATGTGCCTATTATGGGCTCCTGTCCTCTAGTAACTGAGCATCTACTTTGAGCTACCATCCTTCAGTAACTATGTGCCTACTGTGAACTACTCTCCTCCAGTAAATAAGTATCTCCTACGAGTTACTGTCCTCCCTAAGTATCTACTATGGGCTACTATCCTCCAGGAACTGAATTCCACAAAGCATCTGCCACTTAGTAAAGGAAGATGGTATTACATTTCAAAAATTCAGAGTTTCCGGGTTTTCCTCCCCACCCCATACCTCATTAGGAAAAGAGATTTCAAATAAGGCGACTTCCATTGTTCGTGGGAAGCAGCAACAAACACCATGACATACTTGCTGGTGATTTTTCTCACTTCACATTTTAACCATCTTCTCCCAGCCTCCAATAGCACAATATGGACCAGTGAATCTCTATAGCTCCTTTATATTACTAAAGTGAAAAAATATGCAGCTCCAGGTGACGCTATTTCCTTTCCTGCGCCTGCTGGCTTGTTAGCTATGAGTCTGTAAAATTTATAAGAGCTGCTGATTTTATTAGTGATCTTTGTTGCTTTCTTCTAAGATTTTTGCCTTAAATGAAGGTCGCCTCTATGCATAGAGCCTGGAAGGCTGTAAATGTACTAAAAGTTACTGTTGTTACAAATGTTAATATTTGCATCGGTCTGCTCAACTGCTTAAGAGAAAGGTCAGATTTGAAAGATAAATAACCAGCATAATGTAATTATTTAGTGGAAAGGATGAAGTATTTGTTTGTTTCTCTTGTTTCTGGGTTGTTCTTTCTTTGTTTAAGACACATTTGCCTCTGCATAATTACTTATAAGCAATTTGTCAAATGCTCGAACATTTGAAAAGCAAATATAAAAAATCTTACAGTGTGAATTCTATAAGAAATACTAAAATTATTTTCTCCTAGTTCAATGATGTAGGCATATAGTCTTCGTTACCATGTTTAATTTTGCATCTAGGGTGAGGGCTGTACCCTATTTCTAAAGAAGGCTGTTCGCTCAGTGAGAAGAAATGTAGACTTTACCCAGCTGATGGCAAGAATTACAGAAGGAATTGGTTACATAAAAAACAGTTTCCTGCAAATAGGAACATAAGAAACACCAAATGTCTCTTCATTTTCCTAGTATTAAGTTTCCATTGCTTTGAAACAAATAATTTGTAGGCTGTTTGGTTTATATGTGAGAAGGTAAAGCAATCGATGTTTCTTCAAAATGAAGAAGTAGATTCAAGTCATGTTTTTATTTGTTGAGAAATATAGTGTATCTATACTATGGGATAAATTCTAAGAGTTACTTACCTATCTGGTGAGCACTTGTTACCTAGCAACAATCAACAAGCTGCAACCATTACAAAAGAAAAGGCAGTCAGCCAGGCATCAAGCCAATGGACTGGGGAAAACTGTAAAGGGCTCCCAAAGTTGTTGCTTCCTGTTTTGGCACATGCTGTGGTTTCTTAAGAGGGGGTGGCCATCTGAATATGATGACATTCAGTCCTGTAATTAGGGCACATGACAATGGTAGAATTTGAAGATGTTATTACAATTGCATCACAATTACTTTGAGTCCATCAAAGAAAGAATATCCTGGATATATCTTACCTGAAATCCTGTACATAGCTCAAAAAGGACTGAACCTTTCTCCAAACCACAGAAAGACCATGTAAAGGACAAACACTCAAGAAATGAACCTTGGTGTGGGATAATGCTCTTGTATCCTGTACAGATTTGTCACTCACATTGGTTTAATAAAATAGTGACTGGCTAGTAGCCAGGCAGGAATTATAGGCAGGGTAACCAGAGTAGGAAAATTCTGGTGGGGGGGGGGGAGACTCAGTCTGTAGTCACCACCCAGATGCAGAGAAAGCAAGATGAAAATACTGCACTGAAAAAAGGTACCAAGCCACATGACTCAACATAGATAAGAAGTATGAATCAATTTAAATGTAAGAGTGACCTAGAAATATGTCTGAGCCATTCGCCAAACAGTGTTGTAATTAATATAGTTTGTGTGTGATTATTTGGGTTGGGGCAGATGAGAAACTAAAGCAGAGTCTCTATTTATAGAAACTGGTTTCCAAGGCTCAAATGGAGTGCTTTCAGATGAGCCTAATAATAGAGGGATGCACTGTGCATTTACCTTACTACTAAATATAATAGTGATTTTCACCTTCTTGTGACCTTTTAATACAGTACCCCATGTTGTGGTAACCCCCAACTATAAAATTACTTTTGTGGCTACTTCATAACTGTAATTTTGCTACTGTTATGAATCATATTATAACTGTCTGTTATGCAGGATATCTGATATGCAACCCCTGTGAAAGGGTGGGTAGAGTCTCAAAGAGGTTATAACCTGCGAGGGGTATATTCCTGTGAAAATGTTAGCGATGTAATGTCAGAGGAAGGCTGAATGGTTGAAACTCAGAACTGTGCACAAAGAGGAGAACACTGTGGAAACCTCTCAGATCTCCTTTCACACTATCAGTATCGAAAAAAAATTAATTTCAGTAAACTAGAGAGAAGTCTTCATGATCAATATTTTTTCATAGAGTGTGTTCTGCAACTCATCTTCCTCATAATTATCTGTGGTACTTGTTTCAAAATTTAGATTGCCAGATCTGGCTCCATAGCCAGTGAATCAGAAAAATTGAAAGTTTATATGTTTTATTTTTAATCTCAAATAAGTCCCAAGTATTTGAATGGGGAAATAAACCCAAAATGAAATAATCTGTATTTATTCTAACAATAAAATAACACATAGCAATAAAAATAAACAAAATATAAGTACACAAAACAAATGAATCTCAATAGTATAATTGAGAAAAGAATTCTAGACCAAAGCACAGTATATCTAGGGACTCCAGTCACACAATGTCCAAACATAGAAAAAATTCTGTGATAATAGAAATCTGAGAAGTATTTAAAGGTAGGAGATTTATTAGAGAGGCACGGTCCTTTTGTGTTGGTGTATATATTCTACATCTTTCTTTCCTGGTGGCAAATTGGGTGAGATGCGAGTGGATACATGGGCTATATCATCATGACATGCAGACAGAAATCAAAGGATAACTCCCAACAAATGGTTCTCTCCGACCCCCTTGTAGGATCAGCTCCAATCCTTCGGTTTCTGTGCAGGCACCTCTAACCACTAGCCTATCTCCCAGGCCCTATAGTATGCAGCTTGATAGGGGTTTAAGTCATATGGATTATAAATATTTTCCAAAACTCATAAAAGTGCTGGATTCAGGTGTATGTATTTTAATATTTGTAGAGATCACATGAAAAATACTGATAATAATTAGCAACAGAAGTTATTTTTGCTCTTGTAAATTATCTGATAGTAGAAAGAAGAAAGCGGTCAGTCCTTACAGTTTCATTCAGGAAGCATTTTTTTTTCCATTTAGGACATGGTCATTTTGAATACCCTAAGAATGTATAGATTCTATTCACAAGTGATACATCAAGCACTTTATTCTGACTTCCCTAGGACAGGTAATATTTACCAACCCTAGAGCTCGTTTCCTTTGTCCTTGGAAGCTTCTATTTTTAACTTCTATTTTGTAAGTTCACCCAGACCCATTAGAGACAGATTGCAGAACTGTAGAAAAAAAAGTAAATAAAGAACCAAGTATAGGAAAGAAAATAAGAAGCCCCAACAACATATTGTTTTCGGCTTGAAACTAACACTGCTTTTAATAGGACCAGATGTCAGACAATCTACCAGCCATCAGGCAATCAATCCTGAACCCTGAACCGTCAGACATAAGAATCATACACATGGGATTGACCAACTGGCAGCACCGCAGGACATAAATATCCTGAATCAAAGCTAGGGACTCATGTAGTCCCTACAGATAAATAACAATTCAACTACCATGAAATGATGATCAGAGTTAATGAACACTTGTCTGGGTTGGTAAATGGTGGGTGGGAGTATGTAGTTGACAGGCACATAGCAAGCCAAGTTGTATGAAAGCCAGGCACAAGGAAAATGTACCTGGTAATTAGTGACAGCCAGTTCAACTGGATCATCCCATAAACCTTGTCACCAATTGTCATTCATTTGGAAGACCATTAAGACTGTAAGAGTGTCCCTATTGCTGTCTATGTTTGCTCAGGTCATGTTCTACCACTTCCCTCTGAGCATCACAGTCTCTTCCACAGCACCGCCTGTCACTAACTCCAGACAGACTGGAGGTGGAAGCTTGAATGCTTTTATTTCCTGAAAAGAAAACATTTTTCTCTCACCTTAACCCATGTTATTTATATAATAAGTAATAAAAGAAGTAGAAAGTGGGACATATTTTGAGTTTAGTAACATAACAGAAGTCTGGGCTAACACAGCACTCTTCAAATCAAGCCTAAAATGTAAGAAGTCATTTTTTTTCCCACTCTTTAAAGCATTCCAGAGATGTGAATCTTTGACCAGGAGCTAGAGAAACCTTCTTCTGTTGGCTAAAACTGTTAACATTTTTCTAGGGAAACATATACACTTTTAGTGCTATGAAAACTTGAAATGATTTTTATATATACATTCAGGTGAGGATGTGTTATGAAAGAGCTTGTCATAAACTCCCAACAAAAGTATTCCTTTGAATCTGGGATTTATAAGTAAATTGGATTAGGTGGGTGTCTGTGTTTGGCTTTCTTACAGATTGGCTGGCACTGCTAGTTAATGTGGGATTCCCCTCTGTATGCTGCAATTACCATTAATGAATAAAGAAACTGCTTTGTACCTATAACAGGGCAGAACTTACCTAGGCAAGGAAAACTAAACTGGGAGAAAGGAGGCAGAGTCAGAGAGAAGCCACAGAGCCACGGAAGACAGACACCCTGAACTTTGCTGGTAGGCCATGACCTCATGGTGATGCAGAGATTAAGAGAAATGGGTTAAATTAATATATAAGAATTACCCAATAAGAAGCTAGAGCTAATGGACCAAGAAGTGATTGAAATATGGTTTCTGTGTGATTATTTCAGGGCTGAGCAGCTGGGAACCAACAAGCAGCCTCCCTACCACAAATTAGCACTCTAATGTGTGCTAACAAATCCACATAAAACTTGAGAAAGCTTTAAAAGGAATTTTAGACACAAAAGAACAGAGTTTAGCACAGTTTCTTGGTAGCAACAAATTTTTTTCTAGATGGGCTTGTGAAGAGCAAGGCACTGTAGGGCACTGTAATACCTGTGTGGCTTCTTTTTAAAGAATGGTGCCTTTCTGGTTCACCAGCACTAATGGATATGGCTCTTTTGGTCCAGCTGCGGAGCATTTAAATAGGTTCTGTGAGCAGACTGCTTCAACTTGCTTAATGGCAACTAAGACCCACTATGTGCCTAAAATTGGGGCAATGTGCATGGCTCTCTGAGGCAGCAAACATGCCTCTGCCATGTCATTCTGGGCAGAGCAAGCACACAGGCCATATTTGCTCTACTAATGCAGCAGATTAGTTTTTAAGAAGT